>NW_028270180.1:81558784-82169721 GCF_037043375.1 Chiloscyllium plagiosum
CCCACTTCTCCCTGTCTCCACCCTCCCTGTCCCCTTCTCCTGTCCTCACTCTCTCTGTACCCCTCTCTCTGTCCCCCATCTCCGTCCCTCCCCTCTCTGTCCACCCTCTCTCTCTGTTCCCCTCCACTCTGCCCCCTCCCTCTCTCCCCTCTCTCTGTCCCACCTCTCTCTGTCCCCCTCTCTGTCCCCTCTCTCTCTGTCCCCTCACTCTCTATCCCCTCTCTGCCCCTCTCTCTGTCCCCCCTCTCTCTGTCCCCTCTCTCTGTCCCCCTCTCTCTGTCCCCTCTCTCTCTGTCCCCTCTCTCTCTGTCCCCTTTCTCCATCTGTCGCCTCTCTCTGTCCCCCCTCTCTCTGTCCCCTCTCTCTCTGTCCCCTCTCTCTCTGTCCCCTTTCTCCATCTGTCGCTTCTCTCTGTCCCCCTCTCTCTGTCCCCCTCTCTCTGTCCCTCCCGGTCTCTGTCCCCTCTCCATCTATCCGCCTCTCCATCTGTCCCCATCTCTCTTACCCCTCTCCCTGACCCCCCTCTCTGTCCCCGCCCTCTCTGTCCCGCCTTATTGGTCTCAGCCCTCTCTCTGTTCCCCCTTCTCTGTGTCCACCCTCTCTCTGTCCCCTCTCTCTCTGTCCCCTCTCTCTCTGCCCCCTTGTCTCTGTCCCCACTCTCTCTATCCCACTTCTCCCTGTCCCCACCCTCTCTGTTCCCTTTCTCCTGTTCCCACTCTCTCTGTACCCCTCTCTCTGCCCCCATCTCCGTCCGCACCCTCTCTGTCCACCATCTCTCTCTGTCCCCCTCCACTCTGCCCCTCTCTCTGTCCCCCCCTCTCTGCCCCTCTCTCTCTGTCCCCCTTCTCCATCTGTCGCCTCTCTCTGTTCCCCTCTCTCTGTTCCACCCGGTCTCTGTCCCCCTCTCTCTGTCCCCCTCTCTCTCTCTGTCCCCCTCTCCATCTGTCCCTGTCTCTCTTTACCCCTCTCTCTGACCCCCCCCCCACGCTCTGTCTCTCCCCCCCCCCTCTCTGTTCTGCCTTCTCGGTCCCAGCCCTCTCTCTGTATACCCTCGTTCTGTCCCCTCACTCTCTCTCTACCCCTCTCTATCGCGCTCTCTCTGACCCCCCTGTCCCTATGCCCCCTCTCTGTCCCGCCTTATTCGTCCCAGCCCTCTCTCTGTACCCCCTCTCTGTGTCCCCCTGTTTCTCTCTGTCCCCTCTCTTCTGTCCCCCCTCTCTCTGTCCCCCTCTCTCACTGTCCCCACTCTCTCTGCCCCCCTCTGTCTATCCCCCCTCTCTGATTCCCCCGCCCGTCTCTGTCCCACTTTCTTGGTCCCAGCCCTCTCAATGTACCCAATCTCTCTGTCCCCTCACTCTCTCTGTCCCCCCACTTTCTATCCCTCTCTCTCTGTCCCCCTCTCTGACTCCCTTCTCTCTGTCCCCCACTCTCTGACCCCTCTCTCATTATGTCCTCCCCTATTTCTCTCTCTCTCTCTCTCCCTCACCTTATCTCTCCGTTGCCCCCCCCCCCCCCCCACCCCTCTCTCGCTCTCCCTGCTCCTTCACTCTCTCTCCACCTTCTCTCACCCTCGATCCACCTACCTCGGTCTCTCTTTCTCCTCACCTCCCTCTGTTTCTCTCTGACTAAATCTTTCTCCCTTCTGCCCCTCCCTCCCTCTCTGACGCAATCTGTCTCCCTGACGCGTCCCTCTCCCTCTGATGCAGAGACTGGGAAGGGGGGTTGTGGTTGGTGCTGTGCCTGCATGTGGCTGGAGGGGTGGTTGTGAGATGATAGAGAGATGTGGGAGGTGAGAGGAGGGGGAAAATGGAGTAGAGTCGGAATTGCGGGAGGCAGACAGACGGCAGGAGAGAGAGAGTGTGGAGGGGAGGGGGTGAGGAAA
Organism: Chiloscyllium plagiosum; assembly: GCF_037043375.1. Taxonomy (NCBI): domain Eukaryota; kingdom Metazoa; phylum Chordata; class Chondrichthyes; order Orectolobiformes; family Hemiscylliidae; genus Chiloscyllium; species Chiloscyllium plagiosum. Next base: position 81,560,667 of record NW_028270180.1, read on the forward strand.
GAGTGGAGGCATGTGGAGAGATTAGGGGAGAGGAAATGGGGAGGCCAGGTTGGAGTGGGAGGGACAGAGGGAGTTAAACCCAGCTCCTGAGCTCAGGGCGCGGTGCCCTCCACTTCCCTGAGGACCAGGACCTGGGGCTGAGTCTGTCTCTCTCCAGCTCAGCTTCTCCAACACAAAGACACACAACAACATCGGTCACTCTGCTGCTCGGCACGCTTTAATCAACATTTTTATTGGTTACAAACGGAAGTGATGGATACAGTCAGTGGGATGCTGCCTTTTCTCACTGGCCCCTGAGTTGTGAGAAACATTGAAATGTTTCCCTGTAACCCCGCTGTGGGATAAGGATGGACAAACCAGCGCTATCCCCAGTCTGTGACCATAGCGACAGGCTGCTCCATCGCTGAAACACTGAACTGAAATGAGAAAATCCCAGATGGATTGATTGATGAGGGAATTTGATGGATGGATGGATTTGGATGAAGGGATATTTGAGCACATTCTTCAGCTGCTGCCTGAACTTAGTCTGGGTCACGGCATAAATCGCGGTGTTTGTGCAGCAACTGAGGAGCTGCAGTATGAAGCCCAATTCCAGCACAAAGTAATGGAGATACAGAGGAGAAACCACAATATCAATCATCCGGTACCATATAGAAAACAGCATTAACGTTGACCATAACAGGATGAAATTGGCCGAGATGACAAACAGTAAAATGATGGATTTTTTTCGGTTTCTCATTTCAGTGTCAGACTGAGCGTCCCCATTGGTGTGAGCGCGGAGTCTCCTGCGGGCTCTGCTGGTCACTACAATGTGTCTGACGGTGAGAACATTGAGCAGCAGAATCAGGAGAAATGGGACACACGGGGTTAGAATGTGGTGGAGGGACTCGATTGTGACCCAGACAATGGAGTATAGACCAGCGTCTGTTACATAACAAAACCAGGGATCGTTCCAGAGCGAATACTGAGCCGTGAGCATAAAATACCAGGAAATGTTCTTAAAACAGCTCAGCACAGTCACTGCTCCCAGAACCACAGCCGCCGTTTTCTCACTGCAATATTTACTTTTCAGCTTCTGGCAACAAATGGCCACAAACCGATCAAAGGTGAAAGTGACGGTGAACCAGACAGAGCAGTCAGTGGCTGCATAAAGCAGGACGGCGTGGATATTACACACAGGGACGGAGTCCCTCAGGAAATAAAACTGTTCCCGATAAACAATGGGAATGTGCCTCAGAATCAGGTCGAGGATAATGACCAGGAGATCCGCCGCTGCCATGGCCCCCAGGTAACGTCTGACACATGGAGACAATCCACAATCTTTATAAAGCAGGACGTAGATGGTCACTACGTTAACTGTGAGGAAGGAAAACAAACCCATTATCCATCAGCCTGGAGGCAAAGGGACCCGTTTGATCGGGGACCCAGTGAGATTTCCAAATGTGTCCCTGTATTCGGGGATTTATTCAAATAATTGGAGCTGGAATAACAAATGGGAAGGTCGGAATTACTGACAAAAATGTGACTTAAACCAATAAACCCTCCCTCCGCAAACACACAGAGACACATCCGTAAGGACAGATGGTTTCTAGAACATTCTGACACACTCGAGAGCAGACACAGGTCAATGCTTCCCAGTTCCTAATACGGAGGATGGGAACGTTGCTGTCCTGAAGGATTCTCTCCCAGTTTCCTGAAGACAAACGGAGCTTGGGAATTCCTGTATTATGGTCTAAATTGTGGTTGATCCTGTGTCGTGAAGAAATGTAAACGCAGGGAAAACGTATTCCCCCCTTTAACTGCCTGAGGGGCCTTCGGAACAGTGTCTCCTTCTCCCTGGAACGGGATCTCTTCCCTTGCGATCTTATCGTTTGTTCAATTCACTGACGTCCGGCCTTTCACAAACAATGTCAGGGACAGAACGTTCCGGGGAGTGTCAGGTATAGAATGTTGGGAACACAACGTACCGGGGAATGTCAGTTATAGAATGTCAGGGACAGAACGTTCCGGGGGATGTCAGTTATAGAATGTTGGGAACACAACGTACCGGGGAATGTCAGTTATAGAATGTCAGGGACAGAACGTTCCGGGGGATGTCAGTTATAGAATGTTGGGAACACAACGTACCGGGGAATGTCAGTTATAGAATGTCAGGGACAGAACGTTCCGGGGAGTGTCAGGTATAGAATGTTGGGAACACAACGTACCGGGGAATGTCAGTTATAGAATGTCAGGGACAGAACGTTCCGGGGGATGACAGTTATAGAATGTCAGGGACAGAACGTTCCGGGGAATGTTAGTTATAGAATGTCGGGGACAGAACGTTCCGGGGGATGTCAGTTACAGAATGTTGGGGACAGAACATTTCGGGAACCCGTTGACCTGTCCATCACCTTTCCCCCTATCCACCCCACCAACATGATGTACTGTACCTGGACCCACTGTAACATTAATGAGGTGAGAGACAGAGGGTCCAATCACAGGACTGGGAACTAAAGGCATTGCCAGATCAGCTGAAATGGTTAGATATACCACATTCTCAATCCACCTCACAGAACCAGCCCAGACACCCTCAACCCAGAGGAGATATCTGTTCACCGTGGAACACTGTGCAGACCAGGCCAGTGTCCTGCTCAGTACAACCCAGCAATCTGTCCAGATTCATCCATTGCACTGGTCAATACAACGCAGCAAGCTGTCCAGAGTGGAACACTGCGCAGATCAGATCAGAGCATTGGTCTATAAACCTAGACCATATATCTGTTCAGGGCAGTGAGCTGTGCAGATCACAGCAGTGCATTATCTATAAAACTCAACCAGATAGTCTGACCAGCACAGCGACCTGCGCAGTGATCACCCGTGAATTAATCTATAAGCCAGGAGCAGTTACCCTCCCAGCATGTAGGACTGTGTACCCCACCCCAGTACATTGATCTGTAACCAGGAGCAGTTACCCTCCCAGCATGTAGGACTGTGTACCCCACCCCAGTACATTGATCTGTAACCAGGAGCAGTTACCCTCCCAGCATGTAGGGCTGTGTACACCACCCCAGTACATTGATCTGTAACCCAGGAGCAGTTACCCTCCCAGCATGTAGGACTGTGTATCCCACACCAGTACATTGATCTGTAACCCAGGAGGAGTTACCATCCCAGCATGTAGGGCTGTGTACACCAAACCAGGGCATTGATCTGTAACCAGGAGCAGTTACCCTCCCAGCATGTAGGACTGTGTACCCCACCCCAGTACATTGATCTGTAACCCAGGAGCAGTTACCCTCCCAACATGTAAAGCTGTGTACATCGCCCCAGTGCATTGCTCAGTAACACTGTGATAAATCACTGCCCAGCGTGGGGAAACTTGCAGCCCATGCTGAAAGTGACGGGATGGATAGGTCCCATCCATTTCCAGCTCCATCTCTCCATCGTACCCTGACAAGGGGGTGTTATGGGTGTGAACATCACTGCCAGAGAGAGATGGCGGGCAAATCACTTTAAATACCACCACATGCGATGCGTTTGGGGTATAGACAGAGAGGGGGAGACTGAGAGACATTGTCATGGAAGGATGTGTTCCCAGGTTTCAGAATGCTGAAGTGTAGACACTTCGATGACATCCTGTAACATAAGCCTGTCTTCCCAGGAAAGATGGGAAAAAGGGATATTGGTGTGAGGTCAGATGAGCATTTGTTCTGCATCTTTGTAACTGGAATTAGTTTCAACCGAATCTATGACTCATTGGGCAGATTCTAACAATAATTTCTCTTTGTTTGATTTTCCTTGAATGCGACAGAGGGATTGTCCGTACGAGGCTGAGCTAGTTTCCTGGTGCTATCGTATCGGACTCACCTCATTTACTAACCACCCCACCCCATGGTGTCCCTCTCATTCAATATCAGCCCAATTCTCCCACCCATCATGGCTGCAGTAACCCACCATCGCCCGGATGCCCCTGGATATTCCCTGATCCCTGGCATTGGTGCCATCCTTAAAAGGCCAATGGGCACATGTTTGACCTTTCTCCGTTTGGAGTTGCCCTGCACAGTTTACTCCGAGCATGGCAGATATGAGGCAATTACACCACGGTTTGTCGACAGGAACACGGAGTCCCTGGTGGAGGGCCTAGTACAGAGGGGGCCATTCTCTTCCTAGAGTGGGGGGCACACCACCAGACCCACCGAGCATGGTCCGAGCTCCCCACCCAGCTCAGTGCACTATTGCGGTCTGAGGAAATGTCCAGCAATGCATCAATAACCTTCTCTCCTCTATCAGGAAAAGGGTCACCGTATTCTCTCTGCTCCCTCACACTCACTTTATATCTGTTATGCCACCAACCCTCGAACTAGGTTCCTGCTCCACCACTCTCACCTTCTCTCTCTCTCTCTGTCTCCATCCACTTTACCCCCTGCATAGATACAACACTGTGGACTGACTCCCTCCGCGCACCCCACCATACCTCCCCCAACCCCCACCTACACCAGCACTAACAGCAGGGCCTCCCACTCCCTCCCTCCCTTCCTCCATTCCAAGAGAAACAGCCTGGATAGCACAGGAAGGGCCAAGCCGGGCGGTGGAGTGCCCGATATCCATTCCCTCACCACCCCCTCCCCCCGCCATGTGGGGAGGACCCTGGTAGGAGCCGGAGAGGAGAGGGATGCCTCGTGTGCAGATTCTAAAACATCCACGTCCCACCGACCGACTAAGGAGCAATGTTCAGTGAAGGGCAATTCTCACTTTAAACCCACTGGCAGCTCCGTTTCCCCCCGGCACAACTGAGAAGCCGTGGCCCTGATGCCATCTCCCTTTTGTGTCAAGCTGGTACAAATGGTATCCCCACGGTCTCGGTGGGCAGGAGGGTGGGCTCGCAACACATCGTCACCACCACCTCCCAGGAAGGGAGCACGGAGGCTCCCCCCTACAGCTCCCCCTGTAAACAGCTCAGAAACTGAAACTAATCTGTGATAGTTACTGCTCTCCCCTGACATCTTGTCCTGACATCTTCAACAGTCTGTGCTCATAGACACGCATTGCTCTCTGGTCCTGCAGCTCCATTGTAATGGCACAGCCTGTTTTAAACTGTCTTTCATTGTCTTTCCTACCAAAGTGCATCACCTACACTGCTCTGCACTGATCCCCATCTGCCATAAACCTGAACACTACACCAGCGTGTGATTGTTCTGTTAGAGTTCCACACTGTCCTCCATAGACTTCAGAGTTCTTCCAGGTTCGGTGCCATCTACAAACATTGAGATTGTCATAGCGTCACAGTCCCCATGTAACAACTGAAATCCTGCCCCACATACACGTGTGTGAGCAAGTGAAATACTGATATATTCCTATGGACAGAGTCGAATAATGACATGCTGTCAATGGAGCAACAAAAATCCTGACACACACCTGACGGAGCAAATGAAATATTGACAAACCACAGAGCAAAAGAAATCCGGATAGGTCCCACTTATCGATATTCATCAGGGTATAATGTGATGAAGTTGAAAGTTTGTACTATACCTTCAAGAGAGAGGGAATGCTGTTCTGAACTGAGAGCTTACAAGCTCCTGTGATACGAGAGGATGGCAGACCCAGACACAGTATATTGCTATAGAGTTGGAGTCGGGTAATAAGCACTTAAGAGAAAGGGGGTCTCAGAGTTGTGAATAGTTGATGTAAAATGTTCAATTTCAGAGTGAAAAAAATAAATTGATGTTTTTATTTAAACAGTAGAATTTGGCAGACCTGTCCCTCATATTTTAACAGTTTACAAAGCAAATTGAGCATTTCTTTATGTTTAGTTTAAATTACCAGATGAGCTCAATGTTGTGTCCAAACAATTGCTGTGTGTGTATCTGTGTGTCTCTGGGTCGGACAGGTCTGGCAGTCTCTGTGGTGCTTAAAGTAATGCAATGTCACCCTCTGCTGGCCTCCCCACGCCACTGCACAGGCATTGGCAGAGGTTGAAAACCAACAGGGATTCATTCAGAGAGGGGGAGGGAGAGGGCAGCTGCTCACAGCACCATCCAAACTGATGTCTTATCCATGTACTGATCTAAATGTCCTTTAAACGTTGTAACTGTCCCTGCTTTCACCACTTCCTCTGGAAGTTCATTCCACACACATGCCAGCTTCTGTCTAAAATATTTACCTCTCGTGACTTTTGTAAATCTTTTTCCTCGCACCTTAAAATATCCCTCAGTTTTGAATCCCCAACTCTAGGGAAACGACATCAGCCCTTCAGCTTATCTGTACCCCTCATTATTTTATAAACCTCTATAAAGTTACCCCTTAGTCTCATACTCTCCAGTGAAACGAGTCCCAGCCGACCCAGCCTCTCCTTAAAGCTCACTCCCTCCTTTCCCAGCAACATCCAGATTAATCTGTTCTCAACCCTCCCCAGCTTAATAATATCAAGGTCAGCAATATCAAAGTGAACAGTCAAGGTGTTTTCTAAGGGTACGGTAAGTCCAAAACTAGAGGGCATAGGCTTAAGTTGAGAGGGGAAACATTAAAGAGTGACCTAAGGGGCAGTTATTTTCACCCAGAGGGTGGTGTGCCTATGGAATGAGTGGGCAGGGTGACCAGACTGGACACAGTATTCCAGAAGAGGTCTCACCAATATCCTGTACAGCCACAACATGACATCCCAATTCTGACACTCAAAGGTCTGACCAATGAAGACAAGTGTGTTAAACACCTCCTTAACCACACTATCTGTATGAGATGCAAATTTTAAAGAATTAAACCTGACAGCTAGGTCTCTGTTCTCCAACACTGCCAAATACCCTAATTTTAATTGTATAGGTCCTGCTCTTGTTTGATTTACCAAATTCAATACCTCGCATTAATCCAAACTACACTCCATCTGCCACCCCTCAGCCCAGTGAGTGATATTACTGCCACCTCCCCCTCCCATTTCAATTTTAAAATGCCCATCCCTCTCCAGGAAGCCTGCACACTCCGGCCTTGATTTTCACAAAGACCCTGAGCTTGGTTTGCCTTGTGTGGTTAGGGCGAGGAGGGAGAGATTGAAGACACAGTCAGTGGGGAGGTGAGGCTGGGCAGTAATTAGCGGCCTGGTGTCATTTCATTTTAGGAAGAGGGCAGTCGCACGTTAGAGGTGGGTAAGAGTGATCGGTGTGTTGTGACCAGAAGTAAAGCTCTTCCTTCGTCTCTGGTGTTCAGTAATAAATATCTATTTGAGACCCTTCATTGGGCAGATTGTGTCAGCAGGATTTCTTTTTCTCATATTGCAGACTACAGATAATAGCAATTAAAGATGTTTATAGTTAATTTCTATAGCACAGCACGTACACTCAATATCCTACAGTTGAGACAAATATCTTGCATTTGTTTAACAATACAAAGTGTTGTTTGTAATTCAGTAATGGTAACCTGATTATAATAAATCCACACCAAGCTGAAAGCGGGCACTGAAATATGAACCAAAATCTGGGTATGGTAGTGTAGTGGGTAGTGTCCCTGTCTCTGAGCCAGAGCTCTGGATTTAATTCCAATTCCTGAAATTGTGTGGTAGTGTTCCTAGGTCTGGAATAGAAGGCCTGGATTCAAGTCCTGCCTGTTGCAGAGGTATGTCCCAGCATGTCTGAACAGACTGATGAACAAACCACAGAGGAGAATACTGTTACAACTTTATGGGTATTGCAGAGTGATGCTAGTATCCCAATCTCATTGCACAAAGGTCTAGGTGTAAAGCCCACAGAAGTGCCTCATGATACATCTGAACAAACTGAATAAAATGGACTTAGAATTGTGACTTGATGGAGAAGGAAGAGGTGTCAGTATTGAATTTCAGAATTTAGGCCCAGGATAACTGAAAGTACAGCCATTCGTGTTGATTGGGGCCATATTTCACAGCAGTAACGGTTCGTAAAATCAGAATGGTCATGGATAGGGTGAGTAGTCAGGGTTTTTCCCAGGTTAGGGGCGTCTAAAACTAGAGGGCATTGGTTGACAGTGAAAGGGGAACATTTTTGAAGAGGCCTAAGGGGCACCTTTTCACGCAGAGGTTGGTGTGTGTATGGAATGAGCTGCCAGAGGAAGTGGTGGAGGCTGGTACAAATACAGCATGTAAAAGGCATCTGGATGCTGACAGACCTGCCGAGCTTTTCCAGCAATTTCTGCATTTCTTTAAAAATGCATGCATTTTAACACAGGAATTCTGAATAAATTAAACATTTCATTTTTTAATGACGCGGGGCCATGTAAACATATTTCAAATCGGCCGAGACCATTTTCTGCGAAGGGTATGGCTCTGTGTATGACAGCAGCAATGATGCAACAACATGGAACAGGGAATGTGATGGAGACATAGTTTGGGCAATGTACAAGGAGACCTCACATGGTCCAGTTTGGGAGAGGATGACATTATTGTGTGACTCAGCTCAGAGAGGGAGAAAATGTAATCTGCCCGAGAAGGAACGGCCTATTACCCTCTCTCTCCTTCATTGTTCCTCATCACAGCAATGTGTGCGAGCTAAAAAAACTCGACAGTCATCGTTACCATTCTTATTGCAATAGAATCCCTGCAGTGTTGAAACAAGCCCTTTGGCCCAACAAATCCATACCAAGCTTCCCAACACATTCCTCTATAGTTACCCCAGACTAATGCACCTAACCTAGAAACCCTTGAAAACTACAGACAATTTAGCATGATCAATCCATCTAACCTACACAGTTTGAGCTGTGGTAGGGAACTGGATCACCTATTAGAAGCTCACACAGACAAGGGGAGAATGTGCAAACTTCACACAGTCATCCAAGGTTGGAATCGAACCCAAGCCCCTGGTGCTGTGAGGCAGCAGTGCTTACCACCAAGCTACCCTTTGGGTGCTCCCTGACCAGCATCCATTGGAATCTACTCACTGCCGAAAGCAAATGGAATTCAGCCAAATCCAACTCTCCCAGGATGGAATCCAATTGCTAGCAGCTGTGTGAGTACAATATCTTCAGAAGCAGAATGATGTTTTGGAAAATCTTGCAATTTTTCCTTTTGTCATGAGTTACAATAATATCTGGTCAAAGTGTGTGTGTCAGTGTTTTTAGAAAAGGAAATATTGATTGTATATTTTCAACACCCAAACATTCATCTTTCCATCATAGTTTGAGTAACATTGCTCTGGATCATAAACGTGCTATTTGAGTAGATTACAGAAACTAGCCTGACTTGTTCCTAAAACTGACCCTGACCCAGTCTGAGACCGATATGATTGGCATGACACCAACCTGGTTACATTTAACATCTGTTGTGAGCAGTGCAGGAGTGGGACGAGAAAAGCAAACAGTGACCCAAAAAGCCGGGGAACTATAGACCGGTGAGTCTGATGTCAGTGGTGGGTAAGTTGTTGGAGGGGATTCTGAGGGATAGAATTTATATACATTTGGGAAGGCAAGGGCTAATCGGAGTACACAGCGTAGCTTTCTGCATGGGAAATCATGTCTCATTAATTTGGTTAAGAGATAACAAAGAAGATTGATGAAGGCAGTTTGGGTGACATTGTCTATATGGACCTCAGCAAGTTGTTCATTTAAAGAACAAAGAGCAAAGAAAATTTACAGCCCAGGAACAGGCCCTTCAGCCCTCCAAGCCTGAGCCGATCCAAATGTACTGTCTAAATCTGTCTGACAATTCCTAAGGATCTGTATCCCTCTGCTCACTAGTTACTCATGCATCTGTCCAGATGCATCTTAAATGAATCGACCGTGCCTGCCTCGACCACCTCTGCTGGCAACGCGTTCCAAATGCCCACCACCCTCTGTGTGAAGTGCTTACCGCGTGTATCCCCCTTAAACATTCCACCTCTCACTTTGAAAGCACGACCTCTCGTGACTGAATCCTTCAACCTGGGAAACAGCTTGTCTCTATCCACCCTGACTATACACTTCATGATTTTGTAAACCTCAATCAGGTCCCCCCTCAATCTCCTTTTTCTAGTGAAAATAAGCCTAGCCTACTCAATCTGTCTTCATAGCTAGTATTTCATTCTGATTGGTAGACAAATGAGTAACATTCGGTCACTTGGGATACAGAAGAAGCTAGTTACAATTGGCTTGAAGGAAGAGGGATATTTTTCAGACTGGAGGCTTGTGAGCAGCAGTGTGCTGTAAGAATCAGTACTGAGTTCACTGCATTTCATCATTTATGTAAAGGATTTAGATGTGAATATTGAGGACAGAGTAAGTTTGCAGATTATATCAGAATGGTGGTTCAGTAGATTATCTCAGAGAACAACGATACCATAAATAGATGGGGCAAAGGTGCAAGGAGTGACAGATGAAGTTTAATTTAGATAAATACGAGGTTTTGCATTTTGTGAAGGCAAATCAGGGCAGACATTATATACTTCATGGTCAGGTCCTGGGGGGGGGGTGTGAAACAAAGGGGCATAGGGCTGCAGGTGCATTGTTCCTTGAAAGTGGAGTCGCAGGTAGACAGAGTGGTGCTGAACACATTTGGCACATTTGCCTTAATCAGTCAGAGCATTGAGTATAGGAGTTGTGGTGGCATGTTGCATCTATATAGGATGTTGGTGAGGCCACTTTAAGAATACTGTGTACAACTTGGTTTTCTGCAGAAATGACTTACACATATGTTCCAGGACTGGAGGTTTGACTGCAGGGAGAGACTGATTCCGTTGAGGTGTTTCCCCCCGGAGTGTCAGAGGTTGAGGGGTAACATTACAGATGTTTATAAAACCAGCAGGGGCATGGATATTCTGAACAGCCACGTTCTGCTCCCCAGGATAGGGGAGTCCAGAAGAAGAGGGCATAGGTTGAAGGCGAGGGGGATTGATTTAGAAGAGACCTGAAGATAAATGTTTCACACAGAGAGTGGTGTGTGTACAGAAAGTGCTGTTAGGGGAAGTGCTGAAGGCGGTTACAATCGCACATTTAAAAAGTATCTGAAAGAGGAGGGATATTGGCCAATTGCTGGCAAATGGGACTGGATCAGATTTGATATCTGATCGGAGTGAACAGATTGGACTAACGGGTCTGTTTCCGTTCTGCACGACTCTCTTATTATATAAGAGGGATGATGAAAAATTCTGAAAGGACCTTTCAAGTCGGAAATCTCTTCACTGGAAGTTTATCGTGCCTCTATGTACATATTGATTGAAAGATGCGTTAGGTAAATATTTGGTAGAGAAGTGAATAACAGATAATTGGATATAGACAAAAAAGTAGGCCCCAACCTGATCAGCCACAATTTTACTGCCTGGTGGAGAAGGGTCAAAATGTCTAATGACCCTCTCCTGCTCCTCAGTCCCATGTTCCTGTGTTCCATTCAGCCCCTCAAACCTGCTAGATAGGAACAGTTGGAGGCCACTTACTCCTATAACCTGTTGCACGGAAACAGAGGAGACCATTTGGCCCTTGAAGACTGCCCCACATGTTTCGAGGTGATTTGGGAAATATAATTGGAAAACCCAGGCACGGGTATGAAAGAGGCCCCTCAACTCTCTTTACAGAGCTTCCCCTCTCTGCAACTTGTGCTTCACTTGTTGGTCATGTTGTAGACCCAGATTCACTGTGAATACAGCCCCCATACCTCACTCAGCGCTGGCTCACAAAACCTCTGGTCTCCCTGTCTGCAATATTCAAAACCATAACATTCAGGAAAATAACACCCACTAACTTTCCAATAACAGAATGGGCGAAGATCAGATACAGGGGCAGATCGTTCACTCCCCAAGCCTACCTTGCCCTTCACTAAGATCATACCTGATCTGCTCTTGATCTCAAATCCTCTTCCATACCCAATTCTTCATAGCCCTCACCTCTCTGACAGGTCAATATCCAGTACCTCCTCTTCAAATACCTTCAGTCATCTAACTCCCCGAACACTCTTGAGACGAGAAATCCTGGCATTCAATCCCATCTGTTTGAAGAAAACACTTGCTGCGCCTATACCATGGCCTATTGATATGAACAAAAGAGGTTGAGACAAGGGTTCAGGTAAAAAATGACTGGCCCTGATATCAAGGCAATGGTTGCCTTCTGTTGACATCAAGGAGCTTAACAAAACTGGACTTAATGGGAATCAGAGTAAACTCTCCAGTGTTTGGAGTCGAACATGGCACAAAGGAAGATGTTCATCATCTCAGTCCTGGGTCACCTCTGTGGGAGATCCTCAGGGTAGGTTCCACTTCACAAACAGCTTCAGATGCTTCATCAATGTCTCCCGTCCCCACCCTCACCAACATAAGATCAGAAGTGGGGATGGTCACTGAAGATTCCACAATGTTCAGAACATTTTGTTGCCCGTCAGCTCCTGAACTGATCTCTGTCCATGAGCAGCAAGACCCAGACTCCATTGAGACTTGTGCTGTTAACGTGTCTGTAACATTCGTGTAACAGCACTGCCTGACACTGCACATTGCCACAGTGAAATAGAGTTCATTCAGCAACTCACGCTGGTTTCACAGGAATATGAGGAAGCCATTCAGCCCATTGACATTATTGGAGAAGAACAGGGTCAGCCTGTTCAGAGCCTCCAGCCTATTACTCAGGAAGAGAAGGAGTCTAGTGTGATGGACCACACAAGAGCCCCTCGACAATATTTGAAGGCGGTAGCGTAGATTCTAATGTTTTCTTATTTTAAAGGGAATGTAAAGGGTCTGTTCCATATGCAATGTGACAGGTCAAACTACTCGCTGTGAAACTAAACACTATTTATTTAAACACGAAAGATAAAATGAAAGCAAAGAAAGAGGAAATTAGAATAACTTAATTCTATTGGACAAGTTAACAGAATAATTGATGGTGGAGCTATTACTAATGAACTGGCACGATACACGAAAATCCCATAAACACAGCCCTTGGCAAAACTGAGTATTCAGTCACAGATTGCCACAAACTCAAAGATCCTAATCTGTGAGAGCTGGCCACATCCATTCAGGCTGCACTAAAATAAACCCAAGGCCTCCCTCGCTGTTTACTCAGTGGTCTTAACTAACCAGCCTGTTAATGATCATTTAATCTCTCTCTTCAAAGAAACCAGGACAAAATAATTCTTAAAGCTGCAGCATCATCACACTTGCCAGTACATCGACCTATTAAACAGGAACCAGGGCTAACCAGTCAGGCCCTTGGCCCTGTCCAATTGAACAAGGAAGAAGTCATTCTGTCCCTTGAGTCAATTACACAGAAACAGAACGAGGCCATTCAGCCCCTTGAGTTACTTACACATGAACAAGAGGAGGCCATTCAGCCCGTTGAGCCATTTATACAGGAACAGTAGGACGCCATTCCCACCTCAATGCACTTACACAGGGGCAGAATGAGTTAATTGATGCTGATTCTGATGAATGGCTTATGCCCAAAACGTCGATTGTCTTGCTGTGCTTTTCCAGCAATTGATGCTCTACTCTGATCTCCAGCATGGGCAGCCCTCACTGTCTCCTAATAGATGCTCTAACATGATGAACAGTTGGAGCTGAGGCTGCACAGACAGGTTGCTCCATGTTGTTCCTCCTGGATCCATTGCTCATGACACACACGTGGGACTTTAACATGGTTTTCTCGCCATGAGGAGTGAGGAGGGAAGCCATATGTCTTGTGTGAAGTCTCAAGAAGGCACCTTTCATTTCCGAGAAGACAGCCTGCTGTTCTTTATGCAGGATGGAAGCTGGTGGGAATGGCTACCTGTTTCAGATGGAGGGTATTGTGGCTGCTGTTGGGGATTGTGAGCAACCTGACGTTCAGTATAGGGTTCACACGCCGACTGCACATTAACTGGGGACAGTTAATCTCGGCATATAAACTATTAGGAAAGTCACGTTAGACCGATGAATGGACTCACTAAGTTCAAATAATGCTGATATTATTCATGTTGATCTTGTCTAGTGCACGTCCAGTTCCGTGTAACTTGTGTGCCTTACTCTGTCCAAGTCTATGTCCACCCTATGATCTGTCTGGCCATGCTTACGATGACCTGTATCCACTGCTCATAAATAAAGTGTTTCCCTGTACTGAAGTACACGTGGCAATAAATCAAACCAATCAATCCTGGGTAAAGCATGGAATTTCTCACCCTATCAATGTCTCTTTTGCAAATAAGTGATCGCTGCCATTCCTCGTGTTTCAGCGTCACCATTTCTTCATCCCTTACATCTCTCCAGGTTAAACACTTAGCTTCTTCACTCTATCCTCATGTTACCATCACCCGTGTCTGTGGTAAGGAGATCATTCCTTACAAAGGAGATCAAATCTCTACAGAGTGCCCCAAATGCTCTCTCAGCAAGGCTCTAAAACTGCAGGAAGATGGCTTTACTTATGTTCTCGAATCATCGTAAAATGAAGGACAGCATACCATTGACTGTACCCATTACCTACACAGGGTTTGATTCGGAGCAGTCAGCATAGATTAGTGAGTGAGAGATCATGCTTCCCAAATTTGTTTGAGTTCTTTGATGAAGTGACCAGGAAGGTTGATAAGGACAGAGGGGTAGATATAGTCTCTATGGATTTCAGTAAGGCCTTTGATAAGGTCCCACACGGCAGGATGCTCTGGAAGTTTCCATCACGTGGAATGCTGGGGGAACTGGCCAATTGGATACACAGTTGGTTTGATGGTAGAAAGCAGAGGGTTTAGTGGAAGGATGCTTGTCAGACTGGAGGCTGGGTCCATTGTTGTTTGTTATCTATGAATTGGTTGTGAATGTACAACTTATGATTAGTAAGTTTGCAGATGACACTAAAGTAAGTGGGAGCATGTTCAGTGAGGAAATTTATCAGAAATTGCAGCAGGACCTCACTCAGGTGGGGAAGTGGGCCGAGAAATGGCAAATGGAATTTAATATAGATGCGTGATGTCTTACATTTTGGGAACTCAAAGCAAGGGAGGAGTTTCATGGTGAATGGGAGGATCTTCAAGGGTGTAGTGGGCAGAGAGACCTTGGGGTTCAGGTGCACGGTTCTCTGAGAGTGGAGCCATAGGTAGACAGGGCAGTGAAGAAGGCTGTTGGCACATTGGCCTTCATCAGGCAGGACATGGAGTACAGAAGTTGGGAATTTATGTTGCAGTTACACAGGACTTTGGTAAGGCCGCACTTGGAGTATTGTGTTCAGTTTTGTCACCTTGTTATAGGGAGGACGCTATTAAATTAGAAAGAGTGCAGAAGAAATTTTCAAGGATGTTACCAGAACCCAATGGTCTGAGTTATAGGGAGAGGTTGGACAAGCTCGGACCTTTTCTTTAGCATGTAGGAGACTGAGGGAGTCTTTATAAAGCTGTATAAGATCACGATGGTAGGGCTAATGCTCTCAGTCTTTTTCCAAGGTTTAGAGAATCGAGAACGAGAGACGATCAGTTTAAGGTTAAAGGGGAAGGACTAAAAGAGAATCTGAGGGACCCCTTATTTACATAAATGGCTGGTGTACGGATGAGCTGCCAGCAGATGTGGTTGGGGGGTACATTAATAACATTTCAAACGCATTTGGATAAATATGTGAATAGGAATGGACTGGAAGGATATGGGCCAACTGCAGGGAATTGGGGTTAGCGTGGATGGACATTTACAAGGTGGAGTCGAACCCTTCTGTTAATTAAAACCAAACACCCAGAAAAGCTCGCCTCACCTCGTAATCTGTTAAAATATGAGTGACACAGATCTCCGACATTCCACGACTTATACAAAAAATAACAAGTTAGTTTCTTAACTTTAATAGTGAAAACTAAACAACAACTATTCACAAATACAAGCCCCTCTTTTCTTAGCTACTTACTATCTGACTCCGACTCTGTAAAAATATGCTGTTCCAACAACCCACATATTAAACATTACAATCTCAAGACCACACAGTCTCTATCTTCCCCGCTGTGTTCACTCTTCCAGCTGCTGATCTCCCTGGGCCATTTTTTATTGCAAATCGGTTTGATATGAATATGTATCCTTGAAAGAGAGTTTTTGAGATGGCCAGTTAGCACTCCTGCTCTATAGCAGTAACTGTGCTGTTGGATGGCAGTGGCTCTCCCTCTAGTGTTCAAATGCTGGGTTTATATACTACCCATGATACAGCAATTCTCATAATTTGATTGCTTTCCAGGTGTCTAAACAATAATATTCCAATTCCGTTGGCTTCTGGTATCCTGACCATTATTTAAACACTTTGGTTGTATTTGAATTGTTGTCAAAACAGCAACCAAAACTCAGGTATCCATTTCACACCCTAACTGTGACATGTGGAACAATCTGACATTTAGCTGGCATCTGTGCTGTACTTTCTATTCAACAAAACCCGTTCTGTCTTAAAGTGAGCTGACATGCTTTCTGCTTCATAAGACCTCCCTCCTTCAGAAAAAAAAACATCAGAATGAAAGGATGGCTTCGTTTCTTTTCTTCTAATTCTTAATCCCATTATTATGAAATACAAAAGTATTAATCTCAGTTATATCAATCATATTAATCTCACACACCTATATAAACTGGAATAAGTCAAATCTTATCTAAACGTTTTCCTTTAAATCCACGCTAACACATCTGCTATCACATTTTAGGACCCACAGCATGTACATTTTGTAAGTTTAAAGTCGGTGTGATAAGACTCCAATGAAATGATCTCATATTCTGGTCTTTAAATACTCCAAAAAACGCGAGTGGTTTGTCGTTGTCCACAACCATCTCCGACAATTTATTTGTCACATAAACATTAAAATATTGTCAGGTCAGTGCGAAACTGAATCATCCTTTTTCAATAATGGAGAATGTTGTATTTTTCTTTCTGATGGATATTGCGTTTTTTCGACAAGTAGCCAATTAGCCATTCAATTCCATCATCATCTTACTGTATCAATACAACTCCAACCCCTATATCCCTAGAAGCAAATAGAATTTTGAAAGGGTTTCAAAATATTTGGTATAGCTAAAACTGGTGCGGGGATTAATCCTGCTTTAAAATTCTCAAATGCCTCCTGGCATTGTTCTGTCCACCACAATTCTGTGTTCTTCTTCAGTAAATCCATCAGTGGTGCCAATACGCTGCTGAAGTTTGGAACACACTTCCGATCGAATCCACTCAGTTCCAAAAATCCTCTTTCATCGAGGATGGTCGTGGAAATTCCTCAAAGCCTTTGTCTTTGTGTTCCATGGGGGTCAACCTTCCATGTCCAATGTAATGTCCCACAAACGTCACCTCTGCCTTCGCGAATTCAGTTTTCTTTAAGTTTATTACAAAGTTTGCTTCTTGTAAACGTTCAACATGCTCTGGCATCGGCAACACGTGAGCTTTAAATCACTTGCTAAAAATCACTACATCATACAGATAAACGACACAATTTGTCCATCTGACCATAACTCTGTTTCTGAGTCCCTAGACCTGGCATTGAAGGGGATTCCTATCACTGGTGACAATACTAATATGTCATCCCCACAGGAAATCGTCAAAATTTCAGATTTTGTATCTGCCACGTGCTTCATTCTATACTGTGCCCTTCAGGTGTTGTTTAGCTAACTCACCTACTCCATCTAATCTCTCCCTCACCTCACATATATAAGGTGTGTGATTAATTATATTCAATTAATTCCAAAGGACCTCTGACTTCAAATATTAACTCAAAGGAAGTAAACTGAGTAGATTTATTTGGGGCAAATAATTTTTGTCTAATGGCAAACAATTTAATGAGACACCTTCATTCCAATCATTCCGGTAATCCTGATAGTATGCTGTTAATATGGTCTTCAGCGCCTGATGCTAACTTTCCAAGGGTGCCTGGGATTCAGGATGGGACACCCTTGATTTGAAGTGCTGTATGCCTAAGCTATCCATGACTTCCTTAAACTATCCATGACTTCTTTCAACAGCTGAGCGGTAAAATGAGACCTTGGTCTGACTGAATCTCTCTGCGGAGCCCACAGTGAGTAAAGAAAGCTACCAACTCCTCCACCTCCCTTTTTACCTTAACACTCCATAATAGTTAAAAATCACACAACACCAGGTTATAGTGCAACACTTTTAATTGGAAGCACACTAGCTTTCTGAGCGATGCTCCTTCATCAGGAAATTGCACAATCACCTGATGAAGGAGCGTCGCTCCGAAAGCTAGTGTTCTTCCAATTAAAACTGTTGTACTTTCACCTGGTGTTGTGTGATTTTTAACTTTGTACACCCCAGTCCAACACCGGCATCTCCGAATCATGACTCCATAATAGAATTGCCTCTGGGAATCTGGTAGACACATCCATTATGGCTACCAAATATTGGTTTCCACTTTTATTTTAGATAGGGGAGCTACACAACTAATCATAACCCACATGAAATGTTCTTCGAATGCAGGAATTGGTAACAAAGGTGATGGCTTTAGTACTGCCTGTGACTTCCCTACCATTTAGAATGTTTGATATGTACATCAAAAGATAACCACGTCCGTGTGCATTCCAGGCCACTAGAAATGCCTCTGTACCTTAGCCTGGGTCTTCTGTACACCTAGGTGACCCCCTGCAGTTAGTTTATGTGCTATCCGTAACACTTTACGCTATTCCGAAAACAATGTGGTGCACATCGGCCCATTTCCCTTCTGCACTAACCTATCGGGGTCTCCATTTTAATTTTAGCTTTCTATCTTTAAGTTAATAACGTTCGACAATATATTTTGATTCCTTTTTTTTGTGTGTGTGTATATATATATATATATATATATATATATATCTGTTGTAAGTCCATTAGCCTTTCAGGACTAAACACCCCTGCCTGATCCTCTGCCTGTTCAGGTTTTTTTCTGCACCGTGACATCAAGCAGGGTGTCAGTTCACTGAGCATCATCTCCTTTGGCTTTTTATTTTGGTTTTCCTTCCTGCTCTAACTTATGACAGTGGAATTGCAGATTAGATTACAGATTACATTACAGTGTGGAAACAGGCCCTTCGGCCCAACAAGTCCACACCGACCCGCCGAAGCGCAACCCACCCATACCCCTACATTTACCCCTTACCTAACATTAGGGACAATTTAGTATGGCTAATTCACCTGACCTGCACATCTTTGGACTGTGGGAGGAAACCGGAGCATCTGGAGGAAACCCACGCAGACACGGGGAGAATGTGCAAACTCCACACAGTCAGTCGCCTGAGGCGGGAATTGAGCCCGGGTCTCTGGCGCTGTGAGGCAGCAGTGCTAACCACTGTGCCACCGTGCCGCCCACTTTAAAAGTGTGCTCCATGGTTCTTGACCCTCTGTCTAAAAGGAAAAGCTGCTGGCTATCCACCCTGTCCATGCCCCTTGTTAACTTATCCTTCTGAATCACATCCCCCGCATCCTCCTCTGCTCCAAAGTAAATAACCTGAGCTTATCCAGCCTCTCTCCATAGCTGATATGCTCCATCCCAGGGATCATCCTGGTGAATCTCCTCTGCAACCCCTCCAGTACAATCACATCCTTCCTGTAATGTGGCTCCCAGAACGACATACAGTACTCCATGATGGACTAAACCAAGCCCTGTATAGCACTTATAATCTACTCCCTGATTAATAAACGCTACACCCAAGGTTCAATTCTTAACTACTCCATTACCCTGTTCAGTCACATTCAGGTATTTGTGGAGAAACACCCTGTGAGCTTCCTAGTGTGCTGCCAATCATTGTGTACACCCCATGTCTGGTTCCTCCTTCCAAAGTACATCACCTCATATTTATCAGGATCACATTCCATCTGCCATTGATCTGCCCATCTGATCATTCCACTTGTATTTTCCTTTAAAATCAGAACTTACTCCTCACTGCCAACCACCCGGCCAATCTTTGTTTCAAACACAAACTTACTTATCACAACTCCCACCCCTCCACCCACCCCCCTCCCCCTCCAGATTCACATCTATACCATTTATGAATGCTACAAATAATAAGAGACACAGCACTGATCCCTGTGGTACACCAGTGGACACTGGTCTCCAGTCACACAAACAGACTTCTCCCACCACCCTCTGCCTCCTGACACTAAGACAATTTTCGTTGTAACTTGTCAAGTTATCCTTGATATTGTGAGATTTTACATTATTTTTCTAATTTTCCATGTGGAACTTTGTCAAAGGCCTTGCTGCAAAACTAAATAAGCGACCTTCTCAGACTAATTCAATCAAATTCATTAGGTGTGACTTCACTCTGATAAAGTCCTGATGATTATCCCTGATCAAACCTTGCGATTCTGATTGGACTTCGATTTTCTCCTTCTCTATTTTCTCCAGTAGTTTCCCGAATAGAGATCTAATACTTGCTCATCCGTAGTTACCTTGGCAAATATCTACCACGCTTACTGTGAAGTGGAATCATATTAGCTGCTCTCCAGTCCTCTGGCACCTCCCCTGTGGTCAGATTCCAATTAAAATTTCTTCCCTTGACTCCAACAGTGTCCAGACCTGCGGATTTGTCCAATTTTATACCAGACAAAGCCTCAAACCCCTGCTCGTATTTTACATCAATCTCTTCAAGAGCTTTCCGGTCCATCTTCTTGAATTCTGTGCCTGCATCCTCCTTCTCCGAAGTAAAACAGCTGTGACGTTTACATGTACCAATCTATCAATGTTCTCCGGGTTGACACACTGATTGCCCCTTTGGTTTCTAATGGACACTAACTGTTTGCTGATTATTTTGTTCTACTTGTCCGTGTAGAATACCGTGGGATTCTCCTTAATATCGCCTGCTTGCACTTCTCCATGTCCCTCTGTTATTCAGTCCCCGCTATGTTCCTAAGCTTCTAAGTTTCACTACAATCACCTCTCATCTTTTGAAACTCGAGATCACAGATTGAGTTTCCCCATCAGACAATCTTGCCATTTTATGGATTAGTCTGGAGAATACCTTTTGCAGTTCCTCTGTAGTCAGTACATTCTATCTTAGATTGGGACTCCAAATGGAACGCAATACTCTAATTTCAGTCTCAGCAACACTCTATGCAGCTGGTGCATGACATCTTCTATATTGCAATTACATACACATGAATGTTAACCTAATTTTTCGTTTCCTATTTGCACGCGTTCTTCCCAATTCCTTTCACTTTAACTTTTCTTATGAAGTTAGTGGGAGAGTTCTTAAAAAAGATCCTCCTGAATATCCAACCATACGTTATCCATTAGCTCCTTGTTGCCTCCGTCCACAAGAATCATCTTCAAACCGTTCCAAAAAATGTTTGCCACGTATGGTTTTGTTTCATCGATGCATGATCATCCTCCCCAGTTTTCCCATTACCTTCTGTATATCCAGTAACACGTTCTTTGTAATTCAGCCCAGGAGACACCCGACCGCGGATTACAAGTTAACTGATCTGTAGTTCACCACTCTCCATCTTCATCCGTTCTTAAACTGTTGGATAATATTTATAACTTTTGCCATATCCAGAGTGGCTAAATGTCGTTCAGGAATATATTGGAAAATAACATGAAAATTCGCAATGCAATCAATACGTCTATTGCTGCTTCCTCTGATATTCTTGTATGAAGTATATCTGATCTGTCAGATATATAAATACTCAATCCAGTTTTCTTTTCAAAGATGACCTCAACACTGATAAGAATGATCTTAAACTTTACTTACACAAGTCCCATGGTCACTTGGTATTTCTGGGAGAATTTCTGGATATTCTGCCTTGAAAATAGACACAAAGAAACTGTTTCTTTCTCCTGTGATTTCTCTGTTCTCTACAATAAATTACCCTGCCCGCACGCATAGTGTTCCATATTTGACCTTGTTTTTACATTAGTTTCATACACTGATGTAATTTTTTTTAGCAGTCTTTATGTTTTTTTTAGCAGTCTTTATGTTTTTCTTTCGCAGTTTGTATGTTTTTCTTTTGTATGTTTTTCTTTGTATGTTTTGCATGCTGTTTCGCTTTTTGATTTCCTTCTCAGTTTCTTGGTCATCCGTTGCTGGGTCCTACATTTCTCCGAATCCACTGGCTTACTACAACACTTGGCATTTTTCTAAGCTGCTTCTATTGACCTAATAGGTAGTTAAAGGTGAGGCTAAAAGTGTTAGGTCGGAGAGGAGGGTGGACCAGATTGATGGGAAGGAAGATGAACACATAGGAACGTTCAAAAGGGGGAGTGTGCTGAGTTGGAAGATTGGACTGGGATAAGGTGGAGTTAAGGGAAATGGGGAAACTGGTGAAATCTACATTAATCCCCTGTGGTTGGAGGGTCCCAAGGCAGAAGAGGAACCTTTCTTCATCCATGCTTCGGGTGGTTAGGGTTTGGCGATGGAGGAGGCCCAGGACTCTCATGTCCTTGGCAGAGTGGAAAGGAGAGGTAAAGTGTTTAACCACAAGGTGGTGGAGTTGGTCAATGTGGCTGTTCCAGCGATGTTCTCTGAAATGATCCACGTGTGTCTCGCCAATGTAGAGAAGACCACACTGAGTTTAAAGGATGCAGTAGATGAGGCGTTCTGTCTCCCTTCATCACCTATCACTTTCAACACCACCTTCATCTACCTATCGCATTCCTAGCTACCTGCCTCCTGCCACACCCCCTTCTCATTTAACTCTCAGCTCCCTTGACCCAGAAGCCTCATTCCTGATGAAGGGTTGTGCCCGAAACGACAATGCTCCTGCTCCTCGTACGCTGCCTGACTGTGCTTTTTCAGCGCCACTGATCTCCAGCAGCTGCAGTGCCCACTTTCTCCTCACACCTTCAGGGCTTGCATGATTCAGATTTATAACAGTTACTTCAAATAAAACAAAAACTACCGTGTACTCAAACAGCATAAAAGAAAACCAATGCATTGTGGTCACTGTTCCCAAAAGGTCCTTTTAAACTAAAGTTTTCAATTAGCTTTTCTGATCATCCAACATCAATTTCTAAATAACCTGATCTCTAGCTCTGTGCTCAACAAAATGTTAATGCCAGTTATCTAACACATGCTCATGAAATCCATTTTTCCCAGCATTAGCATTCAGTTTGGTTAACACAGTTTAGATATAATGTAAACAGTACATTATTACTGCAGTAGCCACAATTGTGTATATCTCATTTTCCTGTTTTATAACGTGCCCAACATTTGTATTGCAGCTTTCACTTTG
This sequence comes from Chiloscyllium plagiosum, assembly GCF_037043375.1. Lineage (NCBI taxonomy): Eukaryota > Metazoa > Chordata > Chondrichthyes > Orectolobiformes > Hemiscylliidae > Chiloscyllium > Chiloscyllium plagiosum. The sequence continues at coordinate 81,583,683 of NW_028270180.1, forward strand.
ATATATAACCCCCATCATTGTTTCCTGCTCCTTGCTGTTTTTACGTTCCACCTTACAAGATTCTGTAGAATCTGAGTGACGTGGGCTTTGGGGAGATTAATGGTAGAGATCATCTTGCCACATCATTTATGATCTTCTTAAGCATCATCGTGACATTTTCTCCAGATCTCCCGTTATGCTAGTGGAGTAGAGAAGGACAATGATCGTTCAACAATGCTCTGTATTTCCCCCAGAGAGCTGAGACTGCTCTAACCTGGGTGGGAACCTTACAGCAGGCTGGTAAAGCATTGCTGCTGCTGTACAGGATCTTAGTGAGATCACATCTGGAGTAGTGTGTACAGATTTGGTCTCTTGGATGAAGAAAGGATGTTATTATCTTGGAAGCAGCTCAGAGATGGTCCCCTCAACTGATTCCTGCAATAAAGGTGCTAACTTATAACGAAAGGAAGATCAGGTTGATCCAATAGCCATTGGAGTTTACAAAAATGAAAGAAGATCTTATTTCAACATAGATGACAGGAAGGAGTCAACAACTGAAGCGAATTACACAGATAATGGAGGAATCCATTCCGTTCTTCAGCCTCTTACACACGAACAACAGAAGGATATTCAGGCCTTTGACCCTGTTACACCAGAATAGGGCGAGGCTGTTCACCCCCTGGAGCCTGATGTATATTTACAGGAGGAGGCCAATCAGCCCCTCGAATCTACAACACTGGCCCCAGAGTAGGCCATGCTGCACCAGTATCCTATTACACAGCAGCAGGATCAGTCCATTCAGCCTCCTCAAGTCTGTAACATAGGAACTGAAAGCGGTCACACAGTGACTGGAGATTTGTTACACTGGGATAGCAGGAAGCCATTCATACCCACCGAGTCTGTTGCAAGAGAATTGGATAAGGATAAAAACTATTTGAGACTTATTTCATGAGAAAGGAGGAGGTAATTCAGACACGTGTCTGTTGTATGGGAACAAGAGAAGACCAATCGCCATCTTAGTCCCATCTCTGGGATACATGAGGAGACCGTTCAGTACCTCCACCGATTATGGAGAAATATGAGAAGACCCATCAGCCCCTCAAAATGTTGCACAGCAACGGGAAGTTTCCATAATCCCCCACTCCTCTAACGCATCAACAGGGGGTGGTCATTCTGGCCTTGGAGATGATAACATGGGAACGCCAGAAAGACTTCATCCCATCGATTTTGTACACCAGCAGGAGGATGGGTCCTGTCAGCCACACATACCGCTTATGCAGCAAGTGGAGCACACCTCTTAAACCCTTTTGCCAATCAAACAGGAATTCAAAGAAAACGTAAAGGTTTTAGAAAGGGAAGAACTTATAATAACTGCATACATTAGGGAGTAAAATGTAACAATAAAGTATTGTAATTTAAGGCAAATTATTAGAATCCATTGTTGTGGACATTTGCAAACGTAAACCACAATTCATCGGAGTCAACGTGGTTTTACAAAGGATAAACCATGATTGAAGTGTTTTCTTGAGTTATTTAAAGATGTGACAAACAAGGTGGATAGTGGGAATCCTGGAAATGGAATATATCTGGTCTTCGTGAAGGATTCAGATACGTCGCTTCTCCAAAGAGTGCGTGGTAAGATCAGACAGCATCGGTTTAGGAGTAATTTATTGGCTTGGATGGAGGATTGGTTAACCAACAAAATGCAGTCAGATGAATTAATTGTGTGATTTTCTATTGGAAAATGCAATTTGTTGGGTGCCATAGATTTCAGTTCTCATGCTTCAACCATTTGTGATCGACATTATTACTCGGTTGACGGGATAGAAAATATTATAGCTACATTTTCAGGTGACACTAACATTGGTGGGAAATTACTTCGGAATGATGATGCAAGAGATTTAAAAACTATATGTATAGATTGGGTGAATGGGCAAACATTTGGCAATGAAAATTAAAGTGGATAAATATGGGGTTATTCAAGTTGGCCAGCCTAATAAAAAGGCAAATTATTATCTAAATGGAGTGAAACTTCAAAGTGCTTAAGTGCAGAGGGATTTGGGTGCCTGCTTGCATATCACAGAAAACCACTTGCGGGTACTTGAAGTAATGAGGAATGCAAGCATAACTTGAGCGTTTATTTGTAAAAGGATAGAGTAGAAAGGTTGCTGTAGCTATGCAAGGCGTTAGTGAGGCTGCAACTGGAGTACAGTTTGGGTGTCCTGCAGAATGAGGTATTTCCATTGGAGGCAATTCAGAAGAGCTTCATCATACTGATTCCATATTTGAAGTGTTTGTCTTATGAAGAGAAATTGAGCAGTTCAGGCCTATACTGTCGAGTTTATAAGAATGAAATGAGATCTCATTGAGGTCTGTAAAATGCTAAACGTAATTGAAAGTGTCGATGTGGAGTGGATATTTTTTCATGTGGCGCAATCGACAATAAGAGACTAGAGTTTGAGGATCGAGAGATGGCAGGAAAGTGGAACAGAGGCCGCGATGACATCAGCCATGATTGTATTCCATGGCGGAGCAAGTTCGAAGGGTTGGATTCCTGACTGATGCTCCTTGTTCATATTCAGCTTTACGGCTGTGTTACACAGTAATGGGGGAGGATGATGTATCAAACAGGAAGCAGGCACTCCGGATAAATCAGTCTAAATCAGTTTGACAGAACGTCACCAGAGGAGTCACACAGTGACCAGTGCTGGGTCCTCAACTATTTACAATCTATATCAATGATCAGGAGGATGGAACAGATATAGAGATAATGAGTTTGGTCATGTTGCTGTGATAAGCAAGAGATTAAATTATCAAGAGAGGGTGGAGGGTCTACAGATAGATACAGAGAGGTAAATGCAATGGATAATAATTTGGCAGCTGCAATATAACATGATATAATCTGTCATTTCATTTACAGGAATAACGGAAGGCAGTATGTTACTGAAATGGAGAGGGATCACAGGGATTAATAATACTGTGTATTGGGGGGTTCACTCTGACCCGTTCAGACAGGGGAGGTTTTACTCAATCCCTGATTGTCTGCTCCTTGACGCTCCAAGTGACCCCATTGCTCTCCGTGCACATGGAATACTTTGAAGTGTTTGGTTGGTGATGGGGGATGCTGTTATCAAACGTGTATCAAGGGGATGGCCTTTATTCAAGATACATTCATTCCTTTCTACATGGAGATCTGAAGACGATGGGAATGTCTGCCTGCTTGTGAATGAAGAGGCTGTGGCTGCTGTCAGGACAGAGGTATTCACCAACATGATGTACTGTGATGGGCACGCTGCAAGATTAATACAGAGAGTGCGCCTTCAGTTCCTCTACCTCTCCCCATTGACACGGCTACTCCGCAGATGCCATGTACACCATCGGGAATCACACTACACTGGATACATCCGGCAGCTCCCTGCTGAGGGAGAAACAATGTATTTACCTCACCTAATATATCCTCCGTCACTGAATGGTTACATTGATGGCAACATGCTGGGAGATGACGGATATGTCACCCAGAACATAGAAGCTGAATGAAACTGTGACCCGAACAGCCACTGGCAGCACCGTCCTTCCCCCTGGTGTGAAGCTTCAGGACGTGTTAAAGGAGTTGACACCGCTCTGTGACCAGCTCCTTGTTCAATTAGTGTCCCCGCACACTCTGCTCCTGGGTTAAGTGGAGCTTGGGAAGCTGTTCCGGAAAAATCCGGGGTGGACGCAGCAGTTCTCTTTCCCCACACACACTCACTGCGTGGTTTCAGAGCCTCCCCTCTCTGCAACCTCTGTTCCATTTGTTGTTCATGTTGCAGACCCAGATGTTGTAACTCCAGTCCCCAGGCTCCATCCAAAGTTGGGTCACCAAATCCTCAGGTCTGCCTGCATGTCTGAGGCAGCTCACAGCACAGCCTCCAGCAAACCATCCCCAGCTGCTGCACTAACTTTTCAATAACAGGAGTCAGTTAGAAACCCCTCGGCTACAAGTGTTGTGGACCAGACCAGATTCCCGCAAAATATTTTAAGAAGGCCGCTTAGACTCAAACCTTTCCTTATTTTGAATATAGATGGGAAGTGTGCCTTACAGATATGTTGTGATTGGTCAAACCACTCGACATTAGGCAAAATATAATCTATTTAAATGCTTTAGTTAAAATACAATCAAAGAAAAGAACATTTCGGGATGACTTATATGTTGGAACAATAACACATACAATAGATACCATACCTTATTGGTATACACCGCTTGGCACAAAGATATATTCAAATACAGATTCTTACATTGTAGTTTTCTGATCCAGGAGAAATCAACATAAATAGAGATCGCAGAGAGAAAGGCAGCTGGGGATCAAGTTTTGACACTTCCAACCATTCTGGGACCCGAGCAGCTTCTGAATGCTGCAGCTAAAAACAAAACGAGGAAACCTGGTCTGGGAGAGCTGGCCACTGCCCTTCCATTGTTTTGACCGTTTTAATAAAACCTAAAGGCTTTCTCAGTTATTTACTTAAACTGTTTTCAGACAGCAGTTCTGCACTTCTGCCTTTAAAAGCTCTCATCAAAAAAAAACCCGAAGAGAAAATAACCTTTTTACTGTGATAGTATTCTCACAACTCCACTTTTAATAAAATGATCCATCAATATACACAAATGGATTCATTTTAGACCGCCTAATCTTCCACTATTAGTAGACTGGAATGAACATATATTACATTGACTCTGAGCATACAAATGTTCACAACTCGATTCGATTTCAGTCATTTCACTCCTGCCACAGGATGCCTTTTGTCTTTCTTCATCCAAGTCTCCACAACATGTCAAAACTTAGGTTTTCTCGCCCTGTCAACTTTATAATTTCAATAAGCTCAATAAAAACGGACTGGTATTTTTCTCCCTAAACTTCTCCAAAATCTTTAAGGGTCACGATCAGTGACAAAGATTTGTCTCAGGTATGTTATTGGCAATTTAAATGCTGAAATGTTGTAACGCCAACGCCAAGCTCAAGGCCTCCTTCCCCATTGTGGAATAAATCTGTTGATGTTTCTACTGGACACTCCAACCACACGTTACATAATGGAGCACTTCTCATCTCTCCAACACTCCCTCTGAATGACATAGCTCCTCATGTCTCAGCATAAAAATATTACATCCTTCTGTACCACTTCGTGATGTAACCGCTTCACCGGCTAATGCTGGCCTACGCCAGTAAACCTTACTCTCACAGGGATATGTTTTAAGAAGATCTCGCACATTCTTCTCAATCCCTCACAGAAACCAAACTTTGATTTCTGAACCCAATCATCATTATCAGCCATTCAGCTTCTAATCTTGCCATAGTAACTCTCTGCTCTTCCACACGAGTTCTCACGACTGCAGGAAGTGAATTGTTAACTTCTCCAAAATTAGAGTCTCTCTCAGAGTGCCATAACTTTGCTCTGTTTTAATGCCCTTCCCCACCTTTCAAAATTACTTTGTTTGATTCTTTCAAACACAACGTGCGTTTAACCAGGGATGCTATTTTAGATTCCCGAAACACTGTCGGCTTTTGGCACAAGCTCATATGCACTTCAGATGGCTTTCTTCACCTCCTCCGATAGGGATGCAAATACCTATCAGCTTTGTTTGGATAAACTAAATCCACATGTTCTCTGGCCACTGCACTTGTTTAGCCACTTTCTGAAATGAAATTAAAAAGGATCCCCCATCATTCTCATCAAATTTAGATAATGCCTGGATGTATTTAAACAGATCCTGATCAGGCCTTTGGCTACTATAGGGTTGCTCAACCTCACTATCCTCTAATGAAAATCCATACAAAATGAAGAGGAATTTAGAATAGCTTAACTATTGTAAACCTTAACCGAATAATGGATACAGTACGTTCTGCAAATGAACTGTTCAATCTATTAACATCACCTAAACACACCCCTTGGCAAAAAGGAACATTCAGACATGCATTCTTGCATACGGTTCTCCAATCCAGGAGGAAACACCATCAAGTGAGGCTTTAGAGAGAGTAACAGCTAGGGATAATTTACTAAAACTTCCAACCCCTCTGGGACCCCAAGCACCCCGTGATTGTTACAGCTGCAAGAAAAAACAAACTAGAAAGCCTGGTCTGTGTGAGCTGTCCATTGTTACTACTATCTATTAAAAACCCTAAAAGCCCCGTGAGTTATTTACTTGAGCCGTTTTCAGTAGGCACTTTGGCTTTTAAGACCTCTTACTAAAAAAATTGAGAAGCTAACGTTTTATTTAAAAAATAACAGCATTGTCAGGCAATTTAGATGCCTGGTCCTTTACTCAGTGGGCTTGCTCGTGTTACTGATCGCAAGGTCACCTGAGAGGGACAACCACAGGTACAGACCAAGTTACAAGGATTTGTCTCATAACTTCTGAAACACACCTGCCCATGGACCATAACATGGAACATACCAGGAAGTGAACAACAGTTTGACACGCACCATTTCAGTATTTCTGAGCTACACAATGCCAGCACTCGATACACCAGGGAGCCAAAACCCAAGGCCAGGGACAGAGAGATTCACATTAAAGACAGAAACAGACAATTAATTAACTTAAAAGATGTTGTGGAAATAAGGGGAAAAAGACAGGGCAGTGGGACTAACTGGAGAAGTGAGATCTTCGTGAGTAAATTTACAAGAATTAGAACATTGAATAAAGGCATTGTCAGATCAGCTGGAATGGTTTGTTACATCAAATTCTGAATCTGCTTGACAGAACAGCACAAACAACATAAACTGGGACAAGATGACAGCCCAGCATGGAGAGCTGTGCAGACCATGCTAGTGTGTTGTTCAGTGAACTGCACTATCGGCCCAGCATAGAGAGTATTGCAAACGTTACTATCATATGCTAACTTTCCTCGCATCAGATTACTGCTTGCAATGGGAAGGTTTGCTCTGTGTGTGTGTGCGCGCGATTGGCGTGGTTGAATGCGAAACTCACTGTTTGAGAAGGAACGCACATGGAGGAAACTTTTAAATAAGAAACAACTGGCAGGCTTTTTATTAATCAACAGAGAGAATGAGGGAAGTTTCATGGACAGATGAGATAAAGTGTTTGAGAATATTAAAATTTTGTCATTGCCAGACACAACAGCAATATACATCGGCGTGCACATGAATGACAGATGGATGGGGGTTTGGTGTGAATTCGAATCAGATTTGCTTCGGCAGGTTTGAAGCCGGGAGCGTCAGCAGCAGATTATTTGCTTCATTAAGCCTGTATTTCATAGCTCAAGGTTCAAACAGCAGATGGAATAAGCAGTGAGATATATTCTGGAGTGGTGAGTATTTCAAGTTAGAAATGGTCAGGATGTGGTGTCAATATTAAGCTCATGATCAAAGGGATCACCCAGAGTTGTGACTTGTCTGCTTCAGCTGTAGATACTGGCCAGGGATGGGATGGAAACAGTGGAAGGAAGTGGAGTTTGTAACCAGAGCAGTAGACGGTGACTTCTATACTCTTAACAGCAAAGGCAGTGATACAATGCATTGTGGTTCTCCCCTGAAACTGAATAGATCAACATAGAGACCCGTAGTAACACTGCCAGAGCAGAGAGCGAGACAGTAATTGAGCCCATTCATTGATGTAGTTAGTAGTGGTCTGTAGAGTGAATATCTGGATTGAGAGATTCAATAGGAACAATAATAGTGGCAGGAAGTGTAGACTACATGAAATAACAGTAATACAGTCATAACCGATTTATAGAAACAAAATCTGGACAGTGACACTCACCAGGAACACCAACGATAGCCAGGAAGGGATAATAAAAATATTGAATAATGAGAAGAGCGTAATAGATCCGCGATGATAATGAGAGCCAATCAAATACAGAAAGATACCAAACATAATTGGATAAGCGCCTGTCTATTGTTGGAACATGCCAGTCCAATGTTCTCAGATTCTGATCCATTGTTTGAATATTCCAGTCTAATGTTCTCAGATTCTGATCCATTGTTGGCACATTCCAGTCTAATGTTCTCAGATTCTGATCTCTCCTTCCCCTCTCTCTGGATCTGTGATCCCTGTCAGTGCTGTCTGTGATGCTCCCGCTCATGTTATGGAATAATACATTGAACGGAGCCCATTTATCATTAAAAGATGGAAATCCTCCACTGGCATAATTAGAATCCATGGAGATTGGCATTAATCGCAGTCACTGAACAAATAGGCTCAGTTAACCTGTTCAAAACATCACTTTTCATTTATTGGGTTTGGATGGAATGGATGAGGGTTGTTGAGGGATGGATCATAAACCTTTCAATCTTTTAACTCTTTTTATTAACTTGTATGCGAGAGTATTAACAGGACACTGCAGGGGTGTATATATGTTCCACTCTGTTTATGAAAGGAGGCAGTTATAAAATAACAGATCAGCCGCATCAAAAAAAAGTCGGGTGGGCATGTTTCTCGATACCTGAACAAAAAGTACGGTACTTATTGACCAGTGCGAGGCTACTCCTGGTGTTAATGCCCTGTTGTCAAATCCTTTCATAACCCTGAGACAGAGCATTGAGACTGCTGCTCAGGAACAGGCCGAAGCAATTCTGTCCCTATGGGCCTCTTACAGAGGGATAAGAGAAGGCCATTCAGCCCATATTAGCCTAGTGCTACTTGAAAAGGTGGAAAGCTGGAATATTGGCACATTTTGCCGAAAGATTCATTCAAAACAAAGAGATGTGTCGCTGCATCTGTATAAAGTGTTACTGAGAGGGCACCTGGAGTACATTGTGTTGTTTGTGTTTCTGTAACTCCACCAGATACAGTTTAATGGCTGCTCGTAATCCACGGGTTGCTATCTCATTTAATGTCTCGGATCTGTTACACAGGGTCAGGAGGAGGCCATGAAGCCTCTCGAGTCTATTTCAGAGGGACAAGAGGAGGTCATTTAGCCTTTCCAGTCTATTACAGAGGGACACAAGGAGCCCACTCAGCCTCTCGAGCCTGTTGCAGAGGGGCAGGAAATGTTTATTTAACATTCAAGTCTGTTACGCATAAATGTTAGTTTCAAACTAGTTGTGGAATAGGAAAGACTTGATGTAAACATTAAAGTTCTAACTTTGAATAAGGCCAATTTTGAAAGTGTTAGGCGAGTCCTGTGAAAGGCAGATTGGAATACCCTATTCACAGGTAAAGGGATGGTTGGAAAATACAAGGCCATCAAACGTGGTTTCAGAGAGTCCAGAGCCAACATGTTCCTATTAGTGAGATGGGCAAGGCTGGTGGGTGCAGGGAGTGCTGGATGGCTAGATATATTGATGTTATGGTCAAGGTAAGGAAGGAGGCATATGTCAGGAAAACAGAGCTGAGATTAAGTGAATCCCGAGGGGAGTATAAGGGCAATAAGTGTATTATCAATGGGGAAATTGGGCCAGAAAAATGTGGACATGAGATGGCTTCAGAAATAGTGTTAATGAGCCATTGAAGAAATTCTACAAATCCTTTAATGGCAAAATATTAACTAGGGAGACAATAGGGCACATTAAAGGTCAGTAAGGCTACCTATGTGTGGAACCATAGGAGATGGAAGGGATACTAAACAAGTATTTTGCCTCGTATTTAATGTAGAAGAGGTTACAAGAGCGAGAGAATGAAGAAATATATAGTGATATCTTGAAAAGTATCTATATTACAAGGAGATGTTGGACATTTAAAAACATATAAAGGTGAACAAAGCCCAGGGACCTGATCAGTTGTATCCCAGAATATTGTGGGAAGCTAGGAAAGAAATTGCTCAGCCTTTTGATGATATATCTGTAATATTGATTTCCACAGATGAGGTGGCAAGAGACTGGAGAGTTGCTAACATAGTGTCATTATTTCAGAAATTAAGGAAAACCCAGGTAATTATAGATTGGTGAGCCTGACGTCAATGGTGACTAAATTGTTGGAGGGGATTTTGAGGGAAACGATGTATATGCATTTGGAAAGACAAGGACTGAAGAGGGCTTTGTACATTGGAGATCACGTCTCACTGACTCGGTGGAATTTTTTGAGGAAGTGATGAAGATGATTAATGACGGCAGGACAGTGAATGTTGTCTTTATGGAATTCAGTAAGAAAACCAAAATGTTCTACATGGTAGACTGGTTAACTAGGTTAGACTGCCTGGAATCCAGGGAGAGCGTGCAATTTAGATCCAAACTTTTCTTGAATATCGGAGACAGGGTGTGACAGTTGGCAGTTGTTCATTAACTTGGAGACCTGTGACCAGTGGCGCTGCTCGCAAAGATCAATAGTGGGTCCACTGCCTTTTATTACTGAAACAAATCATTTGCACTTGAGTATATGACGTATTGTCAGTAAGTTTGTAGATAATTCCAAATTTGGTGGTGTAGTCGACATGAAGAATCATCTCTCAGAATATAATGGGAACTTAGTTAGGTGAGCTGAGGAGTGGCAGATGGATTTTATTTTAGATAAATGTGAGGTGTTGCATTTTGGCAGGAAAAGTCAGGGCCAGACATATAGGTAGGGTCCTGTCGAAAGTTGCCAATCAAGGAGAACTCCATAGAAATTATAGAATCCCTACAGTTAGGGGACAGGATTTTCGGCCCATCGAGGCCACACCGTCCCTCTAAACAGTATCCCACTGGACAAACCCCTACCCTATCCCTCTCAGCGTGCATTCCCCATGTCTAATTCCCGTCGCCCTCAGGTACTATGCACAATTTAGGATGGCCAATCTACCCTTACCGTATATCGTTATACTGTCGGAGGGAAACATAGCACCCGAGGAAGCTCACACAGACATGGGGAGAATGTACAAACTCCACACAGCCACTCATTCAAGGATGGAATTGAACCAAGATCGCTGCGCTCTGAAGCAGCAATGCTAGCCACTGAGCTACTGTGTCACCTTGTGGTGCAGTTTCTCAGTTCCTTGAAAGTGCCGTCACAGGTAGACAGTGCAGTGAAGAAGACACTTGGTGATCTTTCCTTTATTGGTGCGTGCTTTGAGTCTAAGCAATTGCATGAAACGTTGCATCTATACAGGACATTGGTTTGGCCACTTTTGTAATATTGCCTTTAATTCTGGTCAACCTGCTGTCGGAAAGATGTTGTCAAACTTGAAAGGGTGCAGAAGAGACTTAAAATAATGTTGCAGGTGTTGTAGGGTTAGAGTTACAGGGAGAGTTTGAATAGGCTGGGAGTATGTTCAAGTGTTGAGGCTGAGGGTGGACCTTAAAGAGGTACATAAAATAATGAGGGGCATAGAAAAAGTAAACAGTCAATGTATTTTCCCAGGATAGACGATTCCAAATATAGAATATAAAGGCTTAAGGTGAGAGGAGAAAGATTTAAAAAGGGACGTGAGGGACAACATTTTCACACAGAACTGCTGCGTGTATGGATTGAACACCCAAAGAGGTGGTGGAGGCAGGTACAGTTACACCATTTGGATGGGTATGTGCACGGGAAGTGTTTAGAGGGAGATGGGCCAACTGCTGGCATGGGGGACGAGATTAATTTAGGATATTTGGTTGGTATAGATGACCAGACCCGAAGGATCTTCTTTCATGTTATACATCTCTGAGAGTCGATTGACACTTGAGTGTTTAACATGGGAGCAGGTGGAGGCTATGCAGCTTCTGAAGTTTATCAGTCAGCGTGTTTGCTCAATTACTGACAGTCAAATACAAAAATACATCATTCACATTTTGATGGTGTTTTACAGAAACAGGAGAAAGGCTTTTAGTCAAGAAAAGCTGTAAAGAATGTGAACAGGCCATTCAGTCCCTCAATCCATTCCACAGGAGCATCAGTTGAGCACAGAGCTATTGGAGCCTGTTACTATGGAGCAGTTGGAGGATATCTATTTTCACAAACTTGGGATCAGGAGGGAATCATTCAACTGCTTGAAACTTGGACATAGGAGCAGGAGGCAGTCACTCAACTGCACGAGACTAGGTCACAGGAACAGGAGGCAGTCATTCAACTGCTCGAGACTGGGACACAGGAACAGAAGGGTGTCATTCAACTGCTCGAGACTGGGACTCAGGGACACGAGGCCGTCATTCAACTGCTCGAGACTGGGACACAGGAACAGGAAGCAGTCACTCAACTGCTCGAGACTGGGTCTCAGGGACAGGAGGCAGTCACTCAATTGCTCGAGACTGGGTCACAGGAACAGGACGCAGTCACTCAACTGCTCGAGACTGGGACATAGGAACAGGAGGCAGTCACTCAGCTGCTGAAGAATGGGACACAGGAACAGGAGGCAGTCACTCAACAGCTCGAGACTGGGATATAGGAACAGGAGGGTGTCATTCAACTGTTCGAGACTGGGACACAGGGACAGGAGGCAGTCACTCAACTGCACGAGACTGGGACACAGGAACAGGAGGCAGTCACTCAACTGCACGAGACTGGGACACAGGAACAGGAGGGAGTGATTCAACTGTTCGAGACTGGGACTCAGGGACAGGAGGCAATCACTCAACTGCACGAGACTGGGACACAGGAACAGGAGGTAGTCATTCAACAGCTCGATACTGGGACACAGGAAGAGGAGAGAGTCATTCAACTGCACTAAACTGTAATACAGGGACAGGAGGCAGTCATTCAACTTCTCGAAACTGGGACATAGGTACAGGATGGAGTCACTCAACTGCTCGAAACTGGGACACCGGGAAATCTAGAGGCTTTGTGAGGCCCGAGGATCCTGTTATGCAGGAACAGGAGGAGGGGACTCACTCCCCACCAGTATGGAACACTGGGAGACAAGGGGAGTTTGCTTGGAACAAACACAAATATATGAATAAGTTGCATTCGTGGTCCACACAATCCTGCCCCAACATTCACTAAGACCACGGCTGATCTGATAGTGATTCCCTCATTCCATTTTATGGAGACTGTCCTCTCTGCAGCCTCTGCTCCATTTGTTGGTCATGTTGCAGACCCAGATGCTGCAACAACAGTCACCATGACTCATCCAGAGGGTCGGGTCTAACCGGATGAGTCTGGATTTGAAGGGTCCAATAACAAGAATGAAAACACAAAATGAAGGTATTGCCAGATGTTTAGTTCTCTCAATTTCGCAATCCAACTCACATAACCAGCTCATCCATTATACTTTCAGGTTGTAGCACTGTGTCGATATGGCTAGCGTACTGCTGAATGAAACCCAGCAATATCCAGAATGGAACGCTGTGCAGCCCACACCAATACTTGATCTATAATCATGGGCTAATTGTCCAGCTTGGGGAGCTCTGCAGACTGCACTGGTTCATTCATATATAAACCCAGGCTGTTGCATTGTTCAGTAACACTGTGTTAGATCACTGCCCAGTGTGGGGAAACTTGCAGCCAATGTTGGAAGTGACAGGATGTGCAGCTCCCATCTATTTTTTTTTTAGATTACATTACAGCGTGGAAACAGGCTCTTCGGCCAAACAAGTCCACACCGACCCGCCGAAGCGCAACCCACCCATGCCCCTACATTTACCCCTTACCTAACACTACGGGCAATTTAGCATGGCAAATTCACCTGACCTGCACATCTTTGGACCGTGGGAGGAAACCGGAGCACCCGGAGGAAACCCACGCAGACACGGGGAGAACGTGCAAACTCCACACAGTCAGTCGCCTGAGGCAGGAATTGAACCCGGGTTTCAGGCGCTGTGAGGCAGCAGTGCTAACCACTGTGCCACCGTGCCGTCCTTTTGTTATGATGAGCTGTATTATTTATTCATTATTTTTTGTTTAGTTTTGTTTTTTCTTCTGTCTGTGTAGTGTTTTAATTTGTTTTGTATGTACATGAAATTGGATGTAATTTTTTCAGTTATTTGAGTTGTGTTGTTATTGGTTTATTATAATACTAAAAATCTCTTCTTAAATATTTGTTTTAAATTAAAATGCTAACATTGATAGAATACAGTCCCAAAAAAACTCTCATTAGAAAGACCACTCATGGTGGTTTATCCTGAGGATCACCACATCTCGGGTGATGGGGTGAGGCTGAGACAGTGTCCCCTTCATGGTAATCTCTGTCAGTGTGAGGAACTGAACTTGCGCTGTTGCTCTGCCTCTACATCACAAACCTGCCGTCCTGCCAACTGAGTAGGAGACTGTGTCACTGTTACAGACAGAAACAGTCACAGACAAAGTTTAAGAGAAACATGCATAATAAGGAAAGTGGTACAGTTCAGAAAACGGTCAAGATAACGCCTGAGGGTAAAAATGTTTTTTTGCTCGAAATTGTATTTATAACGAGACGTGTTTAGAAGTTGTTTTTGTTTTGATATCATTAAGGTGAGTCAAGTAACTCTTATGTGTTACACACTGGCACACTACCATTTTCCTGAAACTGGGAAATATTTGGAACATTATCTGGAACATTCTATAATCGGCATTCTCCAGAATATTCTATGACTGTGTGGGAGGTATTGCAAAGGAGAGAGAGAGAGAGAGAAGGTGTTGTATGCAGTAGTGAGAGTGGGGGACCATGAGCCTTGTTCGGGGGTAGTTGCAATCACAGATATACAGTGATTGTGAGGGAGCAGACAGAATACGGTGACCCTTATCCTGACAGAGCGGGGAAGGTTATTGATTCTTGTCCTGTATTGCTGGACATTTCTTCAGACCTCAAATACTGCACTGAACTCGGTAGTGAGCACAGACCATGCTCGGTGGGTCTGGTGTTGTGGCACCTTCTGGGATGGGAATGTTCACCCTCTGTACTCGCCCATCCAATACGCCCACCGTGCTCTGTAAACAAACCATGGTGTAATTGCACCTTATTTACCAATCTGCCATTTCCCTGCCTTTGCTCTGTATCCATCTAATCCTTTCCTATCTGTGTATTTGTCCAAATGCCTTTTCAGTGTTGTTATTGTACCCACTTCAACCACTTCCACTGGCAGCTCAGTCTAATTTGTCAGTTCACCTTGGATTCCATGCGATCGAGCCTTCTAGAGCGGCCTCCTATGTGAAACCTTATCAAAGGCCTGACTGAAATCCATATATAATATGTCTACAACCCTGCTCTCATCAACCTTCCTGGTCACTTCCTCAAAACTCTCTAACAAAATTTGTAAGGCATGATCCGCCACACACAATGCCATGCTGACTGCTCCAAGTCAAACTCTGTCTTTCCAAATGCATGCACATCTTATTTCTCAGAACCTTCTCAAGTGGTTCAGCGAAAACAGGTGTGAAGCTTACTGGTCTATATTTCCCAGGCTTTTCTTCGCAGCCTTTCTTGAATAAGGGCACAACATTTACTACCGCCCAGTCTTCCGGGATCTTGGTCCCTAAGCTTTTTCTCTCGCCTCTTACAGTGCTCTTAGATATATCTGGTCAGGACCAAGAGATTTGTCTGACTTTGTGCGTTCTAATATGTCCAACAGCAATTCTACTGTGATATGGACTGTACCAAGATATGACAACTAACCTCTTACAGCTCCATATCTCCACTGTGTCTTGGCAAGGGGTGCCATGAATGTGAAAATCACTGCGATGTAGAGACGTAAATGGAAACAGTTTAAATACCAATAGTTCTGATTAAGGCGAGTATTACACCAATATTTAAAGTTGTAATACCTGAGATAATATCCAATGAGGTTTCTTGAATGGTGCAAAGTAAATAAAGGGGGATGGTAATGTTATAGTGGTTGCACTATAATCAATAATGTGAATTAGAGGAACAAATATGCAGGGGGACTGGGTAGACTTGCAGGCACAATAGGGTTGTTAGAATAGTGATTTCAATTTTCCTAACATAGACAGGGGCTTCCAGATGGTTAAGAACTTAGATGGAACGTAATTTGTTAAGTGTGTTCAGCAAGGTTTCCACAATCAATATATAGAGTATCGTACTCGGGAAGGGACAAACTTCCACTACTGTTGGGAAATAGGGCAGGATAGGTGAAGGAGATAAAGTGGGGGAGCATTTTGTTAAAAGTGATCAGAGTTGTATTAATTTTAAAATAGGTATGGTAGGGACAAAATTGGTCCACAGATTCAAGTTCTAAATTGGGGCAAGGCGTATGTTGTTGGAGTTAGAGAGGGGATTGCAGGGGATGATTGGAGTTGTTTGTTTCCAGGTAAAAGGATCTCGGGCAAGTGGGAGGGCTTTAAAAGTGAGATAGCTCGAGTTCACGGTTTCCATTTTCCTATGAGGATGAAGGTTATGTGAGACTGGAAGAGAGATCCCTGGATGTCAAGAGATACTGAGGCTTTGACCAGAAAAAAGGAGGCGTGGCTCATGTTCAGGCAGCTCGTATCAAGGGAACCCCTGGAGTATTACAGGGGATAGAGGAGATTACTGAAGAAGGAAATCAGCGAGACCATAACAGGGTATGAGGTAGTCATGGCTGAGAAGATTAGAGTGAATCCAAATTCAGTATAGGAAAGATAAAGAGCAACTAGAGAGAGAATAGGATGCTTCAAAATCCAAAACCGATATGCATGCGTAAAACCTCAAGAGATGGGTGAAGTCCTCAATTTCCCCTCTGTGTTTATTATGAAGAAAGACGTGAAGATCTGTGACCTTTAGGAGGTTAGTTGTCATATCTTGGTACCGTCCATATCACAGTAGAGTTGCTGTTGGACATATTAGAACGCACAAAGTCAGACAAATCTCTTGGTCCTGACCAGATATATCTAAGAGCACTGTAAGAGTCGAGAGAAAAAGCTTAGGGACCAAGATCCCGGAAGACTGGGCGGTAGTAAATGTTGTGCCCTTATTCAAGAAAGGCTGCGAAGAAAAGCCTGGGAAATATAGACCAGTAAGCTTCACACCTGTTTTCGCTGAACCACTTGAGAAGGTTCTGAGAAATAAGATGTGCATGCATTTGTAAAGACAGAGTTTGACTTGGAGCAGTCAGCATGGCATTGTGTGTGGCGGATCATGCCTTACAAATTTTGTTAGAGATTTTTGAGGAAGTGACCAGGAAGGTTGATGAGAGCAGGGTTGTAGACATATTATATATGGATTTCAGTCAGGCCTTTGATAAGGTTTCACATAGTAGGCCGCTCTAGAAGGCTCGATCGCATGGAATCCAAGGTGAACTGACAAATTAGACTGAGCTGCCAGTGGAAGTGGTTGAAGTGGGTTCAATAACAACACTGAAAAGGCATTTGGACAAATACACAGATAGGAAAGGATTAGATGGATACAGAGCATAGGCAGGGAAATGGCAGATTGGTAAATGAGGTGCAATTATACCATGGTTTTTTAACAGAGCACGGTGGGCGTATTGGATGGGCGAGTACAGAGGGTGAACATTCCCATCCCAGAAGGTGCCACACCAGACCCACCGAGCATGGTCTGTGCTCACTACCGAGTTCAGTGCAGTATTTGAGGTCTGAAGAAATGTCCAGCAATACAGGACAAGAATCAATAACCTTCCCCGCTCTGTCAGGATAAGGGTCACCGTATTCTGTCTGCTCCCTCACAATCACTGTATATCTGTGATTGCAACTACCCCCGAACAAGGCTCATGGTCCCCCACTCTCACTACTGCATACAACACCTTCTCTCTCTCTCTCTCTCCTTTGCAATACCTCCCACACAGTCATAGAATATTCTGGAGAATGCCGATTATAGAATGTTCCAGATAATGTTCCAAATATTTCCCAGTTTCAGGAAAATGGTAGTGTGCCAGTGTGTAACACATAAGAGTTACTTGACTCACCTTAATGATATCAAAACAAAAACAACTTCTAAACACGTCTCGTTATAAATACAATTTCGAGCAAAAAAACATTTTTACCCTCAGGCGTTATCTTGACCGTTTTCTGAACTGTACCACTTTCCTTATTATGCATGTTTCTCTTAAACTTTGTCTGTGACTGTTTCTGTCTGTAACAGTGACACAGTCTCCTACTCAGTTGGCAGGACGGCAGGTTTGTGATGTAGAGGCAGAGCAACAGCGCAAGTTCAGTTCCTCACACTGACAGAGATTACCATGAAGGGGACACTCTCTCAGCCTCACCCCATCACCCGAGATGTGGTGATCCTCAGGATAAACCACCATGAGTGGTCTTTCTAATGAGAGTTTTTTTGGGACTGTATTCTATCAATGTTAGCATTTTAATTTAAAACAAATATTTAAGAAGAGATTTTTAGTATTATAATAAACCAATAACAACACAACTCAAATAACTGAAAAAATTACATCCAATTTCATGTACATACAAAACAAATTAAAACACTACACAGACAGAAGAAAAAACAAAACTAAACAAAAAATAATGAATAAATAATACAGCTCATCATAACAAAAGGACCGCTCTTGTTCATCAAGAGCATTAACTGATACACATTTTTATGTTCATAGTTCTTCCTCTCCGGGGGTGGGGGAGTTCAGACATCCAACGCAACAGAATATTTTTCCTAGCACGGAAAGTACAGAATGATAGTATAAAACTTTTTTCCCATATTTATCTTTGGAAAGTACCCTGGGCAGGCCCAGGAAAACAGAAACCAAGTCCATCTCCAATTCAGTCCCCAATACACACTCTATCACATCTGACACAGTGCTCCAATATAGATGAAGTCTGCAGCAGGACCACAAGCAATGAGTAAGAGTGCCTGTAGACATTCTGCATTTAGGACATGCTGAAGATAATCCCACTTTGCATTTTGAGAGACGATTTGGGGTCAGATAGACGCTACGAAGAATTGTCAAATGCATGGAATGGGTCCTATTACAGATCAAAATCCTTCGAGCATTTTCACAAATATCCTCCCATGTCTCCGAGGTGTTCTGAACCCCAACTTTCTCTCGGAGATATCACAACGCTGCACAGTCTCATCTGAGGGGACACTCTCCAACTCATGATAAAGGGTATTGACACAGAGTGTATTCTAAGCAATAAGCGCCCTCTTCCCTTTATCGGATCTGTAAGAGTGTGGTAAAAGTGTGTTTTTTTTTAAATCAAATCTCTGATCTGGAAAAAAAACAGAAGAGATCTCTACTAGGTAGTCCATACGTACGAGTTATTTGATCAAATGATATCATTGTTTCCCCATCAAATAACACGTGGTGGCTCAGTTGTGAGCATTGTTGCCTCACAGCACCAAGGTCTCGGCTTTGGTTCTGGCCTTGGGTGACTGGCTGTGTGGAGTTAACATTCTCGCCGTGTCTGTGTGGGTTTCCTCCCACAGTACAAAGATGCTCATGTTAGGTGAATTGGTGATTGATAAATCACCCATAGTGTTCAGGGATGTGTAGGTTTGGGCATTAGTCAGGGTAAATATGGGATGGTAGGGGAATGCGTCTGGGTGGGTTACTCTTCAGAAGGTCGAAGTGGACTTGTTAGGCCCAAGGGCTTGTATCCACACTGTAGGGATTCTACTAATTCTAAATCACTCAAGCAAGGTACACCCCTTGCTGTCGACAGTTGAAACCTGGAATCCATTATTCCCAGATGACAACCCGGTGTACCAATTACAGGGGTAAGAAACATGGCTGTATAGTCGTCGATCTGACGCATTGTCATTCATGCTTTCACAATATTGATAATTATTGGGTTATGACAATACTTCACAAATGTTGTCAATTTAGTTGAGAAAACAGACTAATAAGGGTTCACTTTATCTAATAGGGTTCAATATCTCACAGTATTGAAGCCGAGTCCTCAGCAGCCAAGGCACTAACATAGGATAAAAAGAGCTTAATTGATAGTTTTTTTCTGGGCGATCTACTCCCCACAATCTGTGGGGTAGTTGTAATTTGGTTAGCCTGATAAAGAGTCGCTCATGCTGCCAAATAAAAGAGCTAAACCAGCCATTATGTCTCCTAAATACCTATGTGGGAAACATCAAAGGAAGCATTCGCACGGGGTGTAGTAAATGAGGAAGGACATTCTTTAATAAGAGCTATCCGAACACGCCAGGATATTGGAAGTGCCTCCCATCTTTGATGGTTTTGTTTAATTTTGTCAAACAAATGGACATAGTTCACGTTAAATAAATGATCAAAGATGGATGTAATGAATATACTGAAATAGAGAACCTCGCCCCCCTACACCCCCGTGACCATTTAAAAGGAAACCAGGATTTGCCCTCATCAGGAATTTCCCCAAGACCTCCCACAGGCATGGCCTCCAATGTTGTAAAATTAATCATAGAGCCCGAAAAGGCGGCAAGCGAATTATTGCATTCCATCACGTGAGCTGCCGAAATTGCGGGATTTGACAAAAACATAAGACAATCTGCATACAACATAATTTTATGTGACTTTTATCCCACTTCTGGGGCAGGCATGTTAGGGTAATATTCCCAATTGTGCAGGATGCCACCGAATCTAAGATTGTTGCAGGGATGGGGAAGAGATCAACCCTCGTGTGCCATTTCTGCGGGTTAAAGAAGAAAATAAAATCCCTACTTGTGAGGTAGATCTGCCTCCAGACATCCACCAGCTCTAGTTCGAGACACAAATCCATTAATTGCTTACATTATAACGAGGGCATTGGGGGAACTTTGGACATTCTGTCCATCGTGGGGCCATAAGACAGTCGAAATTTCCTTCTGCAATCATGTGCCATGAAGCAAGATAAGTGAATTTAGAAAATGCATCAACAGGATTTGAAAAGGGTGCACCGGGTGGCAATAAACATTTAAAATACTGTATTAATTCCCGTAGTTCAAGACTTTGCGATTATGATCCTTCCATGGGTGTTTCATACAATCTAGTAATTTAAATGGAAGATTCTTCCTATCCATGATGACTTTCCCCCCACTCTTAGTATTAAAAGACGAGAAATAAACCCGATCGAACCCGCCCTGCTGTAACGTCAAATGTTTGTGTCATCAAGGTGCATCTCCTGCAATAGGACAACTCTCTCTTTTTTAAGATGAGAAAGTATATTTTTCCTCTTGACTGGCAGATGTTCCAGGTACACCATTTAAGCACATCATTATCCATAACACACTGCAGCAACACTTGAACTCCAGAGAATTTCATATCGAATGAGCATTAATGACAAAAGACTCATCGAGCCTTAAATCTGTACAAACTAAAACTACTGCAACTCACAAGCTCTCAAAACTTTCCAAAGCTAAAACCATTAAAAAAGAACGAAACAAAATCCAAAGTACCAATGACACTTGATAGGGTTTTTACCCCCCACCGCCCAATGGGGACGCTGACGGCATAGGTCTCTGTTCTACAACACTGCCAAAGGCCCTGCTTTTAATTGTATAGGTCCTGCTCTTGTTTGATTTACCAAATCCAATACCTCGCATTAATCCAAACTAAACTCCATCTGCCACTCCTCAGCCCAGTGAGTGATATTACTGCCACCTCACCTTCCCCTCTCCAGGAGGCCTGCACACTCCGGCCTTGATTTTCACAAAGACCCTGAGCTTGGTTTGCCTTCTGTGGTTAGGGGGAGGAGGGACAGATTGCAGACACAGTCAGTGGGGAGGAGAGGCTGAACAGTAATCAGCGGCCTGGTATCACTTCATGGTTTTAGGAAGAAGGCAGTCACACGTGAGAGTTGGATAATACTGATCGGTTTTTTGGGGCCAGATATTATGGTCTTTTTCCGTCTCTGGTGTTCAGTAATGAAAATCTATTCGAGACCCTTCATTGTCCAGAGTGTGTCGGCAGGATTTCTTTCCCTAATATTGCAGACTACAGATAATAGCGATTAAAGCTGTTCATAGTTAACTTCGATGGCACAGCACGTACACCCAACAAGGTAAAAGCAATGACTTCAGATGCTGGAAATCAGATTCTGGATTAGTGGTGCTGGAGGAGCACAGCAGTTCAGGCAGCATTCGAGGAGCAGTAAAATCATCAGGAAGTGCTTTTGCCCGAAACGTCGATTTTACTGCACCTCGGATGCTGCCTGAACTGCTGTGCTCTTCCAGCACCACTAATCCCGTACACTCAACATCCTACAGTTAAGACAAATATTTTGCACTTGTTTAATACAAAGTGTTTTGTGTAGTTCAGTATTGGTAGCCTGATTATAATAAATCCACACCGAGCTGAAAGCTGACGCTTAAAATATGACCCAAAATCTGGATATGGTAGTATCGTGGGTAATGTCCCTGCCTCTGAGCCAGAGGTCTGGATTTGATTCCTGAACGTGCGTGCTGGTGTTCCAAGCTCTGGACTAGAAGTTCTGGATTCAGGTCCTGCCTGTTGCAGAGGTATGTCACAGCATGTCAGAAGAGGCTGATGAGCAAACACACAGGAGAATAATGGTACAGCTTTAAGGATATTGCCGAGTGATGCTAGTGTCCCTACCTCCGGGCACAAAGGTCCAGGTGCAAATACCACAGAAGTGTTTCATAACACACCTGAACTAACTGATTAAAACGGATTTAGAATTGTGGCCTGATGGAGAAGGAAGAGGTGTCAGTATTGCATTTCAGAATTTAGGCCTAGGATGGCTGAAAGTACAGCCATTCGTGTTGATTGGAGTCACATTTTGCAGCAATAAAGGTTTATAAAATCAAAATGGTCATGGATAGGGTGAGTAGTCATGGTTTTTTCCCCAGATTGGGGCATACAAAACTAGAGGGCATTGGTTGAAATTGAGAGGGGAAAGTTTTTGACGAGCCCACGAGCACCATTTCACAGAGAGGGTGTGCATGTGGAATGAGCTGCCAGAGGAAGTGGTGGAGGCTGGTACAAATACAGCATGTAAAAGACATCTGGATGCTGACAGACCTGCCGAGCTTTTCCAGCAATGACTGTATTTGTTGCAAAATGCATTCATTTTAACACAATATTCGGAATACATTAAACATTTTATTTTTTTAATGACGCAGCGACATATAAACATATCTTCAAATAGACTGAGACCATTTTCTGCTAAGGGTATGGCTCTGTGTATGACAGTAGCAATGATGCATCAACATGGAACAGGGAATGTGATGGAGACATAGTTTGGACAACGTACAAGGAGACCTCACATGGTCCAGTTTGGGAGAGGATGACATTATTGTGTGATTCCGCTCAGATAGAGAGAAAATGTAATCTGCCCGAGAAGGAATGGCCGATTACACTCTCTCTCCTTCATTGTTCCTCATGACAGCAATGTGTGCGAGCTAAAACAAAAAATCTACAGTCATCGTTACCATTCTTATTTTTATAGAATCCCTACAGTGTACAAACATGCTCTTCGGCACAAAACGTCCATACCAACCTTTCCAGGCCCGCTCCCTGACATTTACTCCAACCGATGCACCTAACCTAGAAACCCCTGAACACTTCGGACAAATTATCATGACCAATCCATCTAACCAGCACAGATTTGGACTGTGGAAGGAAACTGGAGCAACCATTAGAATGGGAGAATGTGCAACCTCTACACAAATAGTCACCCGAGTCTGGAATTGAACGCAAGTTCCTCGTGCTGTGAGGCAGCAGTGCTAACCACTGAGCCACTGTGATACCCTTGGGCGATCCCTGGCCAGAATTTTTTGGAATCTCTCCACTGCCTAATGTAAAGGGAATTAAGCCAAATCCAACTGTTCCAAGATGAAATCCCATTGCTAGCAGTTTGTGTGAGTAGAATGTCTTCAGAAGCAGAATAACATTTTGAACAATCTCTCAATTTTTCCTTTTGTCATGAGTTACAATAATATAGGGACTAAGCGCGTTCAACTTGAAATTGCAGAGATTTTGTTTATGTGTGTATGTGTGTGTGTGTGTGTGTATGTGTGTGTGTGTGTGTGTGTGTGTCTGTGTGTGTCTGTGTGTGTGTGTGTGTGTGTGTGTGTGTCAGTGTTCTTAAAAAGGGAAATATCGATTCTTTATTTGAAATTTCCAAACAGTTTGCCAGTCATCTCGCCACCATAGTTTAAGTGACATTGCTCTGGATCATAAACGTGCTATTTTAGCAGATTAAAGAAACTAGCCTGACTTGTTGCTAAAACTGACCCTGACCCAGTCTGAGATCGATATCATCGGCCTTATCACAAACCTGGTTACATTTGACATTTGTTGTGAGCAGTGGAGCAGTGGGAATTGAAAAGGAAACATGATGCGAAAAGTCAGGGAACTATAGACCGGTGAGCCTGATGTCAGTGGAGGGTCAGTTCTTGGAGGGGATTCTGAGGGAAGAGATTTACATACATACTTATGCCCGAAACGTCGATTCTCCTGATCCTTGAATGCTGCCTGACCTGCTGCGCTTTTCCAGCAACACATTTTTCAGCTCATACATTTGGGAATGCAAGGGCTGATCGGGGTAGTCAACGTGGCTTTCTCCATGGGTAATCATGTCTCTTTAATTTGATTGAGTTTTATGAAGAGGTGACAAAAAAGATTGGTGAAGGCAGTTTAGTAGACATTGTCTACATGGACCTCAGTAAGGTGCTCACAATATTCCAATTGGTAGGCAGATGAGTAATGTTCGGTCACACGAGATACAGAGGAAGCTAGTCACAATTGGCTTGAAGGAAGAGGGATATTTTTCAGACTGGAGGCTTGTGAGCAGCAGTGTGCTGTAAGAATCGGTACTGACTTCACTGCATTTCATCATTTATGTAAAAGATTTAGATGTGAATATTGGGGCCAAAGTTAGTGAGGTTACAGATTACATCAGAAAGGTGGTGTGCTAGATTATCTCAGCGTACAACGAGACCACAATTAGATGGGACAAAGGGACAAGGAGTGACAGATATAGTTAAATTTAGATAACTACGAGCTTTTGCATTTTGGGAAGGCAAATCAGGGCAGAAATTATACACTTAATTGTCAGGTCCTGTTGTGGATCAAAGGGACATAGGGCTGCAGGTACATAGTTCCTTGGAAGTGGAGTCGCAGGTAGACAGAGTAGTGCAAAACACATTTGGCACATTTGCCTTAATCAGTCTGAGCATTGAGTATAGGAGTTGTAGTGGCATGTTTCCTCTGTACAGGATGTTGGTGAGACCACTTTAAGAATACTGCGTACAATTCGGTTGTAGAACTGGAGATTTGAGCTTCAGGGAAAGGTTGATTAGGTTGAGGTGTTTCCCCCTCGAGTGTCAGAGGCTGAAGGGTGACATTATAGAGGTTTGTAGAATCATCAGAGGCATGGATATTCTGAACAGCCATGTTCTGCTCCCCAAGATAGGGGAGTCCCGAACAAGAGGGCATAGTTTGAAAATGAGAGGGCGAATTATTTAGAATGGACCTGAAGGTAAATGTTTCACACAGAGAGTGGTGTGTGTGCAGAAAGTGCTGCCAGAGGAAGTGGTGAAGGCGGCTACAATTGCACATTTAAAATGTATCTGAAAGAGGAGGGATATTGGCCAAATGCTGGCAAATAGGACTAGGTCAGAGTTGATGTCTGATCGGAGTGAATAGATTGGACTAACGGGTCTGTTTCCGTTCTGCATGACTGTCAGATTCTATAAGAGGGATGGCGAAGGATTCTGAAAGGACCTTTCAAGTGTGAATTTTCTTCACTGGAAGTTTTTTGTGCCTCTATGTTCACATGGATTGAAAGCTGTTTAGTTAAATATTTGACAGGGAAGTGAGACACGGGTAATAGTGTACAAACAGGAAAGTGGGGCTGAGTCCACAATCTTAGTACCTGGTGGAGAAGGCTCAAAGTATCTAATGTCCCACTCCTGCTCCTCAGTCCCATGTTTCTGCATTCCATCCAGCCCCGCATACCTGCTGGACAGGAACAGTTGGAGGCCACTTACTCCTATAACCTGTTGCACAGAAACAGAGGAGACTAGTCAGCCTCTCAAGACTGTCACACACGCGTTGACGTGATTTGGGAAATGCAATTGGAAAATCCAGGCACGGGTATGAAAGACGCCCCTCATCTCTCTTTACAGAGCTTCCCCTCTCTGCAACTTATGCTTCATTTGTTGGTCATGTTTAGACTCAGATTCACTGAGAATGCAGCCGCCATACCTCACACAGCGCTGGCTCACAAAATCCTCTGGTCCCCTTGCGTGCAACATTCCATAACAGACATTCATGAAAATAACACCCACGAACGTTCCAATAACAGAATGTGAGAACATCAGAAACAGGAACCGGTCGTTCACTCCCCAAGCCTGCCTTGCCCTTCACTAAGGTCATGACTGATCTGCTCTCTGTCTCAAATCTTCTTTCACACCCAATTTATCATTGCCCACAACTCTCTGACAGGTCAATATCTATCTACCTCCTCTTCAAATACTTTCAGTCATTTTTTCTCCCCAACACTCTTGAGACGAGAAATCCTGACATTCATTCCCACCTGTTTGAAGAAAACACTTGCTGCTCCTATATCATGGTTTATTGATATGAACAAAAGAGGTTGAGACAAGGGTTCAAGTACAAATGACTGGCCCTGATATCAAGGCAGTGGTTGACGTCTGCTGACATCAAGAAGCTAAACAAAACTGGACTTAATGGGAATCAGAGTAAACTCTCCAGTGTTTGGAGTCAAACATGGCACAAAGGAAGATGTTCATCATCTCAGTCCTGGGTCACCTCTGTGCGAGATCCTCAGGGTAGCGTCCTCTTCACAAACAGCTTCAGCTGCTTCATCAATGTCTCCCGTCCCCACCCTCACCAACATAAGATCAGAATGTGGGGATGGTCACTGAAGATTCCACAATGTTCAGAACATTTTGTACCCCCTTCAGCTCCTGAACTAATCTGTGTCAATGTGCAGCAAGACCCAGACTCCATTGAGACATGTGCTGTTAAATGGTCCGTAACATTCATCTACCAGCACTGCCTGACACTGCACATTACCACAGTAAAATAAGAGTTCATTCAGCACCTCACGCTGGTTTCACAGGAATATGGGGAAGCCATTCAGCCCATTGACACTATTGGAGAAGAACAGGGACAGCCCATTCAGTGCCTCCAGCATATTACTCAGGAAGAGAAGGAGTCTAGTGTGATGGACCACACCAGAGCCCCTCGAAAATATTGGAAGGCGGTAACCTAGACTTTTTTTTATTTTAAACGGAATATAAAGTGATTGTTCCAGATGCAATGTGACAGGTCAAACTACTCGGTGTGAAGCTAAACACTATTTATTGAAATACGAAAGATAAAATGAAAGCAAAGAAAGAGGAATTTAGAAAAATGTAGTTCTATTGGACAAGTTAACAGAATAACAAATCTAGGAACTATTACTAATTAACTGAACCAATATAGGAAAATCCCATAAACACAGCCCCTGGCAAAAAGGAAAATTCAGACACAGATTGTCACAAACATTTCTCTAATCCAGGAATTAAAAACAGCACCAAGAGAAAATTCAGAGAGAGTAGCAGCCAGGAGATAGTCACTGAAGCTTCCAACTCTATGGAGACCCCAATAGTTTCTGATGCTACTTAGAAACCAAAACCCAGAGATCGTAATTTGTGAGAGCTGGCCACACCCATTCAGTCTGCATTAAAATTAACCCAAAACCTCCCTAGCTGTTTACTCAGTGGCCTTAACTAACCAGGAGAAAGTGAGGTCTGCAGATGCTGGAGATCAGAGATGGAAATGTGTTGCTGGAAAAGCACAGCAGGTCAGGCAGCATCTCGGGAACAGGAGAATCGACGTTTCGGGCATTAGCCCTGAAGAAGGGCTAATGCCCGAAACGTCGATTCTCCTGTTCCCTAGATGCTGCCTGACCTGCTGTGCTTTTCCAGCAACACATTTCCATCTCGGCCTTAACGAACCAGTTTGGTAACGATCATTCAATCTCTCTCTGAAAAGAAACCAGGACAAAATAACCTCTCAAAGACTGCGGCATCATCACACTTGTCAGCACATCGAGCTGTCAAACAGGATTTAGGGGTAACCCAATCAGGCCCTTGGTCCTGTCCAATCGGAAGAGAAAGAAGCCATTCAGTCCCTTGCGTCACTTACACAGGAATAGGAGGAGGCCATTCAGCCCCTGGAGTCTCTTACACGGGAACAGGGGAAGGCCATTCGGCCCCTAAAGCCACTTCCACAGCAACACGATGAGGCCATTCAGCTCCTTCAGTCTCTTACACAGGAACAGAAGGAGGCCATTCAGCACCTAAAGTCACTTACACAGGAACAGGGAGGAGGCCATTCAGCCCTTAAGTCACTTACACAGGAACAATACGAGGCCATTTCCCCTCAACGCACTTGCAAAGGGACAGAATGAGGTAATTGATGCTGATTCATGATGAATGGCTTATGCCCAAAACGTGGATTCCCCTGCTCCTCGGAGCTGCCTGACCTGCTGTGCTTTTCCAGCAATCTACTCTCTACTACAATCTCCAGATCGGCAGTCCTCACTATCTCCAGATTGATGCTCCAACATGATGAACAAGTGGATCAGAGGCTGCACAGCCAGACTGCTCCACGTTGTTCCTCCTGGCTCCGTTGCTCATGATACACACGTGGGACTTTCACGTGGTTTTCTAGTGTTGAGGAGGGAAGCTATATGTCTTGTGTGAAGTCTCAAGAAGGCACCTTCCATCTCCAAGAAGCCAGCCTGGTGTTCTCTATGTAGGGCGGAAGTTGGTGGGAATGGCTACCTGTTTCAGATCGAAGGTACTGTGGCTGCTGTTGGGGATTATATGCAACCTGACGTTCAGTACGGGCTCACATGCCGACTGCACAATAACATGGGGATAGTTAATTTAGGCATATAAACTATTAGGAAAGTCATGTTAGACTGATGAATCGACTCTCTATGTTCAAATAATGCTGATCTTGCTCATGTTGATCTTGTCGAGTGCTTGTCTTGTGCAGTGTAACCTGTATGCCTTACTCTGTCGAAGTCTATTTCCACATTATGATCTGTCTGGCCATGCTTACTATGATCTGCCTCCACTGCTCAGAAAGAAAGTGTTTCCTTGGACTGAGGTACACGTGACAATAAATCACACCAATCAGTCCTGGGTAAAGTATGGAATTTCTCACCCTATCAATGTGTCATTTGGAAATACACCTGCTACACCTCGTTTCAGCATCACCATTTCTTCGTATTTCACAGCTTTGCAGATTAAACTCTCAGGTTCTTCACTCTACCCTCATGATACCGCCATCTGTATCTGTGGGAAGGATAGCATTCCTTACAAAGGAGATCAAATCCGTAGAGAGTGTCCCAAAAGCTCTCTCCGCAAGGCTCGACAACAGCAGGAAGATGGCTTTGCTGATGTACTCGAATCATCTTACAATGAAGGACAGCATACCATTGACTGCACCCGTTACTTACACAGGGTTTGATTCAGAGCAGTCACAGTAGACTTGTGAGTGGGCGATCATGCTTCCCAAATTTGTTAGCGTTCTTTGATAAAGTGACCAGGAAGGTTTGCGAGGACAAAGCTGTAAATTTAGTCTCTATGGATTTCAGTAGGGCCTTTGATAAGTTTCCACATGACAGGCTGCTCTGGAAAGTTCCATCACGTGGAATGCTGGGGGAACTGGCCAGTCGGATACACAGTTGGGTTGATGATCGGAAGCAGAGGGTTTAGTGGAAGGATGATAGTCAGACTGGAGACTGTGTCCATTGCTGTTTGTTATCTATGATTTGGTTGAGAATGTGCAAGGCATGATTAGTACGTTTGTAGATGACACTAAAATAAGTGGTAGCGTGATCAGTGAGGAAGTTTATCAGAAATTGCAGCAGGACTTTAATCAGGTGGGGAAGTGGGCCGAGATATGGCAAATGAAATTTAATATAGATGTGTGACGTCTTGCATTTTGGAAACTCAAATCAAGGTAGGAGTTTCACGGTGAATGGGAGGGTGTTAAGGGGTGCATTGGGCAGAGAGACCTTGGTTTTCACGGGCACGGTTCTCTAAGAGTAGAGTCACAGGTAGAGAGGGCAGTGAAGAAGGCTTTTAGCACATTGGCCTTCATCAGGCAGGATATTGAGTATAGAATTTGGGAACTTAAGCTACAGTTACACAGGACTTTGGTACGACCGTACTTGGAGTATTGTGTTCAGTTTTTGTAACCTTGTTATAGGGAAGATGTTATTAAATTAGAAAGAGTGCAGAAGAAATTTACAAAGACGTTGCCAGGACCCAATGATCTGAGTTACAGGGAGAGGTTAGACAAGCTAGGACCTTTTCGTTAAAGTGTAGGAGACTGAGGGAGTCCTTATAGTGCTGTATAAAATCACGAGGGGTATGGATAGGGTTAATGATCTCAGTCTTTTTCCCAGGTGTACAGAATTGAGGATTAGAGGGGATCAGTGTAAGGTTCGAGGGGAAGGAATAAAAGGGAACCTGAGGGGTCACTTCTTTACACAGAGGCTGGCACATGGATGAGCTGCCAGAAGATGTGGTTGGGGGGTGAACATTAACAACATTTCAATGCATTTGGATAAATATTCGATAGGAAAGGATTGGAAGGATATGGGCCAACTGCAGGGAAATGGGGCTAACGTGGATGGACATTTACAAGGTGGAGATGAACCCCTCTGTTAATTAAAACCAAACACCCAGAAAAGCTCGCCTCACCTCGTAATCTATTAAAATATGAGTGACACAGATCTCCTATATTCGACTATTTAAACAAAAATTAACAAGTTTGTTTCTTAACTTTAATAGTGAACACTAAACATCAACTATTCACAGATACAAGCTATTTACTACCTGACTCCAACTCTGTAAAAATATGCTGTTCCAACAGCCCACATATTAAACATTACAATCTCAAGACCACACATTCTCTATCTTCCCCACTGTGTTCACTCTTTCAGCTGCTGATCTCCCTGGTCATTTTTTTTATTGCAAGTACGTTTGCATGAACATGTATCTTTGATAGAGAGTGTTTGAGATGGCCAGTTAGCACTCCTGCTCTACAGCAGTGGCTCTGCTGTTGGATGGCAGTAGCTCTCCCACCAGTGTTCAAAATGCTGGGTTTGTATACTCCCCATGATATAATAATTCTCATAATTTGGTTGCTGTCCAGCTATCCAAATAATAATATTCAATTCTGTTGGCTTCTGGTTTCCTGAGCGTTATTTAAACTCTTTGGTTTCATTTGAATGGCTTTCAAAACAGCAACCAAAACTCAGGTATCTATTTCTCAGCTAATGGTGACATGTGGAACAGTGTGACATTTAGCTGGCATCTGTGGCTTTAATTTCTATTCGGCAAAACCCGTTCTGGTTTAAAGTACCCTACATGTTTTTGGCTTCGTAACATCTCCCCACTTCAGGAAATAAAATGAAACAGCAGAATGAAAAGATGGCTACATTTCTTTTCCTCCAATTCTTAATCCCAATTTTATGAAATACAAAAGTATTGATCTCAGTTATATCATTCATATCAATTCTGCACACCATTATAACACTGGAATAAGGCAAATCTTACCTATACTTTTTCCTTTAAATCCGTGAAAACACATCTGCTATCACATTGTAGGATCCGCAGCATGTACATTTTGTGAGTTTAAAGTCGGTAAGGTAAGACTCCAATGAAATAGTCTCATATTCTGCTCTTTACCTATTCCAAAAAATGCAAGAGATTTGTCATTGTCCACAACCATCTCCGACAATTTGTTTGTCATATACACATTAAAATATTGTCAGGCCAGTGTGAAACTTAATCATTCTTGTTCAATAATGGAGATTTTGTATTTTGTTTCTGGTGGATATTGAGTTTTTTCGACAAGTAGCCAATTAGCCATTCAGTTCCATCATCATCTTTCTGTATCAATACATCTCCGAGCCCTATATCCCGAAAATCAAACAGAATTTTCATAGGGTTTCAGAATATTTGGTGCAGCTAAAACTGGTGCGGTGATTAATCCTGCTTTAAAATTCTCAAATGCCTCCTGGCATTGTTCTGTTCAACACAATACTGTGTTCTTCTTTAATAAATCCATCAGTGGTGCCCATACACTGCTGAAGTTTGGAACAAACTTATGATAGAATCCACTCAGTTCCAAACATCGAAGCACCTCTTTCTTCGAGGATGGTCGTGGAAATTCCTCAAAGCCCTTCGTCTTTGTGTTCCATGGAGGCAACCTTCCATGGCCAATGTAATGTCCCAGGAACGTCCCCTCTGCTTTCAAGAATTCTGTTTTCTTTAAGTTTATTCCCAAGTTTGCTTTTTGTAATCGTTCAACATGCTCTGTCAACTGTAACATGGGAGCTTTCAATCACTTGCTAAAGATCACTACATCATACAGATAACCTGCACAATTTGTTCATCTGGCCTCAGCTCTGTTCCTGAGTCTTAAATGTGGTGGTGCATTATTCATTCATATGAAATACTCGGTAAAGTTTTTTTGTCATCTCTGGTATTTTTACTAGATAGTTTAACTGACTCCACATTTTTTTTTAATTTGAAAGGGGCCACTAAACCTGGCTTTGAAGAGATTTCTTACCACTGGTGACAATACTAATACGTCATCCCCACGGGAAATCTTCAAAGTTTCAGTGTTTATATCTGCCACCTGCTTCACTCTATGTTGTGCTCTTCAGATACTGTTTAGCAAACTCACCTACTCCATCTACTCTCTCCTTCACCTCATACACATAATCCAAGTGTGAGATTTCCGACTTCGGTCCTGTCAATTTTTATTTAATTAATTTCAAAGGAGCTCTCACTTCATGTACGAATATTAACTCAAAGGAAGTAAAGTGAATAGATTTATTTGGGGCATCTCTAATTGCAAACAATTTAATGGGGCACCTTTATCCCAATCATTTGGCCAACCCTGACAGTACGCTGTTAACATAGTCTTCAGCGTCTGATGCTAAATTTCCAAGGCTCCCTGGGATTCAGGATGAGACGCCCATGATTTGAAGTGTTGTATTCCTAAGCCATCCATGACTTCCTTAAACAGTTGAGTGGTAAAATGAGACCCTTGGTCTGACTGAATCTCTCTGGGCAGTCCACAATGAGTAAAGAAAGGTACCAACTCCTCCACCTCCCTTTTTGCCTTGACACTCCAATAATGGAATTGCCTCTGGAAATCTGGTAGACGCATCCACTATGGTCAGCAAATATTGTTTTCCACTTTTACTTTAGAAAGGGGAGCTACACAATTAATCATAACCCACGTGCAAGGTTCTTCGAATGCAGGAATTGGCAAGAAAGGTGCTGGTTTTATTACTGCCTGTTACTTACCTACCATTTGGTATGTATGTCACGTACAACAAAAATTAACAGCGTCCTTGCGCATTCCAGGCCACTAGAAATGCTTCTGTACCTTAGCCTGAGTCTTCTGTACACCTAAATGACCGCCTGCAGTTAGTTTAGGAGCTACCTGTAACACTGTAAATTACTGCTAACACAATCTGGTGCACATCGGCCCATTTCCCTTCTGCAGTAACCTATCGGGGTCTGCATTTTAATTTTATGATTCTATCTTTAAGTTAATAACGTTCAACAATATATTCTGATTCCTTTTCTGTGCCTGTTCAGGTTTTTCCTGCACCGTTACATCAAACGGGGGTCAGTTCATTGAGCATCAACCCATTTGTCTTTTTAGTTCGTTTTTCCTTCCTGCTGTAACTTATGACAGTGGGATCATGTTACTACACAGTCTGGAAAACTTCCTGGTTAACTTTCTTTTAACTCACCAATTCCCTAGTCTTCCTTTGGCTGCTCCACCACAAGGGGTGCCTATCGCACCTCGCCTCCTGCTAAATCGTTCCCAAGAATAAACTGTATTCCTGGAACTGACACTCTGTTACTCACTGTTACTGTTACTTCCCTTATCTTGATTTGGCATCCCATTCTGATGTTACACAAGGGAATGCTTAATTTCTGTCCCCATTCCACAAATTAACATGCTCTTGATTAACATGCCAGAAAGAGTGAAAAAAACTTTCATTTCTTACTATTAGAGGGTGAGAGAAAGTGAGGGCTGCAGATGCTGGAGATGAGAGTTGAAAAGTGTAGGGCTGGGAAAGCACAGCACGTCGGCAGCATCCGAGATGCAGGGGCGTTGACGTTTCAGGCATAAATCCTTCATCAGGAAAGTGGGGGGTAAGGGAGGGGGAAGGTGTTTGATAAATAAATGGGAGGGTGGGGGTGGAGATAGGTGGAAGGAGCTTGGAAGGCGATAGGTAGATGCAAGCGGGGTATGATGGTGGTAGGTCGGACAGGAGGGTGATAGGACTCCTATCGGTGGTAGGACAGCTGGAATATTCAAACTGTACAGCATCAACGTTGACTTCACCAAATTCCAAATCTCCCCTCCACCAACCTTTCCCCGATCCAGCTGTTCAAACTAGCACTGCCCTCTCGGACTACACTAACTAGCCATCTTCCTTTCCATCTATCGACTCCACCCTACCCTCCGACATATCACTATCACTCCCACCTACATCTTCTTATTGCCTTCCCAGTGACCCTCCCACCAGCTCAGCTACTACCCTTGTATTTATCTTTCAGCCCCCTTGTCCCCCCTCCATGTTCCTGACGATGGGTTTCTGCCTGATATTCGATTGTCCTGCTGTTTGGATGCTGCCTGATCCGTTGTGCTTTTCCGGCGCCTCACTTCTCAACTATTAGAGACTGAGTAGATCCCGTATCTCACAAAATTCTAACTTCTTGTCCAACTCCCCCGTTCTTTCTGAGTAAACTTTATCTACAGAGGTGAATTCTTTAGAGAGATCAGGCACTGCCTCCATACCCAGCCCTTGCCTAGGCTGTGCAATTTCCTGCAGCTCCTCGGCTCCACTTGGCGTCTCCTTTACCAGTTTCACTAATGCCACTGGGCTGAGCCTCTTCTACCGCATCTTTCCCCAAAGTGTTTTCCTTTAACGCCCAGCACGGTGTGTCCCAGCTTACTGCAGTGAAAACAACTTTTTTCCTGTGCCCTTTTTAAACCACCAGCACTGTAAGTTTATGTGTTCCACTCCGTTGTAGTGAGAGCACCGGAGGCCTTTCACCATCTTCCAACCCTCTTGGGCTTCTTTCTTCACCTGTGGTAAACTATTGTGAGCTACTGTTCGCTTTGTAATGTGTGATCGTCCATTCTCCAAATGTCTATCCCTCACAGGATGAAATTCCTGCCAGAAGCTAAATTTCATCACATGTCACAATGCATATTTACCTGCCATTTCTGCCGTGCTTCTCACTTCTTGAACTTTCTATTCATTCACATGAATTCTTACTATCTCTAGAAGTGAGTCTTTTAACTTCTCCAGCAGAATACTCTCCCCACAAGCCTCACAGGTGTTATCCATTTTTAAGGCCAGTACCCACCTGTCAAAATGACTGGTTATTTCTTTCAAACTCAAGAAAAGTCTGACCTGGTTCCTTCTCTATTTTTCTGAACTTCTGTCTATATGCTTCTAGTACCAAATCATAACCAATCAAAATAGCCAGTTTGACATCTTGATAATCTCTTGATCCCTCATCTGACAGCACTGCACATATCTCACCAGCTGTTCCCACCAGCTTCGTCTGAACTAGCATTACCCACAAGTTCACTGGACACGTCATCTGCCTAGCCATTTTTTCAAATGAAATAAAAAAGATTTTGACATTTTTCTCACCGAAATATGGCAAGCTACTAACCTAGCTGTATTCATCCCTACGTTCTCCCTTCATCTCCATCCTGTTAATTTAACTTTCTTGTCTAATTCCCAACTTCTGAATTTCAAATCCCCTCTCTCTTTC
The DNA here is from genome assembly GCF_037043375.1 of Chiloscyllium plagiosum. Classification (NCBI taxonomy): domain Eukaryota; kingdom Metazoa; phylum Chordata; class Chondrichthyes; order Orectolobiformes; family Hemiscylliidae; genus Chiloscyllium; species Chiloscyllium plagiosum. Next base: position 81,619,157 of record NW_028270180.1, read on the forward strand.
TTTTTCCTCTCTTTCACTTTCTTCTCTCTCTCTATGTTTCCGTCCCTTCATTTATCTTCTAACTCCAGTTGCCACATTTGCAATTTAAGTTTTTATAACTCTACTGCAGTTGCCTGTTTCTCTGATACATCAAAGTGCTTGACCAACTCCATTACAATTTCAACTTCTCTTTTATCCCTGGTTAAACACAATTCCAACCTATTTGCTAATTCTAAAAAATGTCCTCCTTCTGTCTTTCTAAACTTCCTTGGAAAATTTGGGAACCTCTTTAGTAATGTTTAAAGCCATTTCCCTCACTTTTCATTTAACCAACCACAAGTAACAAAATAAAACCAATTTTCCCACTGGTTTTATTTGAAGATCAAAGTCACTAATTGCAATGAGTTGGAATTTTCTGGGGCCTGTTGTATCTCAAATCTGTTCACGTTGGTCCAAGTGCCACACGGCAAGGCCCCAAACTGTTATGACATCAATGTCGAGCCCCTCTGTAAATTAAAACCACACACCCAGAAAAGCTCACCTCACATCATAATCTGTCAAAACGTGAGAGACAGAGAACTCATAAATTCCACTAATAAACAAAAAATAACAATTTATATGTGTGCAAGTTAGCTCGCTGAGCTTCAAGGTTTGTTTTCAGAAGTTTCGTACTCATGACTAGGTGACATCATCACTGAGAGTATCTGCTGAAGCTCTGGTGGTATGTGCCGCCTCTCTATTTATAGGTCTTGGTTTCTTAAAGTGGGTGATGTCATTTCCGGTTACTTTAACAAGAGAATGCAGACAGGATCTAAATTGATGCGTTTATTGATGGACTTCTGGTTAGAATACCATTCCTTTAAGAAGGTCCTTGCGTGTCTTAGTATGTGTGTGTGCTTTGTCTCAGTCAAAGTGGTGCCCTTCTTTGTCTGTATTTATGGAACATAGTGATAGTGCATCATGTCTTTTGGTGGCTAGTTGGTGTTCATGTATCCTCGTAACACGACAAAAGGACAGTTTCAATGGTGGAAAAATGATTTTATATACACTGTTTAATCAATGTGTGTGTGCAGATAAGTCGCATTTTTCATATGTGCACAACACATTGTCAAAGAACAACAGAGACACAGTTAACGAAAAATGATGCATATGATGTATAAAATTGATAAAATATTAAAACATGATTTGATCCTCTCAACGTTCCCTCCTTTTCTGGGATTCCCAATTCTAGTCTCTCATTCTTTCCAGGAAGTGTGCTCCAAATTCTTGATTCTGGTGTCCCAACTTATTTCAGTTAATCCCCTTTCTTCTGGGATTTCAATATGTTGCCCTGCTGTGTTCTTTCCAAAGCTAGTGTCTGTCATATTATTGGAGATAAATAATCTGGCATCAGACCCAGCATTTGAACATATTACTCTGTTGTACATGCACTGTACAAAGAACCACAGCACACAGGCATTGCCAAAACATTGGGGGATGTTCATCTACTTCTTTCGATAATGTAGTTTTCTCATTTTCCACATTTCCATATCTATGTCCTTTCTCTCATTGTCCCTTTGTATCTAGTTAAGAAATCCACGAATTATTCTTCGTGTCCCATCTCCAAAAACTCCTTCTTTCAGTTTATATCTAATGCTCTCTTCAAGATGTAATGTGGCTATAATTAAGCAATGTGACTACAAGGACATGCGGGTGGAGCTGGCCAGAGTTAATTGGAAGGGGAGCTGAGCAGGTAAGACCATGGAGCAGCAATGAGAGGAGGTTCGGGGGATAATTCGGAAGATAATACAAGAAATACAACCCCAAGAAATTGAAACATACTCATGGGAGAACAAGGCAGCCATGAGTGATAAGGCATCAAACCAAACGAGAAAATATACAATGTGGTGAAGATGATTGGGAATCCAGAGAATTTATTGGCTCTGCAACTAAATAATGCTGGCATCACTGACACTACAAAGCTCTTAATCATGGTCAGGGAAAGAAACAGAGGAAACACATTGACTTTAAACACAGCAGATGGTATTTCTCAAGGAAAAAGATTCAGGTGAATTAACCATTTGAATTAAGATCAGTTAAATGCTTTTGCGGATTGTGTCAGCTTGGAAGCATGACCCGGGGAGACAGACCCTCAGCAGAATGAGAGTATGAAAATGGAAGTATTTCCAAATCAGAAACCAGGTTAGGTCACTGACTGCAGGGCTGATGGGTGAATGGGTGTCAGTGAGAATTGGGGAACAGACAGCAGAATTGCATTGCAGGTATTGCAGCTCGAAACTGCGTATTCATGTAGTGCTGTAGACCACAGCAGCAGGAGAGGCAGACCTGCATTCAACCACAACCTGTGACGTTTTGCCCAGGATAACACCTCAGTCTGTCATGACCATCAACACCATCTATGGCTCAGTGACGAGTGTGGGTGAACATGTCAGAGTCAGAATCACATGAACCTTAATTTGATGCAAACTCAATGTTTGGGTGAAGATTTGTACAAAATCCCATGCAAGGACTGCACAAAACACTCTTTAGGACAATCAGGAAGACAGCTAATGATCCGCATTCATGAACATCAACGAGCCATGAAACGACACGACCAGCTATCCTTAGTAGCCACACACGCAGACGACAAGCAACATGAATTCGACTGGGACAACACTACCATTATAGGGCAAGCCAAACAAAGAACAGCCAGGGAATTCCTAGAAGCATGGCGCTCATCCACAAACTCCATCAACAAACACATAGACCTGGACCCAATATACCGGCCACGACAGCGGACAGCTGAAACTGACATCCAGAAGCGGCAGGGACAGGCCACTATAAATGCCGGAGGAAACACCACAGAAGCGGTTCACAGGAGGCTCCCAAGCGCTGAGGATGTCACCAAGACAGGGGACGAAACGTTTGCAACAAAAACTTCCTGCTCGGCGAACAGAACCACAACAACTGATGCTAACTCATTAAAGCTACCAGACATGACCAACAGATCTGATCGAAGCCCTGCAGTTCTGCCACATTCAGTCATAAATGGTGATGGACGATTAAACAAATGACTGGAGGAGAGGGCTCCACAAACATCCCCATCCTAAATAATGGAACAGACCTGCACATCAGTGTAAAAGAGAAGGATGCTTTATCTGCACCATCTTCTGCCAGAAGTGTTGAGTCGATGATACACCTCACCCTCATCATGATGCCCACAAAATCACAGATGCCAGTCTTCAACCAATTTGATTCGCTGCCCGTGACATGAAGAAACAGCTGAACACAGTAGATACGACACATTCAATGGGTCCTGACTCCATTCCTGCAATAGGACTGCAGACTTGTGCTGCACAACAAGCCGTGTCCCTAGGGAAGCTTTTCTATTCCAGCTCCAACTCTGACATCTCCCTGGCAATGTGGAAAATTACTCAGCTATGTCCCGTTCCTTAAGACGGGAATAATTACAATCTGACCAATTACCACCTCCTCATTCCCATCATGACAGTCAAATTGGTGGGAGTTCTTTTTGACAGAGCAGTCAAGCAGCACAGAAATAACCTGCTCAGTGTGATTTTTGACAGGTCCCCATGTGGAGATGGTGCTGTGGAAATGTCACTGGATTATTAATCCAGACCAGGCTAATGCTCTGGCAGCGGGTGGAAGTTAAAGACAATTAATAAAATATCAAGATCTAAAATCTGAGGTCAGTAACAGAGACCTTGAAGCCAATATGGATTATAAACAGAATTTCCTTCTCCAATGTACTTTTAGGAAGTGAATCTCCCGTGATTTCCTGGGCTGGCCTAATAGTGACTCCAAAGACCCTGACATGTGATAAACATTTCAATGCTCTCTGAAATTGCCAAGCAAGGGCACTCATTTGTATCAAACTACTCCGAGGTCTGAAAGGATGAAACTGGACAGAACACCCGGCCTCAAGAATCAATGTCGGAAAAGGGAATTGGAACAGAGTCCTGTCGACCCTGCAGAAACCTCATTCCTAACATTTGAGAGCTTGTGACAACATTTACAGAGCTTTCCCACAGACTGCACAGAAACATCGGAAATGGAAAACACATTTAGCCTCCCCATTCTAGTTCATGGAAAAAATCTTCTCAATACACTTACCCCATAGATATACATATCCGTTAATGTGAGTAACCTTGGGAAGCTATAAAATAGGCGGTGCAGTGGTCCGTTTGGTCCATCGAGTTTGCTAACCAATTCAAAATAATGATGGTTGGCCCTTCATTTCCACACCGTACTCCTGCTCTCCCACCATCCCTTTACTGTCTCTAAATCCTTATTTATAATCAGTGTCTAGTTTTCCTAGTGCGAGCGAATTCCCCATGTTCACCAGTCAGTGAGAGCAGACATTTATTCTCATCTCAATGCAGAGTGACCTGCCTGGACCGAATACTGTGGCCTTGTTTTAGAAGTCCTAGGGGAATTATCATCCCTGATTCCAATCTGTCTCACCCTGTCAGAGTTTTGTATGTTTCACTGAGATCTCCACTCATTTTCCTAAACCCCATGGAATACAGGCCCAGTCTCCCCAAACTCTGCTCCCACAACAAGCCCGTCATCCCAGAGATCAGTCTGGTCATCCTTCACTGCTCTCTGTCAATGTCAGGTTTGTCCTTTATCAGGTAAGGAGACCAAAACTGCCCACAATACTGCACAATGTTCAAGATGATATCTCACTAGGCCCTGTACAGCTGCAGTAAGATACATTTTCTCCTGGACTCACATCCCCCTGAAATGAAGGTCAACACACCGTTTATCTTCCTCACTGCTTTCTGTTTCTGCAATATTGCTTTCAGTGACTGGTGTACAAGGAGATGCAGATCCTTTTCAGTATTGCAGATCCCCACTTGGTGGGTCTGTGTACACTGGTCAGCGTGGCAATGTCATTCCTAGTATTGACTTCTGGTTACAGAACACACTGCGCTGCAGGGGCCTCAGAGGTTTATGCAGAAGGAAAGAACAAAAAGGAGCATACGTCCCTTTGTAGATCAACATGTTTCAACCAATCCCTTTCAAATGGTAGGCTGCCAATTTATCGTTTCCAACAAAGGGCACACAGTCGCCTGGATCTACATTGTTCTCCATCTGTCACGTATTTACCCATTCACTCCACTTGTCTTAGTCTTCTCGGTGCTTTATTACATCCTCCTCACCCACTCACAATCCCACATCAGTTAGTGCTGTCAGCAGGCTGGGATATATTGTATCTGATTCCAGCACCCAATGTTTAAAGGGCATTGTGGACAGCTGGGTCCCAAGCACCGATCCCTACGACACCTCAGCAACCGTCTTCTGTTAATTTCTATTTATTTATTTCGTGAATCTGGGTGTCACTGGCTGGGCCAGCATTTATTGCTTGTCCCTAGTTGCCCTTGAGAAGGTGGTGGTGAGCTGCCTTGTTGAGCGCTGCAGTTCACCTGCTGTGGTTGACCTCCAATGCCATTAGGAAGGGAATCCCAGGATTCTGACCCAGTGACTGTGAAGGAGCGGTGATATATTTCCAAGTCAGGATGGTGAATAGCTTGGAGGCGAACCTAAAGATGATGGTATTCCCATACATCTGTAGTCCTTGTCCTTCTAGATAGACATGGTCGTGAGTTGGGAAGATGGTATCTGAGGATCTTTGGTGAATCTTTTCATTGCAGCATGTAGGTAGTAAAACACTGCTGCTGCTGCTGAGCGTTGATGGTGGAGCATTGTGGATGAAGAGACAGCCAAACTGGCTGCTTTGTCCTAGATGGTATAAAGCTTCTTGAGTGTTGTTGGGGCTGCACTCATCCAGGCAAATTGGGAGTCTCCTATTATACTTCTGACTTATGCATTGTAGACGATGGACAGACTTTTGGAAGTCAGGATGTGAGTTACTCGCCGCAGTTTTCCTAGCTTCGGACCTGCTCTTATAGTTACTGTGTTCATGTGGCGAGACCAGTGAGTTTTTGAGCAATGATTACCCACCAGGAATCTGATACTGGGGGATTCAGTGATAGTAAAGCCATTGAATGCCAAGGGGCAGGTTTGATTGTATTTTATTGGTGATGGTCCTGGTCTGGTATTCGTGTGGGCTGAATATTACTTGCCACTTGTTAGATTGGATACTCTCCAGATCTTGTCGCATTTGAACATGGACTGCTTCAGTATCTGAGGAGCCACAAATGTTGCAGAACATTGTACAATCATTGGCGAACATCATTGGCGAATGTACAACATTCTGACCTTAAAATGGAGGGAAGGTCATTGATGAAGCAGTCCTGAAGAAGTTTTCGGTCACTGCTCGAGGGACCCCTACAGATTTGGAGCTGAGTTGACTGACCATCATCAAACATGACCACCTTCCTACGCGTCAAGCATGAATCTAACCAGCAGGGAGTTTGCCACTGATACCCATTGATTCCAGGGTTGCTAACGCCCTTTGATACCACACTTGGTTGAGTGCAGTCTTGAATTAAAGGGCTGTCACTCTCACCCTACCTCTGGATTCAGCTCCTTTGTCCATGTTTTAACCACGGTACTGAGGTCAGGAGCTGAGCGGCCCTGGTGGAGCCCAAATTGGGTGTCATTGACAAGGGAATTGCTGAGCAAGTTGCTGCTTAAAAGCACTGAGACCTTCCAGCACTTTACTGATGATCGAGAGTAGACTGATGAAGTGGTATTTGGCCGGATTGGATTTGTACTGCTTTTTATATACAGGAGATACTTGGGTTAATTTTCCACGTAATCGGGGAAAGCCATTGTTGTAACTGTATTGAAACAATTTGGCGAGGGGAGTGGCAAGTTATGGAGCACAAGTTTTCAGTACTATTGCCAGAATGTTGTCAGATTATGGACCCTATGGAGTATCCAGTATCTCCAACCGTTTCTGGATATCACGTGGATTGAATCAAATTGGTTGATGACTGGTAACTGAATTGCTGAGGACGACTGGAGGAGGCTGAAATGGATCATCCACTCAGCACTTCTGACTGAAGGTTGTTGCGAATGCATCAACCTTATCTTATACATTGAAGTGCTGGGCTCTTCCATCATGGAGGAAGGGGTTATTTGTGGAATCTCTTCCTCCAATGAATTGTTTAATTGTCCCCAACGTTTCTCGACTAGATGTGGAAGGACTGCAGAGCTTAGATCTGAACCGTTGCTTGTGGGATCACTTAGCTCTGTCTATCACTTCCTGCTTATGCTGTTTGGACAAGTAGCCCTGTTTGGTGGCTTCACCAGGCTGACACCTCATTGTCAGGTATGCCTGGTGCTGCTCCTGCCATCCTGCACACTCCATTGAACCAACGTTGATCCTCTGGATTGATGGTAATTGTTGCCAGGGCGATATGCCAGGCCATGAGGTTATGTGGGAGTACAATTCCACTGCTATTGATGACCGACAACACCTTAAGGACACCCAGATTTGAGCTGCTAGATCTGTTCGAAGTCTGTCCTATTTAGCACCGTGATAGTACCACCCAAAATGATGGAGGTTATTCTCATTGTGCAGGTGTGACTTTGTCTCCACAATGACTATGCGGTGGCCACTCTTACCGATACTGTCATGGACAGATACTTCTGCAACTGGCAGATTAGTAAGGCTGTGGTCAAGAATGTATTTTCCTCTTGTTTGTTCCTTCACCACCTGCAGCCAGTTATATCCTTTAGGAACCGGCTAGCTCGATCAGTAATGCTGAAGCTGAGATACTGTTGGTGGTGAACATTGAAATCCCCCACCCAGAGTACATCTTGCGTACGTGCTACCCTCAGTGCTTCCTCCAAGTGCTGGTCAGCATGGAGGAGTACTGATTCATCATTTGATAGAGGCTGGTACATGGAAATCAGCAGGACGTTTCCTTTCCCATGTACAAACTGATGCCATGAGACTTCATGGGATACGGAGTCACTGTTGAGGACTCCAAGAGCAATTCCCTTCCAACTGTATCCCACTGTACTGCCATTTCTGCTGTGTGCGCCCTGCTGATGAGACAGGAGCTATCTGGGGAAGGTAATGGGGAGTCTGGGACATCGTCATACTCACAGAATCATACCTTTCAGACAATGTTAGGCTATTACTTGTTGAGTCTGTTTATTTCGATTCACTGTTTCCTGCCAGCTGTCCCATGCTAGAAACATGTCCATATATTAGCCCCAATCCACTCAGATTTGATTTTGCAAATTGGGATTGGAGCATTACCAACATTTTTCTAAAAATCAACATGTTTTACATCCATTGCTTCTCTTTCATTTGTCTCCCAGCCTGTTTCTCAAACATAATTCCCAATTCATAAATCTATGTTAGCGTTGTCTATTACCATTACTTTCAGCCACAATAATTTCTGCTAAACCATTTACTTACTATGTTTATTGTTCCATGTACTCTATCATTTTCCTACACCACACTCGGTTTTCCTTATATTGTTAGAAAGTTTTGTGAAGACAGAACTGAAGTAGTGGCTTCATAGTTCTGCCATTTCCCTGTTCCCCATTCTCCATTCTCTGGTTTCAAACTGTAAGGAAACTGCACTTGCTTTCTCATATTTCTCACATTGACATAATTTAACAAGCTAATACAGTTCACACTTATAACCCTTATGAATATAACTCTTCAGAAATCCATCAATTCCTGCCTTAAACTGTTCAATAATTGACCTTCCACACCATACACTCACAGGGGCATAGACTCTGTGCCAACAGAAATACAGCACGATCTATATTAGTCCCACTTTCCTACACCAGGCCCATAGCCTGGAATGTTATTACACTTCCAATTGCTCGTCCAAGTACTTTTTAACGATTGTGAGTTGATCATTCCCCTCTCAGGAAGTAATCACAGAACCCCACACCTCGAGGTGAAAAAATGTTTAAATCATCTCTGAACCTCAAACTCTTCACTTTAACAGTGTTCTCCTTTGTTCTTGACCCTCTCACTAAAAGGAACAGCTGCTGTCTATCCACCCTGTCCGTGTCGCTTATAATCTTATCCTTCTGAATCACTGACCCCTCAGCCTTCTCTGCTCCAAAGTAAACAACCCGAGCTTATCCAGCCTCTCTCCATAGCTGATATGCTCTATCCCACGGAACATCCTGGTGAATCACCATTACACCCTCTCCAGTACAATCACATCTTTCCTGGAATGTGGTTCCCGGAGCTACATACAGTACTCCATTTTGGCCGAACCAAAACCCTGTATTGCTCTTATAATCTACACCCTGATTAGGAAACGCTACACCCAAGGTAGCGTTAACTAGTCTTAACTAGTCCATTAACCTGTCCAGGAGAAAGTGAGGAATGCAGATGCTGGAGATCAGAGCTTAAAAAATGTGTTGCTGGAAAAGCGCAGCATCAAAGGAGCAGCAGAATCAACGTTTCAGGCATAAGCCTTCTACAGGAATCTGCCCGAAACATCGATTTTCCTGTTTCTTTCATGCTGCCTGACCTGCTGCGCTTTTCCAGCAACAAAGTTTTAAGCATTAACCTGTCCAGTCAAATTCAGGAATGTGTGGAGAAGCACAATCTGAGCTTCCCAGTGTGCTGCCATTCATTGAGTCCTCCACTGCCTGGTTCCATCTCCCAAAGTGCATCACCTCATATTTATCAGGGTTACATTCCATCTGCCATTGATCTGCCCATCTGACCATTCCATCTGCATCTTCCTGTAAACTTAAGACCTTCCTCCTCACTGCGAATCACCCAGCCAATCTTTATGTCAAACATACACTTACTTATTACACCTTCCCCACTCTCCACCTAGCCCCCCTCCACATTCAGATCTATATTTTGTTATGAATAACACAAACAATAAGGGATACAGCACTGATCTCTGTGGTACACCACGTGACACTGGTCTCCAGTCACACAAACAGCCTTCTCCCACCACCCGCTGTCTCCTGCTACTAAGACAATTTTCGTTGTAACTTGCCAAGTTATCCATCATATTGTGAGATTTTACTTTATTTTTCAGTTTCCCAGGTGGAAATTTGTCAAAGGCCTTCCTACAAAACTAAATAATCTACCTCCTCAAACTAATTCAATCAAATCCATTGGATGTGACTTCCTCCTGATAAAGTCATGATTATTATCCCTGATCAAACCTTGCAACTCTGATTGGAGTTCGATTTTCTCCCTCCCTATTTTATCCAGTAGTTTCCTTAACAGTGATCTAATACTCGCTCGTCTATAGTTCCCTGGTCCATCTCTCCCACCCTTACTGTGAAGTGGAATTGTATTAGCAGTTCTCCAGTTCTCTGGCATCTCCCCTATGGTCAGATTCTAATTAAAATATTCAGTCAGGATCTTTCCTCCTTTGACCCCAACAGCCGCCTGTAATACAACTCATTCAGACATGGAGATTGGTCCAAATTTGTACAGAACAAAACCTCAAATCCAATCTCGTATTTTAAATCAATCTGTTCAAGAGCTTCCCAGTCCACCTTCGTGAATTCTGTATCTGCCTCCGCCTTCTCCCAAGTAAAATAGATGTGAAGGTCTCATGTAACAATCCATCAATGTTCTCCAGCTTGACACACAGATTGCCCCTTTGGTTTCTAATGGACACTAACTGTTTGCTGATTATTCTGTTCTACTTGTCCGTGTAGAATATCGTGGGATTCTCCCTTATCTCGCCTACTTGTACTTCTCCATGTCCCTCTGTTATTCAGTCCTTTCGATGTTTCTAAGATGTACGACCATAAACTCTCATGTTTTGAAACTCGAGATCACAGGCTGAGGTTCCCCAGCAGACAATCTTGCCATTTTACGGATTAATCTGGATAATACCTTTTGCAGTTCCTCTGTAGTCAATATATTCTTTTTGAGATTGGGACTCCGAACGATACACAATATTCTACGTTTAGTCTCACCAACGCTCGATGCAACTGGTGCACGACATCCTCTATCTTCCAATTACATTCACATGAATGTAAACCGAATTTTTACTTTCCCATTTGCATATGTTATTCCCAAAATCTCTCGGTTTAACTTTTCTTATGAACTTACGTGTGAGTTCTTTAGAAAAAGCTCATGAATATTCAACTATATGTTATCCAATGGTTCATCATTGCCTATGTCCACAAGAACTATCTTTAAACCATTCCAAAACAATGTTTGTCACTTCTGGTTTTCCTTTCATCGGTACATTCTCACACTCCCCAGTTATGTTATTACCTTCTAAATATCTAGTAGCATGTTCTTTGTTATCGAGTCCAACAGATACCTGACTGCGGATGACAAGATAACTGGTCTGTAGTTCACCACTCTCCATCTTCATCCTTTCTTAAACTGTTGAATAATATTTATAACCTTTGCCTTGTCCAGATTGGCTAAATGCCTTTCGGGAATGTGTCGGAAAATAAAGTGACAATCCACGATGCAATCAACATGTCTATTGCTGCTTCTTCTAAAATTCTTGTATGATGTGCATCTAGTCTGTCAGATTTATAAATACTCAATCCAGCTTTCTTTTCAAAGATGACCTCAACACTGATAAGAATGATCTTAGACTTTACTTACACAAGTCCCATTGTCACTTGGTATTTCTGGGAGAATTTCTGGACATTCTTCCATGAAGATAGACACAAAGAAACTGTTTCTTTTCCTTGCGATTTATCTGTTCTCTGCAATAAATTATCCTGAACGCACACCAACTGCTCCACATTTGACCTTGTTTTTATTTTTTTGTCGTACATTGATAGACGCTTTTTAGCAGTCTTTATATTTTTCTTTCGTTTGCACGCTTTTTCTCTTTTTGATTTTCTTCTCAGTTTCTTGGTCATCCTTTGCTGGGTCCTACATTTCTCTGAATCCACTGGCTTACTGCAACACTTGGCATTTTTCTAAGCTACCTCCTTTCGTCTGAAGGTGGGGTTGAAAGTGATAGTCGGAGAGGAGGGTGGACCAGATTGATAGGGAGAAAGGTGGACACAGGATCATTCAAAAGGGCTGTGCTGACTTTGAAGGTTGGAGTGGGATAAGGTGGGATTAGGGGAAATGGTGGAATCCACTATCACCCCCTGTGGTTGGAGGGTCCCAAGACAGAAGAGGAGGCTTTCTTCCTCCAGGCTTCTGGTGGCTCGGGTTTGGTTATGGAGCAGGTCCAGGACCCTCATGTCCTTGGCAGAGTGGGAAGGGGAGTTAAAGTGCTCAGCCACAAGGCGATGGAGTTGTTCAATGTGGCTGTCCCAGAGATGTTTTCTGAAATGATCTACAAGTTGACCTCCTGCCTCGCCAATGTAGAGAAGACCACATTGGGTTTAATGGATGCAGTAGATGAGGCGTTCTGTCTCCCTTCGTCACCTATCACTTTCAACCCCACCTTCATCTACCTACCGCAATCCCAGCTACCTCCCCCCTGCCGCACTCCCTTCTCATTTATCTCTCAGCCCCATTGGCCCAGAAGCTTCAATCCTGATAAAGGGCATATGCCCGAAACATCGATTTACCTGCTGTTAGCATGCTGCCTGACTGTGATTTTCCAGCACCACACTCTTCGACTCTGATCTCCAGCATCTGTAGTCCCCACTTTCGCCTCACACCTTCAGAGCTTGCATGACTCAGATTTTTCACGGTTACTTCAAATAAAACAAAAACTGCCGTGTACTCAAACAGCATAAAAGAAAACCAATACATTGTGGTCACTGTTCCCAAAAGGTCCTTTACAGCAAAAGTTTCAATTAGCTCTTCTGATCACTCAACACCAATTCCTAAATAACCTGATCTTGAGCTCAGTGCTCGACATAATGTTCATGTAAACCATCTCAAACGTGGTCATGAAATCCATTTTTCCCAGCATGAGCATTCAATTGGGTTAACACAGTTTAGATAGAATTTAAACAGTACCCTATTACTGAAGTACCCACCAATGTGTATATCTCATTTCCTGTTTAATAACACGCCCAACATTTGTATTGCAGCTTTCACTTTGAAATATAACTCCCATCAATGTTTGCTCCTCCTTGCTGTTTTTGCGCTCCACCTTACTAGATTCTGTGGAATCTGAGTGACGTGGGCTCTGGGGAGATTAATTGCAGAGACCATTTCATTCATCATTTATGATCTTCTCAAACTTTAATTTCTCCATATCTCCCGTTATACCGATGGAGTAGAGAAGGACAATGATTTTCCAACAATGCTCTGTATTCCCCCAGAGAGCTGAGACAGCTCTAAGCTGGGTGGGAACTTTACAAAAGACTGGTAATGTGTAGCTGCTGCTGTACAGAGAGATCACATCTGGAGTAGTGTGTACAGAGTTAGCCTCTTCTATGAAGATAGGATGTTGTTATATTGGAAGCAGCTCAGAGATGGTTTCCTCAACTGATTCCTGCAATGAAGGTGCTAGCTTTTAACGAAAGGGTGATCAGGTTGACCCAGTAGCCATTGGAGTTTACAAAAATCAAAGATGAACTTATTTGAACATAGATGACAGAAGGAGTTAACAAGTGAAGTGAATTACACAGATAGTGGAGGAATCCATTCCGTTCTCCAGCCTGTTACACAGGAACAACAGGAGGATATTCAGACCTTCGACCCTGTTACACCAAAACAGGACGAGGCTAGTCAGCCCCTGGAGTCGGACATACATTTACAGAAGGAGGCCAATCAGCCACTCGAGCCTATAACAGTAGGCCATGCTGCACCAGTATCCTGTTAAACAGCAACATGATCAGTCCATTCAGCCTCCTCAAGTCTGTAACATAGGAACTGGAAGAGGTCACACAGTGACTGGAGATTGTTACACTGGGATAACAGGAGGCCATTCAGACCCACCGAGCCTATTTCAAGGGGGTTGGATAAGGATAAAAACTATCTGAGACTTCTTTCATGAGAATGGAAGAGGTAATTTAGACACGTGTCTGTTGTATGGGAAGAAGAGAAGACCAATCACTCCCTCGGTCCCATCTCCGGGATACACGAGGAGACTGTTCAGTATATCCACCTGTTATGGAGAAGTATGTGAAGACCCATCAGCCCCTCAATGTTACCCAGCAACAGGAAGATCCCATAATCTCCCAATCCTCTCAAATATCAACAGGAGGACGTCATTCTGGCCTTGGAGATGGCAACATGGGAACACCAGAAAGACGTCAGCCTATCGAGTTTGTACACCAGCAGAATGATGAGTCCATTCAGCCACACATGGCTCTGACTCAATTGGAGCAGACCTCTTAAAGCCTTGTGCCCATTAAACAGGAATTCAAAGAAAACGTGAAGGTTTTCGAAAGGGAATAACTTGTAATAATGTTATACATCAGGGACTAAAGTGCAACTATAAATTATTGTAACTTAAGGCAAATTTTTAGAGTCCATTGTTCAGGACATTTGCAAACTTAAACCACAATTCGTCAGAGTCAACATGGTTTTACGAAGGCTAAATCGTATTTGAATTGTTTGCTTGAGTTGTTTGAAGATGTCACAAACAAGGTGGTTAATGGGAATCCTGGAGATGGAACATATCTGGTCTTCCTGAAAGCATCGGATATGTTGCTTCTCCAAAGAGTAAATGGCAAGATCAGACAACATGTGTTTAGGAGTAATTTATTAGCTTGGATGGAGGATTGGTTAACCAACAAAATATCGTCAGGTGGAATAAATGTGTCATTTTCTTTTGGCAAATGCAGTTTGTGCCATTGATTTCAGTACTCATGCATTAACCATTTGCAATCGATGGTATTACTGTACTCGGTTGACGGGAGAGAAAATACAACGCCACCTTTTCAGATGACACTAGCATTGGTGGGAAACTACTTCGGAATGATGATGCAAGAGATTTTAAAACACATGGATAGGTTGGATGAATGGGCCAACATTTAGCAAGGAAAATTAAAGTGAATAAATATGGAGCTATTCAAGTTGGCCAGTATAAAAGAAAGACAAATTATTATCTAAATGGAGAGAAAGATCAAAGTGCTTAGGTGCAGAGGGATCTGGGTGCCTGCTTGCATATCACAGAAAACCTTCCTGTGAGTACTGCAAGTAATGAGAAATGCAAGCATAATTTCAGTGTTTATTTATAAAAGGATAGAGTAGAAAGGTAGGGAGTGTTGCTGTAGCTATGCAAGGCATGAGTGAGGCTGCAACTGGAGTACAGTTTGGGTGTCCTGCAGAATGAGGTATTTCCATTGGAGGCAATTCAGAAGAGCTTCATTAGATTGATTCCATATTTGAAGTGTTTGTCTTATGAAGAGTAATTGAGCAGTTTAGTTCTATACTCTCGACTTTATAAGAATGAAAGGAGATCCCATTGAAGTCTGTAAAATGCTAAAAGTAATTGAAAGTGCAGATGTGAAGTGGATTTTTTCATGTGGCACAATCTACAACAAGACACGAGGGTTAAGGATGGAGAGATGGCAGGAAAGTGGAACAGAGGCCGCGTTGACATCAGCCTCATCAAGGGGTTAGGTTCCTCACAGATGCTCCTTGTTCTTATTCAACTCTTCGACTGTGTTCCTCAGGAATGGGGGAGGACTGGGTATCATACAGGAAGCAGGCACTCAGGATAAATCATTTAGAGAGAACGTAACTAGTAGGGTCACACAGTGACCAGCGCTGGGTTCTGAAATATTTACAGTCTATATTAATGATCAGTTGGATGGAACAGATATACAGATGCTGAGATTGGTGATGTCCATAAGACCATAAGACATAGGGGTGGAAGTAAGGCCATTCGGCCCATCGAGTCCACTCCGCTATTTAATCATGGCTGATGGGCATTTCAACTCCACTTACCCGCATTCTCCCCGTAGCCCTTTATTCCTTGTGACATCAAGCATTTATCAATCTCTGCCTTGAAGACATTTAGCGTTCCAGCCTCCACTGCACTCCGTGGCAATTAATTCCACAGGCCCACCACGCTCTGGCTGAAGAAATGTCTCTGCATTTCTGTTCTGAATTTACCCCCTCTAATTCTAAGTCTGTGCCCACGGGTCCTAGTCTCCTCGCCTAACGGAAACAACTTCCAAGCGTCCACCCTTTCCAAGCCATGTATTATCTTGTAAGTTTCTATTAGATCTCCCCTTAACCTTCTAAACTCGAACGAATACAATCCCAGGATCCTCAGCCGTTCCTCGTATGTTAGACCTACCATTCCAGGGATCATCCGTGTGAATCTCCGCTGGACACGCTCCAGTGCCTGTATGTCCCTCCTGAAGTGTGGGGCCCAAAACTGGACACAGTACTCCAAATGGGGCCGAACCAGAACTTTATAAAGTCTCAGTAGCACATCGCTTCATTTATATTCCAACTCTTTTGAGATAAATGACAACATTGCATTCGCTTTCTTAATCACGGACTCAACCTGCATGTTTACCTTTAGAGAATTCTCGACTAGCACTTCCAGACCGCTTTGTATTTTGGCTTTATGAATTTTCTCACCGTTTTGAAAGTAGTCCATGCTTGTATTCGTTTTTCCAATGTGCAAGACCTTGCATTTGCTCACATTGAATTCCATCAGCCATTTCCTGGACCACTCTCCCAAACTGTCTAGATCCTTCTACAGCCTCCCACCTCAGTACTACCTGCCTGTCCACCTAACTTCGTATCATCGGCAAACTTCGCTAGAATGCCCCCAGTCCCTTCATCCAGATCATTAATATATAACGTGAACAGCTGCGGCCCCAACACTGAACCCTGCGGGACACCGCTTGTCACCGGCTGCCCTTCCGAAAAAGAACCTTTTATCCCAACTCTGTGCCTTCTGTCAGACAGCCAATCCTCAATCCATGCCAGTAGCTCACCTCGAACACCATGACCCCTCACCTTATCAAAGGCCTTTCGGAAGTCTAGATCGACCACATCCACTGGGTTTCCCTGGTCTAACCTACTTGTCACCTCTTCAAATAATTGTTATGTCGTTGTGATAATCAAGAGATTAAATTATCAAGAGAGGGTGGAGAGTCTGCAAATAGAGAGGTAAAGACAATAGATAATAGTTTGGTAGGTGGAATTTAACATGATATAACCTATCATTTCATTTACAGGAATAATGGAAGGCAGTATCGTACTGAAATGGAGAGGGATTACAGGACTTAATGATACTGTGTACTGGGGGGTTCACTCAGCTCCGTTCAGACATGGGAGGTTTTGCTCCATCCCTGATCGTCAGCTCCCAGACACTCCAAGTGACCCTATTGCTCTCCGCACACATGGAATACTTTGATGTGGTTGATTGGCGGTGGAGATGGTGTTTTGACACATGCATCAAGGGGACGGCCTTTATCCAAGATATATTCATTTCTTTCTACGTGGAGACCCGAAGGGGATGGGAATGGCTGACTACTTCTGAATGAAGAGGCAGTGGCTGCTGTCAGGACAGGGATATTCACCAACACGATGTACTGTGCATGGACACAGTGTAACATTAATAGAGAGAGAGAGAGCTCCTTCAGTTCCTCTACCTCTCCCCATTGACGTGGGGACTCTGCAGATGCCATGTACACCATCAGGAGTCCCACTATACTGGCTACACCCGGCAGCTTCCTGCTGAGGGAGAAACAATCTATTTACCTCATCCACCATATATATCCTCCATCACTGAATGGTGACATTGATGTTGAGATACTGGGAAATGATGGATATGTCTCCTAGTCCTGCCTGGAAAGGTCTGGTTCATAGAAGTTGAATGAACCAGTGACCCTAACAGCCACTGGCAGCACCATCCTCCCACTGGTGTGAAGCTGCAGGTCGTGTTGAAGGAGGTGACACCGCACTGTGACCAGCTCCTTGTTCCGTCAGGGTCCCCTCACACTCTGCTCCTGGGTCAAGTGAAGCTTGGGAAGCTGTTCCTGGAAAACCCGATATGGATACAGCAGATCCCTTTCACCACACGCACTCACTGCGTGGTGTCAGAGCTTCCCCTCTCTGCAGCCTCTGCTCCATTTGTTGTTCATGTTATGCACCCAGATGCTGTAACTACAGTCCCCATGCTCCATCCAGAGTTGGGTCACCAAATCCTCAGGTCTCCCTGAATGTCTGAGGCAGCTCACAGCACAACCTCCAGAAAACCATCCCCAGCCTCTCTACTAAATTTTGAATTACAGGAGTCAGTCAGAAACCCCTCGGTACAAGTCTTGTGAACCAGACCAGATCACCACAGAATGTTTTAAGAAGGCCGCTTAGACCCAAACCTTTCCTTATTTTGAATATAGATGTGAAGTGTGCGTTCAGGTATGTTGTTACTGGTCAAACCACTCGGCATTGAGCAAAATATAATCTATTAAAATGCTTCAGTTAAAATACAATCAAAGAAAAGAACATTTTGGGATAGCTTATATGTTGGAACACTTACACAAACAATAGATACCCGTACCTTCTTAGTTTACACCGCTTGGCACAAAGATATATTCAAATACAGATCCTGACAGCCGTTTTCCAATCCAGGGGGAAACAACATCAACAGAGATCTCAGAGAAAAGCAGCTGGGGATCATGTATTGAAACTTCCAACCTTTCTGGGATCCCCAGCAGCTTCTGAATGCTGCAGCTAAAACCAAAACGAGGAAACCTGGTCTGGGAGAGCTGGCCACTGCCCTTCCATTGTTACCACCGTTTTAATAAAACCTAAAGGCTTTCTCAGTTATTTACTTAAACTGTTTTCAGACAGCAGTTCTGCACCTCTGCCTTTAAAACCACTCTTCAAAAAAAAACCCAAGAGAAAATAACCTTTTTACAATGATAGCATTCTCACAATTCCATCTTCAATAAAATAATCCATCAATACACAAAGGTGGATTCATTTTAGACCTCCTAGTCTTCCTCTATTAGTAGACTGAAATGCATATACATTACATTGACTGTGAGCATACAAATGTTCACAACTAGTTTCGATTTCAGGCGTTTTACTCCTGCCACATAATGCCTTTGTCTTTCTTCATCCAAGTCTCCACAACGTGTAAAAACCTAGGCTTTCTCGCCCTGTCACCTGTATAGTTTCAAACTGAATGGCAGCAATAATAAGCTCAATCGAAACAGACTGGTATTTTTCTCCCTAAACTTCTCCAAAAACTTTAAGTGGTCACGATCAATGATAAAGATTTGTCTCGTGTATGTTATTCGCAATTTAAATGCTGAAATGTTGTAACACCAACACAAAGCTCAA
The DNA here is from genome assembly GCF_037043375.1 of Chiloscyllium plagiosum. Classification (NCBI taxonomy): domain Eukaryota; kingdom Metazoa; phylum Chordata; class Chondrichthyes; order Orectolobiformes; family Hemiscylliidae; genus Chiloscyllium; species Chiloscyllium plagiosum. The sequence goes on from NW_028270180.1 coordinate 81,638,211, forward strand.
GGCCTCCTTCCCCATTGTGGAATAGATCTGTTGATGTTTCCACTGTACACTCCAAACACACGTTACATAACGGAGCACTCCTCATCTTTCCAATACTCCCTCTGAATGACATAGCTCCTTATGTCTCAGCATAAAAGAAGTACATGCTTATGTACCTCTTAATGCTGTAACCCCTTTACCTGCTACTCCTGGCCTATGCCAGTAAACCTTACTCTCGCAGGTAAATGTTTTAAGAAGATCTCGCACATTCTTCTCAATCTCTCACAGCAACCAAACTTTGATTTCTGAACTCAATCATCATCATCAGCCATTTCAGCTTCTAATATTGCCATTGTTACTCTCTGCTCTTCTACATGAGTTCTCACGACTGCAGGAAGTGAATTGTTGAACTTCTCCAAAATAAGAATCTCTCTAACAGTGTCATAGGTTTGCTCTGTTTTAATACCCTTACCCACCTTTCAAAATTACTTTGTTTGATCCTTTCCAACTCAATGTGCGTTTAACCAGGGACCCTTTTTTAGATTCCTGAAACGCTGTCTGTCAACTTCTGGCCCAAGCTCATATGCACTTCAGATGGCTTTCTTCACCACCCCATACTAGCCAGGTACCGTCTCTGATAGGGATGCAAATACCTATCAGTTTTGTTTGGATCAACTAAATCCCCATGGTCACTGGCCACTGCATTGGTTTAGCCACTTTCTCAAATTAAATTCAAAAGGCTTCCCCATCCTTCTCATCAAATTTAGATAATGCCTGGGTGTATTTAAACAGAACCTCATTCGGCCTTTGGCTACTACAGCGTTGTTCAACCGCACTATCCTCCTCATCCCGCCCACCGTCTACCTTCATCTCCACCTTCTATGTCAACTTTCCTCTCTAATTACTAACTGTTTAAGTTGAAACTCTCTGCTTTTCTTCTCTCCCTTTCTCTCTTTCTTCTTCATTTCCTTTTCTTTTATTTCTGCTTTTCATCATAATTCAAACTGTTTCAATTCCTTCTCATGTTCAAAGTGCCTCATTTAAAATTGAATTCTCGCCATTTCCAAAGAGTCTGATGGCGTTTCCACCAAATGTAATTGCCGAGCTGTAGCTGTAATTATCTTCATTTTCACACAGACAAACACAACCCCAACTCCAGCTTGTCTGCCAAATCCTACAGCTTTGCCTTCATTACCTTTTGTAAAACACCCCACTTCACTTCTTCCACACCCAGAGAACTCTTAGTGACTGAAAGAATCTTTATACACAAAACACTGTTTTAACCAACCGAATTCAACATCTGGAACAAAAGACGCCAACAGCTACCATACGCGATCTTTGAATCCAATAGCCTCACGTTGCATACTCTCCAGTGTCTGCATGGGCTTATTCTGGATTATCTGGTTTCCTCCCACAACCGAAAGATATGCATGTCAGGTGAACTGGCCATGCTAAATTGTTTGCAGTTTTCAGGGATGTGTGGGTTAGGAGCCTTTGTTAGGGTAAATGTGTAATAATAGGGTAGAGGCATGTGTCTGGGTACTTTACTCCTCGGAGGGTCGATGTGGACTTGTTGAGTCGAATAGCCTGTTTGCACACTTTAGGGATTGTAATTCTGAACACAATTTGATATTATCGATTTAAAATCAGACAAGAGTCCCCAGTTTGCTATAGACCAACTGGACTGCCTCAAACTATTTTAAGAGGTTAGCTTGGATGCCAACCTTTTCTTATTTTAAAGGTAGATGTGAGTTGGATGTTCCAGATGTCAAACTATTCAAACCACTCACCATTAGCAAAACACAACATACTCAAACACTCTAATGAATATCCATACAAAATGAAGAGGAATTTAGAATAATTTAACTATTGGAAACCATGACCGACTAATGGATACAGTACCTTCTACAAATGTATTGTTCCAATACACCAGCATCCCATAAACACACCCCTTGGCAAAATGGAACATTGAGACATAGATTCTTGCATACACTTCTCCAATTCAGGAGGAAACAGCATCAAGTCAGGTTTCATAGAGAGTAGCAGCTATGGATAAGTTATAGGCCGTTGTTACTACTATTTATGAAAAACTGTAAAAACGTCGTAAGTTATTTACTTGAGCCGTTTTCATTAGGCAGTTTGGCCTTTAAGATCTCTTATATGAAAAAAAGAGAAATTAATCTTTTTTTTAAAAAGTGACAGCATTGTCACACACTTTAGATGCCTGGTCCTTTACTTAAGGGGCTTCCTCGATCGCAAGATCACCTGAGAGTAACAAATACAGGTACAGACCAAGTTACAAGGATGTATCTCATAACTTCTGAAACACGCCTGTCCATGGAACATCACATGGGACATACCGGGAAGTGAACAACAGCCTGACACACAACATTTCACTGTTTTTGAGCTTCACAATGCCAGCACTCGATACACTAGGGAACCAAAAAGAAATGCCAGGGAAAGATACAGAGGGACAGAAAGAGTCACATTAAAGAAAGAAAGAGACAGTTAATTAACTGAAAAGATGTTGTGGAAATATTTGGAAAAAGACAGGGCAGTGAGACTAACTGGAGAAGTGAGGTCTTCAAGAGTAAAATTACAAGAATGAGAACATTGAATAAAGGCATTGTCAGATCGGCTGAAATTGTTTGTTACATCAAATTCTGAATCTGCTTGACAGAAACAAAAAACATAAACAACATAAACTGGGACAAGGTGACAACCCAGCATGGAGAGCTGTGCAGACCATGCTAGTGTGTTGCTCAGTAAACTGCACTATCCGACCAGCAGAGAGAGTATTGCAAACTTTACTATCATATGCTAACTATACTCGCATCAGATTACTATAATGTTTACAATGAGAAGATTTGCTGTGTGTGTGTTTATCAAAGACTGAAAGAGAGTCAGGTTGTGCGCGCGATTGGCGTGGTTGAATGTGAAACTCATTGTTGGAGAAGGAACGCACATGGAGGAAACTATTTTAAATACAAACAGCTGGCAGGCTTTTTGTTAATCGACAGAGAGAGAACGAGAGAAGTTTCATGGAGAGATGTCGTAAAGTATTTGAGAATGTTAAAATAAAGGCATTACCAGACACAATAGCAATATACATCGGCGTGCACATGAATGACAGATGGGTGTGAGTTTGGTGTGAGGTCGAATCAGATTTTCTTCGGCAGGTTTGAAGCCGGGAGTGTCAGCAGCAGATTATTGGCTTCATTAAGACTGTACTTCATAGGGCATGGTTCAAACAGCAGATGGAATAAACCAGTGAGATATATTCTGGACTGGTGATCATTTCAAGTTAGAAATGGTCAGGATATGGTGTCATGACTCAACTCATAGTCAAAGGGATCTCCCACAGTTGTGACTTGTCTGCTTCAGTCGCAGATATTGGCCAGGGATGGGATGGAAACAGTGGAAGGAAGTGTAGTTTGTAACCAGAACAGTAGAGAGTGACCTCTCTGCTCTTAATATTTAAATAACAAAGGCAACGATACAGTAAATTGTAGTTCTCCGCTCGAACTGAGTAGGTCAACATAGAGAATAACAATGCCAGCTCAGAGAGGGAGACAGGCATTGAACACATGCATTGATGTAGTTAGTTGTGTTCTGTAGAGTGAATATCTGGAGTCAGAGTTTCAACAGAAAAATAATAGTGAAAAGAAGTGTAGACTATATAAAAGAACAGTAATACAGTCATAACCGGTTTATAGAACAAAAAAATCTGGACAGTGACACTTACCAGGAACACCAACGATAGCCAGGAAAGGATAATAAAAATATTGAATAATGAGAAGAGCGTAATAGATCCGCGATGATAATGACAACCAATAAAGTGCAGAAAGACGCCAAACATAAATGTATAAACTCCTGTCCATTGTTGGAACATGCCAGTCTAATGTTCCCAGATTCTGATACATTTTTGGAACATTCCAGTCTAATGTTCTCAGATTCTGATCCATTTTTGGAACATTCCAGTCTAATGTTATCAGATTCTGATCCATTTTTGGAACATTCCAGTCTAATGTTCTCAGATTCTGATCCATTTTTGGAACATTCCAGTCTAATGTTCTCAGATTCTGATCTCTCCTCCCCCTTTCTCTGGGTCTGCTGTTCCCTCTCAGTGCTGTCGGTTATGCTCCCATTAATGTTATGGGATAACACATTGAACGGCGCCCATTTATCATTAAAAGATGGAAACCCTCCACTGGGATAATTAGAATCCATGGAGATTGGCATTAAGCACAGTCACTGAACAAACACTGGGAAAATTAGCAAAGGCTACGACAACGGATGAATGGGCTCTGCACAACAACCAACAGACACGAGGGTTCCCTCCCAGTTGGTGAACACTTCAGTGTTCCCGGACATTCAACCTCGGACCTTCTGGTGACCATCCTTCAAGGCGGACTTCAGGACAGGCAGCAGCGAAAAGTGGCCGAGCAGAGGCTGATTACAAATTTCGGTACCCATAGGGAGGGCTTCAACTGGGGCCTTGGGTTGATGTCACATTGCAGGTGACCACCATTGCACTACTCTCTCTCTCTCACACACACACACACAGGCACTCCTATACACACATACATAGGGACACATATGTACACAGACACGCACACAGACACACACACACCCTTACAGACACACACACTCTCACAGGCATCCGCTCAGAGACTTCGACCACTCTACACTCATGCATACACATATACATTCTCTCTCACTGATAGTCAAACCCCCACCCCAGACACACACACACTCCCACACTCACACATGCACCTCCTCACAGACTTAAGACACTCCACATCACTACACACACATATACACTCCCTCTCACACTCACAACCCTCAATCAAGACAAACACACACATACAAACAGACAAAGACCCACATGCACACTTATATTTTGTGGGACAAATTTGTACTTGCAGAGTTACATTGTACTTTGCTCAAAAACTGCATGCATTCATGTCGAACTCTGAGCTCAAAAACTGCATGAATTCATGTAAAACTCTTGTTATCTCACTTTTCAGATTAGAATCAATCTAAACATTATGGTATAGACAGAGAACACAGGGGCCAACACCTTCAAAATACTGTCTAACTAACACTCGTTGTTACTGCTAACCTGAGAATGCAACATTAAAAGAAAAAGGTTTTGTAATTTACACATGAAAGAAATGAAACTACCATGATATTCGAACAGATGAAAGACTCAACAGATAATCAAATTTTTTTTTCAATGTATAATTTCAGTTACATCATACTGTGAATTTTTGCGATAAATTCTGTGCTTTGGATGTGTGTCCTCCACTATCACCTAATGAAGGAGCAGCGCTCTGAATGCTAGTGTGCTTCCAATTAAACCTGTTGGACGAAAACCTGGTGTTGTGTGATTTTTAACTTTGTACACCCTAGTCCAACACCGTCATCTCCAAATCATGATTAAATAAACAGGCTCAGTTAACCAGTTCAACACATCACTTTTCATATCACTATAAAAGGGAACATTTACTGGGTTTGAAAGGAATGGCTGAGGGTTGCTGAGGGGTGGACCATAAATCTTTAAATCTTTTGAATCTTTTTTTTAAACTTGTATATGAGAGTATTAAAAGGCACTGCAGTGGTCGATATATGTTCCACTCTGTTTATGAATGGAGGCAGTTATAAAATAACAGATCGGTTGCATAAAAAAGTCGGGTGGGCAAGTTTCTAGATACCTTACCCCAAAGTATAATACTTATTGACTAGGGTGAGGCTACTCCTGGTTTTAAGTGCCCTGTTATCAAATCCTTTCATAACCTTGAGACAGAGCATTGAGATAGACGCTCAGCAACATGCCGAAGCAATTCTGTCCCTATGGCCCTCTTGCAAAGGGATAAGAGAAGACCATTCAGCCCATATTAGCCTGTTGCTACTTGAAAAGGTGGAAATCTAAAGTATTTGCACATTTTGCCAACAGAATCATTCAAAACGAAGAGATATGTCGCTGCAGCTGTATGAAGTGCTACTGAGAGGGCACCTGGAGTATGTATATTGTGTTGGTTGTGCTTCTGGAACTGAGAAGGGTTAGACCGACATCAGATACAGTTTAATGGCTCCTCGTAATCCACGGGTGGCTGAGTTATTTAATGTCTCGGGTCTGTTACACAGGGACAGGAAGAGGCCATTCAGCCTTTCCGGTCTATTACAGAGGGCCACGAGGAACCCATTCATCTCGAGCCTGTTACGGAGGGGCAGGAAGTGTTTATGTAACTTTCAATTCTGTTAAGTATAAATATTAGTTTTAAATTAGTTTTGGAATAGGAAAGACCTGATGTAAACATTAAGGTTCTAACTTTGAATAAGGCCAACTTTGAAAGGGTTAGGCGAGCCCTGTGAAAGGCACATTGGGATACCCTATTCACAGGCAAAGGGATGGTTGGAAAACGCAAGGCCATCAAAACTTGGTTTCAGAGAGTCCAAAGCCAACGTGTTCCCATTAGTGAGAGGGGCAACGCTGGTGGGTGCAGGGAGTGCTGGAAGGCTAGATATATTGATGCTCTGGTCAAGGTAAGGAAGGAGGCATATGTCAGACAAACAGAGTTGAGAATCAAGTGACTCCCGAGAGGTGTGTCATGATAGCAAGTGTACAGTCAATGGGGAAACCGGGCCAGAAAAATATGGACAAGAGATGGCTTTAGACTACGGTTAACGAGGCGTGGAAGAAATTATACAAATGCTTTAATGTCAAATGATTAACTAGGGAGAGAATAGGGCCCCTTAAAGATCAGTAAGGCTACCTATGTATGGAACCACAGGAGATTGGAGAGATACAAAACAAGTATTTCTTCTCAGTTGTAAATGTGGAGGAGTTTACAAGAGCGAGAGAATGAAGAAATATATAGTGATACCTTGAAAGTGTCTATATTACAAGGAGATGTTGGACATTTTAAAACACATAAAGGTGAACACATCCCTGGGACCTGATCAGTTGTATCCCAGATGTTTGTGGGAAGCTAAGAAAGAGATTGCTCAGCATTTTGATGATATATTTGTAACATTGATTTCCACAGGTGAGGTGTCAAAATACTGGAGGGCTGCTAACTTCGTGTCATTATTTAAGAAATTAAGGAAAAAACAGGTAACCATAGATCGGGTGAGCCTGACGTCAATGGTGACTAAATTGTTGGAGGGGATTTCGAGGAAAAAGATCGATATGCATTTGGAAAGACAAGGTCTGAAGAGGGCTTTGTCCATTGGAGATCACATCCCACTGACTGGGTGGAACTTTTTGAGGAAGTGATGAAGATGATTGATGACGGCAGGACAGTGGATGTTGTCTTTATGGAATTCAGTAAGAAAACCAAAATGTTCTACATTATAGACTGGTTAACAAGGTTAGACTGCCTGGGATCCAGGGAGAGCTCGCCTGTTAGATCCAAAATTTTCTTAACTATTGGAAACAGGGAGTGACAGTGGACATTTGTTCTTTAAAATTGGAGACCTGTGACCAGTGGCGTGCCGCAAAGATCAACAGTGGGTCCACTGCATTTTGTCACTTACACAAATCATTTGCATTTGAGTATATGAAGTATGGTCAGTAAGTTTGTAGATAATACCAAATTTGGTGGTGTCGTCGACAGTGAAGAATTATCTCTCAGACTATAATGGGACTTTGCTTAGGTGAACCGAGGAGTGGCAGATGGAGTTTATTTAGTTAAATGTGAGGTGTTGAATTTTGGCAAGACAAATCAATGCAAGACGTATAGGTATGCTCCTGTCGAAAGCTTCCAATCAAGGAGAACTCCATAGAAGTTATCGAATCCCTACAGTGAGGAAACAGCCTATTCTCCCCATGAAGGCCACACCGACACTCTAACAAGTATCCCATTGGACAAACCCCTACTCTATCACTCTGAGCCTGCATTTCCCCTGGCTAATCCACCTCACCTACACATCCTTGGGTACTTTACGCAATTTAGCATGGCCAATCTACCCTTACCTGTATATCTTTATACACTCGGAGGAAAACATATCATCCGGGGTAAATTCATACAGACACAGGGAGAATATGCAAACTCCACACAGGCAGTCATTCAAGGATGGAATTAAACCCAGATCTCTGCGCTCTGCAGCAGCAATGCGAGTCACTGAGCGACTGTGTCACCTTGTGGTGTAAGTTCTCCGTTCCTTGAAAGTGCCATCACAGGTACACAGCGCAGTGAAGAAGGCACTTGGTGATCTTCCCTTTATTGGTGCGTGCTTTGAGTCTAAACATTTCCATGACGTGTTGCATCTGTACAGGACATTGGTTTGGCCACTTTTGTAATACTGCCTTTAACTCTGGTCTCCCTGCTGTCGGAAAGATGTTGTCAAACTTGAAAGGGTGCAGAAGAGACTTAAAATAATGTTGCAGGTGTTGGAGGGTTAGAGTTACAGGGAGAGTTTGAATAGGCTGGAACTATTTTCAAGTGTTAAGGCTGAGGGGTGACGTTAAAGAGTTTTATAAAATTATGAGGGGTATACATAAGGTAAACAGTCAACGTCTTTTACCCAGGAAAGGCGAGTCCAAAATTAGAAGTCAAAGGTTTAAGGTGAGAGTGGAAAGATTTAAAAAGGAACATGAGGGACAACATTTTCACACAGAAACTGCTGTGTGTATGGATTGAATAGCCAAAAGAGGTGGTGGAGGCAGGTAGAGTTAACAACATATAAAAAGGCATTTGGATGGATACATGCATGGGAAGTGTTTAGAGGGAGATGGGCCAAGTGCTGGCAAGGGGAACGAGATTTATTTAGGATATTTGGTCGGTATGGGCGATCAGACCAAAGGTATTTTTCCGTGCTGTACATCTCTGAAACTCTATTACCTCTTGAGTGTATAACACAGGAACAGGAGGAGACTATTCAGCTTCTGAATTCTGTCAGGCAACTTGTTTGTTCAATTGCTGAAAGTAAAATACAAAAATATATCATTCAGATTTTGATGGTGTTTTACAAAAACGGGAGAAAGGCTTTTAGTCTAGAGAAGCTGTAAGGAATGTGAAGAGGCCATTCAGGCCCTCGAATCCATTCCACAGGAGCAGTAGGTGAGCACAGAGCTATTGGAGCCTGTTAGTCAGTAGCAGGAGGAGGACATCTACTTTCGCAAACCATGGATCAGAAGGCAGTCACACAGCTGCTCAAGATTGGGACACATAACAGGACGCAGTCATTCAACTGCTTGAGACTGTGACAAGGGACAGGAGGGAGTCACTCAGAGCTCGAAACTGGGGCACAGGGAAATCTGGAGGTTAGTGAGGCCCAGCATCCTGCTATGCAAGGATAGCAGGAGGTGACTCACTCCCCTCCAGTATGGGACACTGGGAAAGAAGGGGAGTTTGCTTGGAACAAACAGAAATATATGAATAGGTTGCATTCGTGGCCCATTCAATCCTGCCCCAACATTCACTAAGACCACGGCTGATCTGATTGTGATTCCCCCATTCCATTTTACGGAGACTTCCCTCTCTGCAGCCTCTGCTCCGTTTCTTGGTCATGTTGCAGACTCAGATGCTGCAACAACATTCACCATCACTCATCCAGAAGGATGGGTCTAACAGGATAAGTCAGGATTTGAGGGGTCCAATGACAAGAATGAAAACACAAAATAAAGGTATGGTCAAATGTTTTGTACTCTCACATTCGCAATCCAACTCGCATAACAAGCCCATCCATTACATATTCAGGATGAAGACCTGTGTAGATCCGGCTAGTGTACAGCTGTATGCAACCCAGCAATGTCCAGAGTGAAACTCTGTGCAGCCCACACCAATGCTTGATCAATAATCCTGGGCTAAATGTCCAGCGTGGGGAGCTGTGCACTCCGCACTGGTTCATTCATATATAAACCCAGGCTGTTGCATTGTGCGGTAAGACTGTTAGATCACTGCCCAGTGTGGGGAAAAATGTAACCAATGCTGGAAGTGACAGGATGTGCAGTTCTCATCCATTTACGGCTCCATATCTGCACTGTACCTTGACAAGGGGTGCTGCGAATGTGAAAATCAATGTGAGGAAGAGACATAAATGGAAACAGTTTAAATAGTTTAATAGTTCTGATTAAGGCGCATATCACTCTAACATTTAAAGTTGAAATAACTGAGATAATATCCAATGAGGTTTTGTGAACGGTGCAAAGAAGTAAGAGAGGGATCGTGATGTTATAATGGTTGCACTATAAGCCTCCAAATAATTAATGGGACTGGCGAGACTTGCAGGAGCAATAGGGTTGACATAATAGTCGATTCTAATTTTCCTAACATAGACTGCTACTTCCAGATGGTTAAGAACTTAGATGAAACATAATTTGTTAAGTGTGTTCAGGAAGGCTTCCACAATCAATATAGAGAGGTTCCTCTTGGGGAAGGGACAAACACGACCTACTGTTGGGAATTAAGGTCGGATAGGTGACGGAGGTAAAGTGGGCGAGCATTTTGGGAATAGTGACTAGAGCTGTATTAGTTTTAAAATAGTAATGGTAGGGACAAAATTGGTCCACAGAATCAAGTTCTAAATTGGGGCAAGGCGTATTTTGTTGGAATTAGACAGGGGATTGCAGGGGATGTTTGGAGTAGTTTGTTTCGAGGTAACATGATCCCGGGCAGGTGGGAGTGCATCAAAAGTGAGATAGCTCGAGGTCAAGGTCTATATGTTCCTGTGAGGATGCAGGGAAAGTGAGGCTGGAAGAGAGAACCCTGGATGACAAGAGATATTGAGGCTCTGACCAGTAAGAAAAGGAGACGTGGCTCACGTATCCAGGCAGCTGGGACCAAGGGAATCTCTGGAGGTACACAGGGGATACAGGAGTTTACTGAAAAAGGAACTCAGCAAGGCGAAAAGGGGCTATGAGATAGCCTTGGCTGAGCAGATTCGGGTGAATCCAAATTCAGTATAGTAAAGAAAACGAATAAGCAGAGAGAGAATAGGACGTCTTAAAATCCAAAATAGGCACGCATGTGTAAAACCTCAAGAGATGGGTGAGGTCCTCAATTCCCCCTCTGTGTTTACCATAAAGAAAGATATGAAGACCTGTGACCTTTGGGAGGTTAATTGTCATATCCTGGTACAGTCAATATCACAGTAGAGGTGCTGATGGACGTATTAGAATGCATAAAGTCAGATAAATCTCTTGGTCCTGACCAGATATATCCAAGAGCACTGCAAGAGGCGAGAGAAGACAGGTCAGGGGCCAACGTCCCGGAAGACTGGGCGATAACAAACGTGCTCTTATTCAAGAAGGGCTGCAAAGAAAAGCCTGGGAAAGATAGACCAGTAAGCTTCATATCTGGTTTCGGTAAGCCGCTTGAGAAGGTTCGGAGATATAAGATATGCATGCATTTGGAAAAACAGAGTTTGACTTGGAGCAGTCAGCATAGCTTTGTGCGTGGCAGATCATGCCTTACAAATTTTGTTAGAGTTTTTGAGGAAGTGACCAGGAAGGTTGACAAGGGCAGGGTGGTGGACAGAGTCTATATGGATTTCAGTAAGGCCTTTGATAAGGTTCCACATGGTAGGCCGCTCTGGAAAGTTAGATCGCATGGACTCCAATGTAAATTGGCAAATTGTCGACGCAATTGGCTTGACGTTATGAAGCAAATGGCTGTGGTGGAAGGATGCTTGTCGGACTGGAGGCCTGTCAATAGTGGAGTTCCTCAGTGGTCGGGCCTGGGCTCATTGCTGTTTGTTATCTATATCAATGATTTGGACCAGAGTGCACAATGCAAGGTTAGTACGTTTGCAGATGACACGAAATTAGGAGGCATCAATTAAATGAGGAACATTATCAGAAATTGCAGCAGTACCTTGGTCAGCTGAGGAAGTAGGCTGAGAAATAGCAAATGGAGTTTAATATAGATACGTGTGATGTTTGGCAATTTGAAAAGTCCAATCCAGGTAGGAGTTTCATAATGAATGAAAGGGTCTTAAGGCGTGCAGTGGAACAAAACTACTTTTGAGATCAGGTGCACGGTTATCTGAAATTTGTGTCACAGATAGACAGGACAGTGAAGAAGGCTATTGGCACATTGGCCTTCATCAGCACATTGAGTATAGACGTTGCGACGTTATGTTGCAGTTGTACAGGATGTTGGTAAGGCTGCAGTTGAAGTATTGTGTTCAGTTTTGTTCACCTTGCTCTAGAAAGGATATTATTGAACTAGAAAGAGTGTAGAAAAAATTTACAAAGATGTATCCTGGCCTGAAGTCTCTGAGTTATAGGCAGAGGTTGGACAAGTTAGAACTTATTTCTTTGCAGCGTAGGAAACTGAAGGGGTTCTTATAGAAGTGTAACTCTTATAAAATCATGAGAGGCGTGCATGGGGTGAATACTTCAATTTTGTTTCCTAATCGAGGACTAGAGGACATCCATTAACGTTTGGAAAGAAACAAAATATGTTAAAAGGAACCCGAAGGGCAACGTTTTTACACAGAGCTTGTTACGCATATGGACTGAGCTGCCAAGGGAAGTTATTGAGGTGGGTACAATAACAACATTGAAAAGGCATTTGGACAAATACACAGATAGGTAAGGATTAGAGGGATACAGAGCAAGGGCAGGGAAATGGGGTGAGTGTGGATGGACATTTTGGTTGGCATGGACCAGCTGGGCCAAATGGCCAGCCATACTGGCAGTCTCGTGCAGTATGACTGTAAATGAGTGTGTTTTGGAGTGGATGCAGAGTGGGTGAGACTGAAAAAAATGTCATTGAAGGAGAAGTTCACAGGTTTCAGAATGCTGAAATGAAGACATTTCGATAGTATCATGCAACACGGGTCAGTATTATGAAGAATTAGTGAAAGGAGTATTGCTGTGAGTTCAGGCGATGGAGAGTTTTGGATGAGCATTTGTTCTGCAGCTTTGTAACTGGGAGTGAGGAAAGCAGAGTCTTCACCTCACTGGGCTGAATCTAACAAAAATCTGTCTCAGTGACATTTTCATAAAGTGTGACAGAGGGGTTGCCTGCACGTGGCCGAGCTAGTTTCCTGGTGCTATCTAATCAAACTCATCTCATTAACTACCCAGCCCACTCCACAGTGTCCCTCTCATACATTGCCAGCCCGATTCTCCCACCCATCATGACTGGAAGTACTCACCATCGCCCGGATGCCCCTGGATATTCCGTGATTCCTGACCCTGGGGCCATCGTAAAAGGCCAATGGGCACACGGTTGAGCTTTCTCAGTTTGTAGCTGCCCTGCACAGTTTACCCCGAGCATGGCAGCTAAGGGGAAATTACACCACGGGTTGTCGACAGCAGCATGGAGGTCCTGGTGGATGGACTAGTACAAAAGGGGACCATTCTCTTCCCAGAGGGATCACACTACCAGACCCACCGAGCCTGGTCTGCGCTCGCCACCCACCTCAGTGCAGTATCTGCGGTCTGAAGAAATGTCCAGCAAAACAGGACAAGCATCCATGACCTTCCCCACTCTGTAGGGATAAGGGTCACCATATCTTCTCTGCTCCCTCACACTCACTGTATATCTGTTGTAGCACCGACCCCGAACAAGGCTCATGCTCCACCACTCTCACTATTACATGCAGCACCTCCCCTCTCTTCCTCTCTTGCCTTTCTAATTCCCCCCCCCCCCTCCCCACATAGTTATAGAATATTCTGGAGAATGCCAATTATGGATTGTTCCAAATAATGTTTCACCTTATTCCCAATTCAGGATAACGGCTGTGACGCAGTGTTTAACAAGTAAGAGGATAGAGTAGAGATGTACGTTTTTCAAATCACACACAATTAAAATCCATCATTAGGATTCAGTACTTCAAATATGCTCCAATATTCAATGCGTTCGGGGGTGATCAGATGGTTTTCTCAGCTCCATGTTCCAGGAACTTTCAGTCATTCAACCACCAGGTTCCTGTTACTGAGCAGATGGTTCTCAGACACTTTTTACTCCGGGTTTCTTCTAGCACGTGTTCAGAAGGCATTTCCCATGGGGACGGACTCTCCTTACTATATATTTCATCTGATTTATAATTTCTTGCAACAGTCAGCATGCTTGCCACAGACCAATCAAAAACATGCACTTATTTTATGGTTATGAAAGGTTTGTGAAGGTTTATAGCTCAGGTTGAGGTTTAGGGTGAAGGTTTGCTCGCTGAGCTGCAGGTTTGACATCCAGACGTTTCATTACCTGGCTAGGTAACATCATCAGTGTCGACCTTCAAGTGAAGCGATACTGTTGTCTCCTGCTTTCTATTTATATCTTTCTCCTGGATGGGGTTCCTGGGGTTTGTGGTGATGTCATTTCTGTTCGTTTTCTGACGGGTTGATAGAAGGCATCTAGATCTTAGTGCTTGTTTATAGCGTTGTGGTCGGAGTGCCAGGGCTCTAGGAATTTTCTGGCATGTCTTTGTTTCGCCTGTCCCAGGATAGATGTGTTGTCCCAGTGTGTAGGGCTACGAGGGAGAGAGGGTCGTGTCTTTTTGTGGCTAGCTAGTGTTCGTGTATCCTGGTGGCTAACTTTCTTCCTGTTTGTCCTTCGTAGAGTTTGTGGCAGTCTTTGCATGGAATTTTGTAGATGACGTTGGTTTTGTCCATGGGTTGTACTGGGTCTTTTAAGTATGCTAGTTTTTGTCTGAGAGTGTTGGTGGGTTTGTGTGCTACTAGGAATCCGAGGGGTCTCAGTACTCTGGGTGTCATTTCTGAAACTTATTTGATGTATGGTTAGGTGGTTAGGGTTTCTGGCTGTTATAGTTATTGATATCCAATCACAATTCGTCATTCTGGTTATTTCACTTGTCTCACCTTATTGTATTCAGGCAAAGACAGCTTCCAAACACTTGTCTCATTACAAAAATACAATTTCTAGCAGAGAACATTTTTATCTCAAATATACCTTTTTCCTTGTCATGAAAATTTTTCTTGCCCTTTGTCTGTGACTGATTCTGTGTTACACAGTCTCCCATTCAGTTGCCTGTTTAGTTGGTTTATGATGTAGAGGGAGGCCACCAGCACAGGTTCAATTCCCCACACTGACTGAGGTTACCATGAAGGGGATGCTCTCTCAATCTCACCCCATCACCCATGTGGGGACCTTCAACATAAACCACCATGAGTGGTCTCTCTAATGAGAGTTCGGGGGTCGGTGCTATAACAGACATACAGTGAGTGTGAGGGAGCAGAGAAGATATGGTGACCCTTATCCCTACAGAGTGGGGAAGGTCATGGATGCTTGTCCTGTTTTGCTGGACATTTCTTCAGACCGCAGATACTGCACTGAGGTGGGTGGCGAGCGCAGACCAAGCTCGTGTGGGTCTGGTAGTGTGATCCCTCTGGGAAGAGAATGGTCCCCTTTTGTACTAGTCCATCCACCAGGACCTCCATGCTGCTGTCGACAACCCGTGGTGTAATTTCCCCTTAGCTGCCATGCTCGGGGTAAACTGTGCAGGGTAACTACAAACTGATTAATCTATCAATGTTAGCATTTTAATTTTTTAACATTTTTTTTATTGAAAAATATATTTTTATTATTATATTAAACCAATAACAAAACAACTCTAATAACTGAACAAAATTACACCCATGTGCATGTACATAAAAATAAGTTAAAGTCTCTAAACAGACAGAAGAAAAATAAAAATAAACAATAAATAATAAATAAATAATATGGCTCAGTATAACAAAGTGATAGCTCTCGTTCTTCGAGAGCATTAACTGATACACATTCATACGTTCATAATTCATAATATGTGATTCATTAGACAATATCGACATGGCTATATGAAAGCCCTTTTTAGAGTGGCAGATAAGCCTGTATCGCAGTAATCCAAAAAGGGTTGCCATATCTTATATAAATCTCTGATTTTCGGTGCACCATGCTGGTGAGAAATTCCAAAGGGATATTCTCCATGACGAGCTTACAACCACCCAACAGACCAGTAGGTTTTTCAGACATCCAACACAACAGAACATTCTTCCTCGCACAGGAAGTATGGGGGAGATATTAAACGAGTATTGTGCATCAGTATTTACTGTAGAAGAGGATATGGAAGATATAAAATGTAGGGAAATAGATGGTGATACCTTACAAAATGTCCATATTACAGAGGAGGAAGTGCTGGATGTCTTGAAACGGGTAAAGGTGGATAAATCCCCAGCACCTGATCAGGTGTACCCAGGAACTCTGTGGGAATCTCGAGAAGTGATTGCTGGGCCTCTCTTTGAGATATTTGCAATATGGATAGTCAGAGGTGAGGTGCCGGAAGACTGGAGGTTGGCTAACATTGTGCCAATGTTTAAGAAGGGTGTTAAGGACAAGCCAGGGAATTATAGACCAGTGAGCCTAACGTTGGTGGTGGGCAAGTTGTTGGAGGGAATTTTGAGGTACAGCATGTTCATATATTTGGAAAGGCAAGGACTGATTAATGATAGTCAACATGGATTTGTGCATGAGATATCGTGTCTCACAAACTTGATTGAGCTTTTTGAGGAAGCAACAAAGAGGATTGATGAGGGCAGAGGCGTAGATGTGATCTTTATGGACTTCGGCAAGGGTTTTGATAAGGTTCCCATGGTTAGATCTCATGGAGTACAGGGAGAATTAGCCATTTGGATACAGAACTGGCTCAAAGGTAGAAGACAGAGGGTGATGGTGGAGGATTATTTTCAGACTGGGAGCCTGTGACCAGTGCAGTACCACCAGGATCGGTGTTGGATTCATTACTTTTTGTCATTGACATAAATGATTTGGATGCGAGCATAAGAGGTACAGATAGTAAGTTTGCAGATGACACCAAAATTGCAATGGTAGCGGAGAGCGAAGATGGTCGCCTCAGATTGTCTAAATGGCCAAAAGGCTGAGAAGTGGCAGATGGAGTTTAATTCAGATAAATGCAAGTTGCTGCATTTTGGGAAAGAATATGTTAGCAGGACTTATACACTTAATGGTAAGGTCACAGGGAGTGTTGCTGAACAAAGAGAGCTTGGAGTGCAGATTCATAGCTCCATGAAAGTGATGTCGCAGGTAGATGGGATAGTGAAGAAGGCTTTTTGTATGGCTTCCTTTATTGGGCAGAGTATTGAGTACAGGAGTTGGAAGATCATGTTGCGGCTGTACAGGACACTGGTTAGGCCACTGTTGGAATATTGCGTCCAATTCTGGTCTCCTTCCTATCGGAAAGATATTGCAAAACTTGAATGGGTTCAGATAATATTTCAAGGATGTTGCCAGCGTTAGAGGTTTGAGCGGCTGAACAGACTGGGGCTGTTTTCCCTGGAGTGTCAGAGCCTGAGGGCTGACATTGTAGATATTTACAAAATTATGAAGGACATGGATAGGGTAAATAGTTTAGGTCTCTTCCCTGGGGTCGGGGAGTCAGAACGAGAGGGTATAGGTTTAGGGTGAGAGGGGAAAGATACAATAGAGAACTATGGAGCAACTATTTCACACATAGGGTGGTACGTGTATGGAATGAGCTGCCAGGTGATGTCGGGGAGGCTGATACAAGTGCAACATTTAAGAGACATTTGGATGGGTATATGAATAAGAAGGGTTTGAAGGGTTATGGGCCAGGTGCTGGCAGGTGGTACTAGATTGGTTTGGGATATGTGTTCGGCATAGACGGGTTGGACCGAAGGGTCTGTTTCCATGCTGTACATCTCTATGACTCTATGACTTATATTAATCTCTGTTTTCTGGTGCACCATGCTGGTGATAAAGTCCAAAGGGATATTCTCTATGAGGAACTTACAAAGACCCAACAGGCTCGTGGAGTTTTCAAACATTCAACACCACAGAATATTTTTTTCCTAGCACTGCAAGTAAGGACTTATTTTTTTTTTTCCCATGTGTATCTGCGTAAGATACTCTGGGCAAGCCCAGGAAAAGAGAAACCGGGTCGATTTCCAATTCAGTCCCCAAGACCACTCTATCACACCTAACACAGTGCTCCAATATGTACAAAGCCTGCAGCAGGACCACATGCAATGAGTAAGAGTGCCTGTAGTCATTCTGCATTTAAGATATGCTGTAGGATAATCCCACTTTGAATTTTGAGAGAAAATCTTAGGTAAGATAGAACCTATGAAGAATTTTCAACTGCATGGAATGGGTCCTATTATAGATCAAAATCCTTTGAGCATTTTCACAAATATCCTCCCATGTCTCCGAAAAATCTAAACCCCCAACGTCCTCGTACAGACGTCACGAAGCTGCACAGTCTTGTCTGAGGGGACACTCCCCAACAAATGTCACAGGGAACTGACAGAGAGGGTATTCTTTACAATGATCACCAGCTTCTCTGCATCGGATCCATAAGTGTCTGTTAAAATTGTGTTTTTTTTAATCAAATCGCTAATCTGGAACAAAAACAGAAGAGGTCTCTATTAAGTAGTACATACTTATGAGTTATTTGATCAAATGATATCATTGTTTCTCCCTCAAGTAACACGTGGTGGCTCATTGGTTTGCACTGCTGACTCACTGCACCAGTGTGGCGGGTTTGGTTCCAGCCCTGGGTAATTGGCTGTGTGCAGTTAGTATATTCTTAACTGTGTCTGTGTGGGCTTCCTCCCCCAGTCTAAAGATGTTCAGGTTAGATAAATTGGCCATTGATAAATCATTCATAGTGTTCAGGGATGTATAGGTTTGGGCATTAGTCAGTGTAAATATAGGATGGTAGGGGAATGGGCCTGGGTGGGTCTTCAGAGAGTCGAAGTGGACTTGCTGGGCCCAAGGACTTGTATCCATACTGTAGGGATTCTACTAATTCTAAATCACTCAAGCAAGGCGCACCCCTGGCTGCCCATAGACTAAACCTGGAATCCATTATCCCCGGCTGACAGCCCGGTATATCAATTATAGGGGTAAGAAACATGAGGGCTGTATTGCCCACGATCTGACGCATTGTCCTTCAAGTTTTAACAGTATTGATGATAATTAGTTTATGACAATATTTCATAAATGTTGTCATTTTATCTAAGAACAACAGACTAATAAGGGTTCACTTTGTCAAATTGATGCTGAGACCTCAGCCGCCCAGGCACTCACGTACGATGAAAAGAGCTTAATTGATTGCTTTTAATCGGGGAGATCGAGCCCCCACAATCTGTGGGGCAGTACCAATTTTGTTAGCTTGATATAGAATCGCTTATGGGGCCAAATAAAAGAGCTAAACCAGCCATAAAGTCTCCTAAATATCTGTCTGGGAAACATCAAAGGAAGCATTTATACAGGGTATAGCAAATGAGGAAGGACATTCATTTTAATAACAGCTATCCGACCTAGCCAGGATATTGGAAATGCCTCCCATATTTGAAGGTCTTGTTTAATTTTGTCAAACAAATGGGCATAGTTCACGTTAAATAAATGATCAAAGACAGATGTAATTAATATACTGAAATAGGGAAACCACCCCCCGAGACCATTTAAAATGAATCCTGGATTTGGCCTCAGTGTCAGGTATTTCCCTAAGACCTCCCATAGGCCTGGCCTCCAACTTTGTAAAATTAATCTTATTGCCCGGAAAGGCAACAAGCGAATTAATGCATTGTCTCACGTGAACTACCGAAATTGCGGGATTTGACAAAAACATAAGACCCTCATCTGCATACAATGTAATCTTATGTGACTTCTATCCCACTTCTGGGTCAGATGTGTTGGCATCCCTACGGTAGGCCTCCGCCAGTGGCTCAATCCCCAACGTAAACAACAATGGTGAAAGGTGTCAACCTGGTCGGCTGCCTGGAGAAATATTAATATTACTGGTGGCCACACCATTAGTGAGAACCGCAGCCAGAGGATCACGGTAAATGACCCTCACCCACTTGAGAACAACTTTGTGTAGACCAAACCGTTCTAATGTACAGAAGAGATCCGGCCACTCAACCCAATCAAATGCCTTCTCTCATCCAAAGGGATCAATAATCCCTGGACAGATTGTTGGTGACACTCTTGGATCATATTGAGGAAATTCTTAACATTGTAGGAAGATCTGCGGCCCTTTATAAAGTCCGTTTGGTCCTTTTTGGCAACGGAAGGCAACAAAGTTTCCAGCCTGATGGTACGGGTCTCAGATAGTATTTTGAAACCAACATGTAAAAGTGAGATTGGAGGGTAAGAAGCTCAATCTTCCAGGATCTTCATTTCTTCAGCATCAGAGAGATATGAGCCTCTCTTAAGGATGGAGGGAGGGGTTCGTGACTGTAAGAATGACGGAACATGTTAAGCATCAGCCCTGACAATAGGTTTATAAATTATTTATAAATTTCACTAGGACATCCGTCAGGAACGTGCACCTTTACATTCTGAAGCTGCTTCACACCCTCCTGCGCTGACAATGGTGCATTAAGGCACAGCAGTTCTTCAGGGGTTACTCCTGCAAAACCCAGGTTCTTGAAAAATGACTCAATCTTAATCCATCTATCCTCAAAATGTTCAGTCTGAAACAATTCGGAGAAAAATCTCGGACCGGAGGTATTAATATTTTGGAATTGAAAGTAAGGATCCGAGTACCTTCCCTAATTGAGGTAATGGCTTGAGAGGGGCGCTCGTTTTCCTGGCAAGATAGACTAAATACCTGCCTGGCTTATCACCATGTTCAGACCGCCTTTGTTTTGCAAAAGTTCCTTCTTGGCTGTCTGTGTGAGCGTGGAATTCACTGTAGATCGAAGCGTTGTGATCTTCTGCAGGTTAGCCACTGGGGGTCAATCACAGTATGCACTCTCGGCTACCCTCAGCTGTGCCTCAAACCAGCGTTCCTGCTCCCCCTTCTGCTAAACGCTAAGGAATAATCATTGCTTTGGCATAAGCATTAGCAATTTCTCATAGAGTGGATGAGTTACTGGTTGTATCTGAATTAATGGCTGAGAAAGATCTGAAATCATTGCAGTGGGCGGCCCGGTGGCACAGTGGCACAATGGTTAGCACTGCTGCTTCATAGTGCTAGAAACCCGGGTTCAATTCCCGCCTCAGTTGACTGACTGTGTGGAGTTTACACATTCTCCCCGTGTCTGCGTGGTTTCCTCCGGGTGCTCCGGTTTCCTCCCACAGTCCAAAAATGTGCAGGTAAGGTGAATTGGCCATGCTAAATTGCCCATAGTGTTAGGTGAAGGGGTAAATGTCGGGGAATGGGTCTGGTGGGTTGCGCTTCGGCGGGTCAGTGTGGACTTGTTGGGCCAAATGGCATGTTTCTACACTGTAAGTAATCTAATCTAAATACTCAATGAACTAACTAGTCTTGACAATAAAGGGGTACATTCGCCAATGTATCCAAACGGCTATATTGCTCTTAATCAATAAGCATACTGCTGCATAGTCAGAAATGGTAATATTCCCAATTGTATAGGATGCCACCAAATCTAAGATTTTTGCAGGGATGGGGAATATATCGTGTGGTATTTCTGCGGGTTAAAGAAGAAAATAAAATCTCTACTTGTGATGTAGATCAGCCTCCAGACATCCACCAGCTCGAGTTCTGCACACAAATCCACTAATTGCTTACATTATAACGAGGGTATTGGAGCACCTTTGGACATTCTGTCCACGGTGGGGTCCATAAAACAGTTGAAATCTTCTACAATTATGTGCCACGATGCAAGATATCTGAGTTTGGAAAATGCATCTACCAGGATTTTAAGAGGGTGCGCCGTGGGACGTGGAGGGGGGAGGGGGGGGTCAATAAACATTTAAAATACTGTATTATTTACCATAGTTCAAGGCTTTGGGGATCATGAGCCTCCCGTGAGAGTCAAATACGAACTAGTTGTTTAAATGGAAGATTCTTTTTATCCATTATGGCTTCTCCCTTCCTCGTAATATTAAAAGAGGAGAAATAATCCCGATCAAGCCCGCCCTGCTGTAATGTCAAGTGTTCCTTGTCATAAAGGTGCATCTCCTGCAATAGGACAACATCCACCCTCTCTTTTTACGACTAGAAAGTACATTTTTCCTCTTTTCTGGCCAATAGCTCCCCTTAATGCTCCAGGTAGACCATTTAAGCACATCATTACCCAGATCACACTGTAGCAACATTTGAACTCGAGAGAGGAAGTACTCGAATTACTGATCATTAATAAACAAAGTCTCATAAATCTTAAAAACTACACAAACTAAGACGACTGCAACTGCCGACTCTCAAAATTTTCCAAACTAAGCATTTTATGTAAATGGCTGGGATGGAGTGGGTTAGGGAACCACTTTGCCCGTGCTGTGATGCAGAGCCCAACAAAGCAGGCCTTCCAGATCGCCACCATCTTGGATTTCCCCTTAACATTTTATCGATATTATCATTTCATTTTGCACTATATTCCTGGATGTTCTGGAGCAGTGTGATTTTGTACAACTGTCAGCATTTCCCCAACACTGCACATTCCTGCCATTTCCCAATAATCCTTGACTCCGTTATTATTTATGAACCTTCTGTCCATGCCTCAAACATATTCAATATCTCTGCCTCCAATAATCTGCGGGGAATAGAATTCCAAACACTCTCACCACTGAGAAAACAAAAAATAACTTCATCTATGCGAGAGATTATTTTTGTCTCCTTACCTGAGAAAGGATATAATTAAATTGGAAGCAGTTCGGAGATGTTTCACTTAATGCATTCCAGGAATGATGGTCTTATATTATGAAGGCTTTAACAGGTTACTCTTGGAATGAGAGGTGATCTTATTGAAACATACAAAACCTGGAGGAGAGTGGATCAGATAGATACCCACTGGGTGTTTGTATCGTCCAAACTTCTTGTTGTTTTTATAGAATCTCTACAGTGTGGAAGCAGGACATCCGTCCATCAAGTCCACACTAACCCTCGGAACAGTATCCCCTCCTGCACCTGCCCCCCTACTCTATCCATGTAACCATGCATTTCCCATGGCTAAACTATCCAACCTACACATCTCTGGGCACTATGGGCAATTTACCATGACCAATCCGCTCTAAGCTGCATATCTTTGGACTGTGGGGGGAAACTGGAACACTGGGAGGAAACCCACACAGAGATGGGAAGAATGTTCAAAATCCACACAGAGGTTTGCCCGAGGTTGGAATTGAACGCAGCTACTTGGTGATGGGAGGTAGCAATGCTAACCACAGATCCACCATGCGCATCTATTAGTTCTGTTAGTTACTTGTGGCTGACTAAAGAAATCTGCCTGACTTGTTCCTGTCACTGAACCTCACCCAGTCTGAGACCTTTATCATCGGCCATATCACCAACCTGGTTACATTTAAAATTTGGTGTGAGCAATTGAAGAGTGGGACGAGAAAAGGAAACAATGACATCCTCCAACCTCCGTCAGAGCAGGAATTAGGAGAACTGCACAAAGTGGGATTTCAGTCAAGTGGGATTTTTTTTTCCCAGAAGTTTGGGATGGCTGGATCTTTATATTATACCGAAGCTGGCTTTGTCTGATTTTCCATGGACAGGTGAATCAGGGATAATGGTGCATGGAAACAAACATACAGCTGGGACCACAATGAGATGAGCCATGACCTTACATACTGGTGGAGTCGTGTGAAAGGGCCGAATGCCCCACTTGTGTCCCTCAGCCCTATGTTCTGATGTTCCATTCAGCCCTCGGACCTGCGGAACAGGGGCATATCGAGGCCACTCCGATGGTTAGGTGTAGTTTTTGAAATGTACTTGGAAAATCCAGGCTGGATCAGGAAGCGACCACCACGCCAACCCCCAGTCTCTGTTTCCAGGCTTCTCCTCTCTGTAACGTCTGCTCCAGATGTAGGTCATGTTGCAGATCTAGACACGCTGGGAATACAGCCACGTACCCCACCCAGGGTTAAAACAACAAATCCCCTGCTCTCCCTGAATGCAACATTGTACAACACGATTTCCAGCAAAATAACCCGTTACTGTCCAAAAGCATGACATGTGAAATTAATAAATAGGAACAGGAGTAGGTCAATCGGTCCCTCAAGCTAACTCTGTCAATTGATAGAACTTGGCTGATCTACCCAAGGCCTCAACTCCACTATCTTGCCGACTCCTTGTATCCCTCCATACCTCTCTGGTTCGGGAATTCCAGACATTCACTATCTTCGGAGAGAAGCCATGACTCTCCATCTCAGATTAAAATCGACGTTCCTTATTCGGTATCTGTATAATCGAGTTCGACAGTTTGCTCAAGAATGGAAACACTTCTCAACATTTACCTTCTCCAACCCCTTCTGTGTCTTGCAGGTTTCAGCAGGATCACTCCTCATTCATTTAAACCCCAATGAGTTATCGCCTCACTGATTTAGAGATTCTAAATAACTCAACCCTTTCATCCCAGGAAACTGCCTAATGTACCAACCAAGTTACTTGCTGCATCAGCATGCTGATTTTATGTTTCATACACAGGAAGACTTCAATGCCTTTACTGTTCCTTTTCTGGAAGTCCTCCCCATTAAATAACAACCTGCCTTTTGATTCTCAGTGTTATCCTCAAACTCAGATGTATATTGCACGCAGCTCCCTCCTTCAGGCTGTCAGCTTAGATTGCAAATTACTGATGCCAGCAGACTGATATTTGTGGTACTCCAGCAGATACACCTTTACCATAAAGATCTATTAATCCTGACTCTCTGATTTCTGTGTTAACCAATCATCATCCCATGTTAATACAGTATCCGATGTCCTGGAGCTTCTGTTTTGTGTAAAACTTTTGTTTTGTAATACCTTGTGGAAAATCTCTGGAAAGCCTGGTGTCTACCAGATCCCCTTTATCAAGTTCGCTTGTTACATTAACAGGCATCTCCAGAAAAACCTTGCATGATTTTACAGGGCAAAATATCATTTCCCTTTCACAAAACCACACTGTCTCTGCGTGAAGCTTTTCTAAATGCCCATATGTTTGCCAAAATGAGTTTTAAATGTTGTAGCTGTCCTTGCATCTCCCACTCTTCCTCTGGAAGCTCATTCCATTCCCCCCACCACACTCCGTGTAAAAACGCTGCCCTTTAGTCCCTTTTAAATCTACCCTCTTTCACCTTAAACCTATTCCCTCTATATTTGGACTCCCCTATTCTGTGGAAAAGACCTTGGCTATTCACCCTATCCATATCTCTCATGATTTTATAAGTTTCAATGTCACTCCTCAACATCCTACACTCAATCTGATGCTAACTTCAAAAAGAATCGTTTAAAGATAAGCACTGCAAAATTGAAACAATATTAAAAATGACAGGTAACCAACACTCAGCCCAAATGTCATACTGTGATTTGTTTTTCTCCATATTACAATACTAAGGCAGCATGAAACGCTTACTAGTGCCAATAAGAAGTCAAGCACCTGAATTCCTTTGTCTAAAGGGGGTAATGATGACGACTGTGAAGACGTATCTGTGGCCAGATTTATATAATACCACATGATCAACATTCTCCCTCCTGGCCTCCGTATGACTTTGTGTGGTTGTGTCTTCTTTATCTTGCATTCAATCGAGAGAACCCCTTTCCCCCATTCACACCTCAAATTCGACCCATGATACAGAATCTTTTCTTTCACCACTGCTAAAAGTGCGTTTATCTTTTGCCACACCCTCTTTTCTCTGTCACCCATCCACCACCTCTGGCAAGGGACTAAAGACCATTTTGCAATTGTATTCAGTTTTGAAGAATTGTCACACTGGACTGGAAACGCTAACTCTGTTTCTCTTTCTCTGCAGATGTTGACAGGCCTGCTGAGTTTCTCCAGAAATGAATAGGCACAGAACGATTTTTCAATTAACCAATAATTATGGATACTGGAAATAAAAATAAAAAAAAACATTTGTAGAAGGATCACTGGACCTGAAAGTTTAACCCTGCATTCACTCCAGAAAATTCTGCAACATCTTTCGCAATTTCTTCAGCAATTTCTGTTTTTGAACAATTTCCAACGACATATTGTCAAAGATGCCCAAACACCCTGTCCAACATGGAGCGCCGTTCACTGGGAACTGAACAGTAACGCATGGTGACAAGTTCCTTGACTCCTAAACTGCGTAAGGCTGGCATCACTGATACTGCAGAGCTCTGAATCATGGTCAGGGAGAAAAACAGAAGGAAACACATTCACTTCAAATGCAGAAGATGGCATTACTGAAAGGAAAAGATTCAGATTAGTACCTTAAATGGATATTGTTTATGTAACAAATTGGAGGCGTGACACCCAGGAAAGACTTCCAGCAGAATGAGAATATGAAAATGGAAGTATGTCCGCATCAGAAACCAGAGTAGGTCACTGAGTAAAGGGCTGATGGTGCATGGGTCTCGGTGCGAACTGGGCGGGGAGGGGGGGGGGCGGTGAGGGGGTGGGCTGGCAGTCAATAGAATTGAATTGTAGATCTTGCAGCTAAAACTGGGTTATCATTTGATACTGTATATTTCAATGACAATCTGTCACTTCTCCTCCAGGATAGTCCATCCATCTACCATTTCCATCAAGCCGATCCATGGGTCAGTGACGAGTGTGGGTGAACATGGTCGGGTCGGAATCACGTGCACTTAAACCTGATTACAACCCATTAAAGCTACCGCACTTGACTTGTTACACTACAAACAGCAGGACTAACATCTGATACAGAGGGAGAAATGATGCCAAGACTAACAAATCAGATCTAAGCTCTCTCGTCCTGTCAAATCCATGCATAAAAGTCGATGGACCATTAAACAACTTACTGGAGGAGAGGACTCCACAAATATCCCCATCCTAAATAATGGAACAGCCCTGTGCATCAATGTAAAAAATTCAGTATTTGCACCATCATCAGCCAGAAGTGTTGAGTCGATTACCCACCCCACCCTCACTATTATACCCTCAGAATCACTGATGCCCGTCTTCAAAGAATTCAATTCACTGTACATGACATGAAGCAACAGCTAGACACTGTAGATACGACAAAGGCATTTGGCCCTGGCACCATTCCTGCAATAGGACTGAGGACTTTTGCTACAAAACAAGCCGTGTACCTGAGGAAGCTGTTTCATTCCAGCTTCAACTCTGACAACCCCCGGCAATGTGGGTAATTAGCAACTGCAGTCCTCACTTTCTCCTAATGTGGGTAATTACTCAACTATGCCCCATCCCCTAAGAAGGGAATAATTACAATCGGATCAATTACCACGTCCTCAGTCCCATCACGATAGTCAAATTGGTTGGGTTTTTTTGACAGAGCTGTCACACAGCACAGAAATAATCGGTTCAGTGTGGTTTCCGATAGGCCCCCATGTGGAGATGGTGCTGTTGTGGAATTGTCATTGGATTGCTAATCCAGACCAGGCTAATTCTCTGGCAACTGGTGCAAATTAAAAACAATTAATAAAATATCGAGATCTCATACCTGGTGTCAGTAATAGTGATCATGTATTCAATGTCGATTATAGATGTCGATCTCCTTCCCCAGTGTACTTTCAGGAAGTGAATTCCCTGTACTTTCCTGGTCTGGCCTAAAAGTGACTCCAGACACACAGACATGTGATACACTCGTCAATGGTCTCTGAAACGGCCAAGCAAGACACTCAATTGTATCAAACTGCTCCGAGGCCTTAAAGGATAATCCCGGAGAAAACGGCCGGCACCAGCCTCGTTATCAGAAAAAGGAATGGGAAACACAATCCTGTCGACCCTGCAGAGACCTCCTTCCTAACAGCTGAGAGCTTGTGACAACATTTACAGAGCTTTCCCACACACTGCACAGAAGCATTGGGAAAGGAATACGTCATACAACTCATTGAGCTTTCCACATTCTACTTAAAGGCCGAACATCTCCTCAACGCAGTTTTCCCCATACAATATTCATATCCCTGAATATGTTTAAACATTGTGAAACATAAAATGAGAACTGCTGTAGTCCATTCAGCCCATCAGTTTTGCGCCTCCATTCTATGTACAGGCAGTTCACTGATAACGCGTGTTGATTAAATACAATTTGGCTGCAATGCGATTTATTAAACTTTTTCTATAAAGTGAACTGGCATTTACTGTGACGCGATTCCTTGTCGGGCACCAGCTGAACAGCAAATCCTGCCTCAGAAACCCTCTGTCTACAAAAGGTACAATCAATGTGTTCAGCAAAAACAGGAATGCAATCGGCTCTGCAGGCCTTGAAACTGAGCCTGAAACTGGGAATTGTAGTCTATATTTAGAAAGCACTTTATTTCAAACTGTGGGGAGAATCTTGGGGAGAACTGGAATTTTCCATCGGCATCACATGGTCAGTTAGCCCCCGTGCACTTTCTGGTGAAGATTGTGGTGAAAGGTACAGTGCTCCAGTGAGTGACTGTAGTGTAAAAGTGTTACATTTACAGCACTGTTCCATTACAACATGTAATTTAAAGATTTATTTAGACTGTTCTATTGTCTGTTAGATCAAATTTAATTTTTGGGTTTTACTGATATTTTTGGGGGTTCACCATTTACTCTCTTTTTTCCATAGACCCCATTATTAATATTGCACGATTTTGTACAACACTGTGCTGCACAGGAACACAGTTATTGCGTTATTGGAGAACAACCTGGAGTGATAGCTGATTTTCTATCTTCACACCATATTCCTGCTCTCTCCCTATTCCTTTAGTTTCCAGAAATCCTTATTTATATTCAGCCACTTGACTTCCACAGCCTGATCTGGGAGAGAGTACCCCTGGTTTGCCAGTCTTCGAGTGCAGGCAGTTATTATCATCTAAATGCAAAGTGGCCTATCTGTACCGAATATCGTGGCCCCTTGTTTTCGACGTCCCAGCCAGGAGAATTAACATCCCTGCTTCTAATCTGTCTCGCCCTGTCAGAGTGTTATATATTTCACTGACATTTCCATTCATTTTCGGAAACACCATTAAATACAGGTCCAGTTGCCCCAAACTCTGCTCCCACAACAAGTCTGTCATCCCAGAGATCAGTCTGGTCATCCTTTGCTGCTCTCCCTCAATGTCAGGTTGTTCGTCTGTTAGGAAAAGAGACCAAAACTGCACACAATACTGCACAATGTTCGAGATGCGGTCTCACCAAGGACCTGTACAGCTGCAGTAAGATACATAGAACATAGAACATAGAAGAATAGAGCGCAGTACAGGCCCTTTGGCCCTCGATGTTGCGCCGATCCAAGCCCACCTAACCTTCACTAGCCCACTATCCTCCATATGCCTATCCAATACCCGCTTAAATGCCCATAAAGAGGGAGAGTTCACCACTGCTACTGGCAGGGCATTCCATGAACTCACGACTCGCTGAGTAAAGAATCTACCCCTAACAGCTGTCCTATACCTACCACCCCTTAATTTAAAGCTATGCCCCCTCGTAATAGCTGACTCCATACGTGGAAAAAGGTTCTCATGGTCAACCCCTTCTAAACCCCTAATCATCTTGTGCACCTCTATCAAGGCACCCCTAAACCTTATTTTCTCCAATGAAAACAGCCCCAAGTGCATCAGCCTTTCCTCATACGATCTTCCTACCATACCAGGCAACATCCTGGTAAACCTCCTCTGCACCCGTTCCAGTGCCTCCACATCCTTCCGATAGTATGGCGACCAAAACTGCACACAATACTCCAGATGCGTCCGCACCAGAATCTTATACAACTGCAACATGACCTCAGGACTCCGGAACTCAATTCCTCTACCAATAAAAGTCAATACGTCATATGCCTTCTTCACCACACTATTTACCTGGTGGCAACTTTCAGAGATCTGTGTACATGGACACCAAGATCTCTCTGCTCATCCACACTACCAAGTATCCGACCATTAGCCCAGTACCCCATCTTTTTGTTACTCTTACCAAAGTGAATCACCTCACACTTACCTACATTGAACTCCATTTGCCACCTTTCTGCCCAGCTCTGCAGCTTATCTATATCCTGCTATAACCTGACACATCCTTCCTCACTGTCAACAACTCCACCGACTTGTGTATCATCTGCAAACTTGCTTACCCAACCTTCTAGCCCCTCCTCCAGGTCATTTATAGAAATGACAAACAGCAAAGGTCCCAAAACAGATCCTTGCGGAACACCGCTAGTAACGGCACTCCAAGATGAACCTTTGCCATCAACTACTACCCTCTGTCTTCTTCCAGCCAGCCAATTTCTAATCCAAACCTCCAACTCACCCTCAATGCCATACCTCAGTATTTTTTGCGGTAGCCTACCATGGGGAAAATTATCAAACGCCTTACTAAAATTCATATACAATACATCTACCGCTTTACCCTTTAATCACCTTCTCGAAGAATTCAATAAGGTTTGTGAGGCACGACCTGCCCTTCACAAAACTATGCTGACTATCCTTGATCACATTATTCCCATCCAGAAGTTCATAAATCCTATCCCTTACAATTCTCTCCAAGACTTTGCCCACAACAGAAGTGAGACTCACCAGCCTATAGTTACTAGGGTATCCCTACTCCCCTTCTTGAACAAGCGAACCACATTTGCTATCCTCCAGTCTTCTGGCACTATTCCTGAAGACAACGAAGACATAAAAATCAAGGGCAATGGCTCTGCAATCTCCTCCCTTGCTTCCCAGAGAATCCTAGGATAAATGCCATCCGGCCCGAACTGGACCTATTCCTACCCTAGTCATTCCTTTATTCCTGTAATACCTATAGAAAGCCTTTGGATTTTCCTTAATCCTACCAACTAAGGACTTTTCATGTTCCCTCCTTGCTGCTCTTAGCTCTCTCTTCAGATTCTTCCTGGCTACCTTATAACACTCAATCGCCCCAATTGAACCTTCACGCCTCATCTTTACATAGGCCGCCCTCTTCCATTTAACAAGGGATTCCAATTCCTTATTAAACCACGGCTCCCTCACACGACCCTTTCCTCCCTGCCTGACAGGTACATACTTATCAAGGACACTCAATAGTTGCACCTTGAACAAGCTCCACATATCAATTACGCACTTGCCATGAAGCCTACATTTACTCCTGTACTCAAATCCTCCTGAAATGAAGGTGAATAAAGCATTTATCTTCCTTCCTGATTTCTGCTCCTGCAATATTGCTTTAAGTGATTGGTGTACAGGGAGATCCAGATTCCTTTCAAAGTTATAGTTCCCCACGTGCTGGGCCTACATACAATGGTCAGCGTGCCAATGCCATTCCCAGTATTGACTTCTGGCTTCAGAACTCACTGCCACACATGGACTCGGAGTGCTCTGCAGAAATAAACAAAAATGCAGCTTTAGTTCATTTATAGTGCAACATTTTTCAACCACTCCTTTTTCAAATGAGAGGCTGCCAGTCCATTGTTCCCATCAAAGTACACAACATCTCATCTCCCTCATTACTCTCCACCTGCCACATATTTGCCCAGTCACTCCACCTGTCTCAACCACCTTGGAACTTTTTTACATCCTCCTCATCCACTCACAGGCTGATATCGTTTAGTGCTGCCAGCAGACTTGGGAATATTGCATTTGCGCCCCTCACCCAAAGATATGATGTGTATTGGGAATAGCTGGAGCTCAAGACACGATCCTTACAATATCCTCCAAGCCTTCCATTTAAAAATAAAACATTGTTTTATTCCTACTCACTGTTTCCTGCCAACTCTCCCATTCTAAATCTATGACCATATATTAGCCCGAGTCCCACAGGATTCGAATTTGCACAATAGGTTTGGGGCTTTATCAAAAATCTTTCTGATAATCCACTCGCATGGCATTGATACCTCCTACATAATTTTACTAAAAGCCACTTTCTCAAATATGATTCCCATTTCAAAGATCTCTGTTGACTTTGTCTATGCCCATTAATTTCAGTCCAATGCTTTCTCGAAACTGATTAGTTGCTATTTTCATTCCAGTCCCTTTTTCTCACAAGACTAAAGTTCCCTAATATTGCTAGGAAGTTTTCTTTTTTGATTTGTTTCCTTCTGTGAAGGCATAACTAAAGTATTTGCTCCATAGTTCTGCTATTTCCCGGTCCTCAATTATCTGGTATCAGACTGTAAGAAATCTGCAACTTTTTTCTCTTAATTTTGCCATTGACATATTTCCAGAAAATATGACAAGTTGTCTCTTATCAACTTCGTTAAGATAATCTTCAGACACCCATCAATTCCTACCTTAACCTACTAAATGATTGACCTTCCACAGCCATACAATCACAGAAGCACAGACTCTGTACTACCAGAAATACAGCACAGTCTACATTCGGCCCACTTTCCGACACAAGAACTTAGCCGTGAATCTTAAAGCATTTGAAGTGCGCAATCGTGTCGTTTCTAATGGTGTGAGGTTAGCATGACAACTCCACTCTCAAGAAGTGCATTCTAGAACCCAACCACGCTCTGGTTCCAAAACAATTCTCAAATCTTCACTAAACCGTAAATCCTTCACTTTTAAAGTGTGGCCCTTTGAGTAAAATCAACAGCTGCTGTCTATTCAACCTGTCCATGTACCTCGTAATCCTATCCTTCTGAATCGCAGACCTCTCAGTCTTCTCTCCTCGAAACTAAACAACCTGAGGTTATCCAGCCTCTCTCCATAGCTGATATGCTCCATCCCAGGGAACACCTCTGCACCCCTCCTGTACAATCACATCCTTCCTGTAATGTTGTTCCCAGACCTACACACAGTATTCCATCTTGCCCTCACCAAAGTTCCGCATAGTTTTTATAATCTATGCCTCGATTAATAAAGGCTATGTTTATATTCCCCTATCCTTTCCCAGATTGTGTATTAACCTGTGCAGTCACATTCAGCGATGTCTGGAGAAGCACCCTCTGAGCGTTCTAGTGTGCTGCCATTCATTGAGTACTCCCCTGACTGGTTCCTTCTTCCAAAGTGCATCACCTCATAATTACCAGGGTTACCTTCCATCTGTCATTGATCCACACATCTGACTCTTTCATCAGTATCCACCTGTAACATAAGGCCTTCCTCCTCACTGCCAACCACCCGGCCAATCTTTGTATCAAATACAAACGTATTTATAACACACCCCACCCCTCGTCCATATTCACAGCTGCACATTTATGAATACCACAAATAACAAGGATAAAAATCTCTCAACATCAGTTACATCACGTGGTTGTGCACGTTGATGAAGAAGCAGCGATTTCGAAAGCTAGTGTTGCCGAATAAACCTGTTAGACTCTGGTCTGGTGTTATGCTATTTTTAGATTTGTCCACCGCAGCCCAACACTAGCACCTCCGAATCACAAATAATAAGGGACCCCGCACTGATGCCCATGGTACAGCATTGGACACTAGCCCCCAGTCACACAAACAGCCTTCTACCACTCCCCTCTTTCTCCCACTACTAAAGTTGATTTAGATGCAACTTGGCAAGTCACTAATGAGTCCTACGTGTTCACTGGTTATTATGTTCCGCTTCACACACTTGTAGGTTATCTGGGGATTCTCTGTAATCTTGTCCATAAGACCATAAGACCATAATACATAGGAACGGAAAAAAGGCCATTCAGCCCATCGAGTCCACTCCACCATTCAATCATGGCTGATGGGCATTTCAACTCCACTTACCCGCATTCTCCCCGTAGCCCTTAATTCCTTGTGACATCAAGAATTTATCAATTTCTGTCTTGAAGACATTTAGCGTCCCAGCTCCACTGCACTCTGCGGCAATGAATTCCACAGTCCCACCACTCTGGCTGAAGAAATGTCTCCGCATTTCTGTTCTGAATTTACCCACTCTAATTCTAAGGCTGTGTTCACGGGTCCTAGTCTCCTCGCCTAACGGAAAACAATTTCCTAGCGTCCACCCTCTCCAAACCATGTATTAGCTTGTAAGTTTCTATTAGATCTCCCCTTAATCTTCTAAACTCCAATGAATACAATCCCAGGATCATCAGCCGTTCCTCATATGTTAGACCTACCATTCCAGGGATCATCCGTGTGAATCTCCGCTGAACATGCTCCAGTGCCAGTATGTCCTTCCTGAGGTGTGGGGACCAAAACTGGACGCAGTATTCCAAATGGGGCCTAACCAGAGCTCTATAAAGTCTCAGTAGTACAACGGTGCTTCTATATTCCAACCCTCTTGAGATAATTGACAACATTGGATTCGCTTTCTTAATCACGGACTCAAACTGCATGTTTACCTTTAGAGAATCCTCAACAAGCACTCCCAGATCCGTCTGTACTTTGGCTTTATGAATTTTCTCACCGTTTAGAAAGTAGTCCATGCTTGTATGCTTTTTTTCTTTATTTCTTTTGTCCTGCCTTGGCCCTGTGTTAGTCAGTCCACTCCACGCGCAGAATGTCCACCTTATTGCAGTCTTAAATGGTTTGTCCCTTATCCTGTCATTATTTGCCTTGAATGTGGATTAGACAGCCTGATAAATTTTCTGTTAATTTCCAACTTGCCGTATATTTTGTGAGTTTTATAAAGTTCACAGTGATCCACCGCTGATTCGTTGAAACTCTAGAGAACAAAGGCCGAGTTTCCTTATCACTCAATCTCGCCATCTGAGGGATTTATCTGGATAATGTCCATTACACTTCCTCTGTGGTCAGTATATTCTTTCTTAGATTTGTTCACCAAAGCTGTTCTCAACACTCCAGGTACAGTCTCACCAACACTCTGTGAAACTGCTTCAACATGTCTTTACATCTATATTCTGACTCCCTTAAAGGAAGGCAAACCAAACTTTAAGTATCCACTTACATATATTCCTCCAAATACCCTTCACATCATTGCATTTTCGAACTCACTGTGTGAGTTCTTATAGAAAGCCTTCTGATAATCTAAAATTTATACCAATTCTACTGGTACCCCATTATCTATGCTGTAAGAATCAACTTCAAACAATTCCAAAGTTTGTCAAGTATGATTTCCCTTTCAGAAATGAATACTGAGTCTCTCAAAGTTTGCTGTTAATGTCTAAATATCCAATATCACATCCTATATAATATATTCCAACAATTTCCCGACAAATATCAAGTTAATTTGCCAGCAGTTCTCCACATTATCTCTTCTTCTCTTTGTAGATGCTTGGATCCCTACCATTCATCTATAGTGCTTGGATCACGTTTACTAATGTGCATTTATCAACACCAGCTTCCACACTCTGCAGAATGCACAGGAAAATAGAACGCAGTCATCGAGAACGCAATCAATACTTCTATTTGTGATTTATTTCTGAAGATTTTGGTATGGAGTACATCTGGTTTGTCAAGCTTAGCAATGCGCAATCCAGCTGCATGTTCAATATTGCCTTGTTACTGATATGAATTGACTTTATGTCTTTACTTCCACAAGTCCGATACGATCACTTGTATTTCTGGGTGATTTTCTGGATCTTACTCCATTAAGACAGGTGTAAAGTAACTGGTCATTTGCTTTGCTATTTCCCTGTTATCCACCATAAACTCATCTCTCCCGATTGCAAATTTCCACATTTGACATTTTTTTTTCTTTTGAAATATAGATCATAGATTTTTGTAGTCTTTGTGTTCCTGTTTGTTTGCATGCATGTTCGCTTTTTGATTTCCTGATCAGTTTCATGGGCTTCCTTTTCTGGATTGCAATTTTCTGAGAATTCTTAGGATTCCACAATGTCTGGAATTCTTCTGAAGTCACTTCCTGTGATTAATATATTCTTTAATTTGTTATGTTAATCATCATTGTGTCACTTACTCACTCTTTGGTGTTTTCACATGAAATATGTAGACATATCTTTCAGACTATGCAGTATTACTATAAATCTCCTAGTCCTGACCAGATATATTCAGGAACGCTGCAGGAGTAATAGTGGGGGCCCTGGATGGTACTATTGTATCATCAGTAGCCAACAGGTGAGGTCCCGGAGGACTGGAGGGCAGCGAATGCTGTGCCCTTATTCAAGAAGAGCTACAAAGAAAAACTTGGTAATTATAGACCAGTAAACCTAACATCTCTAGTAGGTAAGTTTCTTGAGAAGACTCTGAGAGAGACGATATACATGCATTTGGCAAGGCAGGGTGTGATTATGAGCAGTCAGCATGTCTTTGTGCATGGGGATCATGGCTCAAAAATTTGTGAGAGTGCTTTGGTGAAATGACCAGTAACTTTGACAAGGGCATGGTGGTATAAATAGTGTATATGGATTTCAGTAAGGCCTTCAGTAAGGTTCCACATAGTCAGTTGCTCTGGAAGTTTAGATCTTATGGAATTGAGGGGGAGTTGGCAAATCAGATCCAAAATTTGCTTGATGGTAGGAAACATAGAGTAATAGTGGAAGCATGCTTGTCGGACTGAAGTCCTGTGATGAGTGGAATGCCTCAGGAGTCGGTTCTGGGACTATTGCTGTTTGTTTTATGCATGTATATTGTATATATATTTACAGATAAGTGTCAGTTCTTGCATTTTAGAAAGTCAAATCAAGGTAGGAGTTTCATGGTGAATGACAGGGTCTTAAGGAGTGTATTAAGACAAAGGGACCTTGGAATTCAGGTTCAAGGTTCTCTGAAAGTGGAGTCACAGGTAGATAGGGCAGTGAAAAAGGCATTTGGCACACTGGCCTTCATCAGTCAGAGTAATGATTATCGAAATTAGGGAGTTATGTTGCAGTTATACAGGATGCTGGTGAGGCAATACTGGTAGTGTTATGTTCGGTGTTGTTCACTTTGCTATAGGAAGAAAGTTATTAAAGTGGAAATAGTGCAGAAGAAATTTACAAGGATGATGCCCGGACTCAATGGTCTGAGATATAGTGAGAGGTTGGACAAGCTAGGAGTTTTTACTTTAGAGTGTATGAGACTGAGGGGGATCTGATAGAAGTGTATAAGATCATGGGAAGCATGGATAGAGTGAATGCACTCAATCTTTTTTCCACAGGATTGAGCAACCCACGGACTAGACGGCATCAATTTAAGATCCGAGGGGAAAGATTAAAAGGGAACCTGAGGGGCAATTTCTTTTACACACACGGTCGTATACACATGGAATGAGCTGCCAGCAGAAGTGGTTGAGGGAGGTACATTCACAAAATTTAAAATGCATTTGGACAAATACACAGAGAGGAAAGAATAAGAATGATATGGGCCAAGGCCATGTAAATGAGGTTAATGTGAATCAACGTTTTGTTTGGAATAGACCAGTTTGGGCTGAAGGGCCTTTCTCAGTGCTGTCGGACTCTATGACTCTTACAATCATTGCTTCTCCCATTGAATGTTATATTATACTTCCCCAATTCATTGGAGCGTACGTGACCCTCTAGCCTCCGGGCATCCATAATGTTTGAACGGAATGTTCAAACATTCGACATTGTATTCAGACGCTGTGTAAAAATGCAACACATTGATGTCACTATTCCTCCAAAGCTGCTTCAGAGCAAGGTTATTAATTTGTCCTCCTGACCACACAACACCAAATCTGGAATAACCTGCTCTCTAGTTTGGTTCACAACATACTGTTCAACCTACCTAATACACACTTACGGAAGTTTTTCTTCACAGCATTAGTAGTCACTGCAGTTTCGGTGCAACTTGAGACCATCCATTATTACTGCAGCACCTACGATTATTTGTTACTCATTCACAGGATGAGGGCGTCGCTGGATAACCAGTATTTATTGCCCATGCCAGAGGGCAGTTAAGAGTCAGCAGCGTTGTCTTGAGTCTGGAGTCACATGCAGGCCACACCAGGTAAGGACAGCAGTATCCTTCCCTCAAGGACATCAGTGAACCAGATGTGTTTTTCCAACAATCGTCAATGGATTCCTGGTCATCATAAACCCTTGATTCCAGATACATATTGAATTCAAATTCCACCATCTACAATGGCAGGATTTGAATTCATGTCCCCAGAATATTACCTGGGTCTCTGGGTTAAGAGCCCAGCGATAATATCACCGTGTCATTGCTCCCCCTTGCATATACTTGCATACTTAATTTCCAGAGCATATGTTGTAAAGTATTCACGTGACAGATTTGGTTTTGATATATAACACACTAATGTTTGCTTCACCTTGCTATTTGTAACATCCACCCAAACTGATTCTGTGGGAAGTGATGGAAAGGGTCTGTGGCGTTATTACCGATAGACTTGGACAAGACCTTCAGGGAGACTCACCTCAACGCTGAGATAATCTGAAGAATTGGTCAGCAATACAGGACAAGCATCAATATTCTTTCCCCCCACTTTGCCAAGATAAGTGTCACCATATTCTTCTGCTCCCTCGCACTCACTGTATATCTGTTATAACACCTACCCCCGAACAAGGCTCACGCTCTATCTCAAAATAAGGCTCAACCACTACCACACTCACTGTTGAATTCAGCACCTTCCCTCCCTCACTTTTTCTGTCCCTGACGCAATAGCACCGCACACTAATACCACTGCATGTATACAACACTGTGGTCAGACTCCCTCCGGACACCTCCAGACACCTCACCCTTCCCCTATACCAGCAATAACCGCAAGGACACTCACTCCCACCCTCACTCCGTCCCTCTTCTTCTCCCATTCCAGAAGAAACAGCCTGGAATAGGACATAAAGGACCAAGCTGGGTGTTAGAGTGTCTATATCCGTTCCCTCGCTGTCTGCCTCGACATGTGGGGAGGATCCTGAAAAGATCCAGAGACGACCAGGACACCTTGTGTGGAGATTCTGAAACATCCATGTCCCACCAATCAAGTAAGAAGCAATGTTCAGTCAAGAGGAATTCTCAATTTAAACTCGCTGGCATTTCCAATCTCATCTCTCTCACTTTTCAGGCTTAGTTAAAAGCATTAATGAAAGACTAAAAATAAAAATAATGTTTATTCTCTTCAGTAAAAATGTTAAAAAGAAAAACATAAACGATATAAGTTCGTTACGAAAAATCTAAAACATGAGTTCATTCAAAATTATGGGCAATCCTCGCAAATACTCGACATCATTTCTCTCACTAAATCTTCTTAAGAGTGTTTGTATTCTAGCATCTGTTTCTTTAATTTCAACGGAATATCGTGCCCTGTCATCAAATGCTCAGAGTAAATGTCCCTTCCCCTCTGAACTTTGCGTAAACTGTCAATATATTTACAAATAACTGGATGTTCCACATCAAGTTCGCATTGTCATCTCCAATGGGCAGCTTCTGCATTATTGTTTATTTTGTCCTCATTGTTTAAAATTCTTTCATATAAATTCCTCATTCCAACTGGAAAAAGCAGTGAACGCCGACCATTTCGTCTGCGTAATCTTCTACCTCCATAGTTATCTTCGAACCAGTCCAGCAGCTGCTTCATCTGGAAGCGCATCAGACAAATGTTTAATAGCTTCAGGAATGTTTTCAATGTGAATAAATGCAAGGCTAATTATCATTTTAGCTCTGAAAGAAAACTCTGAGTTATATTTACTCAAGTGTCTTTTTAACATTTTTACTCAAGGGAATAAACATTATTTCTATTTTTATTGCTTTGATTAATGCTTTTATCTAAGCCTGAAAAGGAATAAATATGAGCTGCGCTGAAATATTTCTGCGCCTAAATGGGTCTGCGGCAAAAAGGGCTGCACCAAACAGGCCGCACCAAACAGAATGAAGTACTCAGTAAATTACACAGCACAGGAGGACGCCATATAACCATCCCAGGCTGTTATGCAGAAGCGGGGGCGCCCTGGGTAGCTGTCAGGAAATGCAGAGTAGAGATCATTACTCATTTTGTGTTTGGAAAGCTTTAACGAGTGGAATTCTTCAGGGATCTGTATGAGGTCATCAACAAATTACAATCTATTCTAATGAACCGGATGAAGGAGATGGAGCTCAGTTTGCTCATGCACCAGGATAGTCATTCAATAAGATGTCAAATGGAGACAGAGCGTCTGCAATGGGATACAGACAGGGGGAGGGCAGAGCGTCTGCAATGGGATACAGACAGGGGGAGGGCAGAGCGTCTGCAATGGGATACAGA
Organism: Chiloscyllium plagiosum; assembly: GCF_037043375.1. NCBI lineage: Eukaryota > Metazoa > Chordata > Chondrichthyes > Orectolobiformes > Hemiscylliidae > Chiloscyllium > Chiloscyllium plagiosum. The sequence continues at coordinate 81,677,986 of NW_028270180.1, forward strand.
CAGGGGAAGGGCAGGGCGTCTGCAATGGGATACAGACACGGGGAGGGCAGGGCGCCTGCAATGGATGAGAGACAGAGGAAGGACAGATCACATGCAATTGGATACAGACGGGGGGAGGGCAGGGCGTCTGCAATGGATTATAGACAGGGGAAGGACAGATCACCTGCAATTGGACACAGACGGGGGGAAGCAGAGTGTCTGCAATGGGATACAGACAGGGGGAGGGAAAAGCGCCTGCAATAGGATACAGACAGTGGAGGGAAGGCTGTCTGTAGTGGGATACAGACGGGGGAGAGCAGAGCGTCTGCAATGGAATACAGACAAGGGCGATCAGAGCGTCTGCAATGGGATACAGACAGGAGGAGGGAAAAGCGCCTGCAATGGGAGACAGACAGCGGAGGGCGGAGCGAGGGCAGTGCGTCTACAATGGGATACAGACAGGGGAAGGGCAGTGCGTCTGCAATGGGATACAGACAGGGGGAGGGAAGAACGTCTGCGATGGGAGACAGACTGGGGAGGGATGCACCTCTGCAATTGGATATAGACGGGGGATGGCAGAGTATCTGCAATGGGATACTGATGGGTGATGGCAGAGCGTCTGCTGTGGGATACAGACGGGGAGGGCAGAGCGAGGGCAGTGCATCTACAATGGGATACAGACAGGGGAAGGGCAGTGTGTCTGCAATGGGATACAGACAGCTGAAGGCAGTGCGTCTGTAATAGGATACAGACGGGGAAGGGGAGATCGTCTGCAATGGGATACAGACAGGGGGTGGGCAGAGCGTCTGCAATGGAATACGGACAGGAGAAGGCAGAGTGTATGCAATGTGATTCAGACAGGGGAGGTCAGAGCGTCGACAATGCGATACTGATGGGTGAGGGCAGAGGGTCTGCGAATGGATCCAGACGGGGAGACAGAGCATCAGCAATGGGATACAGACGGAGGAGGGCAGTGCTTCTGCAATGGGATACAGACGGAGGAGGGCAGTGCTTCTGCAATGGGATACAGACAGTGGGAGTGCAGCACGTCTGCAATAGGACACAGACTGGGGGAGGGCACAAACAAGCAATGGCATACAGACAGAGGATGGCTGTGAGCAAAGCTTCAGCAGAAAAAAAAAACAGTACAATATATATGTGATGGAAATTTTCTGTTTTGTGGAAATGACGAAACAGCAGAAATTTATTTAAATACAAGGATAATGCAGAACTCAGTGCTCCAGAGGATTTGTGTGTCTTAGTACATGAATCATATCAAATTAACCTGAAGATGTAGCAGGTGATTTGGAAGGTAAATGTCATGATCCTGTTTCGTGCAAGGGGTGTTGGGTATGATCTTAGCGATGTTTTCTGCATCGGTGTAGGGCATTGCTGAGATTACATCTTTGTATTATGTGTAGTTATAATTGCATAAACTGAAAAAAAAACAAAATTGCTTTCAAAACGTTTCAAAGATGTTTCTCTTTACTCATTCTTGGGATGAAGGCATTACGTTATGAAGAATTAACAGTTCGGCCTGAGAATGAGGGATGTTTTATTGACCATATAAGACCTTGAGAAGAGTGTAGTTGGTGAATACCGGATGGATATTTCTTCTTGTGTGGGAGAATAAAACTTGGGAAATACTTTAAGAATAAGACAGGTCCAAAGGAAAGGTCATTGGACCGAAAAATTGATCTCAGAATTCTGTTCCTACATGCTGACAGACAGGCTGAGCTTTTCCAGCAATTACTGTATATGTTTAAGAATATTCATTTTAACACAGATATTGTGAAGACATGAAACGCTTATTTTTAAATCATGCAAGCACATATTAACACATCTTCAAAACAATTATGACCGTTTATTGTTCATGAATTGATTCTGCAATAACACACTGACCTGGAGTCGAGAATGTGATGGTGTCATATAGTTCGGACAATGTTCAAGAAGAGCTCACAGAGTCCAGTGTGGGACTGATAACATTACTGATTTAACTTACGGATGGAAAATGCAGCCGATCTGTGGAGAAACATTCTATTGCTCCCTTTCTGTTTCCCTATCGCTCATCACAGCAATGAGTGGGAGTGAACAAAAGCCCAGTTGTCTTTCCCACTAATGGAGGATTCCTGATGAGGATTCATTGGAATCTCCACATTGCCTGAAGCAAAACAATTCAGCCAGATTCAACTGTTTCGTGAAGAAATACCATTGCCGGAAGGCTGTGCAAGCAGAATAACTACAGAAGTAATTATCCGACTCGATAGTGAGGGGAACAGACAGGACATTCTGTGGCTGCAAATGGGAATCCTGAATGGTGTGTAGCCTCCCACATGCCCACAGTCCAGGATGTCTCAGAACGGCTGCAGAACGTTCTCATTGGGAGTTTTGGCGGGGGGGGGGGGGGGGGGGGGGAGGGGGCGGAGTGTGCGGGAAGCAGCCAGAAGTCATTGTGCACATTGGTACAAAGGACAGAGGGACGCACGTAGAAATAGTGATGACATCCTGCAGAGTGATTGTAGAGAGCTAGGGAAAAGGATAAAGGACAGTGGTAATATCCAGTTTACTTCCAGTTCTCCGTGCGAGTGAGAGTAAGAATAGGAGGATATGGCAGATGAAAGGGTGGCTAAAGAATTGGTGCAGGGGCAGAGATCTTTGGATTACTGGGATCTTTTGTGGGGCAACGTGGCGTGTTCAGGAAGGACGGGTTGTACCTGAGCTGGAAGGGGACCAATATCGTGGCAGGCAGGTTTGCAACTGCTGCAAGGGAGGGTTTCAACTAGATTGGCTGGGGTTGGGGAGTGGTGGGATCCTCAACAGCAGGGAGGCAGGTGCGAGGCTGGAACGAGATACAGTAATCAGAAACAGTAAAATGAAGAGACAGGTCAGGCTAGTCAACGACAGGGAGCAAGGAATGCCTGTTGGATTAAATTGCAACTATTTCAATGCAAATGGCTGACAGGTAAGGCCGATGAACTCAGGGCATGGATTCGTGCGTGGGACTGGGATATTATTGCCATGACAGAAACACGGCTAAGGGAGAGAAACACCGGCAGCTTAATGCAGGACGGTACAGCTGCTTTATGCGGGAGAGAGAAGGTGGAAAGAGGGGATGGGGAGTTTCATTTTTGATTAAGGCGAGTATCACAGCAGTAAACAGACATAAAATATCTGATGGATCATCATGTGAGGAATTGTCTGGGGAGCTAATAAATAAGAAGGGAATGGTGATAGGATTTGGATTGTACTATAGGCCCCCAAATAGCAAACGAGGAATTAGGGGAACAAAAATATGTAGACAGACTGGGGAGACTTGCAAGGCCAATAGGATTGCATTAGTAGGAGATTTTAATTTTCCTAACATAGATAGGGAATGACAGAGAATTAAGGACTGAGATGGGGTGTATTTATTAAGTGTGTTCAGAATAGTTTCCTCAAGCAGTATGTAGAGATTGAAACTCGGGAAGAGACGAAACGTGACCTATTCTAAGATCTAGGGCAGGGCAGGTGACTGAGGTGACAGTGGGGGAGCACTCTGGGACCAGTGACCACAGTTCTATTAATTTTTAAACAGTTATGGAGAAGGACAAAACTGCTCCACATGTTCAAGTTCAAACTTGGGGCAAGTCGAATTTTGATGGAATTAGACAGGAGCTCGAAGGGGTTGGTTGGAGGAGTTTGTTTGCAGGCGAAGGGACCTCCTGCAAGTGGGAGGCCTTTAAAAGTGATATGTCTACAGTTCAAGGTCTATATGTTACTGTGAGGGTAAAAGGCAATGTTGGTAGGAAGAGGGAACCTCGGATGTCAGGAGATATTGAGGCTTTGACCAGCAAAAAGGAGGCGTGGCTCATGTCCAGGCAGCTGGGATCGAGGGAGTACCATGAGGTGTACAGGAGATACAGTAATTTACTGAAGAAGGAAATCAGGGGGGCGAAAAGGGGGCACAAGACCGCTTTGGCTGAGAATATTAGGGTGAATCAAAGAGGTTCATTAAGTATGTTAAAGTAAAAAGAATAACTAAATGAGAATATGACCCCTCAAAGTCCAAAATGGACATGCATGTCTAGAACCGTAGATTTGCGCGATTCTCAATGAATATTTCTCCTCTATCTTTACCGTGGAGAAATACATGAAGACTTGGGAGGTTAACAAAGGTCGTAGTGTTATCTTGGGGTGAGTCAATATCACGGGAGAGGACGTGTTGGATGCATTAAAATGTATGAAGGTGGATAAATCTCCTGGTCCTAAACAGATGCATCCAAGAATACTGCAAGTGGCTACAGAACAACCTACGGGGACCCTGGTTGATATTTTTGGATCATCGTTAGCTACAGGTTAGGTTCCAGAATATTGGAGATTAGCAAATGTTGTGCCATTATTCAAGAAGGGAAACAAAGAAAAATCTGGGATCGATAGACCAGGAAGTCGAACATTTGTGGTACGTAGGTTACTTGAGAAGACTCCGGGGGCTGAGATGTACATGCATTTGAAAAGATAAGGTTTGTTTAGAAATAGTTTTTTTGACATATTCCGTACAGTATGGAAACAGGCCGTCTGGCACAACAAGACCGCACCGACCCTCCAAACAGTAACCCACCCAGTCCCATTCCCCTACCCTATATTTACCCCTGACGAATGCACATAACACTATGGGTATCTTAGCACGGCCAATTCACCTGACCTATACATCTTTGGATTGTGGAATGAAAATGGAGCACCCAGAGGAAACACACACAAACACAGGGAGAATGTGCAAACTCCACTCAGAGAGTCACCCGAAGCTGGAACCAAACCCGGATCCATGGCATTATGAGGCAGCAGTACTAGCCACTGAATAGATGCCACCATGCCACCCTTGCTTTTTTTTCAACACAGTTCAATGACACAGGTACGAAATCTATTCTGCCCTTTACCCATGATGCATGTTCTAATATCACATACCATAGATAATTTATTCTCCGCTGAAAGTGTCATTTTATTATTATTTATTAGTTTGATATTATTAATTTTAATAATTATTATTAATAGTTGTTTTTAGACTGGAAAGATTGCATGGCTTTGTGAGTGGGATATCATGCCTCTCAAATTTGTTTGAGTTCATTGCTGAAGTGACCAGGAATGTTGATGAGGATAGGGCGGTAGACTGTGTGGTTTTCAGTAAGGCCTTTGACAAGGTTGCCATTGATAGGCTGGTCTGGAAGGTTAGAATCTCATGGAATCCAGAGGGAGCTGGCAAATTGGACACACAATTGGCTTGATGGTAGTAAGCAGAGGGTAATAGTGGAAGAATGCTCTCTGACTGGAGGCCTGTGACACATGAAGTGCCTCAGGGGTCGCTGCTGGGCTCGTTGCTGTTTGTTATCTGTATCAATGGTATTCTTGCGAATGTACAAGGCATGGTTAGGAAACTTGAAGATGGCACTAAAATAGGTGATATCGTGGACAGTGAAGAAGTATATCAGAAATTGCAGCAGGACCTTGATCAAACTGGAGAAGTGGACTGAGGAATATTTTGGCAACGTTAGATCAAGGTAGGAGTTTGATGGTGATTGGTAGGACCTTAAGGAATGTAGCAGAGCAGAGGGACCATGGAGTTTAGGTCCACCGTTCTCTGAAAGTGGGGTCATATTTAGACATGGCAATGAAGAAGGCTTTTGCCACACTAGCAAGCATCGGTCAGGACATGGAGGAGAGCAGTTGGGAAGTTACGTTGCAGTTATACAGGATGCTGGTGAGGCTGTACTTGTAGTGCTGTGTTCAGTTTTAGTCACATTGCGATTTGAACGATGTTTTTAATTTGGAATGTGTGTGGACGGAGTTTACAAAACTATTGCCAGGTCTCAACAGTACGAATTATAGGGAGAGGTTGGACAAGCGAGGACTTTTTTCTTGAGAGCACAGGAGAGGGGTCTTATAGTAGTTTACATGGATAGGGGGAATGGACCCAGCCTTTTTTTCCTAGAGTTGGGGAATCGAGGAGGGGAGAGCATCAGTTTAAGGTCAGAAGGGAGAGAATAAAAGGGAAACTGATGGAAACTGTTTTTCACAGAGAGTGGTACACAAAGGGAATGAGCTGCCAACGGAAGTGGTTGAAGCATTTATATTAACGATATTTAAATGGCATTTGGGCAAGTACATGGACAGGAAAGGTCGAGAATGCTATGGGCCAAGTGCTAGGAAATGTGTTTAGTGTGATTTGATATTTGGGTCAGCATGGACGAGTTTGGGCCAAAGGGCCTCTCTGCCTCTCTCCATGCTGTAAGTCTTGATGACTCTACAAATAGGATAGCATTTGGGTCAAAATCTCATTTTTCCTTAGGTCATAAGTTCGAATCATATTTGGACAATGTTATTTCAAATTAACTTTGCAGATATTTTGCTTTTCAGTTTGTTATCGACAATACGTATGTGTGTGTGTGTGTGTGTGCGTGTGTATGTGTGTGTGTGTGTGTCTGTGTCTGTGTGTGTGTGTATGTGCGTGTGTGTGTGTCTGTGTGTGTGTTTCTCAGTATTTTTCAAAGGGAAATATCACTGTACATATTTGCAATATCCTCTCGTCATTCCTCTTTCCATCATAGTTTGTTTTGGTCAAAGACATGTTGTTTTAGTAGATTAAAGAAATCTGCCTGACGTGTTCCTAACACTGACCCTGACACACTCTGAGAACTATATCATTGGCCATATCACCAACATAGTTATAATTATTTTTTGTGGGCAATGGAGGGGTGGGGCTAGAAAAGGGAGAAGTGAGCCAAAACAACACAGGGAAATATCGACTCATTCAGCCAACGTCAGAGACGAGGAGTTCTTTGGAGGGGATTCTGAGGGATAGAATTTGCATTTATTTAGAAAGACAAGGAATGATTAGGGATAGTCAATATGGATTTGTGTGGTGGAAATCATGTCTAATTAATGTGATTCAGTATTATGAAGAGGTGACAAAGAAGTTTGAAGAACATACTTTCGTGCACCTTGTTTACACAGACTACAGCAAGGCTTTTAATAAGGTTTCCCATCGTAGACAGATTACTAAAATTAGGTTATATGTAATCTAGTAAAAGCTAGCCAATTGGATACAAAATTGGATTGAAGGTAATATACTGTTTTCCAGACTGAAGACCTGTGACCAGCGATGTTCTGAAAGAATCAATGCTGAGCTTTTCATCATGGATATAAACAAATTTGACATGATTATCGGAGGCATGGTTAGTAAGTTTATAGATAACATCACCAAATTGGTTCAGTGGACAGTGAAGAAGATTATCTCAGAATATAACGTGATCCTTGACCATCAATGAGCCAAGGACTGGCAGATGGAGTTTAGTTTAGATATTTGTGAGGTTTTACATTTTGGTAATTTAAAGCGGGGTAGAGCCCTGGGGAATGTTGCTTAACAAAGAGAACTGCGGGTGAAGATTCATAGTTCCTTGTAAGTGGAGTTTAGGTCGGTAGAGTAGTGAGGAACGTGGTTGACATGCTTGCCTTAATCAGTCAGAACATTGAGAATAGGAGTTGGAGTAGCACTTGTACAGGATGTAGATGAGGCCACTTTAAGAAAACTGCGTACATACCAGTTGACTCTATTAAAGGATGGATGTTGTTAAGCTTGAAAGGGTGCAGAAAAGATTTACAAGGATTTTCTGGAACCTGAGGGTTTGAGCTACAGGGAGATGAGGAACAGGTTGAGACTTTTCCCCCTGGACTGTCAGAGGTTGAATGGTGACATGACAGAGGTTTTAAAAAGTCTTGAGAGGGATGGATAGTCTGAATGGGCAAAACCTTTTTCCCAGAGTAGATGCGTTCATAACTAGACGGCATAGGGTGATGGTGACAGGGCAAAGACTAAGAAGGGACCTGAGGGGAAACCTTTTCATACAGAGGCTGGTGGGTGTACTGTCAGAGGAAGTGGTGAAAGCGGGTACAATTACACGTTTAAAATGTAACTGGATAGGTACAGAAATAGGAATAGATCATGGGATGTGGACCAAATGCTGGCAAGCGGGACGAGATCTGATTAAGATGCCTGATTGGCGTGGACAAATTGGACAAAAGGATTTGTTTCCACGCTGTATGATTCTCTTATTCACACAGCGGGATGAGGAAGAATTCTAAAAGGGCCATTCGAAAGGGAATTCTCTTCCCCGGAAGTTTGTGGTGCCTCTCTGATTACAAGTATTCACAGTTGAGTTAGTTAAAGATTTGACAGAAAAGTGAGTCACGGATAATGGGACACAGACAGGACGATCAGGCTGAGACCACAACCTGATCAGCCACAATTTTAATGCCTGGTAGAGAAGGCTCAAATTCCCTAATGACACACTCCTGCTCCTCAGTCCCATGTTTCTGTGTCCAATTCAACCCCTCTAACCTGCTAGACAGGAGCAGTTAGAGTCCACTTATTGTTATAGCATGGTGCACAGAAATAGAGGAAACAATCGGCCCCTCAAGACTGTCCCACTCGGTTTGGGAGATATGGAAAATGTAATTGGAAGACCCAGGCTGGATATGGAAGAGGTTGCTCATTCCTCTTTACAGGGCTTTCCCTCTCTGTATCTTGTGCTTCATTTGTTGATGATGTTGTAGAGCCAGATTCACTGTGAATACACTCCCCAAATCTCACCCAGTGATGGCTCACAAAATCCACAGGTCTCCCTGATTGCAACATCCCATAAAAAACCTTCCAGGAAAATAACAACTACTAACTTTCCAATAACAGAATGGGAGAACATCAGGAACAGGGGCAGGTCATTCCCATCCCAAGCCTGCCTTGCCCTTCACTAAGATCAAGGCTGACCTGCCCAAGTCTCAAATCTTCCTCAATGTCCAAGTCTTCTTGAACACTTCCATAGAACACAGACCAAGGAACAGTACTGATTTGGAGATGCCGGTGTTGGACTGGGGTGTACAAAGTTAGAAATCACATAGCACCAGGTTATAGTCCAACAGGTTTCATTGGAAGCACACTAGGTTTTGGAGCATCGCTCCTTCATCAGGTGATAGTGGATGGCTCGATCGTAACACAGAATTTATAGCAAAAATTTACAGTGTGATGTAACTGAAATTATACGTGGAAAAATTGATTGTCTGTTAAGCCTTTCATTTGTTAGAATACCATGATAGTTTCACTTCTTTCATGTGTAAATCACAATCCTTTTTTTAAAAAAAAAAGTTGCATTCTCAGGTGAGCTGTGAACAATGGTGATAGCTAGACAAAATGTTGAAGGTGTTGGTCCCCTGTGTTCTCTGACTATGCCATGATGTTTAGATTGATTCTAATCTAAAAAGTGAGATAAGAAGTTTTACATGAATTCATGCAGTTTTTGAGCTCAGAGTTCTACATGAATGCATGCAGTTCGGACCTTCATCACTCGATGTTGTGCCATTTATCCTACTCTAAGATTAGACTAACCTACATGCTTCCATTCACTTTGTTCCATGTGCCTAACCAAGAGTCTGTTAAGTTTCCCTCACGTATTTGACTCTACTACCACTGATGGTAGTGCATTCGATACACCCACCACTCTCTGTGTAAAGAATCTACCTCTGATATCTCCCCTAAAACTTCCTCCAATTACCTTAAAATGATACCACCAAGTGATAGACATTTCTGCCATAGGAAAATGTCTCTGGCTATTCACTCTCTCTGCCTCTCATCATCTTGTACACCTCTATCAAGTCACCTCTCATCTATTTTTCCTCCAATGAGAAAAGCCATAGCTCCCTCACGGTTTCTTCGTAAGACCTGCCCTCCAGTCCAGGCAGCATCCTGGTAAATCTCTTCTTTACACTCTCGAAAGCTTCATTATCCTTCCTATAACGAGGAGACCAGAACTGAACACAATATTCCCTGTGCGGTCTGAGCAGGCCTCTATCGAGCTGCAGCATAACCTCGCGGCTCTTAAACTCAATCCCCCTGCACATGAAAGCCAACACACCATACACCTGCTTAACAATCCGATCAACTTGGGTGGCAACTTTGAGGGATCTGTGTACACGGACACCAGGATCCCTCTGTTTCTCCACACTGCCAAGAATCCTGCCTTTCACCATGTATTCTGCATTCACATTCGAGCTTGCAAGGTGAATTACTTCAGTTTGAACTTCATGTGCCACTTCTCAGCCCACCTCTGCATCCTGTCAATGTCCCATTGCAACCTACGATAGCCCTCCATGTGCTGTATCACTCCAACCACCTTTGTGTAATCGGCAAACTTACTAGCCCACTCTTCAACACCCATATCCAAGTCATTTTTGAAAATAACAGAGAGCAGAGGTCACTGAACTGATCCCAGCGGGACACCACTGGTCCCTTTCAGTGATCTAGCTCCCCTAACTCTCTGTGTAAGAGAATTCCTGACATTCACTACCCTCTGTTTAAAGAAAACCTTCTCTGCTTCTGCACCATGACCTATTGATATGAACAAAAGAGGTAACGCAGGGGCTCAGGTAAGAGAGAATGACCCTGAACTCAAGGATGTATTTGACTGAGGATGACATCAAGGAGCCTGAACAAAATCACACTTAATGAGAATTAATTATGACCTCTACACTGTTTGGAGTCATTCACGGCACAAGGGAAGATGATTATCATTGGTGGGCATCAATCATCTTAGCCGTGGGGCACATGTGCAGGAGTTCCTCAGCATAGCTTCCTCAGCCCGGGCATCTCCAGTTTGTCATCATAGAATCCCTACAGTGTAGAAGGAGGATATTCAGCCCATTGAGTCCAAACTGAGCAGATTAGATTCCCTACAATGTGGAAACAGACACTTCGGCCCAACCAGTCCACACCGACCCTCCGAAGAGTAACCCACCCAAACACATTTCCGTCGGACTAATGCACCTAACATAATGGACAATTTAGTATGGCCAATTCACCTGGTGTGCACATCTTCGGACTGTGGGAGGAAAACGGAGCACCTGGAGGAAACTCATGCAGAGAAGTGGGTAATGTGCAAACTCCACACAGACAGTTGCCCACGGCTTGAATCGAAACTGGGACCCTGGTGCTGTGAGACAGCAGTGTAAGCTACTGAGCCACCGTGCCAGCAGAAGAGGCGGCATTCACTGAATTCTAAAAAATTTTCAGGATAAGTTGTCCCTCTTCAGCTCTTGAAACAGGCTGTGACCATGTGCAACAAGACTTGGTCAACATTCAAGATCGTGCTGTTTAAGTCTGGGTAACGTTTATGTAACAGCACAGTACATTTCCACAGTGAAAGGAGGAGTTAATTCAGCACCTCCATCTGGTTTCACAAGAATGTGGTGAAGCCATTCATCCCATCAAAACTACTGGGCAAAAAGAGGGATACCCCATTCAGTCCCTCCTGCCTGTAGCACAGGAAGTCAGGGAGTCTGTTCTCTCCCACATGTAACGTACATGGGAACAGAAAGAACCATTTCACACCCGGAGTCACTTACAAAGGAACAGGAAGAGGTTATTCAGCTTGTCAAGCCACTAACACAGGAACAGGAAAGTGTAAGAGATGCTCCAACATCACAAACAAATGAAGCAGGGGCTGCACAGACAGACTGCTCCAAATTGATCCACATGGCTTAATTACTCATGGTACATATGTGTTACTTTAACATGGTTTTCTGGCAGTCGGAATGAAGACAACATTTTTTAGCCATTCTCCAAGTTACCTTCCATCTCCAAGAAGGCAGTCCCATGGTCTCCGTGGAGGTCAGAAGCCATTGGGAAATAACTAACTGTTTCAGAATGATTGTATTTTGGCTGCTGGCAGGATCGTGTACAAAGTGACATTCAATGCAGTGTCAGACAGTAACTGTACATTAAAGTGTTCAGAGTTCATTCAGAGCCTGTACCTCGTTATCAATCGACGTGAGGGTTCTGCAGATGCATGTAAACTGTCGTGAATCAAACATCCAACGAAAAGTATGACATTTTCACCCATTCAGCTGTTTGGGACATAATGTGTTTCTGGCCATACCCATCAAGCTTCCACTTCTTATTCTCTCACAGCGCTACAGATTAAACAGATAGTTACTGCACTCTCTCCTCATGGTGACATCATGCCAGTATTTAGTCTGGTCAAACTCCTTTGCACTCTCTCAGTTACAAAGCGATCATTGTTTATAAAGCAGACCAAATCTTTACACAATGCACCAATACTCTCTCAACAAAACACGATCAGTGGGAAAGATATTCTAACATTTGTACTTCAATGATTTTTCATGAAGACCCACACATCATTTACTTCCTGTCCTGTATGAATTCTATCAGTGACTTATGACCAAGGACATACAGGTCGTTTTCAACAAAAGCACTCGCCAACCTCTCTACCATTTAATAAATATAACTGTACATGATTATATTTGTTGTTCACATCTGAATCATTTTTATACCTTATGAACAGCTATTGCCCAAACACGGCTCCTGCTTTCATGCATCAATCCTCCAGTCCAGAGAAAAACAGCATTTTTCTTGTATCTCCGTTAATCAAATTTTAATCCATGTGGTATATATTCCACCCCTACCTACCCATGGACTCTAACATTCCCCATTCACCTGTATTCAAACATGTCAAGTGTCTTCTAAAAATACAAATACTCTACTCGCATTGATTCTCAACTGTCGATGTCACAACGGACAATATCCACAAATAGGTTTATCAAAGATCATTTCCCTTTCCTGAATCTCGGCCGAATGTACCAAATCATATCATTATTCTCCAAGTGTCTATTCGTCACATTCCTTATAAAAGGTTCCAATATTTTTTCTCACAGCTGACATCAAATTATTTAGTTTTCTGTTTTCCCTCTCCATCCTGTTTTAAATATTTAGGTTGACAATAGCTGGATCTGCAGGATCCTTTCCAGAATCTAACTAGCTTTGAAGAATAATCAGTAATTATTTCACTAGCTCTGTTCTCATCTCAATCACTCTGAGATGTAGCTCATCAGATGCAGAAACTTAAGAAACTTCGATTCAATGAGATTTTCAATAATATACTCTTCATTAATTCTGATTTCCTGCAGTTTCCAATTTTTACCAGTCCCTCTGTTCCCTAATATCGCTGGAAATTAATTTCTGTACTTTCGCCTGTGGAGATGGAACCAATGCATTCCTCTCAGCAGGCAGATGGATTCAGTCAACTCGTGAATACATTGGAGGACTGCACTTCAGAGATGGTGGATATATTACCCACTGCTGCCTGCAAAGTTCCAGAATCAATCCAGTTTAATTCATCGTGATTGTCAGCGCAGTCCTGCTACTGGTGTGAGAACCCAGGTTATACTGAAGGAGGGAATACAGCTCAGTAACCACCTCAATTTTGAAACAAGCTGGCTTTCCACCTTACACCTGAATGTTCCTGGAAATTCCAGAGAGGAAAATATAGTGCCTCGCTCCTCCCTGTTTATACAGCGTCCCTTCTTTGTAGTCTCAACTCCATTTGTTTATCATGAACCCAGACTCACTGTAAATGCAGTATTCAGAGTGGGGTCCCCAGACCATCGTGACTCCCTGAATGAACCCAGTAGCTGACATCACTATCCTGAGAACACCATCCACAGAGTCTCCACTGACTTTCCAGATGACAGCAGCAAGTGAATTCCCTATTCCTACAATGCATCCATTCAGTATTGAAAATGCCTTGGTCTCCTCAGTTTCTCTAGGAGAAAGTGAGGACTGCAGATGCTGGAGATCAGAGCTGAAAAATGTGTTGCTGAGAATGCACAGCAGGTCAGGCAGTATCCAAAGATCAGGAGAATCGACGTTTCGGGCATGAGCCCTTCTTCAGGAATGAGGAAAGTGTGCCAACCAGGCTAAGATAAAAGGCAGGGAGGAGGGACTTGGGGGAGGGGCGTTGGAAATGCAATAGGTGGAAAGAGGTTAAGGTGAGGGTGATAGGCTGGAGAGGGGGTGAGGACGGAGAGGTCAGCAAGAAAATTGCAGGTCAGGAAGGTGGTGCTGATTTAGAGGGTTGGGATTGAGACAAGGTGGGGGGAGGGGAAATGAGGAAGCTGGAGAAATCGGAATTCATCCCTTGTGGTTGGAGGGTTCCCAGGCGAAAGATGAGGTGCTCTTCCTCCAGCAGGAAGAGTACCTCATCTTCCGCCTGGGAACCCTCCAACCACAAGGGATGAAGGCAGTAAATCTCTCCCAGGTGCTACACACTGTCTCTGTGATTTCTCCCGGAACTGTCCTTTGATGTTCTTTCCTCTTGGATTAAAGAACTGCATGTCAGCCAATCTGTTTCCTGCATTTCTTTTTTTGACATTTGTGTGCTTATTGGATGATACGATATTGGAGCAGTTACTGTATAGCTGTTAAATAAATTACTATTCTGCTAAGTTTTCCAACAGAATTATGTTATTGCAAGTTCCTCTTCCTTTTGTTGTCTTTTAGCGGTCGTCTTCGAATAAATTGTGTTTTGCTTCATGTCGAATATTTTGACTAAGTAAATTCTATCTCAAACACAGCATCTCACATTTACCAGCGGAATGGGCCGAGCTGGAGGAGTGATAATCATGTCAGGAATTATATCAGATACTCAATCCACCTCTCAGATCCAGCCCAGACACGTATAAGCCCAGATGAGATACCTGCTCAGCATGAAGTACTGCGTAGACCAGGCTAGTGTACTGCTCAGCAATCCGTCCAGGATCGAACACTGTTTAGACCTCGCCAGTTCACTATTTATTGGTCCAACAGTGCATTGATCCATAAACTTGGACTAGATGATCTGTTCAACACAGGGCGCTGTGCAGAACACACAAAGGCATCGTTTTATACACACGGACTGGATATCTGTTCAGCATGGGGAGCTGTGCAGCGAATAGCATTGAGTTTATCCATTAACCTGGAGCAGTTACCTTCGCAGCATACACAGCTGTGTAGACCAATCACTGCATTGCTCAGTAACACTGTGTTAGATCACTGCCCAGCATGGGGAAAGTTGCAGCTCATGCTGAAAGTGATAGGATGTGCAGCTCCCTCCATTTACAGCTCCATATCTCCATTGTGGCATGACACAGGAGTGCTGTGGGTGTGAGACTCACTGCCAGCGAGAGATGGCGGGGGAATCAGTTTAAATACCAACAAATGGGAAGAGCTTGCTTAAAAGAGAGGGGGAGAATGAGAGAGAATTTCAAAGAAGGATCTCATGGTAGGTTTAAAATTGTGAAATGAAAACATTTCAATAGCATCTTGCAATATAGGCCATTGTTTCCGTGAATGATGGGTGAGCAGGACATTGGTGTAAGTTAAGATGATGGAGAGTTTTGGATAAACATTTGTTCTGCAGATTTGTAACTGGGAGAAGGATCAGCAGAATCTTCGACTCATTGGGCTGAATCGAACAATAATTTGTCTCAGTGCCATTTTCCTTGAGTGTGACAGAGGGGTTGTCTGCACGAGGCAGAGCTAGTTTCCTGGTGCTATCTTATCGAACTCACCTCATTAACTATCCACCCCACCCCCATGGTGTCCCTCTCATTCAATACCAGCCCGATTATCCCACGCATCATGGCTGGAGGTACAAAACATCTCCCGGTTGTCCCTGGATATTCAGTGATCCCTGGTACTGCTGACATCATTTGAAGGCCAATGGGCACACGGTTGAGCTTTCCCAGTTTGGAGCTACCCTGCATAGTTTACCGAGCATGGCAGATAAGGGGAAATTACACCACAGGGGCTTGTCGACAGGGGCATGGAGGTCCTGGTGAATAGTCTAGTACAGAAAGGGACTATTTACTTCCCAGACAGAGCCGCACCACGAGACCTACCGAGCATGGTCTAAGCACATCACCCAGCTCAGTGCAGTATCCGCGGTCCAAGAAAAGCCAAGCAATACTGGAAAAGCACCTTTACCGCTCTGTAATGATAAAAGTCATCGTATTCTCTCTACTCACTCACACTCACTGTATATCTGTTAGCGCCTTCCCCAGAATAAGGCTCCAGCACTCTCACCACTGCAATGCAGCACCTTCTCTCTCTCTCTCTCTCTCTCTCTCACCTATGCAATATCCCCACATGATTATAAAATGTTGTAATGAGTACAGTTTCTAGAATTCTCTGGATGATGTCGTTTGTACGATGTTCCAGATAATTTTCAAAATAATTCAACTTTAGCAAAATGTTCATCTCCCAGTATGTTACACATCAGAGGAAGGAGCAGAGTTTTACTTTTTCGAAATCACTCAGGATGAAAGTGCATCATGAGGCCATTAAGCCTCTCAAATATGCTCCACTATTCAGACAAAGGGAGAACCTAAACACTTGAAGACTCACTCTCTTCTTGAAGACAGGCGCCACTTTGGAGTTCTGCCAGTTTTACTGGAATACTCCTGTAATTCCGAGAGTTATCAAATATTTCACACAGTGCCACCAGTCACTCTGTAACCACTTCTATTAAAACCAGCTATGAATTGCTGATCAGGTGTTTCCCATTGGTCTTGTCTGTTTGAGAAAAGCCTTGGTCGTTTTGTTAGAGACAGTGAAAAAATTTCATCTGACTACAATTTTGTTTATAATATTGAAACTCTTTGTGCCTTCCCCTGAGAGAAAAGATGTAAAATACTGTTTTAAATTCTCTGCCTGTTCCCTGAAACCAGTTCCCCAGTCACATCCTCCAGATGTCCCACAATTTCTTTCCTGCCTTTCTTCGAAGGGTCACACTACATCATGAACGTTTTTTCTTCGATATGGGAAAACTCTCGTGGTTAGTTTCTTTTTCGTATTTCTTGCCAGTTTTGGAATATTTTTCTTTGTATTTTGTTTTATACAATCTGCTTCTGGTTCCAAGCGTAAACTTCCCAAATGTGGCCGATGCTAGAACTCACCAATTTGAATTCTTTAGTTTGTGATTGATTAGTATCCTTCACAGCCTTTGTGCATCATGGGTGGTTCATCTTCACATCTTCATATCATCTTCTTTTTGACCAGAGTCAATAATAGCTGGGTGTTATTAAGCAGTACCTGCTTAAATGTGCCCCCACCCCCACACATCTGCTGACCTTCACCTGTGTCTATTTTCACACTCCGTATTTGACCAGATATATTACATAAATCTGCATTTGAAATACCTGACTCTTTTCAGTCATTCAGGGCGAACCTGTGTATGTGGTTGAACACATGGAGAGTGACTCCATTCTCTCAGTTTTTCTGGCTCTGTGATTTCTGTTCGATGATGCCACATTCCAATGGGAACCTTCCTATATTACATCCTTTTCTCTCAAACGAGAATCCCCCTCACTCTGATGTACTGAGCCTTCAGCTGTGACTGTCCCGTCTCCCTCACTTCTGCCCTCACTCCATCCCCTCCTTCCCAGAACAATGATAGATCTCCCCATGCCCTCACTTCCTACTGCACTAGAATCCACATTCACAGAATCATCCTCCGTCTCCAGCAGGACAGCACCATCAAATACATCTTCCCCTTCCGTCCAGTGTCAGCATTTTACAAAGACTGTTCCTTCTGTGGCACGCTCCATCACCCCGAACACTTTCCCACAACCCCAGCAACATTTTCCCATTCACCTCTTCCCTCCTCACTGTCCTAGGACCTAAACACACTTTTCAGGTGAAGCAGCATTTCAGTTGTACTCTTTCAATCCAATTTCCTGTCATTGCTGCTCGCAATGTAGTCCCCTTTACATTAGTGAGCCAAACAGAAACTTTTTTGTGGAACATCGCCATTTTGTCTGTAGGAATGACCCTTTCCTTCCGATTGCTCCCCATTTCAATAACCTACATTGCTGTCAGGATAATGAGAATTCTTTGAGGAGGTAACGACGCGTTGAACCAGAGAAAGTTCGTATCTGAACTTCCAGAAAGCCTCTGATATGGTATCACACAGGAGGCTGCAGAGTAAGATAAGGACTCATGGTGTCAGAGGCCAGGTACGAGCATGGATAAAAGGTTGGCTCTCTGGCAGGAGGCATAGTGAGGATAAAATTGTCCCTCTCAGGATGGCAGCCGGTGATTAGCAGTGTTCCACAAGAGTCAGTGTTGTGACCACAACATTTCACTTTCTAGGTTAATGAAATGAGTGGTGGGACAGAAGGCATTCTGACTACGTTTGCAGACGATGCAAAGATAGTTGGAGGGACATATAGTATTGAGGAGGCAGGGAGCCTGCAGAAAGATTTCGACAGTTTAGGAGAGTGGGAAAAGCAGTAGCAGATGGAACACAATGTGGGAGAGTGTGAGGTCAGGCACTTTGGTATGAAGAATACAGGCATGGACTATTTACTAAATGGGAAAAAAATCAGAAATCTGAGTAACAAAGGGACTTGGATTCCAAGCGCCGGATTCACCTTAGATAAACTTGCAGGTTGAGTCAGTAGTTAAGAAGTCAGATACAATGTTGTCATTCATCTCGAGAGGAATAGGATATAATGATGGGGATTCTGAGGCTTTCTAAGTCTCTGGTCAGACCACATTTCCAGTGTTTTGTGCCTCATACCTCAGGAAGGATGTGTTAGCCTTGGTGTGTGTCAAGAGAAGGTTCAGCAGAAATAAAAAGCTTAACACATGAGGAACGTTGGAGGACCCTGGGTTTATACTCGATGAAGATTAGAAGGATGAGTGGGGGGGGGGATCCAATTGGAATTTATAGAATACTGAATGACCTGGATACAGACAAAACTGGAAGGACGTTTGCACTAGCAGGAGGACACAGGCTTAGAGAAAAGGGAAAACCCATTAGAACGGAGATAAGATGAAACGTGTTTAGCCAGAGAGTGGTGAAATTGTAGAATTCCTTATCACAGAAGGGTGTGGAAACCAAATCATTTGGCACCAACGATATAGCCAGGAAAGGGACTGAGGATCTGAAAAGTGACTACAGAGAGTTAGTTTAGAAGCTGAAGACCAGGACGAGTAGAGAAGTGATCTCAAGTTTGCTACCAGTGCCACGAGCTCGTTAGATGAGGAACAGTCAGCGAATGTAGCTTTAAACGTGGCTGCGAGGCTGGTGCAGGAGGGAGGACTTCAGATACCGAGATCATCGGGATACCTTCTGGGTAAGGTGGGACCTGTACATGAAGGACGGGTTGCACCTGAACAGTAGTGGCAAAAATGGCCTGTTTGTGAGGTATGCTCGTGGGATTCTGGCGGGTTTAAACTAGTTTGGCGGGGGGGTAGGAATAAGACCACATGTCTGAGAGGGGGTGAGTTGCAGCTGGGACAATGACAGGATATATTGAATCTATCAGGAGGGTTTCTCACTCGATGAAACAAAGGGATCAGTTAAAGTGCGTCTGCTTTAATGCAAGGACTGTCCGAAATAAGAGTGACGAACTTAGAGCATGGGTCCGTACTTGGGACAACGATGTCGTGGCCATAATGGAGACGTAGGTTTCACAGGAGCAGGGATGGCTGCTTGATTTCCCAGGGTTTAGAACGTTTAAAAGCGTTTCGGCGCAGCACGGTGGCACAATGGCTAGCACTGCTGCCTCGCAGCGCCAGAGAACCGGGTTCAATTCCCATGTCAGGGAACTGCCAGTGCGGATTTGGCAAACTTTCCCTGTGGATTTCCTCCGGGTGCTCCGGTTTCCTCCCATAATCCAAAAATGTACGGATTAGGTGAATTGGCCATGCTAAATTGTCCGTAGTGTAAGATGAAGGGGTAAATGTAGAGGAATGGTTTTGGGTGGGTTGCTCTATGGAGTGTTGGTGTGGACTTGTTGGGCCGAAGGGCCTGTTTCCACACTGTAAGTAATCTAATCTAATCTAAAAAAGAACAGGGTGGCTGTAAAATGAGGAGGGGGTGGAGAATTGTTAATCAGAGAGTGCGTCAGAGCTACATAAATGAAGGTTGTTGAGGAATGTTTGTCTACTGAGTCAGTATGGGTGGAAGTTAGGAACAGCAAGGGAACAGTCATCGCATTTGTGGGTTTTCTGCAGACAACCTAATAAAAGTAGAGAGACTGAAGATCCCATAGGCGGGCAGATTCTGGAAAAATGCACAAGTAGCAGGGTTATAATTATGGGTGATTTCAACTTTTCCAATATCGACTGGAACATCCTAAGTGCAGATGGTGTGGATGTAGCCGTTTTTGTCAGGTGTGTTCAAGACGGTTTCCTTACTCAGTATGTGGACGGACCATTGAGGGGAGAGGCTATTTTGCATTTGTTGCTCGGCAACGAGCCAGGACAGGTGTCAGAACTAACGGTGGGAGAGCACTTTGGCGAAAGTGATCACAACTGCCTCAAATGTAGCATAGTCTGCGAGAGTGAAAGGAGCAGTTTCCGATGGAAGATATTTAACTGTGGAAAAGGAAATTATGATGCTATCAGACAGGAGTTGGGAAGGACAGACCGGGAGCAATTGATCCACAGAAAGGGCACAGCAGACATGTGGAGACTGTTTAAGGAGCAGTTGTTGCGAGTGATACACAAATTTGTTCCTCTGAGACAGGTAAGAAGGGGTAAGATTAAGGAACCTTAGATGACGAGAACACAGGAACGTCTCGTAAAAAGGAAGCAGGCAGCTTACGTAAGATGGAGGAAGCAAGGATCTAGCACAGCTTTAAAGGATTACAGGCTTGCTAGGAAGGAGCTCAGAAAAGGACTGAGGCGAGCCATGATGGGGCACGAAAAAGGCTTGACAGGAAGGATTAGGGAGATTCCAAAGGCATTTTGCTCATACGTGAGGAATAAGAGAATAATCAGGGAGAAGGTAGGGTCGACCAGGATTATCTTAGGGAACTTATGTGTGGAGTCTGAGCAGATAGGGGAAGCCCTAAATGAGTTTTTTGTTTCGATTTTCACCAAGGAAAATGAAGTTGTTGTAAACGAAACTTAGAGGAGCTGGGCCAGATCAGTCTTGACCAGATCAAGATTGATGAAGTTGATGTGCTTGCAATTTTGGAAAACATTAAGATACATCCCCAGGGCCAGACCAGATTTATCCGAGACTGCTCCAGGAAGCAAGAAAGGAGGTTGCTAAGCCGCTGGTGAGGATATTTGCCTTCTCACTCTTCACACGAGTCGTACCAAAGGATTGGAAGGAGGCAAATGTTGTTCCTTATTTCAAGAAGGGTAATAGGGAAATCCCTAGCAATTAGAGACCAGTCAGTCTTACGTATGCGGTCAGCAAAGTTTGTTAAAAATTCCGAGGGATAGGATTTATGACTATTTGGCAAAGCATAGTGTGATTAAAGGCAGTCAGCATGGTTTCATGAAGGGCAGGCAATGCCTCACAAATCTTATTGATTTCTTTGAGGAGGTGTAAAGACAGGTCGACGATGGTCGAACAGTGGATGTGGTGCATGTGGACCCATGGAAGGGTCATTCATAAAGTCAGGAAGCATGGGATACAGGGAGATTTGGTTATCTGGATTCAGAATTGGCTGGTTGGCAGAAGGCAGACAGTGGTTGTAGATGGAAAGTATTCTGTTTGGAGGACAGTGTTGAGAGGGATCTCACAGGGCTGTGTTCTTGGGCCTCTGCTCTTTGTAGTTTTTATAAATGACTTGGATGAGGAGGTTATGGTGTGTGTTAGTAACTTTGCTGATGACACAAAGGTTGGAGGTGACGTCGATAGTATAGAGGGCTATTGTAGGCTGCAGCGCGACATAGACAGGATGCAGCGCTGGGCTGAGAATTGACAGATGGAGTTCAACTTGGATAAATGCAAAGTAATGCATTTTGGAAGGTCAAATTCGAAACCTGAATAGAGCATTAAAGACAGGATGCTTGGCAGTGTGGAGGAAGAGAGGGATCTGGGTGCGCAAGTGCATAGATCCCTCAAAGTTGCCACCCAAGTGGATAGGGTGTCAAGAAAGCATATGGTGTTTTGGCTTTCATTAATAGGGGGAACTAGTTTAAGAGCCGTGAGGTTTTTCTGCAGCTCTATAAGTCCTGGTGAGACCACACTTGGAATATTGTGTCCAGTTGTGGACACCCTACTATTGGAAAGCTCAGAGGCTTTGGAGAGATTGCAAAGAAGGTTTACCAGGATGCTGCCTGGATTGGAGGGCTTGCTTTATGAAGAAAGGTTGAACGAGCTTGGATATTTCTCTCTGGAGACAAGGAGGAGAGAGGAGAGCTGATCGAGGTGTACAAAATAATGAGAGGAATAGATAGTGTCAATACCCAGAGACTTTTCCCCAGGGCAGAAGTGACTAGTACGAGAAGTCATAGTTTGAAGATATTAGGAGGAAGGTAAAAGGGAGACGTCAGAGGTAGGTTCTTTATGCAGAGATTTGTGAATGCATGGAATGCATTGCCAGCTCTGATGGTGAAAGCAAAGTCATTGGGGACATTTAAGCGACTGTTGATCATGCACATGGATAGCAGTGAATTGAAGGGTGCGTAGGTTAAATTACTACATTTTACATTAGGATTAAATCTCGGGACAACATCGTGGCCCAAAGGGCCTGTTCTGTGCTGTACTGTTCTATGCTCTATTTAGTATATTTAAAACAGACTCAGATAAGTTTAGATTGACAAGGGGATCAAAGATTATTGAGAGGAAGCAGGAAAATGGGGCTGAAAATCTGTCAGTGGTGATCGAATGGCGGAGCAGACTTGATGGTCCGAATGGCTTCATTTCTGCTTATATAGAGTTGTGGCCTTATAATTGTTCGGTCCTGGATGGCACGGTGGCTCAATGGTTTGCACTGCTGCCTCACAGCATCAGGGAACTGGGTTCGATTTCCTCTGGGGGTTCGAGTTTCCTGTCACAGTTCAAGGTTGTGCAGGTTACGTGAACTGGTCATGCTGAATTGCCAATGTTGATGTTAGGTGCAATAATCAAGGGTCTGTGTATAGTATTAGAGTAGAGAATGGGATTGGTTTGCATACTCTTCGGAGGGTCAGTATAAACCTGTTGGGCTGAAGGGCCTGTTTCCACACTGTCGGGATTCTAAGAAAATGCAGGTTGCTGCAATATTCCAATGAAGCGCAACCCATGCTCGAGTAACAGCTCACTTTACACTCTGTAGGAGTTAATATTCAATTCCATAAATTCACAGCCTGAACCCATTATGCTGTTCTCCATTTTCCATACACTCTCCCTCCTGGGCTCCCTAAGTTCGTGTCTTGTTTATGTTGCATTCAACAGAGAAAAACAATTTATAATATTTACACATTAATTTACACCTATTATATATCTGTGTCTCTTTCACCACAATTTCAAGCCCATTTGTCTCTCACACTGGGCCTCCAAACACTCTTTCCCACCTCTGCCAAGATACTAAAACGCTCACTTTCTGATCCTTTACATTTCTGAAGAAGATTTACACTGGACTTGAAACATTAACATTGTTTCTCTGTCTCTGTAGGTGTTGCCAGACCCCTGAGGTCCTTCAAAAATGAAAAGTTACAGAATACATTTTCAATATAGCAAAGATGATTGGATACAGGAAATCTGAAACAAAAACAAAAATTATTGGAATTACTGGGTGCTTTGACAAACAGTCATAGAACCCGAAAGATTAACTCTGCTTTCACTCCACAGATGCTGTCAGACTTGTCAGTGTCTTCAGCAATTTCTGTTTTTGAACAAATTTCAAACATGTGAGTCAAAACTGCTCACACGCCTGTCCAACATTGAGCGTCATACAGCGGGAAGTGAATAATAACGCAAGGTATACAAATTCATTTGCTCTGAAACTACATAAGGCTGTCATCACCGACACTACAGAGCTCTTAATCATGGTCATGGAGAGAAACAGAGGGAAACACTAACGCTTTAAACAGAAGATGGCATTACCGGAGGGGAAGAGATTCAGGTGAAAACGCTAAATGCTTTTGAGGAATGCAACAAATTGGAGGCATGGCATCATGAAGATACCCTAACAGGATTTGAATTTTTAAAATGGAAGCGTTCCCACATCAGAAAATGGAATAGGGAACTGCGTACAGGGGAGAAGGGTGACCGGGTTCCCGTGCGAATTGAGGACAGGCAGCAGAATTGTATTTCAGATATTGCAGCTCAAACTGGTCATTCATGTGATTCGGCAAATCATAGCAGCTGTCGTAGCAGCAGCAGCAGGAGAATTGTATTCAACCACAATATAATCTCTCAGTCTACCATTACCATAAAGCCGATCTCCGGTTCAGTGATGAGTGTGGATGAATATGCCAAGGTCAGAACCACGTGTGCCTAAACCTGATTACAACCCAATCAAGCTACCTTACATTAATAAACAGCAGAACTAACAAACTGATAAAGAGGGCGCCATGATCCCAATACTGTGACCATTTCTTTTAAAACCAGCTATGAATTACTGCTGGCCTGTCTACTCTTAGTCTTATCTGTTAGAAAAATCCTTGTTCCATTTGTTAGAGACGTTTCAAGAACTTCCCTCCTATTGCCATTTTGTTTACATCATTGAAATACTTACTGTGCCTTCGCCTGTGAGGAAAGATGTAAAACATGGGTGTAAATTATCTGTCTGCTCCCTGTAACCAATTCTTCAGTCACACCCTCTAATTATCCTCAATATACTTTCCTCCCTTAATTTCACCTAAGGTCACACACTCATCTTGAACTTTTTTTTTATATGCGCTGAAAAGCGCATGCTGCTTGTTTTTGTATTTCTTGCCAATTTACTACATCATGGCTCTTCTCCCCTTTTCTTCAGTTTATAGACTCATACAGTTATATCGTACACAAACAGACCCTTTGGTCCAGCTTGTCCATGGTGACCAGGTTTTCCAAACTAAACTAATCCAAACTGATTGCACTTTGTTCATATGCCTCTAAGCTTTTCCCATTCATATGTTTGTCCTAATGAGTTTTAAATGTTGTAGCTGTACTTGCATCTCCCACTCTTCCTCTGACAGCTCATTCCATGTACACACATCACCCTCTGTTTGAAAACATTGACCCTTCGTCCATTTCAAATCTTCCATCTTTCACCTTAAACCTATGTCTTATATGGTTGAACTCCCCCATCCCGTGGAAAAGACCTTGGCTGGTTACTCAATTCAAACCTCTCATGATTTTATAAACTTCTACAATATTATCCCTCAACCTCCTACACGCTATCTGACACTAACTTCACGAACAAACATTTAAAGATAAGCACTGCAAATTTGAAACAGTATTCAAATGACAGGTAAATAACATTCAGCCCAAACTTCCTACTGTGATTTGTTTTTCTTCATGTTACAATACTAAGGCAGCAGGAAACTGTTACGAGTACCAATAAGAGGTCAAACACCTGAATTGCTTTGTCCAAATCGTGTGATGATCTCTACAGAGAAAGCGCATCTCTGGCCTGAATCATATAAGAAGGGGAATTCTCGTACCACACGGTTAGCGTCGACCTTTAACAGAGTGAGATGAAGGCTGAGTATACGTTTTGAAATTTGGATCACAGTGTGAATTCAGTGCAAAGGGGGAAGGGTGTTTGCAATAAGGTTTACGCCAAGAAGGAAACTTTCCAGAATGAGATGTGAGTGGGAGGTGTATAACAGCATGAATGGAGAGTCCAAGCCATTCTGAGACTAGAGCAAAGTGGCAGCACAAAACGCAGCTTGATGCTACAGCAGAGTAGGTGGACTTGATTAAAGAGTTTCAGGTGAAGTGGGTAGGGACCATAATGTGAGAGAATGTACTCTGTAATTTGAGAGAAAGAACCTGGAATCAGGAAGGGGAGACGAGCAGGGAAGAGGATGGAGCAGCAATGGCAGTGTTTTGTGCGGGGTAAATCAGGAAGCACAACAGAAATTCATGCATAACATCAGCTTATGGTCCCTGAAATAAACATTATAAATCTGGCCCTCCACTAATGCTCATCAATAGAATCCTTGAGAGCTTCTGTCAACCATAGGTGATTCACCTGCTTATCGAGTTCTTCTTTTTGAACAGAAACAATAATTACCGTCTGGTTTGGGATATCTGTTTGAATGCCTGCTCACGTATACTCACTGATCATCCTCTGGGTCTATTTTCACATTCCGCTTCAGACCAGATGTGAGGCAGAAATCCTCAAATTAGATGTCTGGTTCTTTTCAATCATTCAGGGGGAACTTCTTCATGTGGCTGAACACATGATCAGCGGAAGCTGACCTCATTCTCCAGGTTTCTCCATCTCTGTTATTTCTGTTTGATGATGCCACATTCCTGTGAGCTGCGTCTAACGTGACCTCATTTTCCTTCAAACCAGAAATCCCCTAACTCTGGTGGTCAGGGACTTCAGCTGTCACTGTCCCATCCCCCACGGTGTTGCCCTCAATCCGTCCCCTCTATCCCAGAACAATGAAAGATTCCTCCTTGTCCACACTTCTTCCTGCACTAGAACCAACATTCCCATAATCATCTTACGCCATTTCCATCAACTCCAACTGGTTAGTGCCATCAAACACATCTTTCCCTCCCGCCCACTGTCAGTATTTCGCAGGAACCGTTCCCTCTCTGTCCCCTCCATCACCCAGAACACTTCCCCACTCCCCCATGGCACCTTCCCATGCAATTGCAGAAGCTGCAACACTTGCTCATTCACCTCTTCCCTCCTCACTGCCCAAGGCCCCTAACATACCTTCCAGGTGAAGCAGCATTTCACTTGTAAACTTTCAGTCTGGTCTCCTATCATTGCTGCTCACAATGCAGTCTCTCTATATTGGCGAGACCAAACAGAGATTGCTTTGAGGAACACTCCCACTCTATCTGTGGAAATAACCTTGACCTTCTCATTGCTTCCCATTTCAATAACCTACCTTGCTGTCATGCTAACCTTTCGGCTCTGTGCTGCTGCAACGTTCCAAGGAAGCACAATCCAAGCTCGAGTAACACCTCACTTTACACTTTTTTACGTTACATCCTGTAGGAGTTAATGTACAATTTCACAACTTCACAGTCTGATCACATTATAACTGTTCTGCAGTTTCCGTACATTCTCCCTCCTGGCCTTCCTATGACCTTATGTGGTTGTATCTTCTTTATCATTCACTCAGTAGAGAGAACGCCTTTTCCCCATTCACCTTTTAATTATTAGGCTACTTCACATGATCTTCCCGTTCCTCACTACTAAAAGCATGTTTATCTTTTGCCGCACCCTCTTTTACCCGTCAACCCACTCCCCATATCTGTCAAGGAATTATAAAGCTCATTTTCCAATCCTCTTCAGTTCTGAAGAAATGTCATACTGGACTTGAAACGCTAACTTTGTTTCTCTGTCTCTGCAGATGATACCAGACCTGTTGAGTTTCTCTAGAAAGAAGAGGCTCAGAACAAGTTTCCAATTAATCAAATAACTATGGATATTGGAAATGAAAATGCAAAAACTGCTGGAAAGAAATGGGAGCTTTGTAGAAGGTTCACTGGCCCTGAAAGATTAACTCTGCATTCACTGTACGAGATGCTGCCAGACCTGCTGAGTTTCGTCAGCAATTTCTGTTTTTGAACAAGTTCCACAGACGTGTGTTAAAGCTGCTCAAACGCCTTGCCTAACATGGAACACCGTGCACTGGGGAGTGACCGATAATGCAAGGTGCCCAAATTCCTTGATCTGAAACTACATAAGGCTGGCATCTCTGACACTGCAGAGCTCTTAATCATGATCAGGGAGAGAAACAGAGGGGAACATATGAAACACAGAAGATGGCATTGGGAGAATGGAAAAGATTCAGATGCGTATGTGAAGAGGTTTCAGTAAAGTAACAAATTGGAGGCGTGACACCAGGGAGAGCAGAATGAGAATAGGAAAATGGAAGTGTTACCACATCAGTTTAAGACACTGAGTACATGGCTGATGGATGAATGGGTCTTGGTGTGAACTCGGGGATAGGCAGTAGAATTGAATTGAACATATTGGAGCTCAAAGTTGGCATTCATGTGGTGTGGTAGAATCACAGCAGCAGCAGAATTGTATTCAACTACAATCCGTAACATTTTCCCCAGAATAATCCCTCAGCCTACGATTAACATCAAGCTGATCTATAGTTCAGCGACGAGTGCGGGTGAACATGATAGGGTTCGGAACCATGTGTACCGAAACCTGATGACAATCCATTAAAGCAACCGCACTTGCCTGGTTATATTCGAAATAGCAGGACTAACTTCTGATACAGAGGGCAAAATGATCCCAAGACGAACAGATCAGATCGAGGTTCTGCAGTGCTGCCACATCCAGACATAAATGTCGATGGACTATTAAACAACTCACTGGAGGAGAGGACTCCATAAATATCGCCATCCTATATCGCGGAACAGTCCTGTACAGCAGTGTAAAAGACATGGTTGTATTATCTGCACCGTCCTCAGCCAGAAGTGTTGAGTTGATGATCCACCTCACCCTAGCCATGCTGCCCGCAGAATCACAGATGCCAGTCTTTAATCGATCTGATTTGCTGTATGTGACATGAAGAAACACCTGAACACAGTAGATACGGCAAAGGCAATGGGCCTTGACACCATTCCTGCAATGGGACTGAACACTTGTGCTGTACAACAAGCCGTGTCCCTGGGGAAGCTGTTTCATTCCAGCTCCAACTCTGACATCTCCCTGGCAATGTGGAAATTTACTCAGCTATGTCCAATCCCATAACAAGGGAATAACTACAGTCTAACCATTTATGACGCCCTGAGTCCCGTCGCGGTAGTCACATTGGTGGGAGTTCTTTTTGACAGAGCTGTCAAGCAACACAGAATTAACCAGCTTCGTGTGGTTTCAAATAGGTCCCCATGTGGAGATGGTGTTGTTGTGGAAAAGTCACTGGATTACTAATCCAGTCCCGGCTAATGCTGTGGCAGCTGGTGGACGTTATAATTAATAAAATATCGAGATGTAAAACCTGGAGTCATTAACAGTAACCTTGAAGCCAATGTCGATGGTTAACAGCAATTTCCTTCCTCAATGTACTTTCAGGAAGTGAATCTCCCATACTTTCCTGGTCTGGCCTAAACGTGACTTCAGACACACAGAGATGTGAAACATTCTTCAATGGTCTCGGAAACGGACAAGCAAGACACTCTATTGTATCAAACTGTTCCGGGGTCTTAAAGGATAAAACCGTACAGATCACCCGGCACCAGCCTCAGTATTGGAACGGGAAATACTACCGTGTTGACCCTGCAGAGGTCTCCTTCCTAACATCTGAGAGCAGGTGGCAGGATTTACAGAGCTTTCCCACAGACTACACCGAAACATCGGAAAATGAGTAGGTCATTCAACACACTGAGCATCCTCCATTCTAGTTCATGGTGAAAATCTCCTCAATTCAATTTTCCCCACACAGTGTTCATATCCTTTAGTGTGTTTTAACATCGGAACATATAAAATCGGAACTACTGTATTCGCTTTGGTCCATCAATTTTGATCTTATATTTAATATACAGGCAATTATCCAATAAGGTGTGTTGGATTTCGCTGCAACACAATTAGTGAATTGTGCCCCTTTCTTTACAAAGCGAGCTCCCGTTCACTGTTATGGGAGTCGGTCTCTGACACCAGCTGAACAGCAAATCCCAGCCTCAGGATCCCTCTGTCTGCCAAATTCACCCTCAGTGTGTTCAGCTAAAGCAGGAATGTAATCGGCTCTGCAAGCCTGACACTGAGCCTGAATGTATGATTTGTAGTCAACATTTAAAAGGAAATTAATTTCAAACCGGGAGGGGAATATCCTGGAGAGAACTGGAATTCCGCATCATGTGGTCAATTAGCTCGCGCGCTTTCTGGTGAAGATCTTGGTGAAAGGTGCAGGGCTGTAGTCAGTGACTGTAATGTTAAAGTGTGACATTTACTGTACTAATTCATTACAATATACGGTTTAAAGATTTATGCAGCTTCCGTTTGGATGGAATGGATGAGGGTTGCTGAGGGATAGACTATAAATCTTTTAATCTTTTAAATCTGTCTTCTCTGTGTGTGGGAGTATTGTCGGAACACTGCACTGTTGTATATGTTTCACCCTGTTTATAAAAGGAGGCAGGAATAAAATAACAGACAGGCTGCATAAAATGTTTGGTGGAGAAGTTTCCAGATACCTTTGTGTAATGCTGCTCCAAGTTTGAAATTTCCTGTTATCAACTCCTTTCTTAACCTTGTGACATCATTCAGAGCATTCAAACTGCTGTTCAGGAACAGGGAGAAAGAGGAGGTAGTCACTCAACAGCTCGATTCTTGGACACAGAGACAGGAGACAGTCTTTCAATTGTTCGAGATTGGACACAGGAACAGGAGGTAGTCACTCAACTGCTCGATACGTGGAAACAGGAACAGGAGGCAGTCACTCAACTGCTCGAAACTGGGATACAGGGAAATCTGGAGGCAAGTGAGGCCCCAGATTTCTGTTCCCCAGGAACAGGAGGAGGTGACTCACTACCCACCAGTCTGGGACACTGGGAGAAAAGGGAAATCGGCTTGTTACTAACAGAAATATCTGAATTGCATGAGCGTGCCATTCAATCCTGCTCCAACATTCTTCAAAACCATAACTGATCTGATTGCAATGGCGTCACCCCATTTTACAGAGATTCGCCTCTCCGCAGCCTCTGCTCAATTTGTTGGTCATGTTGCAGATCCAGATACTGTCACTACAGTCACCATATTTCATCCAGCGTTGGGTCACCAAAGCCTCTGGTCTTCCTGAATTTCCACAGCAGTTTAAAACATAGCCTCCAGGAAAGCATCCCCAGCACTTCCACGAACGTACAAAAACTAGAGTTAAGTCAAATGTCAGTGAAATGCAAGTGAGAAGCCTGGTCTGAATCATTAACAGTTGTGGGGATTCCTCATGTTACTGAGCACATGAGCAGCAGGGAATGATTAACACAGGCGTTCAATGGATCGGCACAGAGCAATTTACAAAGATGTGCCTCAAAACTGCTAAAACCCCACTCTCCAACATGGAGTACAGGGCAGGACACTGGGACACACACAGAGACAACAGACCTGCACGGACACACTGGCACATTAGGTGCTCCTCAAAAATATTTGAAGGCGTTGGCCTAGACTCTATTAATAAGTAAGTGTTGTGATACATGTACTTGGCAAAAAGGAAAGATCAGACAGATTCTCAGATGCAGTTTTCCAATCGAGGAGGGAAAACAAATCAAGTGAAAATTTAGAGAGAGTTGCAGCCAGGAGACTTCCACTGAAGTCTCCAACTCTGTGGAGTCCCCAATAGTTTCTGATGTTACTGAGAAACCAAAACACTTGCTGTAATGTGGCTGCCAGAACTGCACACAGTATTCTATCTATGGCCAAACCAATGGCATGTTTAACTCATATTATGCCGCCTCCATGAATTTCCCGTGTGATTTCTTAACTGGCTATTACACTGTCCAGTCACATTCAGGGATGTGTGGAGAAACACCCTCTGACCTCCCTAGTGTTCTGCTATTCATTGAATTTTCCCCTGTCTGGTTCCTTCTTCCAAAGTGCATCACCTCATATTTATCAGGGTTCCATTCCATCTGCCATTGATCTGACCATCTGACCATTCCACCTGTATCTTCCCGTAACATAAGGCCTTCCTCCTCACTGTCAACCACCAGGCCAATCTTTGTGTCAAACACAAAATTACTTATTAAGCTCAGCCCCCACCACCCCACCACTACCCCCTCCACATTCACATTTACATCATTTATGAATACCACAAATAATTTGATACACTGCACTGCTCGCTGTGGTACACCACGAGACACTGGTCTATCTCTAACAACTTTCCAGTAACTTGGGGCCACATAGCTGTTCTCCAGTCCTCTAGCACCTCCCTTGTGTGGTCAGATTCGACTAAAACATTTCGGTCAGGACATTTCCTCTCTTGTCTCCAATAGCATCGTGCGATACAACTCATCTGGACTTTACATTATCCAAAATCTTCAATCCCAACTTGCATCTTATATCAATTTGTTCGAGAGCTTCCCAGTCCATCTTCTTTAATTCTGTACCTGCATCTTCCTTATCCCAACTAAAACAGATGTGAAGCTTTCGTGTTACAGTCTATCAATGTTCCCCAGTTTCACATTCTGATTACCTCCTTGGTTTCGATATGGATCCTAATTTTTCCCTGGTTATTCAGCAATGGAGGAGACCTGAACCATGCTGGAACTGATCTCATCCAAGCTGCAGAAGCATGACCAGGAGATCCAGTGATTCAGGCCACATGTCGTGGAGGTGGAAGAGTGGTTTACGGCTTTGGAAACCATGGCAGTATCCTCAGCGGGTCGGGTCCAAGCCTTAGAATGGTAGGTACAGACCTTAGTAGAGCACGTCGAGGACCTCGAAAATTGGAGCCGTCAGAAGAACATCAGCTTGGTCCGGCTGCCAGAAAGGGAACAAGAAAGCCAGCTCGTCAGCTTCTTGGAACAATGGCTCGCACAATTTTTGAAACTGTAAGTCAGGGCAGACTGGGTGCGGGTCGAGTGGGCCCACCGGGTCGCAGTGTGCAGGCAGGGATCGGACCAGCATCCCTGCCCGGTCCTTGTGCAATTACAGTACGACAGAGAAAAACAGGTGCTGGAAGCTTCTTGAGCCTTGGGGCACGTCGTACAATTAAGGGAGACTTTAACTGACATATGGTCCCGAGGTGGATAGGATGTCGAGGGGTATCAGAGGTATTTCCCCGCCACCCAGGCAGCTGGTGGACCTGAACAGGTAGCTGGGTTGGTGGATGTGTGAGATGTCTTCACCTGAAGGAAGGGACTTCACCTTTTTATCTAACCCATATAAATGCTATACAAGGATTGGCATGTTGTTTGCCCCATTGGTCTTTTTAAATTCGATGCTGTCCTTTAGAATTGGGAACCATTTCTGATCATGTGGCAGTGTACATGGAGGACAAGGATGGTGGCGATGGGCCAGGCTCACGGCACTGGCACGTGGATCCTTTCCTCCTGAAGGATAGCAAATTCATTGAGTAATTTTCAGGGGAATTTATTTTTTTTGGAACAAGAACTTGTGCACGACCAGTAATCCGACGATGCTATGGGAGACTGCCAAGCCTATACAAGGGATTTGATTATTTCTTACTCGGTGACTCAGAAGCGGCAGAAGGGAGAACAGCGGCGTATGCTTGAGTCTCAGCTGAAGAGAGCTGAGACACCATATTTTGTCAGACCATCGATAACTTAATTGCAGCAGATTACAGCCCTCCGGACTGCTCTGAATGCTGCACTCACCCAGAGAGCAAAGAAAGAGATTTCTTTTGCGAAACAGAAGGTATTCCAGCATGGTGATAACCAGGTAGATATTAGGCGTACTTGGCCAGAAAGAAGATTGCTGCTATTATCACCCGCGATCCCAAAAAGTTTAATGCAGCGTTCAGGAAGTTCTACTCTGGGATGTTCCAGTCAGTGGGCTGGGAGGACTGATTGGCGACGATGGAGTCCTTTATTAAGAATTTGGACCTCTCAGGTGTAAGAGCAGAGCAGGCGTCTCTTTAGACTGCCGCTCCGATAATCAGAGAGATACAGGAGACACTGAGGCAGCTCCAGAGTGGTAAAGCCCCCAGCCCAGATGGACTTTCAGAGTGAGATTTAGAAGGAGTTCATAGACATGCTGGCTGGGCCAGTGTTGGATATGTACAATTATTCGTACAGTCAGGACTGCCTCCCATCCTCTCTGAGAGAAGGAAATATTCATCTTATTCTCAAGAGAGGGAACGTCCCAGAGGATTGCACTTTGTATGTGCCTATTTCATTATTAAACGTGGACTTTAAAATTTTGTCGAAAACGCTGGCTTTGAAGGTCCATTGTGAAAGAGGACCACTTTTATTAGGGGCCGTAGGTCCTCTGATAATATTGGAAGAGTGCTAAATATGGTTCCAGTCTGCCAGCAAGGTTCGATTCCAGGCTCGGTAGTCTCCCTGGATGCAGAGAAATCACTTGATTGGATGGATTAGATGTGCACCTTTTATGTCCTTGAATGGTTTGGTCTTGGAGGGGTCTTCGCCAGGTGGGTGGCAGTGTTATATAGTGACCCAACAACAGCGAATTTCACTAATGGTATAAGATCTGACAATTTTAGTATTGACAGTGGCAGCCAACAAAGTCACCCTATTTCATTGTTACCATTTACATTAATGATTGAGCCGTTGGCATCTGGAGGGACGCCAATATCACTGGCAAGGAGGTAGGACCAGGAAGGCATAAGATCACCCTTTAAGCAGATGGCGTTCCTCTCCTTCTAACTAACCCAATGATATCTGTGTCCTGTTTACTACGAATGATTAATTCATTTGGATCTTTCTCAGGGTATAAAATCAATTTTATGAAATCAGAGGCCATCCCTGTTGGGGGTCCTATTAGGGTACCCGACCTTGGGGTGGAATCTGATTCCCTTCCAGATGGTCATAATGGGGTTTAGGTATTTTTAACATCCAGGCCTTCGATTAATTAAATAAAGCTAACTTCGTGCAGTTGCTAGAGAAGATAAGACAGAATCTTTCAATATCCAGTTTGGGTTAGCTCTGGTTAAAATTAATGTCCTTCCTTGCTTATGATACCACATGACAATGCTCCCTTTGACGCTGCCCAGACAGGCAGTACGGAGGCTTAACAGTTGACTTTGATCTTTCATAGAAGAATACAGCGCAGTACAGGCCCTTTGGCCCTCGATGTTGCGCCGATCCAAGCCCACCTAACCTATACTAACCCACTATCCTCCATATACCTATCCAATGCCCGCTTAAATGCCCATAAAGAGGGAGAGTCCACCACTGCTACTGGCAGGGCATTCCATGAACTTACGACTCACTGGGTGAAGAACCTACCCGTAACTTCAGTCCTATATCTACCCCCCCCCCTTAATTTAAAGCTATGCCCCCTTGTAATACCCGACTCCATACGCGGGAAAAGGTTCACACTGTCAACCCTATCTAACCCCCTAATCATCTTGTACACCTCAATCAAGTCACCCCTAAACCTTCTTTTCTCTAATGAAAACAGCCCCAAGTGTCTCCGTCTTTCCTCATACGATCTTCCTTCCATACCAGGCAACATCCTGGTAAACCTCCTCTGCACCCATTCCAGTGCCTCCACATCCTTCCTATAGTATGGCGACCAAAACTGCACACAATATTCCAGATGCGGCCGCACCAGAGTCTTATACAACTGCATCATGACCTCAGGACTCCGGAACTCAATTCCTCTACCAATAAAAGCCAGTACACCATATGCCTTCCTCACCGCACTATTTACCTGGGTGGCAACTTTCAGAGATCTGTGTACATGGACACCAAGATCCCTCTGCTCATCCACACTACCAAGTATCCGACCATTAGCCCAGTACCCCATCTTTTTGTTATTCTTCCCAAAGTGATTCACCTCACACTTAGCTACATTGAATTCCATTTGCCACCTTTCTGCCCAGCTCTGCAGCTTCTCTATATCCTGCTGCAACCTGCCACATCCTTCCTCACTGTCAACAACTCCTCCGACTTTCGTATCATCCGCAAACTTGCTCACCCTACCTTCTAACCCCTCTTCCAGGTCATTTATAAAAATGACAAACAGCAATGGTCCCAAAACAGATCCTTGCGGAACACCGCTAGTGACGGCACTCCATGAAGAAACTTTGCCATCAACTACTACCCTCTGTCTTCTTCCATCCAGCCAATTCCGAATCCAAACCTCCAACTCACCCTCAATGCCATATCTCCGTATTTTCTGCAGTAGCCTACCATGGGGAACCTTATCAAACGCCTTACTAAAATCCATATATACCACATCTACCGCTTTCCCCTCATCAACCTCCTTCGTCACCTTTTCAAAGAATTCAATAAGGTTTGTGAGGCACGACCTGCCCTTCACAAAACCATGCTGACTATCCTTGATCACATTATTCCTATCCAGATGTGCATAAATCCTATCCCTTACAATTCTCTCTAAGACTTTGCCCACAACAGAAGTGAGACTCACCGGCCTATAGTTACTAGGGTTATCCCTACTCCCCTTCTTGAACAAGGGAACCACATTTGCTATCCTCCAGTCTTCTGGCACTACTCCTGTAGACAAAGAGGACATAAAAATCAAGGCCAATGGCTCTGCAATCTCCTCCCTTGCTTCCCAGAGATTCCTAGGATAAATCCCATCAGGCCCAGGGGAGTTATCTATTTTCACCTTTTCCAGGATTTCCAACACCTCTTCTCTACATACCTCAAAGCCATCCATTCTACTTATTTGTGACTCAGTATTCACATCGACGACAATGCCCTGTTCCTGAGTAAATACTGAAGAAAAGTATTCATTCAGTGTCTCCCCAATCTCTTCCGCCTCCACAAGCAACTTCCCACTACTATCCTTGACTGGACCTATTCCTACCCTAGTCATTCTTTTATTCCTAACATACCTATAGAAAGCCTTAGGGTTTTCCCTAATCCTACCGACTAAGGACCTTTCATGTCCCCTCCTTGCTGCACTTAGCTCTCTCTTCAGGTCCTTCCTGGCTACCCTATAACTCTCAATCGCCCCAATTGAACCTTCACGTCTCATCTTGAGATAGGCCGCCCTCTTCCATTTAACAAGGGATTCCAATTCCTTATTAAACCACGGCTCCCTCGCACGACCCTTTCCTCCCTGCCTGACTGGTACATAATTATCAAGGACACTCAATAGTTGCTCCTTGAACAAGCTCCACATATCATTTACACTCTGGCCTTGGAGTCTACTTTTCCAAGCCACACATCCTAAGTCATGCCTCACCGCATCATAATTTCCCTGACCCCAGCTATAACTCTTGCCCTGTAGTACACACTTATCCCTCTCCATCACGAGAGTAAAAATCACCGAATTATGGTCACTATCCCCAAAGTGCTCACCTACCTCTAATTCTAACACCTTGCGTCACAGATGGCCTCCTATTAAGCTGGACAAATTGCAGTTTCCACAGTGAATGGGGGCGTGCTGGTTTTCCATACTTTTAGAAATACCGCTAAGTTCCTTGCTATCCGATGAGGCTGATTGGGCTTGCCAGGACCCATGGTCAATTTGGCTGGAAATCGAGGCCTTCCAGCAAAATTGTCCCTCATTAATCTGTTGTTCATGGACAAAATGAGGACTGTTATAGAGAATTGCAGAAACCGATTGTCCTTAACACAGTGAAAGCATGGAGAATGATGGGACAAGTTGAGGGCACTTAACAAAACAAAAACTTCGGCTTTCACTCTCATTGTAGGATTGGTAGGATTCCAGCCGGGATTGATGGATTCTTGCTTTAGGCTCTGGGAGTCCAGATGAGTTTCTTGTTTGGGAGAAGTTTTTGACAGGGAGGTCATGATGAATTTTAAGGAACTGAGCCAGGAATATGAGGTATCTGGGAGGGACCTCTTTTGTTACTTTCAGCTTCAGGACTTTATCCAGAAAAAAGACTATATTAATGGTTCATCTCTGTAAGTCAGATATGGAGATGAGAGTGCTTCAGAGTATGGGCACTCTCTCGTTCAGCACCTTCTGTCATTTATTCGGAGGTAGTCTCGAAGGACATTGACCCTGTTACACCAGAACAGGAAGAGACTATTCAGTCCCTGGAGCCTGATATACAGTTACGGGAGGAGGCCAGTCAGCTCCTCGAGTCGATAACATTGGGCCCAGTGTAGGCCATGCAGCACAGTACCCTGTTATGCAGCAATGGGATCAGTCTATTCAGCCTCCTGAAGTATGTAACATAGAAACTGGAAGACGTCACATAGAGACTGGAGGTTGGTGCACTGGGATACCAGGAGGATATTCAGTCCCTTCGAGCCTGTTGCACGGGAATTGGAGAAGGATGCAAACGATTAGATTTCTTATGGGAAAGGAGGAAGAAGCTTACCTCACATGTCTCGTATGTGGGAACAGAAGAAGGCCAATCATTCCCTCAGTCCTATATCAGCGATTCAGGAGAGACCGTTCAGTATCTCCAGCCTGTCATGGAGGACTATGAGAAGGTTTTGTCAGCCCCTCAAACTGTTATACAGCAACAGGAAGATTGCATAAGCCCTCATGACTCTTACGCATCAACAGGAGGAGGACAGGCAGACCATCGAGATGGTGATGTGGAACACCAGAAAGACATCAGCCCATCGATTTTGTGCACAAGGAAGAGAATGATGCCATTCAGCAACTCAGACCTCTTACAGAGAAATCAGAGCAGGTCATTCCACGCCATGTGCCAATTATCCAGGATTGGAGTGAACAAAGAGATTAGAATTATCACCTTCACGATGGAATATATAGTAGTGAGAAAACTGTTCAAATTTAAGAAATATTGTTAAAGTCGATTATTCAGGAATTAATGACAAGAAATTTGAAAAGTCAAATCACAATCCATCAGAATCAACATGATTTCGATCATGGGGATCCGAGAGATGAAATATTTGGACTTCCAGAAGGCATTGAATAGCTCTGCACAAATGATTAATCTGCAGAATAAGATCGTTTACGATTAAATATAATTTATCAACTTGGTACAGGCTTGGTGAGGCAACGAAATGCAGTGAGATGGAAAAAATACAATCCATCAGAATCAACATGATTTCGATCATGGGGATCCGAGAGATGAAATATTTGGACTTCCAAAAGGCATTGAATAGCTCTGCACAAATGATTAATCTGCAGAATAAGATCGTTTACGATTTAATATAATTTATCAACTTGGTACAGGCTTGGTGAGGCAACGAAATGCAGTGAGATGGAAAAAATATCAGTCATTTTCTGTTTGGCAAAATTCAACTGTTAGGGAACCATATGTCTTGGTCTCCAGTCCCCAACTATTTACAATCTATAGTCTTACATACTTGAGAGGATAGAACATGTTATAACCAAATTAATAGTTGACTCTAACTCAGGTGAGAAATTGCAATGAAGATAGAAGAAATTAGAAAATATATATGGATAGGTTGGGGCAACATTTGACAGAAGAAACTGAACATCGAAAAGTATGAGCAAACTCCACACAGTCAGTCGCCTGAGGCGGGAATTGAACCCCGGTCTGTGGTGCTGTGAGGCAGCAGTGCTAACCACTGTGCCACCGTGCCGCCCATCTAACTTGTCGCTGAGGGGCTTCTGACTGACTTCTGTTAGTGAAAAGTTAGTGGAGTGCTCTGGATGGTTTGGTGGAGGTTGTGCTGTGAGCTGCCTCAGACATTCAGGGAGACCTGAGGATTTGGTGACCCAACTCGGGATGGAGCATAGGGACTGTAGTTACTGCATCTGTATCTGTAAGATGAACACCAAATGGAGCAGAGGCTGCACAGTGTGGAAGATCTGAAACCACGGAGTGATTGTGTGTGGGGAAAGGGATCTGCTGTATCCACTCTGGGTTTTCCAGGAACAGCTTCCCAAGTTACATTTAACTCAGGAGCAGAGTGTGAGGGGACCCTAATTGAACAAGGAGCTGGTCACAGAGCGATATCATTTCCTTAAACACGACTTGCATCTTCACACCAGGGGGAGGACGGTGCTGCCAGTGGTTGTTAGGGTCACTGTTTCATTCAGCTTCTATGATCTGGAACTTTCCAGGCAGGAGTGGGTGACAGCTCCATCATCTCCCAGTATGTCGACGTCAACGTCACCATTTGGAGTCGGAGGATATATATGGTGGTTGAGAGCAATGGGGTCCCTGGGAACATCAGGGAGATGGAGCAACACTTCCCGTGTCTGATCGGGTCAGAATGAACCCTCCAGTACACACTGCATCACTAAGTCCTGTAATCTTTCTCCATTTCAGTAACATACTACCTACCATTCTTCCTAAAAAAAGACAGACTATATATTAC
This sequence comes from Chiloscyllium plagiosum, assembly GCF_037043375.1. Lineage (NCBI taxonomy): Eukaryota > Metazoa > Chordata > Chondrichthyes > Orectolobiformes > Hemiscylliidae > Chiloscyllium > Chiloscyllium plagiosum. The sequence goes on from NW_028270180.1 coordinate 81,717,591, forward strand.
CTTAAATCCCATTTGCTAAACTTTTATCCATTGACTTCACCTGTCCATAGCTGAAAAATGTGTTGCTGGAAAAGCGCAGCAGGTCAGGCAGCATCCAAAGATCAGGAGAATCGACGTTTCGGGCATCAGCCCTTCTTCATGGCCGAAACGTAGATTCTCCTGATCTTTGGATGCTGCCTTCACAAAACCATGCTGACTATCCCTAAAAGAATTATTATTTTCTAGATGATTATAAATCCTCTCTCTTATAATGTTTTCCAACACTTTACCAACAACTGGAGTAAGGCTCACTGGTCTATAATTACCAGTGTTCCCTCTACTCCCCTTCTTGAACAGGGGAACCACATTGCTATCCTGCAGTCTTCTGGAAGTATTCCTGTAGACAATAACGATTTAAAGATCAATGCCAAAGGCTTGGAAAACTCCTCCCTGGCATCCCAGAGGATCCTAGGATAAATCCATTCTGGCCCAAGGGACATATCTATTTTCGCATGCTGCAGGGTTTCTAATACCTCTTCCTTGTGAAACCTCAATCCCACCTAGTCTAGTAGCCTTTATCTCAGTAATCTCCTCGAAAGCATTGTCGTTTTCAAGAGTGAATACTGTCGAAAATAATCATTTAATTCTTCCCCTATCTCCTCTGACTCCACACACAACTTCCCACTACTATGCTTGATTGGCCCTGAACTTACTCTCGTTATTCTGTTATTCCTTACATTCCTATAGAAAGCCTTAGGGGTTTACCCTGATCCTACCCGCCAACAACTTCTCATGTCTCCTCCTGGCTCTTCAGAGCTCTCTCTTTATGTCTTTCCTGGCTACCTTGTAACCCTGAAGTGCCCCAACTGAGCCTTCACATCTCATCCTAACATAAGCCGCCTTCTTCCTCTTGACCAGAGATTCCACTTCTTTCGTAAACTACGGCTCCCGCGCTCTACAGCTTCCTCCCTGCCTGACAGGTACATACTTATCTAGGACACGCAATAGCATTTTTTTTTAATAGGCTCCACATTTCTAAAGTGCCCATCCCCTGCAGTTTCCTTCCCCATCATATGCTTCCTAAATCTTGCCTAATGGCATCGTTATTGCATTTCCCCCAGCTGTAACTCTCGCCCAGTGGTATACACCTACGCCTTTCTATCACTAAAGTAAACATAACAGAATTGTGATCGCTATCAAAAAAGTGCTCACCTTTTTCCAAGTCTAACACCTGACCGGGCTCATTACCCTGTATCAAATCTAATGTGGCTTCGCCCCTTGTTGGCCTGTCTACATAATGTGTCAGGAAGCCCTCCTGCACACTCTGGACAAAAACTGACCCATCTATAGTACTCGTACTATAGTGTTCCCGTTGAATATTTCGAAAGTTGAAGTCCCCCATGACAACTAACCTGTCTCTGTCACTCCTATCGAGAATCATCTTTGCTATCCTTTCCTCTACATCTCTGGAACTATTCGGAGGCCTATAGAACACTCCCAATGGGGTGACCTCTCCTTTCCTGTTTCTAACTTCAGCCCACACAACCTCAGTTGACGAGTCCCCAAACATCCTTTCTGCAACTGTAATACTGCCCTTGACCAACAATGCCACACTTCCCCCTCTTTTACCATATTCTCTGTTCTTCCTGAAACATCTAAATCCTGGAACCTGCAACAACTATTCCTGTCCATGCTCTAACCATGTCTCCAAAATGGCCACAACATTGAAGTCCCATGTACAAATCCATGCTGCAAGTTCACCCACCTTATTCCGGGTGCTCCTGGCGTTTAATTGGACACACTTCACACCAACCTCTTGCTTGCCGGTGCCATCTTGCGTCCTGAAACTTGATTTTGGAACTCCCTACTCTCAACCTTTTCTATACTCGAACTACAATTTTGGTTCCCATTTCCCTACTGGATTAGTTTAAGCCCACCCCAATAGCCTTAGCGAATTCCCACCCCAGGATATTGGTACCCCTCCAGTTCAGATGAAGCCCATCCTGCTTGTAGAGGTCCCACCTAACCCAGAAAGAGCCCCAATTATCCAAGAATCCAAAACCCTCCCTCGTGCACCATCCTGTAGCCACGTGTTCAACTTCTCTCTCTCCCTAACCCTTGCCTCACTAGCTCGTGGCACGGGCAACAAACCACAGCCAACAACTCTGTTTGTCCTAGCTCTAAGCTTCCATCCTAGCTCCCTGAATTTCTGCCTAAAATCCCCATCTCTCTTCCTACCTATGTCGTTGGTGCCGATGTGGACCATGACTTGGGGCTGCTCCCCCTCCCCCTTAAGGATCCCAAAAACACGATCAGAGACATCACGAACCCCGGTACCTGGGAGGCAACAGACCAACCATGAGTGTCTCTCCTCCCCACAGAACCTCCTATCTGTCCCCCTAACTGTGGAGTCCCCAGTGACTACTGCTCTGCTCCTCTTCCCCTTTCCCTTCTGAGCAGCGGGGACAGACTCTGTGCCAGAGCCCTCTACCCCACTGCTCTCCCATGGTAAGTCCCGCCCCACCAGTATCCAAAATGGTATACTTATTGTTGAGAGGAATGGCCACAGGGGATCCCTGCACTGCCTGCCGGTTCCCTTTCCGTCTCCGACTATAAACCATATGCATTTTTCTTATACCTTAGGAGTGACTACTTCCCTGTAACTCCTCTTAATAACCCGCTTTGCCTCCCGAATGATCCGAAGTTCATCCAACTCAAGCTCCAGTTCCCTAACGCAGTTTTCGAGCAGCTGGAGTTGGGCGAACTTCCCGCAGATGTAGTCAGCAGGGACAATGGTGGTGACCCTTATCTCCCACGTTCTGCAAGAGAAACATTCAACCGCCCTAACTTACATTCCCACTATTCTAAATTCCCAAAGAGACTGTTGAAAAAAATAAGGAATAAAAAAAACTCGTTACCTTACCTTACCCCCCAATCTGGCACACAATCGGGCAACACAACCACACAAATATATGACTTCCCAGAAGTCCTTCGCTCTTCCCTCGTAACTCTCGGCAAATGGAGGCCCAACTCCCGAGGTAAGTCCCTTTAATGCCAGGAAACTCACCCTTCCCGGCAGCCCTCGCTTACCTCTCCTTCTCTCCTCACCGCTCTGACAAAATTCATTAAGGACCTCTGGGAGCTCCCTAATGAATGCCTTGCTTCAGTATTCAGTACTGAGAGGTACCTTCATGTTTTTGGGTACAGTGTGAAACAGGCAGATATGCTAGAACAGGAGGATGTGCTGAAAATTTTGAGAATCACAAGGATAGACAAATCTTCTTGGCCAGCTGGGAAATAAACCTAGGATACTATAGGAAGCGAGAGAAGAGATTGCTGTGTGTTTTGCGATGATCTTTGTATCATCACTGTCCACTGGATTCGTGCCAGATCATAGGAGGTTGGCAAAAGTTATTCCCTTGTTCATGTAACATCACAGCTACGAAACTCAGTTCCCCGGCTTGTGAAAGCCAACACACCTTGCGCCTTCTCAACAACTATATCAATTTGCGTGGCAACTTTGTGGATCTGTGGACATGGAACCCAAGATCCATCTATTCCTCTACACTGCCAAGTATCCTGCCTTTAACCCTGTCCTGTGAATTAGAGGCTAATCATTCTTACGCCAGTGATGGACAAAGTATTGGGGAGCATTTGAGAGACACGAGTTATAATTACTTGGAAAACCATAATTTGATTAGAGGCAGTCAGCATGCCTTTGTAAGGAGCAGGTCATGCTTCATAAGTCTTATTGAACTTTTTGAGGATGTGAAAGAAAACATATTGATGAAGGTAGAACAGTGGATGTAGTGTATGTGGATTTTAGCAAGTCATTTGATAAAGTTATCAATTGTAGGTTCATTCAGAAAGTAAGGAGGCATGGGATACAGGGAAATCTGGCTGTCTGGATACAGAATTGGCTGGTCCATAAAAGACAGAGTGTAGTGGTAGATAGAAAGTACTCAGCCTAGAGCTCCGTGACCAATGTGTTATGCAGGGATTGGTTCTGGGAACTCTGCTCTTTGTGACTTTTATAAGAGAGTTGAATGGGGAATTGGGAGGGTGGGTTAGTAAGCTTGCGAACGGAGGTTGGTGGAACTGTGGATAGTGTGGAACGTTGTTGCCCGTTGCAACAAGACATTGAGAGAACTGAGCTGATGAGTGGCAGATCGAGTTAAACCTGAAAAAGTGTGAAGTCATTCACTTTGGAAGGAAAACTTTGCATGCAGAGGACAGGGTTAAAGGCAGGATACTTGGCAGTGTAGAGGAATAGATGGATCTTGGGTTCCATGTCCACAGACCCACAAAGTTGCCACGCAAATTGATGTAGTTGTTGAGAAGGCGCAAGGTGTGTTGGCTTTCACAAGCCGGGGAACTGAGTTTCGTAGCTGTGATGTTATGCTGCAGCTCTGTGAAGTTGAGTACTGTTCTGCATTGAGAGCTTGTAAGCAACTGTCATATGACTAGGTAGCAGTCTCAGAATGTACTTGGAAAATTGAAAATATATAACATTTGGCTGTTAAACAGACTCCTTGAGTTTCGGTTGTTCTCTGGACAACTTTTCATATTTAACGAATCTGTTTAAATTATGCCTCAGGATAATAAATCCAACAGATTTTGAATTTATTGTTGTTCCAACATTTAACCAGAGATGATTTGATGCTGAGGGGATAAAGAGGTAGGCGTTATGAAACTTAGACAGAGAGTAAACTGCCATCGACAGAGACTGCCATGCAAAACATTCTCTATTAAAATTGTGTTTTTTTTTGCATGCAACACCCTTGCAGTAAAAGACAAAAGACGACCCAGTGAGATCCATAGTTGAAAGGAGGAGGACACTGGAGATGACAGCCGCTGTCTGGTTTCGAAATTAAATGACGTAATTTTAATTTAGTTATTTTTTAAAAGGAACAGTATATTGTTATAGAGGTGGAGGCAGATAACAAACAGTTCAGAGAAAGGGAGCTTAGAGCTGTGAATAGTTATTGTTCAATGTTCACTTTTAGAGTTTAGAAATAAATTGATATTATTTTTCTTTAAATAGTGGAATTTTCGAGTTCTCTATCACTCGTGCTTTCATAGATTATAAGGCAAGGTGAGCTTTTCTGGGTGTTTGTTTTAATTAACAAACGGGTTCATTGCTGTGTCGTAACAGCACACTTGGAACATTGGTTTCAGTCTGGTCACCTTGTTATAGGAAAGATGTACAAGCTATAGTGAGGGTGCAGAGATATCCTTACAGATCAACAGAAATATTGACACATATCACACGAGTGAATGAAATATTGAGGAAGTCACCACGCTAAAAATAAATACTGGCAGATTCTCTATGTCTGTATAAACGTCAGTGTGTCAGTGCTGATGCCTGTATATCTATGTGTGCACGTGCATCAGTGTATTGGGATTTGTCTCTGTGTGTCTGCTTTAGTATCTGTGTTTCTGCACCAGTCACTATGTGTACATGTGTATCTATATTCATATCTTTGTGTATCTGCGTGTCTATGTGGGTATCCGTGTGCCGTGTGTGGATCTGCCAGCCTCTGTGGTGTTTAAAGTGATGCAATGTCCCCCTCTTATCGCCTTCACACTCTACTGCATTGATGGCAGTGGAGGTAGAAAATCCGAAGGGATTCAGTCTAGGAGGTGGGGACAGGGCGGTAGATCATAGCACCATCCAAACTGACAGCACTATCTGCACATGTGCACACACACACACACACACACACACAATTGGGTATAGGGAGGATCATAATTGTACTGAGGACACTCAGAGTGGCGAATGCTTCTGAGGAGTAATATTTGTGCTGGCTCTGCAATGTGGAAGCGATTTGTCTTTGAAGATTATTCGTTACACAAAGTGTACACCTTAAAGAGTATTTTCACTGCAACTGCAACCAAGCAATTCTGACCAAACCATTTGTAAGGTGATGCGATGAATGTATTACATGTTCTTTAAATTGAAATATTTTATAATTCACCCCTACAAGGTGTAAGTGAGAAAGGATTGAAAAGTCCTGAAACCGACCCAGTGGTGGTGGTAATATATCTCGGTATCAGACAAAACTGTTCTGTGCCTCCAGCGATATTTGTAAAACCAAACAGCCGTGCAATGTGAGAGATAAGCAGTATTTGATGTCCTCTGATAGAGAGGAAAAAACTAACACTTGTGCAGTGGCATGGGGAGACCAGCAGAGCATGGCATTGTATGAATATAACCTTAATAGAGACAGACGTAGAGGTGGAGAAGGGGAGTAGGGGTTTATCTCAATTTCAATGGTATTACCCCCAAACCCACAGAGCCATCATTTCACAGAGATGCACACAAACATACATAGACACATTAAACACACAACACATATACATACAGATATGGACACTTACACACAAACACATGCACACGCTCGCACACAGAAACAGTGGTTTTTTTAAGATAGAGATAAGTACGTTTTTCATGAATAAGGGAATCAATGGTCAGTAGGTGAAGGCAGGTGAATGTGGCTGAGAAACATTTTAACCGTGATCAAACGGCTCAGCAGATCCAAGGGGTTAAATGGCCTAATTCTGTTCCAATTTCCTATGTTGTGAAGGGATTCATTTTGGAAGTCGAATTTGAATGCAGATTGCTGGGTCAAGTGCAGGATTTGTAGCAGTGTGGAGGAACAAACGAATCTTGGGGTCCATGTCTGTCGGTGTCTTAGTTGCCACCTAAGTTGATAGGGTTGTGAAGAAGGCGTATATTGTGCTGGCTTTCATTAGCAGCGGGACTCAGTTTAAGAGCCGGGAGATTATGCTAGAGGTCTATAAAACCCTGGTGAGACCACATTTGTGACGTTCTGATCGCCTCATTATAGAAAAGATGTGGAAGCTGTAGAGCGGGTGTAGAGGAGATTTACCAGGATGCTGCCTGGACTAGAGGGCTTGTCTTATGAAGAAAGGTTGAGGGAGCTATGGCTTTTCTCATTGGAGTAAAGAAGGATAAGAGGTAACTGAACAGGATGGTTAGAGTGACAGACAGAGTAAATAGCCAAAGACTTCTTCCCAGGGTAGAAATGGTTGTCACGAGGGGAGCATAATTTTAAGGTGTTTGGAGAAAGGTTTTGGAAGATGTCAAAGGCAGTGAGACACCAGCCCCCTCCCCACAAACCGGGTCCCTGGTCCTGTGACACAGCCGTGCTAACCACTGTGACATCATGCCCCCTCCACCTCCCCCAAAACTGGGTCCCTGGTACTGAGAGACAGCCGTGCTCACCACTCAGACACCATGCCCCCCCTCCCCCACCCCCAATCAGGGACCCTGGTACTGTGAGACAGCCATGCTAACCACTGAGACATCATGCCCCCTCCCCCTCCCCACAAACCGGGTCCCTGGTCCTGTGACACAGCCGTGCTAACCACTGAGACATCATGCCCCCTCCACCTCCCCCAAAACTGGGTCCCTGGTACTGAGAGACAGCCGTGCTCACCACTCAGACACCATGCCCCCCCTCCCCCACCCCCAATCAGGGACCCTGGTACTGTGAGACAGCCATGCTAACCACTGAGACACCATGCCCCCTCCCCCGCCCCCCCAAACCGGGTCCCTGGTACTGTGAGACTGCCGTGCTAACCACTGAGACGCCATGTCCCAATTCCTCACCCCCAACACTCAAACCGGGTCCCCGGTACTATGACACAGCCATGCTAACCCCTGAGACACCATGCCCCCACTCCCCCTCCCCGCCAAACCGTGCCCATGGTACTGTGACACAGCCGCGCTAACCACTGAGTGGAGCATAATTTTAAGGTGTTTGGAGAAAGGTTTTGGAAGATGTCAAAGGCAGTGAGACACCAGCCCCCTCCCCCTCCCCACAAACCGGGTCCCTGGTCCTGTGACACAGCCGTGCTAACCACTGAGACACCATGCCCCCTCCCCCGCCCCCCCAAACCGGGTCCCTGGTACTGTGAGACAGCCGTGCTAACCACTGAGACACCATGCCCCCCTCCCACTCCCCCCCAAACAGTGTCCCTGGTACTGTGAGACAGCCGTGCTCACCACTGAGACACCAGTCCTCCTCCCTCTCCCCACAAACCGGGTCCCTGGTGCTGTGAGACAGCCGTGCTCACCACTGAGACACCAGCCCTCCTCCCCCTCCCCACAAACCGGGTCCCTGGTACTGTGAGACAGTATGTTGACAGGCCAACGAAGGGAAAGGACATTTTGGATTTAGTGCTCGGCAATGAGCTGAGGCAGGTGTCAGATCTTGCGGTGGGAGAGCAATTTGGTGAGAGTGAGCACAACTGCCTCATATTCTATATAGCCATGGAGAAGGAGAGAAGCAGGCACAATGGGAGGATATTTAGTTGGGGAAAAGAAAACTATGATACTATCAGACTGCGTTGTGAAGCATGGACTGGGAGCAATTGTTCCATGGAAAGGGCACTATAGACATGTCGAGACGGTTTAAGGAACAGTTGTTGCGAGTAATGCACAAATGTGTTCCTTTGAGACAGGCAAGAAGGGGTAAGATAAAGGAACCTTGGATGACGAGAGCGGAGGAGCTTCTCGTCAAAAGAAAGAAGGCAGCTTACATAAGGTGGAGGAAGCAAGGGTCTTGCTCAGCTCTAGATGATTATAGGCAGGCGAAGAAGGAGCTCAAAAATGGCTTGAGGAGAGCCAGGAGGGGGCAGGAAAAAGGCTTGGCAGGAAGGATTAGGGAGAATCTAAAGGCATTTTGCACATATCTGAGGAATAAGAGAATGATCAAAGAAAGAGTAGGGAACTTGTGTATAGAGTCTGAGGAGGTCGGGGAAGCCCTAAATGAGTTTTTTTGCTTCTGTCTTTACGAAAGAAAAGGACCTTGTAGTGAATGAAACCATTGAGGAGCAGGTAATTATGCAGCAACAGATCGATTGAGAACGCGGATGTGTTGAAAATTTTGACAAACATTAATATTAACAAGTCGCCAGGGCCAGACCAGACTTGTCCTCGGCTGCTATGGGAAGCGAGAAATGTGATTGCTTCACCACTTGCGAAGATCTTTGCATCCTCGCTCTCCACTGGATTCGTACCTGAGGACTGGAGGGAGACAAATGTAATTCCTCTCTTCAAGAAAGGAAATAGGGAAATCCCCGGCAATTACAAACCAGTCAGTCTCACGTCTGTCATCTGCAAGGTGTTAGAAAGGATTCTGAGGGATAGGATTTATGACCATCTAGAAGAGCATGGCTTGATTAAAGGCAGTTCAGCACGGCTTTGTGAGGGGCAGGTCATGCCTCACAAATCTTATTGAGTTCTTTGAGGATGTTACTAGACAAGTTGATGAGGGTCGAGCTCATGTTGTGTATCTGGACTTCAGTTAGGCATTTGATAAGGTTCCCCATGGTAGGCTCGTTCAGAAGGTCAGGAGGAATTGGATACAGGAAAATTTAGCTGTCTGGATACAGAATTGGCTGGTCGACAGAAGACAGCGAGTGGTAGTGAAAGGAAAATATTCTGCCTGGAAGTGAGTGGTGAGTGGTGTTCCACAGGGCTCTGTTCTTGGGCCTCTACTCTTTGTAATTTTTATAAATGACTTGGATGAGGAGATTGAAGGATGGGTCAGCAAGTTTGCAGAGTACACAAAGGTTGGATGTATCATTGACAGTATACAGGACTGTTGTAGGCTGCAGCATGACATTGCCAGGATGCAGAGATGGGCTGAGAGGTGGTAGATGGAATTCAAACTGGATAAATGCGAGGTGATGCATTTCAAGATCGAACTTGAAAGTTGAGTACAGGATTAAAGGCAGGATTCTTGGCAGGATGGAGGAACAGCGGGATCTTGGTGTGCAGGTACATAGATCCCTTAAAATTTCCACCCAGGTGGACAGGGTTGTTAAGAAATCATATGGTGTTTTGGCTTTCATTAACAGGGGGATTGAGTTTAAGAGCCGTGGGATCTTGTTGCAGCTCTATAAAACTTTGGTTAGACCGCACTTGGAATACTGTGTCCAGTTCTGGTCGCCCTACTATAGGGAAGATGTGGATGCTTTGGAGAGGGTTCAGAGGAGGTTTACCAAGATGCTGCCTGGACTGGAGGGCTTATCTTACAAAGAGAGGTTGACTGAGCTCGGACTTTTTTCATTGGAGAAAAGAAGGAAGAGAGGGGACCTAATTGAAGTGTACAAGATAATGAGAGGCATAGATAGAGTCGATAGTCAGAAACCGTTTCTCAGGGCAGCAATTGTTAACACGAGGGGCCACAGTTTTAAGCTGTTTGGCGGAAAGTATAGAGCAGATGTCAGATGTGGGTTCTTTACGCAGAGAGTTGTGAGAGCATGGAATGCATTGCCAGCAGCAGTTGTGGAAGCGAGGTCATTGGGGATATTTAATAGACTGCTGGACATGCATATGGTCACAGAAATTTGAGAGTTCGTACATTAGGTTTACCTCACATGAGGATCAATGGTCGGTCCAACATCGTGGGCTGAAGGGCATGTTCTGTGCTGTACTGTTCTATGTTCTATGTTCTAAACAGTAAACAGTGACAAAACGCCACAGATGAGTCAGGATCTGGAGGTAGAAACAGAGGCAGCATATTGAGTCTGATACGATCCTCTTCTGAAAAACTCATATTGGAATCAAAAAGTTAATTGTGTTTCTCTCTGTTCAGAACCTGCAAATGTTTTCCTGCGCTTTCAACTTAATTACTCTTCTGGACAGTGGATATTTGTCTGATCTGAAAGCGAACAGCGAAGCTGCCATTTCTGTTGACGTTCAAGAACTTGGTTATGGTTTTGAATGAAAAATGAAAAACTATGTGCCTGACCGCTCCCCAAGTACCGATAGTTTATTGCCATTGTCATAATGCATTATGAAAATGTTGAACTTGGTGGTCATGACATCACATGATCAATCCTCTGAAAGTAACTGATTGAAGTACTGATCCCAATTGTTAACAATGTCTTATCATGCTCCTGATGTCACTGGCATCGTACTCATCCAGCAAGATCTTACCTTTCCAAGAGTTTCCATATATCGATGAAAACGTAAAATATCTTTGTATTTTAACAAGACATATTCATCCAGGGTTTTGGAAGGCACTAGCAAGGGTAGAATTTATTTGTCATCCTCAATGGCTCTGGAATAAGTGACACAGAGTTGCCCTGTTTTACCTCTTCAATCCAAAGTGATGCAGATCCAGACAGAGCTGTTTGTAGGGGCATTCCAAGATTTTTAACAAATACTTGTGAAGGACCAGCAAATTAGTCCCCAGTCAGGATGACATGCAACTTGGAAGATACCTTTCAGAGACTGATTTTTCTCTTGTTCCCATTCCCGGTGCAGAATGTTCTCTAATTCCCATTAATCACAGTTTTGTTCAGGGTCCTTGATTCCACCTTCAGTCAAGTCCTGCTTCGATTGAAAGGGAAGTCACTCTGATCTCACCTCAAACTACACGGGCAGATCAGTTGGGAGAATAAGGAACGAAATTCAAGAACACTGTTTGTTTGAACAATGTCCTTGCAATATTCAAAAGAAAATTGATGCATGGTCTTCCTTAATGCATTATTTCAACATGGCATCACTTTTCAAACAATATTCTGAACGGTGGGTATTTGTTCTTTTAATTTGCTTCCAATTCAGTGTAAACATGAGAATGTGAATTGATCTTCTATAGTGTGCTTATAATCCAGAATTTAATTCAATCTTTATCATCATTGCGCTAGCTCTTTGAAACAAAAATAATGAATGACCCTGTGTCCATCATGCAGATGAAAAAGTTCTTTCAGCTCTGACTATTGCAGCGAATGTTGTAAAGAATAAGCTGCAGGCCCACGTAAAATGGAAATGCTGCAGGGCAAGGTGCCAAACGCTAGTCGAAGCTTAATTATGCCAAAGCATTATGAATAATACATGCAGACGGGCGGAGTATCAAAGCAGAATTCAGCTCCATGTCTAAAATACTGTTTGTGGCTCCCTCACAAAATACCTCAACTGATTCACGGTGTAAATTCACCAAAATAGGAAAAACAAGAGACTGGAATTCCCAATTCTGCAACCACATCGTTAGAACAAGAAGAAAATCAAGGTTTGTTTCTGAAATTCATAAATTGTGATGATAAGAATGTGGTATATGTAGTTGGGGGGGGGATGTTAGAGGATGATAAACAATGTTGTAGATGACACAATGATTATCCAGGTGGGTCACAGTGAGCAGGAACGTGTTGGTTACAGGAGGGTACAAACAGATTTTCGGATGGTCAGATCAATAACTGATAAAAGGTAACACTGAAATATGTGAGATGCTGCACTTTGGAAGATGTAACAAGACAAGGGAGAACACAAACCATGAAGATAGGTTAGATTTGCTTTTGGAGCAGAGAAAGGTGAGGGGTGAACCTGACAGAGGTGTATTATAACATGTGAAGTATGGGATGAGTGAACAGACAACAACTATTCCCTTTAGTCAAAGGGTCAAAAACAATGGGAAATACGTTTGAAGTCAAAGAGAATATACTAACAGAGGATTTGTGAAATCTATTTCGAATCCAGAGCATGATATGTGTCAAAAATGCATTGCCTGGGAGGATGGTTCAGGAAGGTAACCTCACAAACATTATAAAACACTTGTATCAGCACTGGGTGGTGCAGACTCGACGGGCCTTGTCTTTATTACATGATTCCATGTGGTGGCAGCCATGAAATGTCTGATATATTCTGAGGCAGCGACCAATTGGACTTGGTTTGTTCCAACGAACTGTGCTCAGTAAGTGGTGAGATTACAAACAAGCATCATCCCATGGAGTATCAACACTTACTCAACCTAGGATAGCCCAGCCATCTCTGAAATCATCCCGGATAATTCACATGCTCAGTGTAAGAATCGTCCAACAACAGCATCAACATTATTCCAGCTGTTTGACACCTTTATTTTAAGTTCACCAATAACATAGAAACAGACTTCGCTTCATTATTACATAGACTTCTCATGTAAGGTTGTTATTTCTCTGAAGACAAATAAATTCCTTCCCACATATTCGTATTGACAAAGAGTCTGTTATCCTGCGAGTTGTTCCTCACCAGTAATATTTACTCCCAGTTAAACCGGCACATGAGATGCACTGCTGGCACTCCCTCCCAACAGCCACTTGGATGGACCAACATCAACTGGACTGGAACTTCCCAAGTGGAATTAATGCTGGTCTGGCTCCATTAACATCCCAAATGAACTAAAATGACAATCCGATGTTCTCATAATTATTAAACAACAAGGGCATTTTGTTGATCTGAAGATTTGTCGCTGTGTTTGAAATTGTGAGAACTGTGTTATTTTATTTTCAGTATCTAAAGACAACAGAAATGTAAAACCTAGCATCAGGAGTAAGGAATCAAAACAACTCCATCATGTGATAAGGTCGTGGATGATCTGATTGTGACCTCAATCTCACATTCCTCATTTGCCCTTACAATGTTCGTGCATCATTCTTAGTCAAGAATCTGCCTGTCTCTGCCTGAGGAATATTCAATGCCTTATCCTCCATCGCTATGTGGGAAGAGAATTGTACAAAGACACAACACTCTGAGAGGATGACACCAAATCACCATCTTCTTAACAGAGACATTTTTCTGTTTTACTCTCCATCCACCATGGAAATCTCTCACACAAGCTGAAATATTGTTTTAGAATTCAACTTGAAAGACTACTTGGAATATTTTGAGGTTAAGCAAGACCACATGTTGTTCGCCTAAACCCCAGCAGGTCCAGAGCCAGTCATTTCAAGATTTCCTCCTGAAATGAACGCTCCTCCCAGGAGTCAGCTGAGTGAATCTTCTCTGGATTGCATTTCATATCATTGTGGCCATCGCTCTCTCGATGTGGTTGCACCACTACATTGTAAATCTGTACAAAATCGTCCCAACTTTTAAATGTATTCTGTTTCAGAAAGTTTCAACATTTGTCTTACCTCCCGAAAACCTTGATGTACACGTACATTTTTTATTTTGTAACCCAAGTGCCTGGTTCCTCTGTGCCTAAAGCCTTTCTCTCCACTGAAATAAGACATTACGTTTCCATTCATCCCGCCAATATCTTTTAGCACAGATACATTTGTCCTACTATGTTCCATACACCAATACTTGCCTGTTCACTTGACCCACCTTAATCTCCTTATAGACTCATGTCCTCTTCATATCTTCCTTCTCGAACAGTTTCAAGTTTTTTTTTAGATCAGATCAGTGAAGACAGGCCCTTCGGCCCAAAACGTCCACACCGAACCGCCGAAGCGCAACTCACCCAGACCCATTCCCCTACATTTACCCCTTCACCTAACACTACGGGCAATTTAACATGGCCAATTCACCTAACCTGCACATTTTTGGACTGTGGGAGGAAAGCGGAGCACCAGGAGGAAACCCACGCTGAAGTTTGTATTCTTCCGTAATAAAGACAGAATATTTGGCCAAAGAAATACACTGTGGCCATATTGCAAAGTAATTGACAATGAAATATTGTTACTTCATGTCTAAACTATAAAGTTGAGACAATGCTAAAGTGTTTTGCAGTCGCATCACTCAGTTCCATTACTTAAAATAGAGTCAGATGGTGTGGAATGTGTCTGGGTAGAATTGAGGAACCATAAAAGTGAAAACCCGTAGTTGGAGTTATGTACAGGTCGACAAATCCGGAGTTATGTACAGGTCGACAAATCATCGTCAGAAGCTGGGGCGCATGATAGACGAGGAGATAGAAACGATATGTAGAAAAGGCAAAGTTACAGTGACTGGGGGGATTTCAATATGCAGGTGGACTGGGAAAATCAGTGGTAGTGGTTTGCAAGGAAAGGAATTTGTGGAATGTCTACAAGATGGCTTTTTGGAGCAGCTTATGGTGCAGGCAACAAAGGAACAGGCAATACTGGATTTAGAGCTGTGCAGTGAGGCAGACTTGATAAGGAAGCTTAAGGTGAAGGAACCTTCGGAGGCAGTGATCTTACTATGATTGAACCTACTCTTCAATTTTAGAGGGAGAACGTAGAATCGTAGTTAATATTACAGCTAACTAAAGACACCTTCAAAGACACAAGGGAGGAGCTGGATAGAATTGACTGGGAGAGGAGCCGAGCAGGAAAGACAGTGGAACAATAATGGCGGGAGTTTCTCAGAGCAAGTTTGGAGTCACAGCAGAGATTTATCCCGAGGTAAAAGATGCATTGCACAGCGAGATGGAGGCAACAATTGATGACTGGGACAGGCATGGCTAGGGTAAAAGGAAAATAGAAAGTAGATAACATAGCAAATAGCAGTGCGAAACCAGAAGATTTGGAAGCTTCAAAGATGAACAGATGGCAACAAAATAAGAAATAAGGACGGAGAAGATTAAATATAAGGTTAAGCTATCTAGTGATATAAAGGACAACTGTAAGAGTTTCTTTAGACATATAAAAGGCAAAAGAGAAGCAGAAGTGGATATTGGGGCACTGGAAAATGACGCTGGAGAGATAGTCGTGTGGAACAAATAATAGATGAGAAAATGAATAACTATTACGAGAGTGGGCAAAGAAGTGGCAGATGGAGTACATCTTGGGAAAGTGCGAGATGATGCACATTAGTAGGAATAATACAGGCATAGACTACTTTGTTAGTGGAGAGAAAAATCAGAAGGCTGAAGTACAAAGAGAGTTGCGAGTTCCAGTTCAGGATTGTCTCTAGATAAACTTGTAGGTTGAGTCAGCAATTAGGAAGGTGTTGTATCTGGTGCACAGTGTGATTGAAATCTTATATTCAGCAAAAGAACCGAGTTAACTCTTACAAACAATAGTTGTTTATTGATCACAATTAATATAGAACAATAAAACGAATTATAACGCAATGATAAACGTTACACATTATCTTATGCTTTAACTTAACTTTGGATGGTCACAGACCACCCCACTAGAAGTTGACCGGGCTCGACTTGGTGATGTCTTCCTGTTCTTCTGATGATCTTGGAGGTGTCTTCTCTTTCCCTGGTTATTCTCCAGTTACTGCACTGTGTGGGGATTTGTGGTGATTCTTATCCTTCCAAGTCTTCACACCCTTTTTGGAAGGTAAGGAGGATCTGTCAATGGAATGATCAGGTTCATTTACCCTGATTAATCAGACTCAACCATGGGTTGGCTCAAGGGCAACATTCCATTGTCCCATTCAGGTCCAACTTCAGGTGAGTATTACAGGATCTGTAGTTTCAGGTTTGTTTGCAAACCGTCTGTGAGTATCTGCAGCCTGTCTGTATTCTGCACCATGTGGATTAGCACAGAGACTTTAGTCAAAGCTGGGGTCGATTTCACAGCATGCTTTAATAATTGTTCATTTTTGTAACTCCATGGTAAATTTATTATTGCCCGTTGTAAGATTATTCTTTCAGGTGGCCCGTCCGGTCAGAAAGGCCTTCAGCCTGAGAGTGGTGAATCTATAATAAAGATGGCAGTTTCCTTACCTAAAGGACATTAGTGAACCAGGTGGGTTTTTCTTGGCAATCGATTCATAACCACTATCAGTCTCTTAATTCCAGATTTGAATTCAAGCTCCCCTACTTGCTGTGGCAGGATTTGGACCCAGGTCACCAGAACATTATCTGGGCTTATCACATAAGAATTCAGTTATCACACCATGAGGCCACTGACTTGCCCAATCCTCCATAGCGTGACTAACGTGTGCAGTATGACATGCACTAGATTAGCCTTCATGTTATCCTTGACTTCCTTATCAAGATACGGATGATTTTTTTTGTCCTGTTATGCAACTCCTGTTCGGCCTTCAGTATCTCCCTAATTATTTGCCAAATTTCTTCATCTGCCTGCCTTTGACTATTCTTTTCTCCCACCTCCACCCACCCCCCAGTCCACCCAGGCCAAATCCTTCCTTAGGCTAGTCTAATTACCATTGCCTAACACTAAAACTCTCATGTATGACTCAGTCTTCACTCTTTCAATATAAATGTGAAACTCCAGCATGTTGTGTTTACTCCTTCCAAGTCAAAGCTCATCCACCAATCCTTTCTTGTTACATAATATCAAATCTAAATTAACCCATTCTCTGGTTGGTTCCATGCCATCCTGCTCTCAGAAATAATCTCTCATACACTCCATGAATTTTTATTCGAGGATATCACTGTCAAGTTGATTAATTGAGTCAATTTGCATGTTCAAAACACCCATAGTTAAAATTGTGCCCCTGTTACAAGCCCTCACAATATTCTATCTCAGAAGTACTTTGGGGGGACAATGGCTGAAAATTCCTCTTCCCAAGATGTTTCTTCTCTTGCTTTTTATTTGCACCGAGATGGATTTCAAATATGTTTTGGCACAAAACAGTTTGAAAAGGTCTGAGTTCCCACTCGCACGAACAAATGTTTATTTTCTTTACACGAACCACATTTCACAGTTAATATTGAGGAATTAAGAGGGCTCAAAGTGGTCATGAGATAACTTTAGCAAACAGGGTTGAGGAAAATCCCAAAGACTACGTTTCATATATAAGCAACAAGAGGGTAACTCGAGAACTATTTGGCCCACACAAGACAAAGGAAGAAAGTTATGCATGGAGTCAGAAAATGGGTGAGATTCTTAGCGAATACTTTGCATCTGTATTCACCAAGGAGAGGGACATGATGGATGTTGAGGTTAGGGATAGATCTTTGCATACTCTGGGTCAAGTCGACATAAAGAGGGCGGAAGTGTTGGATATTCTAAAAGGTAGAAATGTAGACAAACTCCCAGGTCTGGATGAGATCTACCACAGGTTACTGAGGGATGTGAGCGAGGAAATAACTGGGGCTTTAACAAATATCTTTGCAGGACCCTTGTACATGGGTGAGGTCTCGGAGGACTGGAGCATTGCTAATGCTGTCTCCTTGCTTAAGAAGGATAGCGGGAATTATCCAGGTATTTATAGACTGGCGAGCCTCAGATCAGTGGTAGGGAAGCTTCTGGAGAAGATACTGAGGGACTTGAGTAAGGTGTTTTATTAGGTTCTCCAGAGTAGGCTGATGGAGAAGGTGATGCCGTATGGGGTCCAGAATGTTTTATCTAGATGGATAGAGAACTGGCTGGCCAACAGGAGACAGAGAGTAGTAGTGGAAGGGGATTTCTCAAAATGGAGACCTATGACCAGTGGTATGCAACAGCGATCTGCGCTGGGACCACTGTTGTTTGTGATATATGTCAATGATTTGGAGGAAGGTATCGGTTGCCTGATTAGCAAGTTTGCAGATGACACCAAGATTGGTGGAGTAGCAGATAGTGAAGGGGAATGTCAGAGAATGCAGCAGAATATAGATAGTTTCGAGAGATGGGCACAGAAATGGCAGATGGAGTTCAGACTGTGCAAATGTGAGGCAATGCATTTTGGAAGATCCAGTTCAAGAGCAATAATACAGGAAACGGGAAAGTCTTGGGGAAAATTGATATTTCGTGAGACCTGTGTCCGTTGTTTCCTGAAGGTGGCAACGCAGGTCAGTAAACTGGTCAAGGCAAAATAAGGCATGCTTTCCTTCATTGGATCAGCTGTTGAGTCCAAACGGTGGCAGGTCATGTTACAGTTGCATAGGACTTTGGTTTCACCGCATTTGAAATACTGCATATATTTCTGGTCAGCACGTTACCAAAAGGATGTGGATGCTTTGAATAGAGTGCAGAGTAGGTTCACCAGGGTGTTGCCTGGTATGGAGGGTGCTGGTTATGAAGAAAGATTGAGTAGATTAGGATTATATTAATTATAAAGACAAAGGGTGAGGGGGACCTGATTGAGGTCTACAAAATCAAGAGAGATATAGACAGGGTGGATAGCAAGAAGCTTTTTCCCCAGATTTTGGAACTCAATTACTAGGAGTCATGGGTTCAAAGTGAGAGGGGAAGGGTTTAGGGTAGATATATGTGGGAAGTTCTTTCCACATATGGTGGTGACAGCCTGGAAAGTGTTACCAGCAGAGGAGATCGCGGCAGGTAGAATAGCGTTATCTAAGATGTATCTGACATATACATGAATGGGCAGGGAGCAGAGGGATACATTCTCTTAGAAAATAGGTGGCACGTTTAGAAAATAGGAGGATCTGGATCAGCACAGTCTAGGAGGGCCGAAGGGTCTGTTCCTGTGTTGGAATGTTCTTTGTTCTTGATCAATCATTCTAAAAATAGCAAGCTTTCAACTTATTGTATGCTACAATTTAATGATATAAACCATTTATTTGACAGTACATATCAAATTATTGTCATTTCTAAATTACAGTCACAGAGTCAAAGAGATGTACAGCATGGAAACAGTTCCTTCGGTCCAACCTGTCCATGCCGACCAGATAACACAACCCAATCTAGTCGCACCTGCCAGCACTCAGCCCATATCCCTCTCAATCCTTTCTATTCATATACCTATCCAGACACCATCTAAATGTTGCAATTGTACTAACTTCCACCACTTCCTCTAGCAGCTCATTTCATACACAAACCACCCTCTGTGTGAAAAAGTTGCACCTTGCATCTCATTTATATTTTTCCTTTGCAACCTAACTCTATGCCCTCTAGTTCTGGACTCCCCCACACCAGGGAAATGACCTTGTCTCTCTCCCCATTCATGGCCCTCATGATTTTATAAACCTCTTTAAGGTCACGCCTCAGTCTCCAAAGTTCCAGGGAAAATAGCCATAGCCTATTCAACCACCAGCGATAGCTCAAACCCCCCAACCTTGGCAACATCCTTGTAAATCTTCTTAGAACACTTTCAAGATTCACAACATCCTACCGATATGAAGGGGAACAGAATTGCACGCAATATTCCAATGGTCGCCTAACCAATGTCCTGTACAGCTGCAACATGACCTCGCAACTCCTGTACTCAATGCTCTGACCAATTAAGGAAAACATACAAAATGCCTTCTTCACTAACCTACCTACCTGTTCCTCTACATTCAAGAAACAATGAACCTGCACACCACGGTCTCTTTGTTCAGCAAAATTCCATTGGACCTCACCATTAAGAGTATTAGCCCTGCTAAGATTTTCTTTCCCAAAATGCAGCATCTCACATTTATCTAAATTAAACTCCATCTGCCACTCCTCAGCCCATTGGCCCATATGATCAAGATCCTCTTGTAATCTGAGGTAACCTTCTTCGCTGTCCACTACACCTCCAATTTTTGTGTCATCAGCAAATTTGCTAACTATACCTCTTATACTCACATGCAAATCATTTACATAAATGACAAAAAGTAGTGGACCCAACACTGATTCTTTGACATTCCACTGGTCACATGCCTCCAATCTGAAAAACAACACTCCACCACCAGCCTCTGTCTTCTACTTTTAGCTAGTTCTGTATCCAACTGGCTAGTTCTCCCTGTACTCCAATGAAATCTAACCTTGCTAACCAGTCTCCCATGGGGAACCATATCGAATGCCTTACTGAAGTCCATATATATCACGCCCACCGCTCTGCTCTCATCAATCCTCTTCGTTACTTCTGCAAAAACTTCAATCAAGTTAGTGAGACATAATTTTCCAAACACAAAGCCACGTTGACTATCCCTAATCAGTCTTTGCCTTTCCAAATACATGTTCATCCTGTCCCTCAGGATTCCCTGCAACAACATGCCCTCCACTGACGTCAGTCTCATTGGTCTATAGTTCCCTGACTTGTCCGTTCCACTTTTCTTAAACACTGGCACCACGTTCGCCAACCTCCAGTCTTCTGGCACCTCACTTGTGGCTATCAATTGTACAAGTATCTCTGCAAGAGTCCCAGCAATCAGTTCTCTAGCTTCCCACAGAGTTCTAGGCTACACCTGATCGATCGCGTCCTCGGGATTTATTCATGCATTTCAAGACATCAGCACTTCCTCCTCTGTAATATGAACATTTTTTAAGATGTCACCATCTATTTCTCTGTATATCTACCTCGCCCATGTCCTTCTCCTGAGTAAACACCGATACAAAATAGCATTTAGTATCTCCCCTAACTCCTGCAGCTCCACACAAAGGCTGTCTTGCTGAACTTTGAGAGCTCTATTCTCTCCCTATTTACCCTTTTGTCCTCAATGTATTTGTAAAGTCATTTTGGATTCTCCCTAAATCTATTTTCCAAATCCATCTCATGTCCCCTTTTTGATTTCCTGACTTCCCTCTCTCGTATACTCCTCCTGCCTTTATACTCTTGTAAGAATTCACTCGGCCTATCCTGCCTGTACATGTCAAATGCTTCCTCTTTTTTCTTAACCAGGCCCTCAATTTCTTTAGTCATTCAGTACTCTCTAGAGCTGAAAATGTGTTGCTTGAAAAGCGCAGCAGGTCAGGCAGCATCCAGGGAACAGGAGAATCGACATTTCGGGCACAAGCCCTTCTTCAGGATGAGGAAGGTTTGTCCAGCAGGCTAAGATAAAAGGTAGGGAGGAGGGACTTGGGGGAGGGGCGTCGGAAATGTGATAGGTGGAAAGAGGTCAAGGTGAGGGTGATAGGTCAGACTGGGGTGGGGGTGGATAGGTCAGGAAGAAGATTGCAGGTTAGGAAGGCAGTGCTGAATTCGATGGATTTGACTGAGACAAGGTGGGGGGGGGAGGGGAAATGAGGAAACTGGTGAAATCCGAGTTCACCACTTGCAGAGGGTTTCAGAGAACACCTCTGGGACACCCGGACCAACCAACCCAACCACCCTGTGGCTCAACACTTCAACTCCCCCTCCCACTCCACCAAGGATATGCAGGTCGTTGGACTCCTCCATCGCCAGACCACAACAACACGACGGTTGGAGGAAGAGCGCCTCATCTTCCGCCTAGGAACCCTCCAACCACAAGGGATGAACTCGGATTTCACCAGTTTCCTCATTTCCCCTCCCTCCACCTTGTCTCAGTCAAATCCATCGAATTCAGCACCGCCTTCCTAACCTGCAATCTTCTTCCTGACCTCTCCGCCCCCACCCCAGTCTGACCTATCACCCTCACCTTCACCTCTTTCCACCTATCACATTTCCGACGCCCCTCCTCCCTACCTTTTATCTTAGCCTGCTGGACAAACTTTCCTTTTTCCTGAAGAAGGGCTTGTGCCCGAAACGTCGATTCTCCTGTTCCCTGGATGCTGCCTGACCTGCTGCGCTTTTCAAGCAACACATTTTCAGCTCTGATCGCCAGCATCTGCAGTCCTCACTTTCTCCATTCAGTACTCTCTACACCTACCAGCCTTTCCTTTCATCCTAACAGGAATATATTGTCTCTGGATTCTCGTTATCTCATTTCTGAAGGCTTTCCATTTTCCAGCCATCCCTTTCCCTGCGAACATCTGCTGCCATCAGCTTTTGAAAGTTATTGCCTAATCCCATCAAAATTGGCATTTCTCCAATTTAGAACATTAACATTTGCATCGAGTCTATCCTTTTCCATCATTATTTTAAAACTAATAGAATTGTTGGCAAATAGCTGAAGCTCACATATTTCAGGTGAGAAATTAAATCGATTGATTATATTTAAATGTGTAAGAGTTGTAAGTCTATTTTATTTTTCAATCTTTTGTTCAATCTGAATATGCAATCAATCAGAGGTCAGCCACTTTGTAACTGATAGAGCGACAATGTATGTATTTGAATACTGAGATTCAATGTGTAATTGTGATCACCAAAATAGCCAGACCCGTTCGTTTTCGATACAAAACAAAATGTGATTCCTTACTTTTGTATAATAAAAGGTTTTTCGTGTTTATATTTTAATTCCATCAATGTGGAATCAACTTAATTGTTTTCAGAGATGATGCAGTTATTGTTCAGTTGAATAATTGTAGCTCATACCTTATTATTGCACAATTCACAAACATGGCTAACTCCTGATCATTGTTCAGATCAGTAAACTCATGGCTTTACATCATGACCAACATTAAAAGTGGATTCCAAAAGGCCTGAATTTGGGTACAGTGCTACTGGACCTCGCAGCTGCCGGTGGCACTGAGTGAGGCACTGGCCTGCTCCTGAATCTGACCAGACAGTTTCCAACCTGGGTCAGGGCAGTCATTCAAACACTCTCTGACAGAGATTCATTTGGATCTGCCTTGAGCAGGAGGAAACTAGCCAACAGGCCATCACTGCTCTCAGTGTAGATACAAATGCTGTCTAAATTAGACACCACTGACTGACCAGGAACCATGCCTTATAAATTCATCATCAGTCAGAGCCTGGCCCAGGGAGCAGATGTATGGACATGGAGTGTCATAATCACATCGCACACGTTACTTATGGTGATGACATCTGGCATGACCTCCAGATTCCATACATCTGCCCCCTGGACCAGACACTGGATGAAAATGGTCAAAACTAACAGTCTATTGTCTCACAGCGAACCCTCTGAAACTATATCCACTAAATTAACCAGGATCAAAATAAAATTGTACATGCCTCAGATACAAATTCATAGGTCATCCAACAGAATGTATCTGAAGAAACCAGGAGCAAACGGCAAGCCAAGAATCGTTTTAATATCTGAACTTGGTGGATTTTGTCTGGTCTTGGAAACCTCACATATGCTGACATTCAGGTGAATGTAACAAAGCACATCAAAACTGGACCTCTTGGTCTAACGCCCCACCCCAGATTCCTGACCTCACACACCTCACTCCCTCACCCGCCTCCCTCCCTCCCACATTCACCAACCGACGAGAATCCACAAGCTGAGTGAAACTTGGAACATAGAACAGTACAGCACAGTGCAGGCGCTTCAGCTCTCAATGTTTTGGCAGCCTTTTATCCTACTCTAAGATCAGACTAACCTACATAACCTTCAATGTACTAACGTCCATGTGCCTATCCAAGAGTCTTCTTAAATATCTCTAATGTATCTGACTCTACTACCACCACTGGCGGTGCATTCCGCCCCCATCACTTTCTGTATAAAGAACCTATCTCTGACAGCCCCCGAAACCTTTCTCCAATCACATTAAAATTACGGCCCTTGTTGATAGCCACTTCTGCCATGGGAAAAGACATTGGCTATCCAATCTATCTATGTCTCTCAACATCTTGTATACCCCTATCAAGTCACCTCTCATCCTTCTTCGCTCCAGGGAGAAAAGCCCCAGCTCCCACAAACTTTCTCCCTAAGACGTGTCCTCCAGTCCTGGCAGCAACTTGGTCAATCTCCTCTACACACTGTCTGAGGCTCCCACATGTTTCCTATACTGAGGCAACCAGATATGAACACAATACCCCTAGTGTGGTTGAACCTCAGCTTTATTGACCTAAGCATTAACCTCGCCGCTCTTAAACGCAATCCCCCATAATGAAAGCCAACACACCATACACCTCCTTAACAACCTTATAAACGTCGGTGGCAACACTGAGGAAACTATGGGCATGAACCCCAAGATCCCTCTGTTGCTCCACACTGCCAAGAATTCTGCCTTTAACCCTGGATCCTGTATGCAAATGCAACCTTTCCAAATTAAATTAATTCACACTTTCAACGGGTAAACTCTATCTGCCACTTATCAGCCCAGCTCTGTGTCCTGTCAATGTCCTGTTGCAAACTACAACAACCCACCACACTATCCACAACTCCATCAAACTTCATGTCATCGGCAAACTTTCTAACCCACCATTCCACTTTCTCATCAAAGTCATTTATAAAAATCACAAAGAGCACAGGCCCCAGAACCGATCCCTGTGGAACGCCACTGCTCACTGAGCTCCAGGCTGAATACTTTCCATCTGCTACCACCCTCTGTCTTCTATGGGCCAGCCACGCCCGTATCCAGACAGCCAAATTTCCCTGCGTCCCATGCCTTCTTACCTTCTGAATGAGCCCAAAACGGGGAACCTTATCAAACGCCTTCTAAAATTAATCTTCACCACATCTACTGGTCTATCTTCATCAACATGTTTTTTCACAACTTCACAGAATTCAATAAGGTTTGTGAGGAATGATCTGCTCTTCAAAAAGCCATGCTGACTACCTCTGATCATACTATGTTTTTTTTAAGTAATTGTAAATCCTGTCTCTCAGAATCCTCTCCAATACTTTGCCCTCCACTGGTATAAGACTGACTTTTCTATCATTCCCAGGGTTATCCCTATTCCCTTCCCTGAACAAGAGGATAACATTTGCCACCCCCCAAACATCTGGCACTATTCCAGTGAACAGTGAAGACGCATAAGTATTACCAAAATCACACCAATCTCTTCCATCACTTCCTGGAGTAACCTTGTGTATACCTCCTCTGGCCCAGGGGATTTATCCATCCTTATGTTTGTACTTCAATCAGTCTGTATTTTCCCTCAACCTGTCTACACCCTGTCCAACCAATTGATTGACTGCTTTCGTTTTCAGTGCTATATACAGTGCTGCCTTGCTGAGCAAGTATGGTTCCCAAAGTCCTGCAAATCACGGAATCAAAAAGAAAGGAATGCATCAATGCTTTCCTGATAAAGAGCTCATGCCCGAACTATCGACTATCCTGCTCCTCGGATGCTGCCTGACATGCTGTGCTTTTCCAATACCACACTTTTCAACTCTGATCTCCATCAACTGCAGTCCTCACATTCTCCATTACTGTGTTCTTTCCCCTTTGCACACTGAGGGGGGGAATTAACCATCAGAAACTCATTGTATGTGGAGCTGACTGCTCAGTTCTGGAAAGTTGCACTTGATGAATACATTCTTTTTTTAAAAAAATACAATTCAACAAATATTCATTCAGTCCCAGAGTTACAATTTTGTTTCATGGTTTGGGCAGCCTGATAACAAATAGTGAATGATTGAGGAAATCCGATACACAGAGTATTCCAGGTGTTATATTCCAGCTTAACATTAATGCTGGGAGTATTATCAGACAGACTGTTGTGACAATGGCATGTGTCGACATGTGGAGATGGAATATTTTGCCATCACAGAGACGTGTTTGAGGGAGGTCAGGGCTAACAACTCAGTACTCTGTTGTACTTGAATTATAGTCAGGACAGGAGAGGGTGTTAAAGAGGAGGTGGTGTTGCATTATTAATTAATGAACAGTTACTGCAGTAAGGAGAGACAATATCTTGGATGTGTCTTTAAATGAGGAATTATGGGTCGAGGTGAGGTTCCAAACGATGACAGGCACCCTGCTGGGGATATTTTATAGAGCCCCAGAAAAATGAAAATGCAGGAGCAAATATATAACCAATTCACTGAGGTGCGTAAAAACCAATTCACTGAGGTCTGAAGGAAACCAGGCTGGAGATGTTACAGAGATAGGAAAGCAAAGCTGGAGATGTTACACGGAGAGAGGAACGCAAGGCTGGAGATGTTACAGAGACAGAGGATAGCAAGGCCAGATATGTTACAGAGAGATAGGAAAACAATGTTGGAGATGTTACAGAGAGAGGAAAGCAAGGCTGGAGGTGTTACAGAGAGAGGAAAGCAAGGCAGGAGGTGTTACAGAGAGAGGAAAGCAAGGCAGGAGGAGCTACAGAGAGAGGAAAGCAAGACTGGAGATGTTACAGGGAGAGAGGAAAGCAAGGCTGGGGATGTTACAGAGAGAGGAAAGCAAGGCTGGAGGTGTTACAGAGAGAGGAAAGCAAGGCAGGAGGTGTTACAGAGAGAGGAAAGCAAGGCAGGAGGAGCTACAGAGAGAGGAAAGCAAGGCAGGAGATGTTACAGGGAGAGAGGAAAGCAAGGCTGGAGATGTTACAGAGAGAGGAAAGCAAAGCTGGAGATGTTACAGAGAGAGGAAAGCAAGGCTGGAGATGTTACAGAGAGGAAAGCAAGGCTGTAGATGTTACAGCGATAGGAAAGCAAGGCTGGAGATGTTACAGAGAGAGAGGAAAGCAAGGCTGGAGATGTTACAGAGAGAGAGGATAGCAAGGCCAGAGATGTTATAGAGAGAGAGGAAAGCAAATTTGGAGATGTTACAGAGAGAGGAAAGTTAGGTTGGAAATGTTACAGAAATGCAAAAGCAAGGCTGGAGATGTTAGAGAGATGCGAAAGCAAGACTGGAGATGTTACAGAGGTAGGAAAGCAAGGCAGGAGATGTTACAGAGAGAGGAAAGCAAGGCTGGAGATGTTACAGAGAGAGGAAAGCAAGGCTAGATATGTTACAGAGATGCGAAAGCAAGGCTGGAGATGTTACAGTGATAGGAAAGCAAGGCTGGAGATGTTACAGAAAAATAGTAAAGCAAGGCTGGAGATGTTACAGAGATAGGAACGCAAGGCTGGAGATGTTACAGAGATGTGAAAGCAAGGCTGGAGATGTTACAGAGGTAGGAAAGCAAGGCTGGGGATGTTACAGATAAATAGGAAAGCAAGGCTGGAGATGTTACAGAAAAATAGGAAAGCAAGGCTGGAGATGTTACAGAGATGCGAAAGCAAGGCTGGAGATTTCACAGAGGTAGGAAAGCAAGGCTGGAGATGTTACAGAGATGCGAAAGCAAGGCTGGAGATGTTACAGAGATGCGAAAGCAAGGCTGGAGATGTTACAGAGATGCGAAAGCAAGGCTGGAGATGTTACAGAGATAGGAGAGCAAGGCTGGAGATGTTGCAGAGGTAGGAAAGCAAGGCTGGAGATGTTATCGAGAGAGAGGAAAGCAAGGCTGGAGATGTTACAGAGATAGGAAAGCAAGGCTAGAGATGTTACAGAGATCGGTAAGCAAGTCTGGAGATGTTACAGAGATGCGAAAGCAAGGCTGGAGATGTTACAGAGGTAGGAAAGCAAGGCTGGAGGTGGTCGCGAGATTGCGTGGCCTGTGCATGCAAGAACATGTTATTGAGATATTTTATAATTCATTCACAGGGTATGGGGGGAGGTGTAGCAGCTGGATATTAGAGAGTTAGGGTGGGGTGCAGGGACTGGCGGAATTTACAGTGAGAGGTGGGGCTGGAGTATGAGATAAAGATTGTGGAGATACGGAGGGTTACTGAGATACCAATGGATGTGGCGGCTGGAAGAGATGACCGGGAAGGATACAGAGATACACGTAGATACTTTAAAAACTGAATTATGCACTGTCTTAGTAGAGAAAATATTGTAGAATTCTGTGGAATAGACAAGGCACTTGGAGGAACTGAAGGAGGGAGACCTTGGACTGTCAAATCACAAGAGTCATAGAGTGGGTGTCATACAGCACAAAAGAGGCCCTTCACTTGATAGTGACAAAAATTAAAAGCACTGCAGACACTGGAATTCCCTCCTTCGTAATGTCTGGGGACTAGGGCGAGATGTGGCAAAGGCATTCAACAGACTCCTCAAGCAACAATGTGACATAACGAAACCTCATGGTGTCAGATCAAACACTGAAATGGAAACCTCCTGATGACTCCACTGCCTGAGCTGGTGGGTCAGTGTCCCTCTACATTGAACAACACTTGGAGGACGCACTGACAGAGTGAATGAGCTGGGGAATGTATACTGGGTGGACCATTTCAAACCCCACCACCAAGAGGGGCTCAGCAGCAGCATTGCTGATCGAGACGGTCGGGTCCAAAAGGACATAGCTGCTGGACTGGGGCTGCACCGAATCAGGAGGGAGCGACTGACAGGCAGAAACATACTTGACCTCATCCGCACCAAACTACCGGCTGCAGACACATTGATCGAGGACCATATTGGGAATGGTAACAGGGCATACAGTATTTCTACAGAGAAAGTCCCACTTTTACATTGTCAATAGTGCGTGTGCGTGTGTGTGTACACACATGCATGAGCGCACATGTGAGAAATATTATCACCATGCTAAATGGTAAAGATTTCAAAGAGATCTAGAACCCAGCACTGGCCTGTGTGAGTTGATTCTGGTCGTTACCAACAGCAGCAGAATTGTACTTTAGCACAATTTTCACTGTCACTGCCTGGCATATGCTCCACTTTACCGTGACCATCAGGCCTGGGGTTAAACCCGTGTTCTATGAGGAACACAGGAGGACCGGTCAAGAGCAACACCAGGTATACCTCACAATGAAGTAACGTTACCAAACAGGATCACTTACTCACCAAGTAGCGTAAACAGCCAGTGACAGACAGATGTAACCAACAAAACATACCTAATTTCTGCAATCCTGACGCATGCAATCAGCGTGAATTGTGTGGTCAATCAAACAACTCACTGGAAGGGTAGGATCCACAAATATCACCCTCCTCAACGATGAAAGGGCCCAGTGCAACAAGAGAAAAGCTAAGGCTGAAACATTCACAAAAATGTTCAGACCAAAGTGTCGATGGGATGATCTATTTTAGTCTTCTCCAGATGGGAATCATCAGCTCAGTCTATTCACTGTGTGTGGTAACTCCAAACGGCTGATGGGATGGGGAATGCAAAGTCTGTGGGCCCTGAGAACATTCCATTCAAGCTTTTCCTGCTGGGATACAGCGCTGGCACCTACCTGACAATGTGGGAAACTATCAGGGTGTGTCTTGTACGCACACAGACAAAACATCAGACAATCAATGACTACCACATTGCTCTAATTCCCAACATTGATAAAGTGGGATCAAGCAGCACTGCCTCAACACCAACCTGCTCGCTGAAGCTCAGTTTGGGCTCTCATCCCTTGGGCACATTGAAGCCTTAGTTTAACGATGTACAACAAGAGACCACACAGCTGAATTCTCGAGTTGAGGTGACAGGGAGTGCACTTAACATCATCATAACTGCATTTGACCAAGTGTCATATCCTGGATTAACAGCAAAATTGGAGCAAATAGGAATCGTCTGCACTGGCTGAAGTTATACCTGGTACAAAGGAAGGTGGCTGGAGTTGGTGGGGAGAAGCCATCTCAGCTCCGCCGCAGGTCCCCAGGGGAGGGGTTTCCGAGTAAACCTGTAGACCAGAAATGGAAAGGCAGGGCACCATACACCAACAGGATGATAGGGTTGTTCCCTTGTTAGATAGATGCAACTAGCGGCAGTTTAACTGGACAGTCATCATGCCTCAAGCAAGGGAGAGGTTGAGTAAGAGAGCCCTTTCCAGGCACCTCATTCAGTGCTGGAACTGAACCCACACTGTTGCCATTAATCTGTATTACAAACGAGCCGTCCACCTGACTGAGCTAACCAAGTCCTCGCTCAGCACCTTGGGGAAGATACTGCAACATTATTCTGTTCAGATATGTTGTTCGACACCTCTGGAGCAAGTGGAACTAGAAGCAAGATTCCTAGCTCAGAGAGAGCATCAGTGAGCTGTAAGAGTTCTCTCTGCCCTAGGCCCAATAATTTTCAGCTGCTTCATAAATGACCATCCCTACTCAAGTAAAGTCACAACTGGGGATGTTTGCCAATGATTGGACAATGTTCAACACCATTCGTGATTTACTCAGATACTGGAGCAGTCCTTGTCCAAATGCAACAGGTCCTGGAACTATGCAGGTGTGTGCTTAACAGTGACAAGTACCACTCCCATTACTCACATGCCAGACAACGATTACCTCTGACAATAGAAAAGTGTACCATATCATTTAATGCTCAATGCCACCACCATCATTGAACACCCACCTAGCAATATCCCGGGGATTACCGTTAACCAGAACTGGACAGACCATATAATTTCATTACCCAGTCCTGTGAAGGGCTTATGCTAGAACGTCGACTCTCCTGTACCTCAGATGCTGTCTGACCTGTTGTGCTTTTCCAGCGCCACACTTTGACACATATTAATTGATTGGCTACAAGAATATGTCAGCGGCAAGAAATCCTACAGGAATGACTCACCTCAAAATTTCGGAAAGCCTGTCTCCCATCAAAAAGACTCATGTTGAATGTGTGTGTGATTGAATACCTCCATTTGCCTGTGAGTGCAGCTTCACCCCTCACCCACTGACACTCAGAAGCAGCAATGTCTGCCATCTACACGGTGCTCTGCAGAAATTTACCAAGGCTCCTTACAACGTAACTCTGAAACCACGAACATGAAGAAGGGCAAGGGAAGCAGATACATGGGACCACCATGTTCGCGTTCCAATCCAAGCCATCTACCGAGCTGATTGGGAAGTATATTGCCGTTTTTTCAGTGCCACTGTTTCAAGTTCCCTCCCTAATGGTATTGTAAGTCTACCTACAGCACATGGGCAGCAGCGGGTCAATGTGACAGCTCATCCCCACCTTCTCAAGGGCAAAAAGGGACAGGCAATAAATATTGGCCTTATCATATTCCATGAATAAATTTACATAAAAAATATTGTCCAGTCCTGCCCAATTCTGGACACTGTGCTTTGGGTTTTGTGAGCTCTGGCTGGTTGGATCCAGGCAGTAACCTATTTGTTGCAAACAGCTGAAGGAATATGCTGTTTGAAACAATCGGACAGTCTCTCAGAGGCATGGTCTGCATACCGAGCATCACACAGACACTGACAATCACATCCCACATTACTGAGCTCTGAGACAGATAGAGGCAATTGAAAATATACTCATATCTCACTAACATGTTTAAACACAATAAACAATACAATAGACAATAGGTGCAGGAGTAGGCCATTCAGCCCTTCGAGCCTGCACCGCCATTCAATATAATTATAGCTGATCATTCCTAATCAGTATCCTGTTCCTGCCTTATCTCCATAACCCTTGATTCCACTATTTTTGAGAGCTCTATCCAACTCTTTCTTAAATGAATCCAGAGACTGGGCCTGCACTGCCCTCTGGGGCAGAGCATTCCACACAGCCACCACTCTCTGGGTGAAGAAGATTCCCCTGAGCTCTGTCCTAAATGGTCTACCCCGTATTTTTAAGCTGTGCCCTCTGGTTCGGCACTTACCCATCAGTAGAAATATGTTTCCTACTGCCAGAGTGTCCAATCCTTTCATAATCTTATACGTCTCAATCAGATCCCCTCTCACTCTTCTAAACTCAAGGGTATATAAGCCCAATCGCTCCAGTCTTTCAACGTAACATAGTCCCGCCATTCCAGGAATTGACCTCGAGAACTTACGCTGCACTCCCTCAATAGCCACAATGTCTTTCCTCAAATTTGGAGACCAGAACTGCACACAGTTCTCCAGGTGTGGTCTCACCAGGGCCCTGAACTGCTGCAGAAAAACCTCTTTGCTTCTATACTCAATTCCTCTTGTCATGAAGGCCAGCATGCTATTAGCTTTCTTCATTACCTGCTGTACCTGCATGCTTACCTTCATTGACTGGTGTACAAGAGCACCCAGATCTCTCTGTACTGCCCCTTTACCTAAATTTGTTTGTAGGAAAACTGTCAGAGGCATAGATAGAAGGACAGTTAGAGTTTTTTTTTTCCCAGAGTAGAAATATCAATTATTAGGGACCATAAGTTTTAGCTAAAAGGGAGAAAGTTCAGTGGATATGATAGGTAAGTTTTTTTGCTTTTCCAGACAGAATGTGCAAGTGCCTGGAATGCACTGATAGAGGAGAAAAGCTAATATAGCAAAGATTAAGAGGCAAAGAGACGAGACAGCAGCAACTAGAATAACATAGAATGTGCAGAAGCAAAATACTTTCGTTATAACTTTCGAAGGGCATCATGTGTCAGTGCGGCCTTGCTGGGCTGAAGGGCCTGTTCCTGTGCTGGACTGTTCTTTAATACATGATTTGAGCGCAGCAGTGGCGAGATGCTCACTGAATGATTCCTGATTATATGTAATCACATTCATGGAGATCGCTCATCATCAATTGTCAGCTTCATACCCTCCGTACCACTGCGGGGAACCTCATTATGGAGAATTTGACATGAAAGTCAGAGCTGTTAAGTGGTGACTCCATCTCGCCCCTCGATCCTGCGGCCTTCTATCTTGGACAGCAATGTCTTGGGGAACACTGCACTGACAGAAGCTGCATGTACTCCACACCCACCAATGCTGGCATCTGTCACATGCTATCCTCACCATGCCATCCAAGCACATCTCCAACCCACTACAGTACACTTCTGTACTTCAATGCTGCAGCTCAGGGTGCACTGACAACTCTCATTGCAATTCTGCTGCAAGGACACTTTGCACAGGGACACACACCCAGCTCATGGACTGTCCCTCTTGGCAGCTCACACCGTGTTTGTACACACTTACTTTGATATGCCTCGAATGTTCAAAGAATTATTGCCTTGCCTTACCCTGCCCTCAGCAATGTTTCTCCTCAGGCAGAGCTACCTGGCTCAGCTGCCCGCTGTATTGTCTTGGTGTTTAGCACAGACACAAACCCAGGAAGCTTGATATCATTGTCACGGTGCCCAGTAGTGAGACAAGGGGACACTTAGATCCCAATCCGGGAGCTTGGACACGGTCAGGAAGCCTCTTGTGGTTGTTAGGGTTAGGATCCTTCCTCTGTGACGGGGTGAGGAGCTGAATGTTGGGCAGACCCACGTCTCTCTTGACTCTTTCTCTCCTATTGTGGGATGGTTCCTTCTGGGATATGAAAATTAGCAAGAGATATTAAGGGAGATGGAAACGGTTGGTGCAGCTGTTAATGCTGGCACAGCCGGTGGAAAGGTGGCATGGTGTCCTGAGTGAGTGAGTGGGCAGCACAGGCACCAGGAACTGTTGGGTAGAGGGACAGAGATGAGATTGGAGAGACTGAGAGAAGGTGCTACATTCAGTGAGGGTGGGTAAGTTCACATGCAATTATAGGGGTGAGGGTGGGAGAACATGAGCCTTGGTGGGAGATGGCTGCAGTAACAGAGGAAGAGTGAGACTGAGGTCACAAAGTGCAGATGGTGGCACTTACCCTGTGGAGGGGAGAAGGTCACTGACCTCCTTCCTATACTGCTGGGCATTCACCTAGAAGGCTGGCACCTTACTGGCCCAGGGGTCATCCTCGGACCAAGCTGGCAGGGTCTGGATTCATGTTCTCCCCTGCCAGTCCGGGAGGAAGATAATGTCCCTCTCGTGCACCATGCCATCCACCAGAACCTCACGGGCTTGTCCACAAAGTGAAACCCCAGTTTTACCCCGTCTGCCGTGTCCAGGGTAGTTTCGGAGTGACAAACCTATAGTATAATGACTTTTTAAAGATGGCCCCTGTAACAGGGAGGCCGCTTCATTCTGGGATTTCCAGGTATCGTGTTGGTATCAGATGAGAAGACAACCGCATGGTCGGGGAGTGTAGTTAATGAGGCAGATTGGGGATGGTGTCATGAGAAAATGCACTTTACCTTGTGGAGAGAAACCCTCCATGAAACTCGACTAAAATTAGACTTGACCAAATCATAAGATGGTTTAGGCCTCTGTCTGTCTGAATCAAAATAGGGATGCAGTGTGAAGTATTGGGAGCAACAAACCTGGAGACGAGAATTATACAGGAGTTTCAAATCCTTAAAAAGGGATAATACAATGTTCCAGACTGTTAAAATGAGCCGGGGGAAATCCCCTGTCTTATAGTTACCTACATTTTCCAATCCTCACTGGATGCATGGATGGTGCCGGAGGACTGGAGAATGCCGAACACTGCAGCTTTGTTTAATGTGGAGCAAGGGACTGACTGAATAGGTCGAGGCTAGAATTCTGAGACAATGGATAAACGGTCACTGAGGAAGTCCCAGGGACTCCAGCACAGTTGGTCTGGAGTTGTTCAGGGAAGGTCGGGTGTAATTAATCTGACTGTGTTGGTTTGAGGCAGTAACTTGTAACTGCATGTAACTTGCTTGCATTTGACGAGACAGCCCATGGCAGACCTTTTAAAAACAGAAACAATGGGGTCCAGGCAAATGGAGCAAACAACCCAGAGAAGTGAAAGGCAAGGCATTTGGGGATATCGACAATAGAGAGGAATGTACAATAAATGAGAGTATGGTCAGTGTGGGCAGATAAATGAAGGTAGCTGGAAACATCAATAAATGTAGCAAATGGGACCATTTCCTCTATCAGACAAAATACAGAATTTCAGAGCAGGAAGCTTATGCAGGAACTGTATAAATAATGAGCTAAGTCACAGCGGCTGGTGCAGGGGCTCAGGAAGGGAGGGTTGTCGGGACTGGAGATTAAACAGATAGGGGAGAAATTGGAGCTGCAGGAGTTTATGGAGAAAGGGAGGATTGGGGGGACTGGAGATTACACGGATTGGGGTGGTAGCTGGAGCTGCAGGAGTTAATATAGGATTGTTGGTGCTGAGAATGACATGAACACGGACAATAATTGGAGCTGCAGGAGAGAGTGAGATAGGGAGGGTTGAAGGGGCTGTATCAGTTCACACAGCCAGGGAGAAGTGTAGGGATTGGACGAGCCAGAGATACTGAGGGTTGTCGGGCTGCAGGCGTTCAGAGAGTTAGTGAGGACTGTGAAGGCAGGTTTGCAGCATTCCCATCAGTTACACAGAGATGTGGAGTGCTGTTCTGGAGGAGGTTACAGAAATCAACAGGGTTGCAGATACTGGAAGATATTACAAAGAATATTACAAAGCTGTAGTATTTGAGGCGGTTACAACGGCAGGATGCGTTGAGGAGTTGGAGGCTGCTATAGGTGTTAAACATACTGCAAGGAATCAACAACCTTACATCGAACAGGGGTATTGGAAGTGCTGATGATAAAGAATCATAACTGCAGTAACTGAAGAATATCACAGAGCTGTGGAATAACATATGAGTTAGAGGAGTTATAACATAAGATGAGCTGTGTTCAATGGAGTCAGGAAAGATACAGGGAGATCTGAAGAGACTACAGGTGATCAAAAGAACAGTGAGGATTCTCAGTGTAGGATTGGGGCAGTTTATGCAGACAGGGAGTATTTTATGGAATGGTGCTATTCACAAAGATTAAGCGAGTGGTATGGAATTGAGGAACGATCAGAGATATGGAAGTTCATGAAGACATTTGTTGATGTCGGATGCTGAGGTTCTGGAGATTATAAGGATCAGAAGGCTGGACAATCTGTCAGAGCTTACAGAGACAGGAACCAGCAATAGAGCCTGGAGACACTAACACAGATAGGGAGCACTGCAGATACTGGAGGAAGGTTCTGCTTTAGGGATGGTTGTAGGGGAGAGTAACGTTTGCACAGATAGGGGTGTAAGAGCGGGAGAAGATTATGAAGACAATTAGATTGGTGGGGAGACTGGAGGAGATTACATTGACAGGGCTGGTGATAGCGACGGGAGGATGTCACATAGACAGTAAGTCTTGTAGAAACTGATCAGGAGAGTCACAAGCATTGGAGTTGTTTCCACAGATCGGGGGCGTTGCATGGACCTGAGAGGATTACGCAGATAGGGAGGATTGTAGGGTGTTCACATTTTCAGAGTGTTTCAGGACTGGACAAGTTTACACAGTTAAGGAGGGATGTTGGAGCTGTGGGAGTTCACAGAGACTTTGAGGTTTGATGGGTTTGGGGCTGCTTATGGATAGAGGGATATATTTAGGGACAGTAATATGGAACGCAGAGGGAGAGATTAGATTAGATTTCCCTACAGCATGGGAACAGGTACTTCGGCCCAACAAGTCCACACTAACTCTCCAAAAATAACGCACCCAGAGCCACTTCTCTCCGACAATGCACCTAACACTGTAGGCAATTTAGAATGGCCAATTCACCTTACCTGCACATCTTTGGACTGTGGGAGGAAACTGGAGCACCCGGAGGAAACTCACGCAGACACGGGGAGAATGTGCATACTCCACACGGACAGAACCCAACGCTGGAATCGAACCTTGGTTCCTGGCGCTGTGAGGCACCAATGCTCACCACTGAGCCGTGCTGCCCCAAATTGCAGAATTACGCAAAGAGAGAGTTTTTGAGTTGCTGCGAGGGCTGTAGGGAGTGGACGAGCAAACAGAGATGTGGAGTGCTGTTGTGGTTTGAAAAGTGTCTGGAGGTGGTTATACAGATAAGGAGCTCGGTTGGGACAGGGGAAGGTTACTGTGGTGCTATAGGCCGGAGGCAGGAGTGTGATCGGACCCGCAGAAGGTTCTAGTGTTTTCTTGTTTTCTTGGGGCTTGAGGAAGGTACACAGGTGGGTACTTTGGTCCAGAGATGGGTGCACTGTAATTATTGTGCAAAACTACAGAAATAGGAATTATTGCACTGAGTGCAGGATGAGATTATTGAGATTGGGCATGTTATCGAAACTGGAGCAATTTACACAAAGAGAGAGTTGTCAGCATTGGAGTAGGTTTCAAATATGCAGCGGGAATATGGGAGGGATGGAGGTTATAGAAACAGGAAATTTTCTGGGAATTACAAGCATTCAGGACATTGGCACAAACAAGTTGGACCAAAAAGTATGTCTCCTTGCTGTATGACTCTATCACACGTCAAGAGACATGGTGAGGAGGGAATATAGAACAGAAAGATCCCAGGTTTCAATACCATCTCCTTGAGGGAGGCCTGCTCTCCCCTCTATTGTACTGATCCTCACTAAGACAGCACAGGCCTGGTTTGGTAACTGTCAACTTACTGTATTGACATTGGATGGCTCAGTACAGCAGAGATGAAAATGAACAAGAAATGGGGATTGAGCCTGGGACCATCATGCTCTGTGTTCGTTCTTCAACACTGTATCTATGTCATGTCTTCTGGACCAAAGTTCGATGTATTAAATACACTCTGCTCTGTTCACTGTGAGCAATCTTACTGATCTGCAGGATTTACTGAAGGCTCCAGACCTCTCTCTCACCATCTCTCTGGCTGACCAACTGTTTTCAATGTGGTGATAAACGAAACAGGAATTGGGTATTCTGCTGAGTCAGGAGCATCCTGAGTACGTACAGGAGACAGAGAAATGAATAAAGTTTGTGAGAAGATTTGTAGCTCGGGTGCTCGTTGTTGTGGTTCAATTCGCCGAGCTGGAAGTTTTTGTTGCAAACGTTTCGTCCCCTGTCTAGGTGACATCCTCAGTACTTGGGAGCCTCCTGTGAAGCGCTTCTGTGGTGTTTCCTCCAGCATTTATAGTGGCCTGTCTCTGCCGCTTCCAGTTGTTAGTTTCAGCTGTCCGCTGTAGTGGCCGGTATATTGTGTCCAGGTCGATATGTTTGTTGATGGAGTTTGTGGATGAGTGCCATGCTTCTAGGAATTCCCTGGCTGTTCTTTGTTTGGCTTGCCCTATAATGGCAGTGTTGTCCCAGTCGAATTCATGTTGCTTGTCGTCTGCGTGTGTGGCTACTAAGGATAGCTGGTCGTGTCGTTTCGTGGCTAGTTGATGTTCATGGATGCGGATCGTTAGCTGGCTTCCTGTTTGTCCTATGTAATGTTTTGTGCAGTCCTTGCATGGGATTTTGTACACTACATTAGTTTTGCTCATGCTGGGTATCGGGTCCTTCGTTCTGGTGAGTTGTTGTTTGAGCGTGGCTGTTGGTTTGTGTGCTGTTATAAGTCCTAGTGGTCGCAGTAGTCTGGCTGTCAGTTCTGAAATGCTCCTGATGTATGGTAGTGTGGCTAGTCCTTTGGGTTGTGGCATGTCCTCGTTCCGTTGTCTTTCTCTTAGGCATCTGTTCATGAAATTGAGCGGGTATCCGTTTTTGGAGAAAACCTTGTATAGGTGTTCCTCTTCCTCTTTTTGCAGTTCTGTTGTTTGCATTGTGTTGTGGCCCTTTTGAATAGTGTCTTGATGCGACTTCGTTTGTGTGTGTTGGGGTGGTTGCTTTCATAGTTCAGGACTTGGTCTGTGTGTGTGGCTTTCCTGTATACATTTGTGGTGAATTCTCCGTTCGGTGCTCTCTGTACCATCACGTCCAGGAATGGAAGTTGGTTATCCTTTTCTTCTTCTCTCGTGAATCGGATTCCTGTGAGTGTGGCTTTGATGATCCGGTGTGTTTTCTCTATTTCTGTGTTTTTAATGATTACAAAGGTGTCATCAACATATCTGACCCAGAGTTTGTGTTGAATTTGTGGTAAGACTGTTTGTTCGAACCTTTGCATTACTGCTTCTGCTATGAGTCCAGAGATCGGTGAGCCCATGGGTGTGCTGTTGATTTGTTTGTATATCTGGTTGTTGAATGTGAAGTGTGTTGTGAGGCACAAGTCCAGTAGTTTAAGTATGCCGTCTTTGTTGATAGGTTCAACGTCCTGTTGTCTGTTCTGTATGTCCAGCAGGTTGGCTATTGTTTATCTGGCTAGGGCTTTGTCAATCGAGGTGAACAGTGCCGTTACGTCGAATGAGACCATAGTTTCTTCCTTGTCTATGTGTATATTTCTGATGATGTCCAAGAATTCCTGTGTTGATTGTATAGATTGTCTGGATCCGCTGATCAGGTGTTTCAGTTTCTGCTGTAGTTCTTTAGCCAGTTTGTGTGATGGTGTCCCTGGTAGTGATACAATGGGTGTGAGTGGGATGTCTGGTTTGTGCACTTTAGGTAGTCCATAGAATCTGGGGGTGTTGTTGCTTTCAGGTTTCATTCTTTGTAGGTCAGACATGGTTATCTGTCCGTTTTTTGAAGATTCCTCAGTGTTTTATTTATCCTATTGGTAAGCTGTGGGGGGGTCAAACTCCCTCTTGGTAGTTGTTGGTATCTTCAAGTAGTTGTTGTGCTTTTTGAGTGTACTCTGCTTTGTCCAGGATGACCGTCATTCTGCCTTTGTCTGCTTGTAGTATGATTATGTTCTTATCGTTTCTTAGTGATTTTAGTGCTTCCCTGTCCTTGGTGTTGAGATTATGTGTTTGTCTTTTCCTTGTTATCAGAAGTACGATACTTTGCCTCACTGTTTGTTGTGTCTCTTCTGTCAGTCAACTGTTCCTGCGTGTGCATTCTAGTGCTGCTGTCTTGGCGTCCCTGTGGTTGTAGTTGAGTCCCTTGGCCAGTATTGTTCTTTCCGTGTCTGTGAGCTGTCTGTGGGAGAGGTTTTTAACCCAGGTGTGTGTTGTGTGTTATTTTGGCCATTTTTTCTTTTAGTGCCGTTTTTTTGCGGTGTGAGGCCCTGTTCTGTCCTATGGTGACAGCCCGTTCTATGGTCTGGGCCCATTCCTGATTCAGGGTTTTTGAAATTCACGACTTTTGGCGCGCAATTTCTTGTCTGTATTTTTGAATTCTGTTGTGAGCGTCTGTAATCATTACCTGCGTCATCCTGAGAAATGAATATAATGGGAAATCAGACTGATGCAGTGAGGGTTACACATGGAGAATGGCGCCGAGTCCCATAGAAATCTGGAAAATCCCAGTCTCCATCCCTGGCCTGTGCTGCGGCGTCTCCCTGGAGTGGAGAATTCTGTTGGCTCAGGATCTGGAGTAGCTGCAAAATGTGCAGTCACTGGCAGCAATTAGACCCTCCCAGTGACAGATACCACATGGAGTGATACTGAGTGAGATCATCAGAATGCAGGAAGGCATCACGATCAAACCACGGTCACGAAGAAGGTGCACTGGGATCAGTACTCAGGGGTGAGGGAGCTATCAGTGGGCCAGGCAATGGTCTCGGGTTACTCTCACTCGTGTGTTCATCCAGAATTTAATTCCGGTAGCAGGGATACCCAAACTACTACTTAGTTCCCTTTAAGTAAGGAAATCTGTTATCGGCTGCCGGTCTAGCCTACATATGAATCCAGACCCAGAGCAATGGGATTGACTCTCAAATGCTTCTGTAATGGTCTGGCAAGCCACTCAGCTCTAAGGCTGGTCAGGGTGGGTATGCGATGCTGACCAGCCAGAGACAGCAATATCTCACGAGTGAATTAAAATCAACACTGCTGGGACCAGTGTCCTGGCCAGTCATGTCAGTAGGTTAATGGACAGGGCTTTAAACTTGCAGAGAGGATGCAGGGACAGGGTTCAGGTGAAAGGACCTTTCCAAATCGAAAGAGAAAATGTGAAGCCTCGGAACAACATGGGGATGTGGCTGAAGACAAGCAGAAAGGAACAGGAAGGGACAGAGATTAACGAAAACTATACATCAATGAATTGGTTTGTGACAGGACATTGTGGGGAAGAGGAAATTATAATGTTGTTTTTGTGGAATGGACAAAGTATCTGCAATAAGATGACTTGTGAAACAGAGAAAAAATGAGATTTAGTCACCAGACAGACGTAATTACAGGTTGAACAAAAGGTGGAATCTAAATATACAACAGTAGACAACTTTACAGGATCTCAGGCAGCATGGAAAAGCAAGATGGGAACCCTGATACTAATGGATAACAAAGGGTTTACAGAGAAAGTATTTGGCCTCAGATTATGCAGCTGAATCAGCCTGAATGCAACCTCTTGGTGCTATGTGTCAAAAACACAAGCAGGAGAACAGTTTTTATGCTGCCTTGCAGTATTTCATTGCTCATCCCAGAATTAAACAGGAATTCATTAGAAATTGTAGCAAAGACGGTGAGATAATTTTTGGAGACTTCAATCTTTGTATAATCTGGGACAGACACGTTGGCAAGAGTGATATTAGCCGAGATCCTCCTTGAATGTTTTTGTCAGCGTTTCTTTGAATAACACATTGTGCAAAAGCTAGGGATGAAGATCGACCGTTCGGTGATGAAGCTGAGTGAATGAATAATATCACACCGAGATCTCCAAGAAATTATACCGGAATTCAAAGAGATTATGACATTTTAAAGTGACCATAAAGCACACTCGAGCATCAGTAACAAAGCTATCTCATATCCTCTTTTAACCCTCCTGATTTCCCTCTTAAGTATACTCCTCCTGCCTTTATAGTCTGAGGATTCACCTGATTTCTCGTGTCTATACCTGACATTTTTTTTCCTTCGTTTTCTTAACCTAAACCTTTGTTCTCTCGTCATCCATCATACCCTACACCCACCAGCGTTTCCTTCCACTCTAACAGGAATACTATTTACTATCTCTGGAAAGCCGTTATCTCATTTTTGAAGGCTTCCCAACCTCCAATGATAAAGGTTTCATTCTCTTAAAATGGAATGACCCCAATTCCTGCATCTCACAAAACTGTCACTTGAAAATAATAATAAAAAGAGAACATTCTAAACAATGGATTCGATGAGGTGAGCTCTGGTCAGTCCTGTCGATCTGGAGGTTAACAGATACACGGAGAGTGCTTTCTATTAGAGCAGCACCGGTCAGTGTCAGGCAAATAGATTCACATCTGAACTCACATTTCCCAGCCAGGGAATCTGGAGCTGTGCACGGACAATTCTGGAAAACATCTGCAAACTTCGGTCATCAAGATCAGGCCAATAGTCTAATCAAAAACAAATGAGTCATTCAGACTAAAATATCCTTCGGTTTCCACAACACAGTCTCGGTCCCATCCTGCAGGTTATATGAATCCCGCTACCTCTAACCTCCTGCAGGATCCCCATCCCTTCCTACATTTGCACCATCCTACAGGTTCTGCAGCCCTTCCTACCTCCGTAACATGACCCGGACTCTACAACCCTTCCTTCCTCTGCAATGTTTCCCAGAAGGGCAACGGAGGATGGTGGGGTTTACAGAGTTAGGGCGGAATATCAGGATTGGAGGATTTTGCAGTTGTTAAAAATATTGAAGTGGCTAAAATTGACTTTGGTAGTTTTGAGGATTCACGTCAATAAAGCAGGTTACAGAGCTAAGGAGGATTGTAGGGACGGAAGACGCTTCACGGTTTATGAGTTTTGTGGGGACTGGAGAAAGGTACCAAAATAGGGAGGGTTTAAGATTGAATGATTCTGCAGAAAACCTCTACTGGGTTAAAGGCAGAATTCTTGGTAGTGTGAAGAAACAGAAGAACCTTGGGGTCCACATCCATCGATCCTTCAAAGATGCCAGCCAAGTTGATAGGGGTGGTACGAAGGCGTGTGATGTGTTAACTTTCATTAGCCAAGGGATTGAGTTTAAGACCTGTGAGGTTAAGCTGCAGCTCCATAAAGCCCTGGTTCGTCCACACTTGGAATATTGCGTTATGTTCCGGTCGCCTCATTATAGGAAAGATGTGGAAGCTTTGAAGAGGGTGCAGAGATTTGTAAGGATATTTTCTGGATTGTCGGGTAGATCTAATGAAAAAATGTTGGAGAAGCCAGGGATTTTCTAATTGGAATAAAAAAGGATGATAGAGGTGTATGAGATGATGAGAGGTGTACGAGATGATGAGAGGCATACTCAGAGCTGATGGCCCGAGAATTTTCCCATTGTGAAAATGGCTATAACGACCGGGCATAATTTTAAGGTACTTGGAGGAAGACTTATGGGAGATGTCAGAAGTAGGTGGAATGCACTGCCAGTGTTGGTGGTAGAGAGAGCAAGAATAGGGACATTTAATTAACTTTTGGATATGCACATGGATTAGAGTAAAATGAATTTCTCAAAATGGAGACCTGTGCCCTGTGGTGTTCCAGGGTGATCCGTGCTGGGTCCACTTTTGTTTGTGATATACATAAATGATTTGGAGGAAGATATCAGTTGTCTGATTAGCAAGTTTGCAGATAACCCTAAGCTTAGAGGAGTAGCAGATAGTGACGCAGATAGTCAGAGAACACTGCAGTGTATAGATCGATTGGAGAGATGGGCATGGAAATGGCAGATGGGGAGTTCAATCCAGGCAAATGCGAGGGGATGCATTTCGCAAGATCCAATTCAAAAGTGAATTAGACAGTAAATGGAAAAGTCCTGTGGAAAACTGACGTACAGAGAGACCTAGGTATTCAGGTCCATTGTTCCTTGAAGGTGACAACGCAGGTCAGTAGAGTGGTGAAGGCTGCATACAGCATGCTTTCCTTCATTGGACGGGCTATGGAGTAAAAAAGTTGGCAGGTCATGTTACAGTTGTATTAGATTTTGCTTCGGCCACATTTGGAATGTTACATACAGTACTGATCATCACATTACCAAAAGGATGTGGATGCTTTGGAGAGGGTGCAGAGGATGTTCACCCAGATGTTGTCTGGTATGGAAGGGGCTAGCTATAAAGAGAGGTTGAATAGATTTTATTGGAAATACAAAGGTTGACTGGGGATCTGATTGATGTCTACAAACTCATGAGATGTGTAGACATGGTGGATAGCAAGAAGCTTTTATCCCCAGAGTGTGGAATGCCCTTTCCCCTCTCACAAGCTCAAAGTGAGAGGAGAAAGGTTTAGGACAGATATACGTGGAACGTTCTTTATGCAGAGAGTGATGGGGGCCTGGAACGTGTTGCCAGCGGAGGTGGTTGAGGTGGGAACGATGACGTCATTTAAGATGTATCTAGATAGATGCATGAATGGGCAGGAGCAAAAGGATACAGATCCTTTGAAAATGGGCAGCAGGTTTAGGCAGAAGATCTGGATCGGCAAAGGTGTGGAAGGCCGAAGGGCCTGGTCCTGTGATGGAATTTTCTTTGTTCTTTTCTTCTTTGAATGGTCTGTAGGTTAGAGTAGGATAAAAGATCGGCACATTATCAAGGGCCGAAGGGCCTGTACTGCTCTGTACTGTTCTGTGTTCTAAATAGGGAGGGTCACAATGTCAGGAAGGTGTTTCGGGACGCTGGAAAGGATGGGATCTGAATGAATAGATACAATTAGGAAGGTTTTCTCGGAGTGCCACAGGTAACAGAAACAGCAATGGTCTGATCTGGAACAGACGACCTAGACTGGGAGGGCTGTGGGTACTGGGGTCGTTTCACAGGAAGAGAGGACCATAGAACCGCGAGAGTGTTACAGAAATGTGGAGGGCTGTCGGGTCTGCAGGAGTTCATGGAGCTGGGGAGGTTGGGAGGGATGGAGCAGTTTACACAAATATGGATGTTGGTAGGATGGAGTGGTTTACACAGACAGGAGTGTTTTAGGTGAATGGAGACGTTTAGAGAGAAAGTGGGTTTATAGACTGGAGGACCAAACAGAGATATGGAGGGTAGTCATGGATGATGTTTATAGATGCAGGAAGGTTTAGGTTTTTCAGATTAGTTAGATACAGAGGGTGTGGAGTCTGACAGATTTTCCAGAAGGGCAGTCATTTTGGTTGGAGACAGTTTCACAGATAAGGGAGCATTAGTAACCTCCTCCAGAATGGTAAAAAATGGGCAGGTTTGTCGGGGAGGGTGGCGCTTACACAGATAGAGGTTTAAGTGCTGGACAAGGTTATGGAGATGAATAGTGGATAGAGAGACTGGAGGAGATTACATTAATAGTGGGGTGCTAGTGATGGGAGAATGTTACACAGATAGTGAGTCTTAGAGGAACTGGAAGTCACATGATTTGGAGTGGGTTCTACAGGTTAAGAGTGCTGCAGGGACCCGAGAGGCCTTTTGGGTCTTCCCAGATAGAT
Organism: Chiloscyllium plagiosum; assembly: GCF_037043375.1. Classification (NCBI taxonomy): domain Eukaryota; kingdom Metazoa; phylum Chordata; class Chondrichthyes; order Orectolobiformes; family Hemiscylliidae; genus Chiloscyllium; species Chiloscyllium plagiosum. The sequence continues at coordinate 81,762,567 of NW_028270180.1, forward strand.
CGTGTCTTTAGGACTATAAGAGGCTACATTGATACGGAAACATTAAAGACAATGTGTGCCTTTCTCTTTTTTCCTGAATAGAGAGATGACACCTTTCATCGGCCAGGGATTCCTAAACTTGCTAGCTTTTCCCTTCAAGGAGAAAGTGAGGACTGCCAGATGCTGGAGATCAGCGCTGAAAATGTGTTGCTGGGAAAGCGCAGCAGGTCAGGCAGCATCCAAGGAGCAGGAGAATCCACGTTTCGGGCATGAGCTGTTCTTCATGAATTCCTGAAGAAGAGCTCATGCTCAAATCGTCCATTCTCCTGCTCCTTGGATGCTGCCTGACCTGCTGCGCTTTCCCAGCAACACATTTTTAGCTTTTCCCTTCACCCTAACAGAGACATACTGGATTCTTGAGATCACACTTTTAAAAGCCTCCCATTTGCCAGTCATTCCTTTTCATTCAAACAGACTGGCCCAGTCGATTTTAGTCATGATTTGGACGTGCCGGTGTTGGCCTGGGGTCGGCAAAGTTAATAATCACACAACACCAGGTTATAGTCCAGCAGGTTTATTTGCAAGCACTAGCTTTCGAAGCACTGCTTCTTCAACAGGTGGATGTGCAGCACAATCCTAATGCACAAAATTTATAGCAACAGGAATGCAGTGTCATGGAATGAAATATCAAACAAGGTTAGATTAAGTCTTTCATCTTTGAGAATGATCACCAGTGCATCCAAATCTAGCGCTTTCAAACACAGAGGGACCTTGATTATGAAAATATTAATTAACCCAATATCAGATTATCCAAAGGAGATCTCGAGGTCCCGATAGAAACATTACATCAAAGAGCTGTTTCAACCCTAATTGGTTTTAATCAGTGTGAATAAAAAATAACACAATCTCGGCTGACTGAAATGCTGCCGAGAACAATCCTGGACATCGAGCCCAGATACCAGCTCAAAATGACTGACCTTCCACCCTCTCTCGCTCTCCCCACACTTCCCCTGGAGTTCTATATAGGGGTGAATCCTAACACCCCCGCCCCCCCCCCCCCCCCCCCCCCCCCCAGATATTCTCTCGAACATTGTCCTGTACCGGGCAGAGGTGGAACTTTTCGAGATGTTGCAGGAAAAAAATTGTGTGTGTGGCTGTCTGAGCGTGTGTGTGCATCTCCGTGTGGGTGGGTGCTATTTAGAGACTTACACCCCAAAGGCAGTAGATGTCTCACTGTTGGTGTCCACTCCAGCTGTCCAGAAGGGTGAGGGGATGACGGGGGCTGTGGAGCTGGGAGCACGGCCGTGGACATGGATTAGACAGTAGGTTTGGTGGGCGGGGGTGGTGGTGGACAGGTTTGGGGACGGTCTGAGAGTGATGTTGAACGTGTTTGAGAAGTGGGGCAGGTAGCGGTTGGAGGGTGATGTCGGACGGTTTTGGGGGCAGGGTTCATTGTTGAGTGAGTTTAGGGCAGGTGGATGTGGCGACGTTGAGGGGCGATATTCGATGGGTTTGGAGGCAAGCGGGGTGTGTTTTGGGGTCTGGCAGGGTGTGGGAGCTCGACCTAGTCATTTGAACAGCGAGCAGACTGGACTGGAAACTCCGAGCCCCAGAGGAAAGGCATTGAATCGCTTCGCCGAATAATCAATTATCCGAATGAAATAACGCCCGCCCATCTCTTCAGATAATCGAGGTTCCTCTGGAAACGATCTGGACTATAGTCTGATGTTATGTGATTTTTACCTTCACCCAATCAACCCCTGCTCGATCCTGCTGAATGGCCACAATGTTGGTCCAGTTCCAGTTTAAGACCTAAATCTGTCAACCTGTCTGCTCTTTTTCCATAACTATGTTAAAACAAAGACAGTTGTGGTCACTGGACGCAATGTGGTCTCCAATTGATACTTCAGTCACTTGCCTGACCTCGGTTTCTGAGGGGAGGTCCAGTGTTGCATCCGCCTGTGTAGCGTAGAGACCTCTACATCTTGATTTAGGAAACTTTCTTGGATACATTTTACAAATTCCACTCAGTACAGGCCTTTTACGCTCTGGGTGACCCAGTCAATCCATGGGATGTTAAAATCTCCATCCAATACTACTCTATTATTTTTATAGGTACTCGCAATCTCACTACACATCTACTCCTCTCGTACCCACTGGCTATTTGAGGGTCTAGAACACGATCGCAGCAGACTGACCATCCCCTTTTTGTTTCAAACTTTTAAATATATGGCCTCATTTGATGACTGCTTATCAGTATTATTTCTAAGCACTGTTGTTATGTCCTTCCTAATCAACAGGACAACACCCCCTCCTCACTTACTTGTCCTTCTGTTACGCCTGTAGTTTCTGTATCCTGGAACTCTGCGCTGCCAGTCCTGCCCATCTCTCAGCCATGTTTCTGTTATGGCTGTAATATCCCAGTCCCCAGAGCTAATCCGTGCTCAGAGCTCGTCTGCCTTACCGGTCAGGCCTCGTGTTGAAATAAATGCCCTTTAAGCCAGAATTCTTTTCTCTCCCTCGACTGTGCCCCTGGATATCCTGAATAGATAACTTGCTCTTGATGGATGATGTATTTCCCCTGACTTTTCGATGATCCCTCTCTTACTTAGAGTCACAAATCCCTGCCAAACTAGTTTAAATTCTCCTAGGTAACACTAGCAAATCTCCCTGGAAGACGAGTGCACCTCTGCTTCAAGTGGAAGCCACCCCCTTTGTACAGGTCACCTCTACCCCAGAAGAGACCCCAATGACCCAAGTACTGAAAACCTTGCCCGCTACACCAGTTCCCCAGCCACACATCCATCCGGCCTATCTTTCTATTTCTATCCTCACTGGCACGTGGCACTGGAAGTAAACTGAGATCATTAACGTCAATATCCTGCATTTCTAACTTCTCACCCAACTCCCTGTACTCATTTCTCAGGACCCCATTCCTTTGCCTACCTCTGTCATGTGAACCGATGTGCACAATGACCTCTAGCTACTCCCCCTCCCCCTTCAGAATGTTCAGTAACCGCTCAGAGACATCATTGACCCTGGCACCCAGGAGGCAGCACACTATCCTGGGTCTCTTCTGCAGCCACACAGTCTCCTGTCTGTTCCCCTCACAACTGAATCTCCTATCGGTATTGCGATCATTAGAGAGCATCTGGCAAACAAAGACAAGGGCGAACGCCCTGCAGTTGGGTGCATATTAGGAAAGTGGAGTAATTTAAAGTGATGCAGTGAGAACGCAGGACCAGTGTGCTCCTTGAAGAGTGAATAGTAAAGGCAGCAAGTCCAGGGAATACTGATCAAGTGATATCGTGAGTTTGATAAAGAAAATACAGTGCAATAAAATCAGGTGAAGCCCTTCACAAGTATAGAGAGTGTCAGGTGATTATGGAAAATGAAAGACAAACAATGGTCATGAAATATATTTGGCAGATATGATTGCGGAAAAGCCACAGGTATTTTATCAGCATCGTGAGAGTAAGAGGTTTCCCAACGAAAGAAGGAGGCCTGTGAAAAAAACAAAGGGACAGTCCGTGCTTGGAGCCAGAGGAAGCGGGTGAGGTCTTCAATGAATACTTCCCATCTGTATTCACACAGGAGAAAGACATTGTAGCTGGGGATTTCAGTTGGGATGGTGAGATTCCAGAATGTTAATATCAATAAGGAGGAGGTATTAAATATTTTCACAGACATAAAGGTGGAGAAACTCACAGTGTCCAATGAAATGTATCCTAGGCTTTTATGGGAGATAAGGGAGGAGATTGCTGAGGCCCTGGTGGATATATTTAATACTTTGCTGGCCATAGGTGAAGTGCCGAATGACTGGAGGATCACTAATGTGGTTCCTTTGTTCAAGAAGGGCAGCATGGAGAGGCCAGGTAATTACAGAGCAGATAGTCTGACAGCAGGGGGAGGGAAATTGGGAACAATTCTGAGGGACAAGTTGAATCAATACTGGAAAGGCAGGGATCAATTAGTGATAGTCAGCGTGGATTTGGAAGAGGAAGGTAATATCTGATGAAATCAGCTGAGATTTATTGAAATTACGATTCAAGATATTGATGAGGACAGTGCAGATGTTGTGGTTTACATAGGATTCATTAAGGCCTTTGACAAGGTCCCAAGTGGAAGGCTGGTCCAAAAGGGAAGAGACCATTGCATTAAAGGCAAGTTGGCAAATTGGATCCAAAATTGTTGGACGGTTGGTTTTGTGATTGAAAACCTTTGCCCAGCGGGTCTTCTACAGGGATCAGTGCAGGAACCATCGCTATTTATGATTTACATTAATGAGTTGGATGTGAAAGCAGAAGGTATCATTAGTAGCTTTGCAGATGATATGAAAAGTGAGGGTGTTGTCCATCGTGAGAGAGATGGTTCAGGCTGCAGTCTGAAGGCTGAGGCAGGGATAGCATTTCAAGAGTCATTTCAATCGACAAGCCAGGCAAGAGCACAACAGGCAATGAGGGAAAACGCATCAATTAAGCTGCATTTACTTTGCTGTAAAGGGCCTACCAGGTTATACAGATGAACGCATGGCATGGATGGGAGCATGGGACATGGATATCACAGAAATTACAGAAACACAGCTGAGGCAGGGGCAGGACAGGCAGCTCAATGTTCCAGGGACAGATGCTACAGGAAAGATATAAGGGAAGGCAAGAGAGGAGGGGAATTGGTGTTGTTGATCACTGAAAACATCACTGCAACGCTTCGAGAGGATATTCCTATGGATAGCCCAGTCAGGCTGTATTAGTGGAACTGAGAAATACGGCTGAATGATCAGTTTGATATGACGGTACTACAGGCCCGCAGTAGTCAGCGGGAAATTGAGCAGCAAATACGTCGGAGATCTCAGATATCTGTAAGAATGATATGGTTGTAATGGTCAGGGATTTTAACTTTCTAAACCTAGACTGGGCCTGCCATAATATTCACAGCTTGGATGTGAGGAATTCGTTCAGTGTGTTCAAGAAAATTGTCACAGTCAGTATGTAACTAGTCCGACTGGAGAAAGGGATAAAAACTGACGTCCCTTCGGGAAAGAAGGTAGAGAAAGGGGCTGAAGTATTTGTGGGGTAGCACTTTGGCAAAGTCACCACAATTCTATTAGTTTCAAAATTATAATGGAAAAGGACAGGCCTGGTCCACAAGTTAAAGATCAAAACTAGCCTTGCCCCAATCCAGAAGGTATTAGGCAAGACTGTCCAAAAGTTGATTCATGGAGGCTATTTGAAATTAAAGGGACGTGGAACAAGTGGGATTCTTTCAAAAGAGAGGTGAATTAAGATTTTAGCGGCAGCATATTCATGTTAGAGTGAAGGACAATGCTGACACAAGTGGGAAACACTGGATGACTTGGGATATTGAGGTTCTGGTCAAGACAAAAGGGGGCACTTGTCTTATATAGCCAGCTGGATTAAGGGAATCCCTTGAAGAACATTGTGGGTGTATAATACTCTTAAGAGGGAAACCATGAGGGCCTAAAGGGGAACTGACAGAGCTTTGGCAGATAAGGTTCAGGAAAATCCAAAGAGATTCTACAAGTATATTAACAACAGAAGATTAACTCGGACAGAATGTGACCCCTTAAAGATCAATGAAGCCATCAATGTGTGAACCCACAGGAAATGCGTGAGATCCGAATAAAAAATTTCAAGTCAGAACTTATTGTGGAAAGAAAAACACTAGTGAATCAGGGAAATAAACAGTGATGTATTCAAAAGAGTCCACATTGGAGAACAGGGGGTGCTGAAGGTTTTTAACGCATTAAAATCAGACAACTCCCTGGGAACTAATCAAGTACATTCCAGGACATTGGAGTAAGTTAGGGAAGAAACTTACAAAGATGTTTCTATCACTGAGGGCCACGAGTGGTGAGCTGGGAGCCTGGAGGGTGGCTAATGTTGTGCCAGTGTTTAGGAAAGGCTGAGGGAGAAAGCCAGGTACATAGCCAGGGTGTCACCTAGACAGGGGACGAAACGTTTGCAACAAAAACTTCCAGCTCGGCGAACAGAACCACAGCAACGAGCACCCGAGCTACAAATCTTCTCCCAAACTTTGAACACCTACGGGCGAGAGGCGCTACGACAAGCCAGGAAATGGGAATCCTGCGCTAACCGCCTCTGAGGATGTTACCTAGACAGGGGACGAAACGTTTGCAACAACGAACAGAACCACAGCAGGGACATAAACATCGATTAGCTTCATGTCAGTGGTGCGAATGTTGTTGGAAGTGATTCCACGGGACAGGAGTTACATGCATTTGGAAAGGCAATGATTGATTAGGGATAGTCAGCACAGCTTTGTGCGTAGAAAGGGGTGTTTCTCAAACTTTATAGAGTTTGTTGAAGAGGTGACCAAGGAGATGGATGAAGACAGAGCAGTAGACGTTGTCTATCCTGACTTCAGCAAGGCCTTAGACAGGATGTAGCCTGGTGCACTGGTTAGTAAGGTTAGATCACATGGGATTAGGGAGAGCAAACCAAACAAACACAAAATGGGCTTGACAGTAGGAGACAGAGGGTAGTAGGAGAGGGTTGTTGTGCAGACTGGGGGCCTCTGACCAGCGGTGTGCCGTGAGGATCAGTGCAGGGTCCACACATGTGTATTATTGACATAAACGAAAATATATGAATTATTGTTAGCATGTTTGTGGATAGTAAAATACGTGTTATAGTGGGGAATGAATATAGTTATCAAAGGAGATCTGAGTCAACTGAGTCAGTGGGTCAAGAAATGAAAGATGGACTTGAATTCAAGTATTGGGTTTTGTTAAGATAAACCAGGGAGGACTAACGCAGTTAATGGCAGAGCTCTGTTCAGTATTGTCTAACGGAGAGAGACCAAGGGGTGCAGTTACATTGTTCCTTGGAAGTGGCGACACAGGTGGACAGGGCGGGGAAAATGGATTCGGCACACTAGCCCTCATGGGTCAGAGCATTGAGCACATGAGTTGGTACATCATGTTACAGCTGTACACTACATTGCTGGGTCTCCAGTTGGAGTACTGTGTAGAATTCTGATCCTCCTGCTTCAGGAAGCATTTTCCGAAACTGCAAACGGAGCAAAGATTCACGAAGATGTTCCTGATACTGGAGGGTTTGACAGAAACAGAGAGGCTGGAGAAGCTGGAAAGCAAAACAGGGTGATGAGATAGCTGTGGCAGATAAGGTTAAGGAGAATCCAAAGAGATTCTACAGCATACAGGTACAACAAAAGCAACTAGAGAGACAGCAGAGCCCCTCAAAGAAGGCCATCCATGCCTGGAACCACAGGAGATCGGCGCGACTTGAAATGAATATTTCATGTCAGAACATACTGTGGACAAAGACCAGGAAACAAAGGGAGAGAAACAGTGATGTCTTGTAAAGAGTCCCCATTACAGTAGAGGTGGTGCTGGACATCTTAAATCACAAAGATAGAGAATGCCCGTGGTCCTGAACAAGTGAATCCCACAACATTGTGGCAAAGCCGCAGCGGGGACCGTGGCAGAGATATTTGTATCATTATCCTTCGTATTTCCCTTGGGCGAAGGTGTCTGAGGGGTGACCTTATAAATGTTTATAAAACATGAGGGGTATACGTAATGTGAATAGTAAAGGTCTCTACTTCAGGGTCGGGGAATCCATAACGAGATGGCAGAAATGTGAGGTGAGAGAGGAAATACTTAAAAGTGGCCAGAGGAGAACATTTCCACACAGAGAATGAGCGCCTAGGGAAGGGGTAGAGAAAAGTAAAATTACAACATGGAAAAGACATTTGGGCAGATACATGGAGAAGAGAAAGTTTGAAGGGATATGGACCCAACACATTGAAATGCGACTCGTTCATGAACAGTGATCAGCATGGACTAGTTGGATGGAAGGAACCGTTTCCATGCTGCATGCCTCTGTCTCTAGTTATTTGAGGAGGAGACTATAGAGGTAAGGCATTGTGTAGACACTGAAGAAAGTTACAGAGATAGGGATAATAGTTTGAAATGCAGTACATTTCAGATATGGGGAGGGACTGTAGGGAAGGTGGAGGTTACAGGGACAGGAACTGTTATAGGAGTTACAAATTATTAAAAACACTGATCCACGAGACATGTTATATGTACAGTGTTGGAGGGGGAACATAGAACAGAAAGATCCCAGGCAGCATTCCCACCCACTCATGGGAAGCCTGCTTTCACCTCTGTTGTCCTGGTCCTCACTAAGATATCACAGGCATGGATTGATAACTGTGCCATTCCCATACTGTCTCAGAACAACAAAATTTACAGTAGAAGTGGTGATTGAGCCTGTGGTGTATCTGTACACTGCTCACCTTCCAGCACTGTTTGCCGACGTTTGGAGCCCTCTCGCTGCTCTCTGCTCTGTGCACTGTGAGTGATCTTACCTCAGTGCAGGATTTATTGAATGCTCCAGATCTTCCTGCCCTTTGAAGATGGTTGGTCAGCCAGAGAGAGAATGTGGTGATGGATGGGACACCCAGCAGCTGGGAAATCTATTGAGTTAGGGACTTCTGATTATCTACAGGATAGAGAGAAATAGACAGAATGGGAACTTAGACTGATGCAGTGAGGGTTACACATGGAGAATAGTACTGTGTTCCACAGAGATCTGGAAAATTCCAGTCTCCATCCCTGGCCTGCGCTGCTGCGTCTCTCTGGAGAGCAGAATTCTGCTGGCTCAGGATCTGGAGTAGCTGCAAGAGTGAGAGACGCTGACAGATGCAGCAATTAGACCCACACAGTGAGGGATACCACATGGAGAGATTCTGAGTGATATCACCGGAGTGCAGGACGGTATCAAGATCAAACAATCATGAAGGAAAAACAGGTTTAACTTCATGATACACTTGTATCGGTGTTCAGGGATAAATAGCCTGTGAGAAGACAAAGTAATGGCCAAGTGATATTATTGCAAGAGCATGTATCCCAAACCTCAGCTAATGTTCAGGAGAGACAGATTTGAACCACATCATCTGAAATAGTGGAATTTGAAATAAATTATGTTACAAATAGTAATTGACAATCTATAAATACCATTACTGATGTACAATAAATCCAAAGGCTTGTCATTCAGAGAAGGACATCTGCCCATGCTCACGTGGTCTGCACGACATAGTAACAGCAAAGTGTTTGCCTCCAAATTAACCTCTGAAATGATCGAGCAAGCTACTCAGCGTAAGGGCAGTTAGGGCTGGGCAAGAAAGGCTGGTCAGACAGAGGCACCCACATCCCTTACCTGATTAAAAAAAAAACATTAGGATGGGGTCCCACTGGAACTGAGCTGGGACCAGTGTCCTGGCCAATCATGTCAGTAGGTTTATGGACAGGGCTTTAAACTGACAGAGGGTTCAGGTGAAAGGAGCTTTCCAAATCCAAATAGAAAAGATGACGCATGTGAACAACACGGGGATGTGGCTGAAGACAAGCAAAAAGGAACAGGAAGGGAGAAATTTTAACTTAAACTGTACATCAGTGAATCGAGTTGCGACCGGAAATTGTGGGAAAAAGTAAATTATGTTTTTTTGGGAATTGACAAAGTCTCTGCAGCAAGGTAGACTGATTTGTGACACAGAGATGAAAGAGGTTTAGACACCAGGGAGACATGGGTACAGGACGAACAACAGTTGGAACTTAAGTATTCAATGCATCACACCTAGCGGAAACTCAGGCAAAACGGGTAATGCTAACAATAATGGATAACAAAGACATTACAGAGAAAGCATTTGGTCACAGACCATGAAGTCGAGTCAGTCTACTTGCCAAGTACACAAGCACAAGAACAGTTTTAGGCCACTTGACAACATTCCATTGCTCATCACTGCATTGAAGAGGAACTCATTGGAATTTTTAATAAAGACATTGTGATAATTTAGTGAAACTTCAGTATTCGTATAATCTTGACAATCACACTGACAAGAGTGATATTCGAAGAGGAGATTTTAGAATTTTTTTCAGTGTTTCTTTGAATAACACATTGTGCAACTGGCAAGGGACGTAACTACCTGAGAGTCACCGTTGTGTCATGAAACTTAGTGAGTAATGTCACCTGGGGAGGTCCTCTGGAAAAATGTGTAAAGTGCAGTTTAAAGTAATATAACATTTTAAAGTGAATCACAGAAAGGACACGCTACATCTAGAAAGTAAAAGTCAATTACATGAGTTTAAGAGAACTGACCAAAGGTAAACAGGCTAAACAGATTGAAACATGTGTCTGTAAATGAACAGCGGAAATCATTTGAAGGAACAGTGTAAAATACTCAACAAAAGGACGTTCCATTTAAACAGACAAAACTTCAGCAAGAAATTCCCACCCATCCCTCACTCAGGACAAAATGGATCATATCAGATTATGAGGCTTAGACGATTACCACAAAGTACTTAAAATCCTGAAATGAGAGAGAGTTTAAGCAGTAAGTGTGAAAGGGATTGCAAAGGGTCTGCTAGCCGGGGAAAGGCAGTGGGAAGAGGAATCTTTGTCACGGTTTAATGACACGAGAGGAACAGGGAGAAGTGAAGGTGCTGGAGGTGATGAGAGTGTTATCGAAAGTGGTCCAGGTCTGAACTGTGTTACAAAGCCATTACGGATTGCTGCACCTGGAGGGATTTGCAGAGGTAGGGAGAGACATATACATTTTTATTTATTCATTCATGGGATGATGGTGACACTGATTGGACCAGCCTTCTTTGCCCCACTGCTAATTACCCAGAGGGCAGATTAGAATCAGATATATTGCTGTGGCTCTGGATTCACATGTATGCCAGACCAGGTTGGAATGTCAGATGTCCTTCCCTAAACGAGCTAAGTGAACCTGATGAGTTATTACAACTGGTCAACAATGCTTTTATGGAGGCCGCACCAATGTCTTGTACAGCCACAACATGAGATCCCAACTCCTACCCTCACAGCTTTGCCCTATGAAAGTAACCATCCCAAACACCTGCTTCACCAGCCTGTCTGCCATTGTCGCCACTTTCAAAGAACTGTGTACCTGTATCCTTGGGTCTCTGATTGACAACACTACATAGGGCCCCAACACTCACTGTACAAGTCCCACGCTGGTTTGTTTCACCAAAATGGAACACTTCACATTTATCTAATTTGCTACTCTTCAGCCCACTATCCCAGCAGTACTGTTCATACTGCTGTATCATAGATAACCTTCTTCACTGTCCACTTAGTGTGAGGGAGCAGAGACAATACAGTGACCCTTACCCTGACAGAACGGCGAAGGTTATTGATGCTTGTTCTGTATTGCTGGGCATTTCTTCAGACCACAGATACTGCACTGAGCTGGGTCGGGAGCTCAGACCATGCTCGGTGGGTCTGGTGGTGTGGCCCCCTCTGGGAAGAGAATGCCCCTTAATGGCCCCTTATATGCCATGCTCAGATTAAACTGTCCTTACTGACAAAGTTCACCGTGTGCCCATTGGCCTTTTAAAGATAGCACCAGTGCCAGGGATCACGGAATATCCAGGGACACCCCGGCGATGGGTGGGAGAATCAGGCTGGTATTGAATGAGAGGGACACCATGGGGTGGGGTGGGTAGTTAATAAGGTGCATCCAATACGATAGCACCAGGAAACTAGCTCAGCCTCGTACGGATGATCCCTCTGTCACACTCAAGGAAAATCAAACAAAGATACATTATTGTTCGCATCTGCCCAATGAGTCATAGGTTCAGTTGAAAGCAATTCCAGTAACAAAGATGCAGAACACATGCTCATCTGATCTCACACCAATATCCCTTTTCCCATCTTTCCTGGGAAGACTGGCTCATGTTACAAGATGCTATCGAAGTGTCGAAATTTCAGCATTCTGAAACCTGGGAACACATCCTTCCATGACACTGTCCCTCAGTCTCCCCATCTCTGTCTGTACCCCAAACCCCTCCCATGTGGTGATATTTAAACGGACTCCCCTGCCATCTCCCTCTGGTAGTGATGTGCACACCCACAGGACTCCCTTGTCAGGTCAACAATGGAGATATGGAGCTGTAAATGGGTAGGAGCTACACAAACTGTCACTCCCAGCATGGGCTGCAAGTTTCTCCACGCTGGGCAGGGATATAACACAGTGTTACTGAGCAATGCACTGGGTTGGTGTACACAGTCCTAAATGTTGAAAGGGTAACTGCTCCGGGTTTACAGATCAATGCATGGGGTGGTCTACACAGTCTACATGCTGGGAGGTTAACTGCTCCTGGTTTACAGATCAATGCACTGGGGTGGTGAACACAGTCCGACATGGTGGGAGGGTAACTGCTCCTGGTTTAAAGATCAATGCAATGGGGTGGTGCACACAGTCCTACATGCTGGGAGGTTAAATGCTCCTGGTTTACAGATCAATGCACTGGGGTGGTGTACACAGTCCTACATGTTGGGAATTTAACTGCTCCTGGTTTACAGATCAATGCACTGGGGTCTTGTACACAGTGCTACATGCTGGGAGGGTAACTGTTCACGGTTTACAGATTAATTCACGGTGATCACTGCACGGGTCGCTATGCTGGGCAGACGATCTGGTTGAGGTTAAGAGATAAAGCAATGATGTGGTTTTTGTAGCTCCTTATGCTGGATGGATAATTGTTTCAGGTTCACACATTAGTGCCCTGCTGTGGCCTGCACTTTTTCCTGTGCTGGACAGATATCTAGTTTGGGGTTATAGATCAATACCCTGCTGTGATCTGCACAGCTCTCGGTGCTGGATAGATATCGAGTCCGGGTTTATGGATCAATGCACTGCTGTGATCTGCCCAGCCCTCCGTGCTGGAAAGACATCTTATCCTGGTTTATAGATCAATGCCCTGCTGTGGTCTGCACAGCTTCCCGTGGTAGACAGATATCTAGTCCGGGTTTATAGATCAATGCACTGCTGTGGTCTGCACCGCTCCTCGTGCTTGACAGATATCGAGTCCGTCTTTACAGACCAATGCACGGGTGTGGTCTGCATAACTCTCGGCGCTGGACAGATATCTAGTCCGGGTTTATAGATCAATGCACGGGTGTGGTCTGCACATCTCCCCGTGCTGGAAAGACATCTAATCCTGGTTTTTAATCAATGCCCCGCTGCGGTCTGCACAGCTTCCCGTGGTAGACAGATATCTAGTCCGGGTTTATAGATCAATGCACTGCTGTGGTCTGCACCGCTCCCCGTGCTGGACAGATATCGAGTCCGTCTTTACAGACCAATGCACGGGTGTGGTCTGCATAGCTCTCGGTGCTGGAGAGATATCTAGTCCGGGTTTATAGATCAATGCACGGGTGTGGTCTGCACTTCTCCCGTTGCTGGACAGATATCTCGTCCGTGTTTATAGATCAATGCCCTGAACTGATTGGTGCTGTGTTCCACTCTGGCCAGATTGTTGCGTTGTATTGACCAGTGCATTGGATGAATCTGGACATATTGCTGGGTTGTATGGATCAGTGTAATGTACGGATCTGGACAGATTGCTGGGTTGTATTGACCAGTGTAATGGCTGAATCTGAACAGATTGCTAGGTTGTATTGACCAGTGTAATGGATGAATCTGGACAGATTGCTGGGTTGTACTGAGCAGTACAATGGCCTGGTCTACACAGTGTTCCACGATGAACAGATATCTCCTCTGGGTTGATGGTGTCTGGGCTGGTTCTGTGCGGTGGATTGAAAATGTGGTATATCTAACCATTTCAGCGGATCTGGTAATGCCTTTAGTTCCCATTCCTGTGATTGGACCCTCCGTCTCTCGCCCCATTAATGTTACAGTGTGTCCAGGCACAGTGGGGTGCCTGGTGGGGTGGGTAGGGGGGGGGGGGACGTGATGGACAGGTCAAAGAGTTCCCTGGAACGTTCTGTCCCCGACATTCTATAACTGACCTTCCCCGGAACGTCTGTCCCGACATTCTATAACTGACATTTCCCGGAATGTTCTGTCCCCAACATTCTGTAACTGACATACCCTGGAACGTTCTGTCCCTGACATTGTTTGTAAATCGAATTGAATTGAACTAACGATAAGATCCCGAGGGAAGAGATTCCGTTCCAAGGAGAAGGGGACCCTGTTCCGAAGGCTCCTCAGGCAGTTAAAGGGGTGAATATGTTTTCCCTGCGTTTGCATTTCTTCACGACCAGGATCGACCACAATTTAAACCAAAATACAGAAATTCCCAAACTCCGTTTGTCTTCAGTAAACTGGGAGATGATCCTTCAGGACAGTAACGTTTCCACCCTCCGTATTGGGAACTGGGAAGGAGTGACCTGTGTCTGGTCTTGAGTGCTCGAATTATTTTAATAAATGCCTGAATACAGGGATACATGTGAAAATCTCACTGGGTCCCCAATCAAACGGGTGCGTTAGCCTCCAGGCTGATGGATAATGGTTTTGTGTTCCTTCCTCACAGTTAACGTAGTGACCATCTATGTCCTGCTTTATAAAGATTGTGGATTGTCTCCGTGTGTCAGACGTTACCTGGGGGCCAAGGCAGCGGCGGATCTCCTGGTCATTACCCTCGATCTGATACTGAGACACATTCCCATTGTTTATCGGAAACAGTTTTATTTCCTGGTGTACTCCGTCCCCGTTTGTAATATCCACGCCGTCCTGCTTTATGCAGCCACTGACTGCTCTGTCTGGTTCACTGTCACTTTCACCTTTGATCATTTGTGGCCATTTGTTTCCTGAAGCTGAAAAGTAAATATTGCAGTGAGAAAACGGCGGCTGTGGTTCTGGGAGCAGTGACTGTGCTGAGCTGTTCAAAGGACATTTCCTGGTATTTCATGCTCAAGACTTGGTATCAGCTGTTGAACGCCCCTGGTTTTGTGAGGTAACACTCGCTGTTCTATTCTCCATTGTCTGGGTCACAATCCAGTTCCTCCACCACATTCTAACCCCGTGTGTCCCATTTCTCCTGGTTCTGCTGCTCAATGTTCTCACCGTCAGAAACATTGTAGTGAACAGCAGAGCCCGCAGGAGACTCCGCGCACACACCAATGGGGACGCACAGTCTGACACTGAAATGAGAAACCGAAAAAAATCCATCATTTTACTGTTTGTGATCTCGGCCAATTTCATCCTGTTATGGTCAGTGTTAATGCTGTTTCTATATGGAACCGGTTGTGGTATTTGGGGTATCGGTCTGTGTGTCTCGATTGGTTTGTGCAGGAATTGGGCTTCATGCTGCAGCTCCTCAGTTGCTGCACAAACACCGCGATTTATGCCGTGACCCAGACTAAGTTCAGGCAGCAGCTGAAGAACGTGCTGAAATATCCCTTCACCCAAATCTATCCATCCATCAAATTCCCTCATTAATCAATCCATCCGGGACTTACTCATTTCAGTTCAGTGTTTCAGCGATGGAGCAGCCTGTCGCTATGGTACCAGACTGAGGGTTACGCTGGTTTTTCCATCCTTATCCCACAGAGGGGTTACAGGGAAACATTTAAATGTTTCTCACAACTCAGGGGCCAGTGAGAAAAGGCACCATCCAACTGACTGTATCCATCACTTTCATTTGTAAACAGTAAAAATGTTGATTAAAGCGTGCCGAGCAGCAGAGTGACCGATGTTGTTGTGTGTCTTTGTGTTGGAGACGCTGAGCTGGAGAGAGACAGACTCAGCCCCAAGTCATGGTCCTAAGGGAAGGGGAGGACACCGCGCCCTGAGCTCAGGAGCTAGGTTGAACTCCCTCTGTCCGTACTTTCACCTCTGGGTCTCCCACTCCAACTTGGCTCTCAGCAGAATTCACCTTGCTCCCTTTGTCAGTCTCCCTCCATATACTCCTCCCACTCTCACACTTCACTGCTATTTCTCTCTCATTTTCCTATTTACACACTCAATTCCACTGTCGTTGCTTTCCCCAATCTTTTTCACTCTCTCTCCATCTTGCGATCATAACCTCCCAATTTTACTGTCTTCCTGGAATCTTTCGGTGCTGGGGGAACTGAAGAGGGTTGTCGATCTTCAGCCTGATATTAGGGAACAGAGATAGGGACGGCATATCAGGCCATTGCCAGGGCAACTGTATGGAGCTTGGGCCAAACGCCATTGCTAGGGGACATATTGGGTGTGAGAACGCAAGCCGTTCCAAGGGGGTAATAGGTGGATTGGCACCGTAGGCTGTGGCTGAGACTGGTACAACAGGATATCACAAACAGAACACAGCGCGTGGGACATACTGTCTGTTACTCAGGGAATAGAATGGGGATGGGGATGGGGTTAAAGGCCATTTAGAGGGGATCAACTTGGTCGGTGTTCACAGGCAGGAGCTCAGTTTAAGGTGTGATGGTGGGAGACTGCGTGGGCGTGTGAGCGTGATGCTGGGGGAGTGTGCGAGGGAGTGAGCGTGATGGTGGGGTATGTGTGGGGGAGTGAGTGTGATGCTGGGGGAATGTGCGAGGTAGTGAATGTGATGGTGGGGGAATGTGTGGGGGAGTGAGTGTGATGCCGGGCGACTGTGCAGGAGAGTGAACGTGACGGTAGGGGAGTGTGTGGGAGAATGGTGGATTATGTGGGGGTAGACGTGAAGGGGAAGGTGGTGTGGTGCAGTGTGTGGGGGTGAGCGTGATGGTGGGGATTCTGTGGTGCAGTGTGTGTGAGGGTGATGGAGTGTGTGGGGATGCGTGTGACGGTGGGATCGTGTTGGGCATGTGTGTGATGGTGGTGGAGTGTGTGGGGGTGAGTGTGACGGTAGGGATGGTGTGGGACAGGGTGTCGGACAGTGGTGGAGTGTGATGGGTTGAGCGTGAAGGTGGATGTGGTGTGGGGCAGTGTGTGTGATGGTGGTGGAGAGTGTGGACGTGAATGTGACGGTGAGGGTGCTATGGGGCAGTGTGTGTGATGGTGGTGAAGAGTGTGGGGGTGAGCGTGACAGTGAGGGTGGTGGGGGCTGTGTGTCTGATGGTGGTGGCGTTTGTGTGGGTGAGCATGCCAGTGGGGGTGGTTTGGAGCAGGGTGTATGAGGGTGGTGGAGAGTGTGGGGTGAGCGTGACGGTAAGGGTGGTGTGGGGCAGTATGTGTGATGGTGGTGGAGTGTGTGGAAGTGAGCGTGATGGTGAGGGTTGTGTGGAGCAGTGTGCGAGAGGGTGGTGCAGTGTGTGGGGGTGAGCGTGATGGTGAGGGTGGTGGTGGGGCAGTGTGTGCGATGGTGGTGGAGTGTGTGGGGCTGAGCGTGATGGTGGGGGTGGTGTGGGGCAGTATGTGTGAGTGTGGTGGAGTGTGTGATGGTTAGCGTGACGGGGACGGTGACAGTGGTGTGGGGCAGTGTGTGTGATGGTGGTGGAGTGTGTGGGGGTGATCGTGCCGGTGGGTGTGGTGTGGGGCAGTGTGTGTGAGGGTGGTGGAGTGTGTGTGGGGGTGTTGTGGTGTGTGATGGTGGTGCAGTGTATGGTGGTGAGCATGATGATGGGGGTGGTGTGGGGCTGTATGTCTGACGGTGGTGGAGTGTGTGGGAGTGGGGGTGGTGTGGGGCTGTGTGTCTGATGGTGGTGGAGTGTGTGGGAGTGAGCGTGACGTTGGGGTGGTGTGGGGCTGTGTGTCTGATGGTGGTGGAGTGTGTGGGAATGAGCGTGATGGTGGAAGTCGTACGGGGCATTGTGCGATGTAGTGAGTGTGAGGGGGTCAGGGTGTTGGTGATGGAGAGAGTGTGAGGGGGTCAGTGTGTTGGTGATGGAGTGTGTGTTTGGTTCAGGTGGACGGTGATGGAGTGAGAGTGAGGGGATCAGGGTGATAGTGATGGAGTGAGTCGGATGGGGTCAGGTTGACAGTAACGGGGTGAGTGTGAGGGGATCAGGGTGACAGTGGTGGAGTGAGAGTGATGGGGTCAGGTTGACGCTGATGGAGTGAGAGTGAGGGGATCAG
Organism: Chiloscyllium plagiosum; assembly: GCF_037043375.1. Taxonomy (NCBI): domain Eukaryota; kingdom Metazoa; phylum Chordata; class Chondrichthyes; order Orectolobiformes; family Hemiscylliidae; genus Chiloscyllium; species Chiloscyllium plagiosum. Next base: position 81,780,372 of record NW_028270180.1, read on the forward strand.
TGTGAAGTTGATGGAGTGAGTCGGATGGGTTCAGGTTGACAGTAACGGGGTGAGTGTGAGGGGATCAGGGTGACGGTGATGGAGTGAGTGTGAGTGGGTCAGGGTGAAGATGATGGAGTGAGTGTGAGTACATCAGGGTGGCCGTGATGGTGTGAGTGTGAGTACATCAGGGTGACAGTGATGGTGTGCGTGTGAGGGGTTCAGTGTGACAGTGTGTGAGATGGCCAGGGTGACGGCGATGTTGTAAGTGTGCGAGGGTCACTGTTACAGTGATGGAGTGAGTGTGAGGGTGTCAGGATGAGGGTGATGGAGTGAGTGTGAGGGGATCAGGGTGACAGTGATGGAGTGAGTGTCAGAGGGTCAGGTTGACGGTGGTGGTATGAATGTGAGTGCGTCAGGGATGGAGTAAGTGTGAGGGGATCAGTGTGATGGTGACCGAGGGTGTGCGAGGATTGTGTGTGTCAGTGGTGGAGTGAGTGTGAGAAGGTCAGTATGACTGTGATTGACTGAGTGTGAGGGTGTCTTGGTGACAGTGATGGTGTGAGTGTGAAGGGGTCAGGGTGAGCGTGATGGAGTGAGTGGGAGGGTGTCAGGGTCACTGTTATGAAGTGAGTGTGAAGGGACAAGAGGGTCGGTGATGGAATGAGTGTGAGAGGGTCAGTATGACTGTGATCGAGTGAGTGTGAAGGGGTCAGGGTGTGGGTGATGGAGTGAGTGTCAGGGTTTCATGGAGACGGGGATGGAGTGAGTGTGATGTGGTCAGAGTTACGGTGATGCAGTGAAAATGAGCGGGTCAGCTTGACGGTTATGGACTGAGCGTGATGAGGTCTGGGTGACATTGACGGAGTTAGTGTGAGTTAGTGTGTGGTCCCTTCACACTCACTTCATAACAGTGACCCTGACACCCTCCCACTCACTCCATCACGCTCACCCTGACCCCTTCACACTCACACCATCACTGTCACCAAGACACCCTCACACTCAGTCAATCACAGTCATACTGACCTTCTCACACTCACTCCACCACTGACACACACAATCCTCGCACGCCCTCAGTGTGACGGTAAGGGAGTAATTGTGCGAGGATCAGGGTGACATTAATGGCGTGAGTGTGAGGGGGTCAGGGTTGCAGTGATGTAGTGAGTGTCCGAGGGTCAAGGTGACATTGATTGAGTGAGTGTGAGGCGGTCATTGTGACAGTGATGGGGTGAGTGTGAGGGGTCAGTGATAGTGACGCCGTTAGTGTGAGGGAGTAAGGTTGAAAATGATGCAGTAAGTGTGAGCGTTCAGTCTGATAGTGACGCAGTAAGCGTGAGTTGTCTGTGATGCAATAAGAGTGAGGGGGTCAGGGTGACAGTGACACAGTCAGTGTGGGTGTGTTAGGGTGATAGTGTCGCAGTAAATGTGAGGGTGTCAGGGTGATAGTGACGCAGTAACTCTGAGGCGGTCAGGGTGATAGTGACACAGTAAATGTGAGGGTGTCAGTGTGATAGTGACGCAGTAACTGTGAGGGGGTCAGGGTTATAGTGACGCAGTAAGTGTGAGGCGATCAGGGTGACAGTGACGCAATAAGTGTGAGGGGTTCAGGGTGATTGTGATGCAGTAAGTGTGGGGGGTTCAGAGAGATAGTGGTGTGGTATTTGGGAGGGGACAGGGCGATAGTGACAGTCAATGTGAGGGGGTCAGGGTGATAGTGACGCAGTAAGTGTGAGGGGGTCAGGGTGATAGTGACACAGTCAGTGTGAGGGGGTCAGGGTGATAGTGATGCAGTCAATGTGACGGGGCCAGGGTGATAGTGACGTAGTAAGTGTAAGGTGTCATGGTTATAGTGATGCAGACAGCGTGAGGTGGTCAGGGTGATCATGAAACATTAAGTGTGAGGTGTCAGTGTTATAGTGACACAGTATGTTTGTGGGGGTCAGAGTGATAGTGACACAGTCAGTGTGAAGCGGTCAAGGTTATAACGGCACAGTAAGTATGAGGGTGGGCAGGGTGATAGGGACACGGTTAGAGTGAGGGTGTCAGGATGATAGCTGCACAGTGAGTGGGAGATGTCAGGGTGATAGTGACACAGTAAGCGTGTGGGGGTCAGGGTGATAGTGACACAGTAAGCGTGTGGGGGTCAGGGTGATAGTGACACAGTAAATGTGAGCGGTTCAGGGTGACAGTGACACAATAAGTGTAAGGGAATCAGGCTGATAGTGACGCCGTTAGTGTGAGTGGGTAAGGTTGAAAATGATGCAGTAACTGTGAGGGTTCAGTCTGATAGTGATGCAGTAAGCGTGAGTTATCTGTGATGCAATAAGAGTTTGGAGGTCGGGGTGACAGTGACACAGTCAGTGTGGGGGTGTTAGGGTGATAGTGTCGCAGTAAATGTGAGGGTGTCAGGGTGATAGTGACGCAGTAACTCTGAGGAGGTCAGGGTGATAGTGACACAGTAATTGTGGGGGGTTCAGAGGGATAGTGATGTGGTAATTGGGACCGGACAGGGCGATTGTGACGCAGTCAGTGTGAGGGGGTCAGGGTGATAGTGACGCAGTAAGTGTGGGGTGTTCAGAGGGATAGTGATGTGGTAATTGGGACGGGACAGGGCGATTGTGACGCAGTCAGTGTGAGGGGGTCAGGGTGATAGTGACGCAGTAAGTGTGAGGCGATCAGGGTGACAGTTACGCAATAAGTGTGAGGGGTTCAGGGTGATTGTGACGCAGTAAGTGTGGGGGGTTCAGAGGGATAGTGATGTGGTAATTGGGACGGGACAGGGCGATTGTGACGCAGTCAGTGTGATAGTGACGCTGTAAGTGTGAGAGGTTCAGGGTGACACTGACGCAGTAAGTGTGAGGGGGTCAGTCTGATAGTGACGTATTAAGTGTGAGGGAGTCAGGCTGATAGTGACACAATAAGCGTCGGGATGTTAGGATGATAGTGACGCAGTCAGTGTGGGGGCGTTGGGGCGATAGTGACGCAGTAAGTGTGAGACAGTCAGGGTGATAATGATGCAGTCAGTGTGAGAGAGTCAGGGTGACAGTGACGCAGTAAGTGTGAGGGGAAAGGCAGGTAGTGACAGAATAACTGTGTTGCTGTGATGGTGTTAGGTTGATCGTGATGCAGTAAGTGTGAGGGGTCAGGGTGAGAGTGACGCAGTCAGTGTGTGGGTGTAAGGGTGATAGTGTCGCAGTCAGTGTAAGGGGGTCAGGGTGACAGTGATGCAGTAAGTCCGAGGGGGTCAGGGTGACAGTGAAGCAGTAAATGTGAGGGGCCAGACTGACAGTGACGCAGTATGTCTGAGGGGCCAGTCTATAGTGACGCAGAATATGTGAGGGGGTCAGGGTGACAATGACGCAGTAAGTGTGAGGGGTCAGTCGATAGTGGCGCAATAAGTGTGAGGGGGTCAGGGTGACACTGACGCATTAGGTATGAGGGAGTCAGGCTGTCAGTGAAGCAGTAAGTGTGAGGGGGTCAGGGTGATAGTAACTGACTAAATGTGAGACGTCAGGGTGTCAGTGATGAAGTAAGTGTGAGAGGGAGAGGCTGGTAGTGACATATAAGTGAGTTGGGTTTCAGCGTGACACTGATGCAGTCATTGTGAGGGGAGAAGCTGGTAGTGATGCAGTAAATGTTAGGGTGTCAGGGTGAGAGTGAACCAGTAAGTGTGAGGGGGTCAGGGTGACAGTCATGTAGTGAGTGTGAGGGGTCAGGCTGATCGTGATGCAGTGAGTGTGAGGGGGTAAGACTGATAGTGACACAGTAAGTGTGAGGTTGAGGGTGACAGTGATGCAGTGAGTGTGAGGGAGTCAGCCTGACATTGATGCTGTAAGTGTGAATTTTCAGGGTGACAGTGACGCAGTAAGCCCAGTGGGGTCAGGAGAAGTGTGAGGGATAGATGCTGCTAGTGACGCCGTAGGTCTGATTGTATCACGGTGATAGTGATGCAGTCATTGTGGGTCAGGGTGATAATGAAACAGTGAATATGAGGGGTCAGGCTGATAGTGACGCAGTAAGTGTCGGGGTTTGAGGGTGATAGTGACGCAGCCAGTGTGGGTGTGTAAGGGTGACAGTAACGTAGTAATTATGAGGGGGTCTGGGGGATAATGACGCAGTAAGTATGAAAGGGGCCTGGGTGACAGTGATGCAGAAACTGTGAGGGGTCAGACTGACATTGATGCTGTAAGTGTGAGTTGCCAGGGTGACAGTGACACAGTAAGTGCGGTGGGGTCAGGGTAACAGTGGTGCAGTACGTGTGAGGATGTCAGGGTGATAGTGATGCAGTAAATGTGAGGGGGTCAGGGTGATTGTGACGCAGTCAGTATGAGGGGTTCAGGGTGATAGTGACGCAGTAAGTGTGAGGGGGTCAGGGTGATATTGACGCAGTAAGTTTGGGGGTCAGAGTGGTTGTGACGCAGCAAGTGTGAGGGGGTCAGGGAGATAGTGACGCAGTTAGTGTCAGGGGTTCAGGGTGATAGTGATGCAGTCAGTGTAAAGGGGTCAGGGTGACAGTGACGCAGTAAGAATGAAGGGGTAAGTCTAATAGTGACGCAGCAAGTGTGAGGGAGTCAGAGTGGTAGTGACGCAGTAAGTATGAGGGTGTCAAGGTGACAGAGATGCAGTAAGTGTGAGCGGGTCAGGGCGAGAGTGACGCAGTAAGTGTGAGGTGGTCAGAGATATAGTGACGTGGTAAGTGTGAGGGGTTAGGGTATAGTGATGCAGTAAATGTGAGGGAGTCAGGGTGATAGTGACGCAGACAGTATGAGGGGTTCAGGGTGATAGTGACGCAGTAAGTGTGAGGGGGCCAGAATGATTGTGACGCAGCAAGTGTGAGGGGGTCAGGGCGATAGTGACGCAGTCAGTATCAGGAGTTCAGGGTGATAGTGATGCAGTAAGTGTGTGGAAGTCAGAGTGGTAGTGGCGAAGTAAGTATGAGGATTTCAAGGTGACAGTGACGCAGAATGTGTGAGGGGGTCAGGGTGACAATGACGCAGAAAGTGTGAGGGGGTCAGGGCGATAGTGACGCAGTCAGTATCAGGGGTTCAGGGTGATAGTGATGCAGTAAGTGTGTGGAAGTCAGAGTGGTAGTGACGCAGTAAGTATGAGGATTTCAAGGTGACAGTGATGCAGTAAGTGTAAGGGGGTCAGGGCGAGAGTGACACAGTAAGTGTGAGGTGGTCAGAGAGATAGTGACGTGGTAATTGTGAGGGGTTAGTGTATAGTGACGCAGTAAGTGTGAGGAGGTCAGAGTGATAGTAACGCAGTAAGTGTGAGGTGACAGGTGAAAGTGACACAGTAAGTGTGAGGGGGCTCAGAGTGATAGTGACGCAGTCAGTGTGAGGGGGTCAGGGTGATTGTGACGCAGTAAGTGTGAGGGGGTCAGGGTGACAGTGACGCAGTAAGTGTGATGGGGTCAGGGTAAAAGTGGTGCAGTAAGTGTGATTGAGCCAGGGTGATAGTGATGCAGTAGGTGTGAGAGGGAGATGCTGGTAGTGATGCAGTAAGTGTGAGGGGCTCAGTCTGATAGTTGCGCAGTAGGTGTGAGTGTGTCCAACTTGGAATGAAGCAGTAAGTATGTGCAGGTCAGGGTGACAGTGACGCAGTAAGTGTGAGGGGGTCAGGGTGATAGTGATGCAGTAAGTGTGTGGGGCTCAGTCTGATACTGACGCAGTAGGTGTAAGCTAGTAGTGAAGCTGAAAGTGTGAGGGAGTCAGGGTGATTGTGATGCAGTAAATGTGAGGGGGTCAGGGTGACAGTAACGCAGGAAGCGTGAGGGGGTCAGGGTAATATTGACGCAGTAAGTGTGAGGGGGTCAGAGTGATTGTGACGCAGCAAGTGTGAGGTGTTCAGGGCGACGGTGACGCAGTTAGTATCAGGGGTTCAGGGTGATAGTGATGCAGTCAATGTAAAGGGGCCAGGGTGATAGTGACGCAGTAAGAATGAATGGGTAAGTCTAATAGTGACGCAGTAAGTGTGAGGGAGTCAGAGTGGTAGTGACGCAGTAAGTAAGAGTGTGTCAAGGTGACAGAGATGCAATAAGTGTGAGCGGGTCAGGGCGAGTGACGCACTAAGTGTGAGGTGGTCAGAAAGATAGTGACGTGGTAAGTGAGAGGGGTCAGGGTATAGTGACGCAGTAAATGTGAGGGAGTCAGGGTGATAGTGACGCAGACAGTATGAGGGGTTCAGGGTGATAGTGACGCAGTAAGTGTGAGGGGGTCATGGTGATATTGACGCAGTAAGTGTGAAGGGGTCAGAATGATTGTGACGCAGCAAGTGTGAGGGCGATAGTGACGCAGTCAGTATCAGGGGTTCAGGGTGATAGTGATGCAGTAAGTATGTGGAAGTCAGAGTGGTAGTGACGCAGTAAGTCTGAGGATTTCAAGGTGACAGTGATGCAGTAAGTGTGAGGGGGGTCAGGGCGAGAGTGACACAGTAAGTGTGAGGTGGTCAGAGAGATAGTGACGTGGTAATTGTGAGGGGTTAGGGTATAGTGACGCAGTAAGTGTGAGGAGGTCAGGGTGATAGTAACACAGTAAGTGTGAGGGGACAGGTGAAAGTGACACAGTAAGTGTGAGGGGGCTCAGAGTGAAAGTGACGCAGTCAGTGTGAGGGCGTCAGGGTGACTGTGACGCAGTAAGTGTGATGGGGTCAGGGTAAAAGTGGTGCAGTACGTGTGATTGAGCCAGGGTGATAGTGATGCAGTAGGTGTGAGGGGGAGATGCTAGTAGTGATGCAGTAAGTGTGAGGAGCTCAGTCTGATAGTTGCACAGTAGGTGTGAGTGTGTAAATGGGAAAAGGTGAGAGAAATGGCAGTGCAGTGTGGAAGTGAGAGGGATATATGGAGGGAGCAAAGTGAATTCTGCTGATAGCCAATTTGGAGTGGAGACCCAGAAGGGAAAGTAAGGATAGAGGGAATTAAAACCAGCTCCTGAGCTCAGGGCCCGGTGCCCTGTGGAATTGAGTGTGTAAATGGGAAAAGGAGAGAGAAAAATAGCAGTGCAGTGTGAGAGTGGGAGGGATGTACGGAGGGAGAGAGTGACAAAGGGAGCAAGGTGAATTCTGCTGAGAGCCAAGTTGCAGTGAGAGACCCAGAGGTGAAAGTAAGGACAGAGGAAGTTAATCCCAGCTCCTGAGCTCAGGGCGCGGTGCCCTCCCCTTCCCTGAGGACTAGGACTTGTTATTGAGTCTGTCTCTCTCCAGCTCAGCTTCTCCAACACAAACACACACAACAACATCGGTCACTCTGCTGCTCGGCACGCTTTACTGAACATTTTTATTGTTTACAAATGGAAGTGATGGATACAGTCAGTTGGATGGTGCCTTTTCTCACTGGCCCCTGAGTTGTGAGAAACAATGTTTCCCTGTAATCACACTGGGGAATAAGGATGGCCACACCAGCGCTACCCTCAGTCTGTTACCATAGCGACAGGCTGCTCCATCGCTGAAACACTGAACTGAAATGAGAAAATCCAGGATGGATTGATTAATGAGGGAATTTGATTGACGGATGGATTTGGGTGAAGGGATATTTCAGCACATTCTTCAGCTGCTGCCTGAACTTAGTCTGGGTCACGGCATAAATCGCGGTGTTTGTGCAGCAACTGAGGAGCTGCAGCATGAAGCCCAATTCCTGCACAAAGCCATGGAGAGACACAGAGGTATTCACAATCCACACCATCCGTATCCATACAGAATACAGCATTAACATTGACCATAACAGGATGAAATTGGCCGAGATCACAAACAGTAAAATGATGGATTTTTTTCGGTTTCTCATTTCAGTGTCAGACTGAGCGTCCCCATTGGCGTGAGCGCGGAGTCTCCTGCGGGCTCTGCTGGTCACTAAAATGTGTCTGACGGTGAGAACATTGAGCAGCAGAATCAGGAGAAATGGGACACACGGGGTTAGAATGTGGTGGAACAACTCGATTGTGGCCCAGACATTGGAGACGAGAGCAAAGACCATTAGCGCACAAAACCAGGGCTGGTTTCTCACCGAATACCGAGGCCCGAGCATAAAATACCAGGAAATGTTCTTTAAACAACTCAGCACAGTCACTGCTCCCAGAACCACAGCCGCCGTTTTCTCATTGCAATATTTACTTTTCAGCTTCTGGCAAGAAATGGCCACAAATCGATCAAAGGTGAAAGTGACGGTGAACCAGACAGAGCAGTCAGTGGCTGCATAAAGCAGGACAGCGTGGATATTACACACGCGGAAGGAGTACTCCAGGAAATAAAACTGTTCCGGATAAACAATAGGAATGTGTCTCAGGATCAGGTCGAGGATAATGACCAGGAGATCCGCCGCTGCCATGGCCCCCAGGTAACGTCTGACACATGGAGACAATCCACAATCTTTATAAAGCAGGACGTAGATGGTCACTGCGTTAACTGTGAGGAAGGAAAACAAACCCATTATCATCAGCCTGGAGGCAAAGGGACCCGTTTGATCGGGGACCCAGTGAGATTTTCAAATGTGTCCCTGTATTCAGGGATTTATTCAAATAATTGGAGATGGAATAACAAATGGCAAGGTCGGAATTTCGGACAAAAATGAGACATAAACCACAAGAAACCCTCCCTCCCCATACACATAGAGACACATCCATAAGGGCAGATGGTTTCTAGAATATTCCCACACACTCGATCACTCGACAGCAGGCACAGGTCACTCCTTCCCAGTTCCTAATACGGAGGGTGGAAACGTTGCTCTCCTGAAGGATTCTCTCCCAGTTTCCTGAAGACAAACGGAGTTTGGGAATTACTGTATTTTGGTCTAATTTATGGTCGATCCCATGTCGTGAAGAAATGTAGACGCAGGGAAAACATATTCACCCGTTTAACCTCCTGAGGGGCCTTCGGAACAGTGTCTGCTTCTTCCTGGAATGGGATCTCTTCCCTCGGGATCTTATCATCTGTTCAATTCACTGACGTCCGGCCGGTCACAAACAATGTCAGGGACAGAACGTTCCAGGGAATGTCAGTTTTGGAATGTCAGGGACAGAATGTTCCGGGAAACGTCAGTTATAGAATGTCTGGGACAGAAAGTTCCGGGGAACGCCAGTTATAGGATGTTGGGGACAAAACGTTCCAGGGAATGGCAGTTATGGAATGTCAGTGACAGAACGGTCCGGGAAATGTCAGTTATAGAATCTCGGGGACAGAACGTTCCGGGGAACGTCAGTTATTAAATATCAGGTGCAGAACGTTCCGGGGAATGTCCGTGATGGAATGTCAGGGACAGGACTTTCCGGGGAATGTCAGTTATAGAATGTCAGGGACAGAACATTCTGGGGAATGTCAGTTATAGAATGTCGCGGTCAGAACGTTCCGGGAAATGTCAGTTATAGAATGTCAGAGACAGAACGTTCCGGAGATGGTAGTTATAGAATGTTGGGGATAGAACATTCCGGGGAATATCAGTTATACAATGTCAGGGAAAGAACTTTCCGGGGAAGGTCAGTTATAGAACACCTTGACATGTCCATCCCCTTTCCCCACTATCCACGACACCAACATGACGTACTTTACCTGGACACACTGTAATATTAATGGGGAAAGAGATTCAGGGTCCAATCACAGGAATGGGAACTAAAGGCGTTGCCAGATCAGTTGAAATGGTTCGAAACACCACATTCTCAATCCACCTCCCAGAACCAGCCCAGACACCATCAACCCAGAGGAGATATCTCTTCACCGTGCAACATTGTGCAGACCCGGCCAATGTACTGCTCAGTACAACCCAGCAATCTGTCCAGATTCATCTATTGCACTGGTCAATACAATCCAGGCAATCTGTCCAGAGTGAAACACTGCACAGATCATGTACTTATCTTCAAACGCAGACTAGATATCCGTCAAGTTTGGGAAGCTGGATAGAGACAGAAAAGCTGCAGATGCTGGAGTCCAAAGCAGACAGGCAGGCATCTGGGAGAACACAGTAATCCAGACACCATCAGGAGGTAGAGAGGTCGAAATTTCTGGTGTTACCGTTCTGTAAGAGTCCTGAAGGAGGGCTACACCCGAAACATCAAATTCTACACCTCCTGATGTTGCCTGGATTGTGGTGTTCCTACAGCAAGTATTCAGCATGGGAAGCAATGCAGACCACACCCGTGCATTGATCTATTAACCTGCACTAGATATCTGTCCAGCACGGGGGACTGTGGAGACCACAGCAGTGCATTGATCTATAAACCTGCACTACATATCTGTCCAGCACGGCGAGCTGTGGAGACCACAGCGGTGCATTGATCTATAAACGCGAACTGGATATCTGTCCAGCACGGGGAGCTGTGGAGACCACAGCAGGGCACTAATGTGTGAACCTGAAACAAATATCCATCCAGCATAAGGAACTACGCAAACCACATCAGTGTATTATCTATAAACCTCAACCAGATAGTCTGACCAGCAGAGCGACCTGTGCAGTGATCACCCGTGAATTAATCTGTAAACCAGGAGCAGTAATCCTCCCAGCATGTAGGACTGTGCACACCACCCCAGTGCATTGATCTGTAAACCAGAAGCAGTTACCTTACGAACATGTAGGACTGTGTACCCCACCCCAGTGCATTGATCTGTAAACCAGGAGCAGTTACCCTCCCAGCATGTAGGACTGTGTACACCACCCCAGTGCATTGATCTGTAAACCAGGAGCCGTTACCCTCGCAGCATGTAGGACTGTGTGCACCACCCCAGTGCATTGATTTGTAACCCTGGAGCAGTTACCCTCCCAGCATGTAGGACTGTGTACACTACCCCAGTGCGTTGATCTGTAAACCAGGAGCAGTTACCCTCCCAGCATGTAGGACTGTGTACACAAGCCCAGTGCTTTGATCTGTGCACCAGGAAAACTTACCCTCCCAGCATGTAGGACTGTGCACCCCACCCTAGTTCATTGATCTGCAACCCAGGAGCAGTTACCCTCCCAGCATGTACGATTGTGCATCCCACCCGAGTGCATTGTTCTGTAACACTGTGTTAGATCCCTGCCCAGTGTGGGGAAACTTGCAGCCCATGCTGGAAGGGACAGGATGTGCAGCTCCCATCCATTTGCAGCTCCATATCTCCATTGTTGCCCTGACAAGGGGGGATGGGGGGGGGTGTGGGGGGCTGTGGGTGTGAACATCACTGCCAGAGAGAGATGGCGCGGGTGTCAGTTTAAATATCACCACATGGGAGGGGTTTGGGGTAGAGACAGAGAGGGGGAGACTGAGGGACAGTGTCATGGAAGGATGCGTTCCCAGGTTTCAGAATGCTGAAATGTAGACACTTCCATAACATCCTGTAACATGAGCCTGTCTTCCCAGGAAATATGGGAAAAAAGGGACATTGGTGTGATGCCAGATGATCCAACAGCTGCTGCGTGGTTTTGAAATTACTTTGATGCAATTTTAGTAAGTGTCTTTTTGAAAAAGTATATTGCTGTAGAGTTGGAGTAGAGTAATAAGCAGTTAAGAGAAATAGGGTCCCAGAGTTGTGAATAGTTGATGTAAAATGTTCACTTTCAGAGTGAAAAAATAAATTGATATTTTTGTTTAAACAGGAGAATTTGGGAGTTCTCTGTCACTCATATTTTAACAGTTTACAAGGCAAATTGAACAATTCTTTATGTTTAATTTAAATTACCAGATCATCTCTATGGGTGTCCTAACAATTGCTGGGTGTTTATCTGTGTGTCTCTGTGTATGGCAGGTCTGGCAGTCTCTGTGGTGCTTAAAGTGATGCTGGCCTCCCCACGCCACTGCACAGGCATTGGCAGAGGGTGAAAACCAACAGGGATACATTCAGAGAAGGGGAGAGGGAGGGAGAGGGTAGCTGTTCACAGCACCATCCAAACTGATGTCTTACCCATGGACTGATCTAAATGTCCTTTAAACGGTATAACTGTCCCTGCTTTCACCACTTCCTCTGGGAGTTCATTCCACACACAAACCAGCTTCTGTCTAACATAATTACCTCTCATCACTTTTGTGAAACTTTTTTCCTCGCACTTTAAAATATCCCTCAGTTTTGAATCCCCAACTCTAGAGAAAAGATATCAGCCCTTCAGCGTTTCTTTAACCCTCATTATTTTATCAACCTCTGTAAAGTTACTGCTTAATCTCATCCTCTTCAGTGAAAAAAAGTCCCAGCTGATCCGGACTCTCCTTATAGCTCACTCCCTCCGAGCTGGAAAAGCTCGGCAGGTCTGTCAGCATCCAGATGCCTTTTACATGTTGTAGTTGTACCATCCTCCACCACTTCCTCTGGCAGCTCATTCCATATGCACACCACGATCTGTGTGAAAAAGTGCCCTTTCGGCCTCATCAAAACCTTTCACCTCTCACTTTCAACCAATGCCATCTAGTTTGGGACGCCGCTAACCTGGGGGAAGACCCTGACTACTCACCCTATCCATAATCGTTCGGTTTTGAAACACCTTTACTGCTGCGAAATGTGACTCCAATCAACACGAATGGCTGTACTTTCAGTCATCCTGGGCCAAAGTTCTGAAATGCAATACTGACACCTCTTCCTTTTCCATCAAGTCACAATTCTATATCCATTTTAATCAGTTTGTACAAATGTATCGTGAGACACTTCTGTGAGCTTAAAAACCTGGACCTGAGTGCCCGGAGGTAGGGGCATTAGCATCACTCATGAATCCCATAAAGCTGTAACAGTATTCTCCTGTGTGTTTGTTCATCAGCCTGTTCTGACATGCTGTGACATACCTCTGCAACAGGCAGGACTTGAATCCAGGCCTTCTAGTCCAGAGCTAGGAACACTACCACACAAGTTGAGGAATTGGAATCAAGTCCAAACCTTTGGCTCAGAGACAGGGACATTACCCACCACAACTACCATACCCAGATTTTGGGTCATATTTTAAGTGCCCGCTTTCAGCTTGGTTTGGATTTATTATAGCTGAAAATGTGTTGCTGGAAAAGCGCAGCAGGTCAGGCAGCATCCAGGGAACAGGAGAATCGACATTTCGGGCATAAGCCCTTCTTCAGATTTGATATCTGATCGGAGTCAACAGATTGGACTAACGGGTCTGTTTCCGTTTTGCATGACTCTCTGATTTTATAAGAGGGATGATGAAAAATTCTGTAAGATCGTTTCAAGTCGTACTTCTCTTCCCTGGAAGTTTATCGTGCCTCTATGTTCACATTGATTGAAAGCTGCGTTAGTTAAATATTTGACAAAGAAGTGAATCATGCACAATGGGATGCAGAGAGGAAAGTGGGGCTGAGACCACAACCTGATCAGCCACAATCTTACTACCTGGTAGAGAAGGCTCAAAGTATCTAATGACCCACTCCTGCTCCTCAGTCCCATGTTTCTGTGTTCCATTCAGTCCCTCAAACCTGCTAGACAGGAACAGTTGGAGGCCACTTACTCCTATAAAAAGGTGCACAGAAACAGAGGAGACCATTCAGCCTCTCAAGACTGTCACACACGCTTTGAGGTGATTTGGGAAATGTAATTAGAAAATCCAGGCTGGGTATGAAAGAGGCCCCTCATCTTGCTCTACAGAGTTTCCTCTATCTGCCGCTTGTGCTTCATTTGTTGGTCTTGGTGCAGACCCAGATTCACTGTGAATACAGCTCACATACCTCACCCAGAGATGGCTAACAAAATCATTTCATCTCCCTGACTGCAATATGCAATATCAGAACAGTCATAAAAATAACACCCACTACCTTTCCAATAACAGAATGTGAGAATATCAGAAACAGGGTCATGTCGTTCACTCCCAAAGCCTGCCTTGGCCTTCACTAAGATCATGGCTGATCTGCTCCTGGCCTCAACTCCTCTTTCATACCCAATTCTTCATAACCCTCAACTCCTGACAGGTCAATATCCTTATATTTCCTCTTCAAATGCTTTCAATCATCTAGCTCCCCGAACATTCTTGAGAAGAGAAATCCTGACATTCAATGCCACCTGTTTGAAGAAAACACTTGCTGGTCCTATACCATGGCCTATTGATGTGAACAAAAGAGGTTGGCTCAAGGTTCAGGTAAAAATGACTGGCCCTGATATCAAGGCAATTTTTGACGTCTGTTGACATCACGGAGCTGGACTTAATGGGAATCAGAGTAAAATCTCTAGTGTTTGGTGTCAAACATGGCACACAGGAAGATGTTAATCATTTTAGTCCTGGGTCACTTCTGTGGGACTTCCTTAGAGTAACTTCCTCATCACAAACATTTTCAGCTGCTTCATCAATGTCTCCCCACCCTCCCAACCGTAAGATTAGAAGTGGGGATGGTCTTTGAAGATTCCACAATGTTCAGAATGTTTTGTCCCCCCGTCAGCTCCTGAGCTGGTCTGTGACCATGTGCAGCAAGATCCAGACTCCATTGAGACTTGTGCTGTTAAAGTGTCTGTAACATTCATGTAACAGCACTGCCTGACACTACGCATTGCCACAGTAAAATAAGAGTTCATTCAGTACCTCACGCTGGTTTCACAGGAATATGGGAAGCCATTCAGTCCGTTGACACAATTGGGGAAGAAGAGGGACAACCCATTCAGTGCCTCCAGCCCATTACTCAGGAAGAGAAGGAGTCCAGTGTGATGGACCACACCAGAGCCCCTCGAAAATATTTGATGGCGATAGCCTAGTCTCTAATGTTTTTTTTTATTTTAAAGGAAATGTAATTTTTCTGTTCCAGATGCAGTGTGAAGCAAAATACCATCTATTTCAACACGAAAGAAGAAATAAAACCACAGAACTCGGAATTTTGAATATCGTAATTCTATTGGACAGCTGAACAGAGTAATAGAATTAGGAGCTATTACTAATGAACTATTCCAACATAGGATAATCCCATAACACAGCCCTTGGCAAAAAGGAAAATTCAGACACAGAATGTCACAAATATTTCTCCATTCCAGGAATTAAAAACAGCATCAAGACAAAATTCAGAGAGAGTCGCAACTGACCCTTCCAACTCTTGGAGACCCCTATAATTTTTGATGTTACTCAGAAACCAAAACCCAGTGATCCTAATCTGTGAGAGCTGGTCACACCCATTCAGGCTGCATTAAAATTAACCTAAGGACTCCCTTGCTGTTTACTCAAGTGGCCTGAACTAGCCAGCTTAGTAACGATCGTTCAATCTCTCTCTTAAAAGAAACCAGGACAAAATAACCTCTTAAAGCTGCAGCATTTTCACACTGGTCAGTACATTGAGTTGTCAAACAGGAACCGGGGGAACCCAGTCAGGCCCTTGGCCCCGTCCAATTGGACGAGCAAGAAGCCAGTCAGTCCCTTGAGTCACTTATACAGGAACAGGAGGAGGCCATTCTCAACTCAATGCACTTACACGGGGGCAGAATGAGGTAATTTATGCTGATTCCTGATGATTTGTTTATGCCCAAAACGTCGATTTTCCTGCTTCAAGGATATTGCCTGACCTGATATTGCTTTTCCTGCAATCCACTCTCTACTCTGATCTCCAGCATCGGCAGTCTTAAGTGTCTCCTAAATGATGCTCTAACATGATGTTCAAATGGAGCAGAGGCTGCACAGACCGACTGCTCCACGTTGTTCCTCCTGGGTCCGTTGCTCATTATACACATGTGGGACTTTAACGTGGTTTTCATGCGGTGAGGAGGGAAGACATATGTCTTGTGTGAAGTCTCAAGAAGGCATCTTTCATCTCTGAGAAGACAGCCTGGTGTTCTCTATGTAGGGCGGAAGCTGGTGGGAATGGCTACCTGTTTCAGATGGAAGGTATTGTGGCTGCTGTTGGGAATTGTGAACAACATGACGTTGAGTACGGGTTCACATGCCGACTGCACAATAACGTGGAGAGAGTTAATTTAGGCATATAAACTATTAGGAAAGCCACGTTAGACTGATGAATGGACACTCTAAGTTCAAACAATGGTGTTCTTGTTCATGTTGATCTTGTCCAGTGCACGTCCTGTTGCCTTACTCTGTCCAAGTCTATTTCCACCCTATGATCTGCCTGGCCATGTTCACTATGATCTTCCTACACTGCTCATAAAAAATGTGTTTCTCTGTACTGAGGTACTCGTGACAATAAATCAAACCAATCAATCCTGGTTAAAGGATGGAATTTCTCACCCTATCAATGTCTCTTTTGGACATAAGTGATCGCTGCCACTCCTCGTGTTTCAGCATCACCATGTCTTCGTCTCTCACAGCTCTACAGATGAAACACTCAGCTTATTCACTCTATTCTCATGTTACCATGACCCGTGTCTGTGGTAAGGAGATCATTCCTTACAAAGGAGATCAAATCTGTAGAGAGTGCCCCTCATGCTCTCTCAGCAAGGCTCTACAGCAGGAAGGTGGCTTTACTTATGTACTCGAATCATCTTACAATGAAGCACAGTATACCCTTGATTGCACCCATTACTTACACAGGGTTTGATTCAGACCGGTCAGCATAAAATTGTGAGTGGGAGATCATGCTTGCCAAATTTCTTAGAGTCCTTTGGTGAAGTGACCAAGAAGGTTGATGAGGGCAGAGCGGTAAACGTAGTCTCTATGGATTTCAGTAAGGCCTTTGATAAGGTTCCACATGGCAGGCTGCTGTGGAAGGTTCCATCACATAGAACATAGAACATAGAAGAATACAGCGCAGTACAGGCCCTTGGGCCCTCTATGTTGCGCCGATCCAAGCCCACCTAAACTACACTAACCCACTATCCTCCATATACCTATCCAATGCCCTCTTAAATGCCCATAAAGAGGGAGAGTCCACCACTGTTACTGGCAGGGCATTCCATGAACTAACGACTCGCTGAGTGAAGAACCTACCCCTAACATCAGTCCTATATCTACCCCCCCTTAATTTAAAGCTATGCCCCCTTGTAATACCCGACTCAATACGCGGGAAAAGGTTCATACTGTCGACCCTATCTAACCCCCTAATCATCTTGTACACCTCAATCAAGTCACCCCTAAACCTTCTTTTCTCTAGTGAAAACAGCCCCAAGTGCCTCAGTCTTTCCTCATACGATTTTCCTTCCATACCAGGCAACATCCTGGTAAACCTCCTCTGCACCCGTTCCAATGCCTCCACATCCTTCCTATAGTATGGCGACCAAAACTGCACACAATATTCCAGATGCGGCCGTACCAGAGTCTTATACAACTGCATCATGACCTCAGGACTCCGGAACTCAATTCCTCTACCAATAAAAGCCAGTACGCCATATGCCTTCCTCACCGCACTATTTACCTGGGTGGCAACTTTCAGAGATCTGTGTACATGGACACCAAGATCCCTCTGCTCATCCACACTACCAAGTATCCGACCATTAGCCCAGTACCCCATCTTTTTGTTATTCTTCCCAAAGTGAATCACCTCGCACTTAACTACATTGAATTCCATCTGCCACCTTTCTGCCCAGCTCTGCAGCTTTTCTATATCCTGCTGTAACCTGCCACATGCTTCCTCACTGTCAACAACTCCTCCGACTTTCGTATCATCCGCAAACTTGCTCACCCAACCTTCTAACCCCTCTTCCAGGTCATTTATAAAAATGACAAACAGCAATGGTCCCAAAACAGATCCTTGCGGAACACCGCTAGTGACGGCACTCCATGAAGAAACTTTGCCATCAACTACTACCCTCTGTCTTCTTCCATCCAGCCAATTCCTAATCCAAACCTCTAACTCACCCTCAATGCCATATCTCCGTATTTTCTGCAGTAGCCTACCATGGGGAACCTTATCAAACGCCTTACTAAAATCCATATATACCACATCTACCGCTTTCCCCTCATCAACCTCCTTCGTCACCTTTTCAAAGAATTCAATAAGGTTTGTGAGGCACGACTTGCCCTTCACAAAACCATGCTGACTATCCTTGATCACATTATTCCTATCGAGATGTGCATAAATCCTATCCCTTACAATTCTCTCTAAGACTTTGCCCACAACAGAAGTGAGACTCACCGGCCTATAGTTACTAGGGCTATCCCTACTCCCCTTTTTGAACAAGGGAACCACATTTGCTATCCTCCAGTCTTCTGGGACTACTCCTGTAGACAAAGAGGACATAAAAATCAAGGCCAATGGCTCTGCAATCTCCTCCCTTGCTTCCCAGAGAATCCTAGGATAAATGCCATCAGGCCCAGGGGACTTATCTATTTTCACCTTTTCTAGGATTTCCAACACCTCTTCTCTACATACCTCAAAGCCATCCATTCTACTTATTTGTGCCTCAGTATTCTCATCGACAACAATGCCCTGTTCCTGAGTGAATACTGAAGAAAAGTATTCATTCAGTGTCTCCCCAATCTCTTCCGCCTCCACACGCAACTTCCCCCTACTATCCTTGACTGGACCTATTCCTACCCTAGTCATTCTTTTATTCCTAACATACCTATAGAAAGCCTTAGGGTTTTCCCTAATCCTATCTACTAAGGACCTTTCATGTCCCCTCCTTGCTGCTTTTAGCTCTCTCTTCAGGTCCTTCCTGGCTACCCTATAACTCTCAATCGCCCCAATTGAACCCTCACGTCTCATCTTGAGATAGGCCGCCCTCTTCCATTTAACAAGGGATTCCAATTCCTTATTAAACCACGGCTCCCTCGCACGACCCTTTCCTTCCTGCCTGACAGGTACATAATTATCAAGGACACTCAATAGTTGCCCCTTGAACAAGTTCCACATATCATTTACACTCTTGCCTTGGAGTCTACTTTTCCAAGCCACACATCCTAAGTTATGCCTCACCGCATCATAATTTCCCTTACCCCAGCTATAATTCTTGCCCTGTAGTACACACTTATCCCTCTCCATCACGAGTGTAAAAATCACCGAATTATGGTCACTATCCCCAAAGTGCTCACCTACCTCTAATTCTAACACCTGGCCTGGTTCGTTACCCAGAACCAAATCCAGTATGGCCTCACCTCTTGTTGGCCTGTCTACATATTGTGTCAGGAAACTCTCCTGCACACATTGAACAAACACTGACCCATCTAACAAACTTGAGCTATAGCTTTCCCAATCAATATCAGGAAAGTTAAAGTCCCCCATAACAACCACCCTATTACTGTCACTCATCTCCTGAATCACCTTCCCAATCCTTTCTTCAATGATTCTAGGACTATTAGGAGGCCTGTAAAAGACTCCTAACAGGGTGACCTCACCTTTCCTATTCCTAACCTCAGCCCAAACTACCTCAGATGGCAAGTCCTCATCCATCGTCCTTTCCACCGCTGTAATACTATCTTTGACAAGCAATGCCACACCTCCCCCTCTTTTACCCCCACCTCTGACCCTACTAAAACATTTAAATCCCGGAACCTGCAACAGCCAATCCTGTCCCTGTTCTAGCCATGTCTCCGTAATAGCCACAACATCGAAGTCCCAGGTACCAACCAACGCTGGGGGGACTGGCCAATTGGATACACAGTTGGCTTGTTGATAGGAAGCAGAGAGTTTAGTGGGAGGATGCTTGTCAGAATGGAGGTTGGGTCCTTGGCTTTTTGTTATCTATGATTTGGTTGAGAATGTACAAGGCATAATGAGTAAGTCTGCAGAAGACACTAAAATAAGTGGGAGCATGATCAGTGAGGAAGTTTTATCAGAAATTGCAGCAGGACCTTAATCAGTTGGGGAAGTGGGCCGAAAAATGGCAAACGGAATTTAATATAAATGTGTGAGGTCTTGCATTTTGGAATCTCAAATCAAGGTAGGAGTTTCACGGTGAATGGGCGGGCCTTAAGGGGTGTAGTGGGCAGAGAGATCGTGGAATTCAGGTGCACGGTTCCCTGAGAGTGGAGTCACTGGTAGACAGGGCAGTGAAGAAGTCTTTTGGCACACTGGCCTCCGTCAGGCAGGACATTGGGAAATTATGTTGCAGTTACCCAAGACTTTGGTTAGGCTGCACTTGGAGTATTGTGTTCAGTTTTGTCACCTTGTTATAGGGAGGATGTAATGAAATTAGAAAGAGCCCAGAAGAAACTTACAAGGACATTGCCAGGACCCAATGGTTTGAGTTATAGGGAGAGGTTGGAAAGCTCGGATGTTTTTTAGTGTCTGGGAGACTGAGGGAGTCCTAATAGAGCTGTACAAGTTCATGAGGTATATGGATAGGGTGAATGCCCTCAGTCTTTTCCAACGTTTAGAGTCAGTTAATGGTTAAAAGGGAAGGAAAAAAAGGGAACCTGAGGGACCACTTATTTACATAAATGGCTGGTACTTGGATGAGCTGCCAGAAGATGTGGTTGAAGGGGGTACATTAACAACATTTCAAAAGCATTTGGATAAATATGTGGCTAGGAAAGGACAAGAAGGATATGGGCTAACTGCGGGGAAATGGGGTTAGCGTGGATAGACATGTACAACGTGGAGCCGAACCTCTCTGTTAATGTAAACCAAACACCCAGAAACGTTCGCCTCACCTCATAATCTGTTAAAATATGAGTGACACAGATCTCCGACATTCCACTATTTAAACAAAAAATATCAAGTTAGTTTCTTAACTTCAGTAGTGAACACTAAACAACAACTATTCACAAATCCAAGCCCGTCTTGTCTCAGCTACTTACTATATGACTCCAACTCTGTAAAAAGTATGCTGTTCCAATAACCCAGATATTAAACGTTACAATCTCAAGACAATACAGTCTCTATCTTCCCGGCTGCGTTCAGTCTTCCAGCTGCTGATCTGGGCTATCTGTTATTCTGTACATAAACCAGCCTGAACCCCTAGATTAGATTCCAGGCTGTATCTCCCTCCGGGTTACCTATTCTTCTGTATATAAACTACCCTGAACTCCTTGATTATATTCCAGGCTGCGACACACCCCGGAATATCTGTTATTCTGTATATAAACCACCCTGAATCCCTCGATTCGATTCCAGGTTGTAACTCACCACAGACTATCTGTTATTCTGTATACTAAGCTCCCTGAACCCCTCAACTAGATTCCAGTTTGTAACTCACTCTGGGGTATCTGTTATTTTGTATAAAAACCACCCTGAACACTTCTATTCAATTCCAGACTGTAACTTCCGGTCAGGGTTGAAAGGTACGGCTTGTAGTTATAGGGAATGCTAGCTGACTAAAGACATTGAGGGTTTGGTTCAGAAAAGGAAGGAAGCATATGCCAGGTATAGACAGGTTAGATCAAATGAATCCTTAGAAGAGTATAAAGGAAGTTGGAGTACACTTAAGAGGGAAATCAGGAAGGCAAAACGCGGACATATGATAGCTTTGGCAATTAGAATTAAGGAGAATCCAAAATGGTTTTACAAATGTATTTAGAACAAAGGGTAACTAGGGAGAGAATATCGCCCCTCAAAGATCAGAAAGGCGGCCTTTGTGTGGAGCCACAGAAAATGGGGAGGATATTAAATGAATATTTTGCATCAGTATTTACTGTGGAAAAGGATATGGAAGATATAGACTGTAGGGAAATCGATGGTGACATTTTGCAAAATGCCCAGATATACAGAGGAGGAAGTGCTGGATGTCTTGAAATGGTTAGAGGTGGATAAATCCCCAGGACGTGATCAGGTGCACCCGAGAACTCTCTGGGAAGCGAGAGAAGTGATTGCTTGGCCTCTTGCTGAGATATGTGTATCATCGATAGTCGCAGGTGAGATGCCGGAAGACGGAAGTTTGGCAAACGTGGTGCTATTGTTTAAGAAGGGTGGTAATGTCAAGCCAGGTGAGCCTGACCTCGGCGGTGGACATGTTGTTGGAGGGAATCCTGAGGGGCCGGATGTACATGTATTTGGAATGGCAACGACTGATTCGGGATAGTCAACATGGCTTTGTGCGTGGGAAATAATGTCTCACAAACATGATTGAGTTTTTTGAAGAAGTAACACAGAAGAATGATGAGGGCAGAGCAGTAGATGTGATCCATAGGAACTTCAGTAAGGCGTTCGACAAGATTCCCCATGGGCGACTGATTAGCAAGGTTAGATCTCATGGAATACAGGGAGAGTAGCCATTTGGATACAGATCTGGCTCAAAGGTAGAAGACAGAGGGTGGTGTTGGAGGGTTGTTTTTGAGACTGGTGGCCTGTGACCAGTGGAGTGCCACAAGGATCAGTGTTGGGCCAACTACCTTTTGTCATTTATACAAATTATTTGGATGCGAACATAAGAGGTACAGTTAGAAAGTTTGCAGATGACACCAAAATTACAGGTGCAGTGGACAGCGAAGAGGGTTTCCTCAGATTACAACAGGATCTGGACCAGATGGACCAATGAGCTGAGAAGTGGCAGATGGAGTTTAAATCAGATAAATGCAAGGTGCTGCATTTTGGGAAAGCAAATCTTTGCAGGACATCTACATTTAATGGTAAGGTCTTATGGTGTGTTGCTGAACAAAGAGATCTTGGAGTACAGGTTCATAGTTCCTTGAAAGTGAAGTCGTGGGTGGATCGGATAGCGAAGAAGGCGTTTGGTATGCTTTGCTTTATTGGTCAGAGTACCGAGTACAGGAGTTGGGAGGTCATCTTGCGGCTGTACAGGACATTGGTTCGGTCAGTCTTGGAATATTGTGTGCAATTTTGGTCCCCTTCGTATCGAAAAGATGTTGTGAAACTTGAAAGGGTTCAGAAAAGATTTACAAGGATGTTGCCAGGGTTGGAGGATTTGAGCTAGAGGGAGAGGCTGAACAGGCTGGGGCTGTTTTCCCTGGAGTGTCGGTGGCTGAGGGGTGACATTATCGAGGTTTACCCTGGGGTAAGGGAGTCCAGAACTAGAGGGAATAGGTTTAGTTTGAGAGTGGAAAGACATGAAAGAGACCTAAGGGGCAACTTTTTCACGCAGAAGATAGGTCGTGTATGGAGTGAGCTGCCAGAGGAAGTGGTGGAGGCTGATACAATTGCAACGTTTAAGAGGAAGTTCGGTGGGCATATGAATAGGAAGGGTTTGGAGAGACATGGGCCAGGTGCTGGCAGGTGGAACTAGATTGGATTGGGATCGGCATGGACAGGTTGGACCGAAGGGTGTGTTTCCATGCTGTACATCTCTATGATTATATGACTCTATAACTCACTCCGGGCTACCTGTTATTCTGCATGGAAACCACCCTGAAACTCTCGATTAGATTTAAGTCTGTAACTAACTCTGGGGTATCTCTTATTGTACTCATAATCGTCCTGAATCCCCTTGATAAATTTCCAATCTGTAACTGACTTCCATTTTTAAGGGACTCTGTACATTAGCCACCTCAATCCTTTGAGTAGATTCCAGTCTGTATCACACTCCTGGATATCTGTTAGTCTGTATATTAACCATTCACTCCAAACCCTGTTAAAATTGTCCACAGTATTCAGGGATGTGTATGTGAGGTGCATTAGTCAGGGGTAAATGTGGGGAAATGGCTCTGGATGGGTTATTCTTCTGAGGGTCAGTGTGGTCTTGTTGGGCTGAAGGGCTTGTTTCCCCACTATCGGGGTTATATGAATCACTTGGAATCCTCTCGTTTAGATTCCAACGTGTAACTCACTTCCATGTATGTGTGACTGGCATGTTTCAAAAACACCCCAAAACCTTTTATTTTATTCCACTTCGATAAACACGAGGTGCTGCATTTTGGGAAAGCAAATTTGAGCAGGACTTATCCACTTAATGGTCAGGTCTGAGGGAGAGTTGATGAACAAAGAGACGTTGAATTGCAGGTTCGAAGCTCCTTGAAAGTAGAGTGGCAGGTGGATAAGATAATGAAGGCAGCATTTGGTATGCTTTCCTTTATTGGTCAGAGTTTTGAGTATAGGCATTGAGAGGTTATGTTGTGGCTGGACTGGACATAGGTTAGGCCACTGTTGGAATATGGCATGCAATTCTGGTCTCCTTCCTATCGGAAGGATGTTGTGAAACTTGAAATGGTTCAAAAAAGATTTACAAGGAGGTTGCCAGTGTTAGAGGATTTGAGCTACTGGGAGAGGCTGAATAGGCTGGGTTTGTTTTCCCTGGAGCATCAGAGGCTGAGGGGAAACCTTATCAAGGTTTATAAAATCATGACGGGCATGGATAGGATAAATAGACAAAGTCTTTCCCTTGGGGTGGGAGAGTCCAGAACTAGAGGGCATAGGTTTAGTGTGAGAGGGGAAAGATATGAAAGAGACCTAAGCGGAAACATGTTCATTCGGAGGATGGTACATGAATGGAATGAACTATCAGAGGAAGTGGTGGAGGCTGGTATAATTGCAACATTTAAAATACAGCTCGATGTGTATATGAATGGGAATGTTTGGAGGGAGATGGGCCAAGTGCTTGAAAAATAGACGAGAGTAGGTTAGGATATCTGGTCGGCATGGTCGAATTGGACCAAAGTGTCTCTTTCCATGCTGTACATCTCTATGACTGTATGACTCCGCGAATTTGTGACTCACTACTTGCTTTCTGTCATCCTGTATGTGAACCACCTCAAACCTCTCGATTAGATTCCACTCTGTCCCTCACTCCTGGGTATCTCATATGCTGTATGTATATCCTAAACCCCTGAATTAGATTCCAGACTGGAACTCACTCCTGGGTTATCTGTTATTGGATTTGTAAGACAAGATAAACTAAATGGTCAAATGTTACATTGGGAGCAGGAACACAGAAAGCTGCTGGTTCATTTCTGTTCTGTTACATATCTCCAAGTTTCAGATTGGGGCTGAATTTCTGTCACAATGGGGAAAGTCTCAAAAGCTGTTTACTGTCCTGCATAAATGCATCGTCATAACATGAATTCTCTTGCAAGATAGGAAATTGAGAAGCTCCTGGAAGGTGTCTGTACATCTATGTCTGTATCTCTGTGTGTCTGTGTATGTCTGTTTGTATGTAATTCTGTCTGCGTGTTCAATGTTTCATATATTTTCAAACTGTATTGATGTTGCCAGTCTCTCTTGCTTTTCTTTATTTATAAACTCAATGTCATCGTTTTGCTGATATAACATGGCGGCTGAGGACAAATATACAATGTCTTACTGACTGATTTGTGTCAGGAATACTTTCAGCAAGGGCGAGGGGGCAATGTGTCCAAAGCCATTTCCATTCATTGATGCTCGCAGAGATAGGAAATGGAGACAGCTCTTTGAAGGTGATTAAAATGCAAATCCCAGAACGTGTTTACAGTGAATGCGGAGAGATGATGTGACATTCCAGTAAGGTCTACCTTACTTTCCGAGCTCCTAATATATGAGAGAAACATAATATCCAAAACCTGATAGAGCTCAGCCACTGAATTGTAGGTTTGCAGCGTTGGATCAGAATCCTGCCTGGCTAGGGCTCATCCCAAATTGAAGGGTTTCTCAAAATTCACATGATCTTCTGTGGGTTCAAATTGCGTGTTGTCTACAAATAAAAGAAAATAATGCACTTGCAATTAAACAATACTCTTTCTGGAACTTTGTGTGTCTGTTGGTTTAAGTATCTTTCAAAAGGATTGAAGATAAATGAGGCAGTGAGAGATAGGTAGCACTGTAACCAGAGTGGCAGTGCAGTATAAAAGGTATATTAATTTCTTCAGTGAAATGGGAAAACAGGGGAGGATAGTCCTAAAACTAGGAAAGTTGGAAGTCAGTAAAGTTGTGTAGTTTGTGACTGCATTATGTTTATGTGAGTCAAGATTTGAAACCACTTGGCCAATAGTAAACTTTGTGACTCACTTCCAGTTACACGTTATTATACATAAAATGTTAACATATACCTCGATTAGATTCCAGGCTGTAACTCACTCCAGGGCAGCTGTTATTCTGTACCTAAGCCACCCTGAAACCCTCGATTAGATTCCAGACTGTAACTCACTCCGGGCTATCTGTTATTCCATATATAACGACCCTGAACTCCTCGATTGGATTCCAGTCTGTAACTCATTCCGGGCTATCTGGTATTCTGTATATAAATGACCCTGAACCCCTCGATTAGATTCCAATCTGTAACTCTCCCGCCTTTCTGTTATTCGGTATGTAAACCACCATGAACCCCTCGATTCGATTCCAGGCTGTAACTCACTCCGGGCTATCTGTTATTCTGTGTATAAATGACCCTGAACTCCTCGATTAGATTCCAGTCTGTAACTCACTCCGGGCTATCTGTTATTCTGTATCTAAAACTCCCTGAACTCGTCGATTAGATTCCAGGCTGTAACTCACACCAGGGTGTCTGTTATTCTGTACATAAACTATTCTAAATCCCTTGATTAGATTCCAATCTGTAACACACTCCAGGCTATCTGTTAATCTGTATATAAACCACCCTGATCTCCTCGATTAGATTCCAGGCTGTAAGTCACTCTGGGGTATCTGTTATTCTGGATATAAACCACCTAAACCCCTCGATTAGATTCCAGGATGTAACTCACTCTGGGCTATCTGTTATTATGTATATAAATCACCCTGAACCCCTCGATTAGATTCCAGGCTGTAACTCACTTTGGGCTATCTGTTATTCTGTATATAAACCACCCTGAACCCTGTAAATAGATTCCAGGGTATAACTCACTCCGGGGTATCTATTATCCGTATAAAAACCACCCCGAACCCCTTGATTAGATTCCAGATTGTAACTCAATCCGAGGTATCTCGTATTCTGTATATTAACCACCCGAACCCCTCGATTAGATTCCAGTCTGTAACTCACTCCGGGCTATATGTTGTTTTGTTTATTAACCATCCTGAACCCATTGATTTGATTTCACTTCCTGAAATGTTAAGCTTATCTTCCCAACACAATCTAATATCAATAATGATCAATGTATGAGGAGAAAGTGAGGACTGCAGATGCTGGAGATCAGAGCTGAAAATGTGTTGCTGGAAAAGTGCGGCAGGTCAGGCAGCATGCAAGGAGCAGTAGAATCGACTTTTTGGGCATGCGCCCTTCTTCAGAAATGAGGCAAGTGTGCCCAGCAGGCTAAGATAAAAGGTCACCTTGGATGCTGCCTGACCTGCTGCACTTTTCCAGCAACACATTTTCAGCAATGATCAATCTATCACTGGTCCGCCTATCTGCTGCCACTACCATCATGTTAACTTTCTGATGTTTACGTATATGATTACCTGTCGCAGTGAGTCACAGAAAGACAGAGTGGTGCTGAACACATTTGGCACATGAGCCTTAATCAGTAAGAGCATTGAGTATAGTAGAGGCAGATTACGTTGAGGTGTTTACCCCTGGGGTGACAAAGGTTGAGAGATAACATTCCAGAGGTTTATAAAATCATCAGGGGCATGGATATTCTGAACAGCCAGGTTCTGCTCGCAAGGATAGGGGAATCCAGAACAAGACAGCAGAGGCTGAAATCAAGAGTGCGAATGATTTAGAATATTTCACACAGAGAGTGGCGTGTGTAATGAAAGTGCGGTCTGAGGAAGTGGTTAAAGTGGGTAAAATCACGGAGGGATAATGGCCAAATGCTGGCAAATGGGACTAAATCAGATTTGATATCTGATCGGAATGAACAGATTGGACTAATGGGCCTGTTTCCGTTCTGCATGACTCTCTGATTCTGTTAGAGGGATGATGAATAATTCTGAAAGAACCTTTCAAGTCCAAATTCTCTTCAGTGGAAGGTTATCGTGTCTCTATGTTCACATTGATAGAAAGCTGCGTTATTGAAACATTTGACAAAGAAGTGAGTCAAGCACAATGGGACGCAGACAGGAAAGTGGGGTTGAGATCACAACCTGATCAGCTACAATTTTAGTGCCTAGTGGAGAAGGCTCAAAGTATCGAATGACCCACTCCTGCTCCTCAGTTCCATTCAGCCGCTCAAACCGGATAGATAGGAGCAGTTAGAACCTACTTACTACTGTAACCTGATGCACAGAAACACAGGAGACCATTCAGCCCCTCAGTACTTTCTCACATGGTTTGAGGTGAGTTGGGAACTGTAATTGGAAAACCCAGGCTGAGTATGAAAAAGACCCCTCATCTCTCTTCACAGAGCTTCCCCTCTCTGCAAATTTTGCTTCATTTGTTGGTCGTGTTGTAGACCCAGATTCAGTGTGAATACAGCTCCCATACCTCACCCAGAGATGGCTCACAAAATCCTCTGGGCTCCCTGTCTGCAGCATTCACTAACAGAACATTCATAAAAATAACACCAACTAACTTTCCAATAACAGAATGTGAGACCATCAGAAACAGGGGAATGTTGTTCACCCCCAAACTTGCCTTGCCCTTCTTTAAGATCATGACTGATCTGCTCTCGGTCTCAAATCCAATTTCATACCCAATTCTTCATAGCCCTCAACTCTCTGACAGGTCAATATCCACCTAACTCCTCTTCAAATACTTTCAGTCATCTTGCTCCCCAACATTTTTGAGAAGTGAAACCTTACATTCAAATATCTCCTGTTTGAAGAAAACACTTGCTGCTCCAATATCATTGGCCTATTGATATGAACAAAAGAGGTTGTCACAAGGGTTCAGGTAAAAATTACTGGTCCCAACATCAAAGCAGTGGTTGACTTCTGTTGACAAAAAGGAGCTTAACAAAAGTGGACCTAATGGGAATCAGAGTAGACTCTCCAGTATTTGGAGTCAAACATGGCACAAAGAAGGATGTTCATCATCTCCGTCCTGGGTCACCTCTGTGCGAGATCCTCAGGGTAGCTTCCCCTTCGCAAACATCTTCAGCTGCGTCATCAAGTCTCCCCATGCCCATCCTCTCCACCATAAGATCAGAAGTGGGGATGGTCACTGAAGATTCCACAATGTTCAGAACATTTTGTCCCCCGTCAACTCCTGAACTGGTCTGTGTCCGTGTGTAGCAGATCCAGACTCCATTGAGACTTGTGCTGCTAAAGTATCCGTAATATTCATGTAACATCACTGCCGGACACTGCACATTGCCACAGTAAAACAAGAGTTCATTCAGCATCTCACGCTGAATGGGAAGCCATTCAGCTCACTGACACTATTGGAGATGAACTGGGACAGCCCATTCAGTTCCTCCAGCCTATTACTC
This sequence comes from Chiloscyllium plagiosum, assembly GCF_037043375.1. NCBI lineage: Eukaryota > Metazoa > Chordata > Chondrichthyes > Orectolobiformes > Hemiscylliidae > Chiloscyllium > Chiloscyllium plagiosum. The sequence goes on from NW_028270180.1 coordinate 81,809,269, forward strand.
AGGAAGAGAAGGAGTCTAGTGAGATGGGCCACAGCAGAGCCCCTCAAAAATATTTAACATCGGTAACCTGGACTCTCATGTCTTTTTTTTTTAATTTTAAAGCAAATGTAAAGTGTCTGTTCCAGATGCAATGAGATTGGTCAAACACCTCTGTGTGAAGCAGAAGAATATCTATTTAACACAAAAGAGAAAATGAAACCAAAGAAAGAGGAATTTAGAATAACGTAATTCTATTGGCCAAGTTAACAGAATAATAGATCTCAGAACTATTACTAATGAACTGTTCCAGTATAGGGAAATCCCATAAACACAGCCCCTAGCAGAAAAGAATATTCAGACACAGCTTGACAAAAACATTTCTCCAAACCAGGAATTAAAAACAGCATCAAGAGAAATTTCAGAGAGGGTCGCAGCCAGGAAACATTCACTGAAGCTTCCAACTCTCTGGAGATCCCAATAGTTTCTGATGTTGCTGAGAAACCAAAACCTAGAGATCCTAATCTGTGAGAGCTGGCCACACCCATTCAGGCTGCATTAAAATTAACCTAAGGCCTCCTTCGCTGTTTACTCAAGTGGCCTTAACTAGCCAGCTTGGTAACGATCGTTCAATCTCTCTCTTAAAAGAAACCAGGACAAAATAACCTCTTAAAGCTGCAGCACTGTCACACTAGTCAGTACAATGAGCTGTCAAACAAGAACCAGGGGTAACCAGTCAGGCCCTTGGCACTGTCCGTTTGGACGAGGTTGAAGCCAATCACTCCCATCAGTCACTTATTCAGGAACAGAAGGAGCCATTCCCACCTCAATGCACTTACACGTGGGCAGAATGAGGTAATTTATACTGATCCCTGATGAATATCTTGTGCCCAAAACGTCGGTTCTCCTGCTTGAAGGATGCTGTCTGACCTGCTGTACTTTTCCTGCAATTGACGGTCTACTCTGATCTCCAGAATGGGCAGTCTTAAATATCTCCTAATTGGCGCTCTAACTTGATGATCAAGTGAAGCAGAGGCTGCACAGACGGACTGCTCCACGTTGTTCCTCTTGGCTCCATTGCTTATGGGACTTTAACGTGTTTTTCTAGTGGTGAGCAGGGAAACCATATGTCTTGTGTGATGTCTCAAGAAGGCATCTTCCATCTCCGAGAAGACAGCCTGGTGTTCTCTATGTAGGGCGGAAGCTGGTGGGAATGGCTACCTCTTTCAGATGGAAGGTATTGTGGCTGCTGTTGGGGATTGTGAGCAACATGACTTCCATTGCAGGTTTACACACTGACTGCACAATAACATGAGGAGCGTTAATTTAGGCATATAAAATATTAGGAAAGTCACGTTAGACTGATGAATGGACTCTCTGAGTTCAAATAATGGTGATCTTGTTCATATTGATCTTGTCTAGTGCACGTCCTGTTCAGTGAAACCTGTATGCCTTCCACTGCCCAAGTCTATTTCCACACAATGATCTGTCTTTCCATGCTTCCTATGATCTGCCTCCAGTGCTCATAAATAAAGTGTTTCCCTGTACTGAGGTACACGTGACAATAAATCAAACCAAAAAAAATCCCTGTCAATGTCTGTTTTGGAAATAAGAGATCGCTGCCATTTCTCGTTTTTATTATCACCATTTCTTCGTCTCTCACAGTTCTACAGATTAAACACTCAGCTTATTCACTCTATCCTCATGTTACCATCACCGGTGTCTGTGGCAATGGAATCATTACTTACAAAGGTCATCAAATCTGTACAGAGTGTCCCAAGTGCTCTCTCAGCAAGGTTCTACCACAGCCGGAAGATGGCTTTACTTATGTACTCGAATCATCTTACAATAAAGGACAGCATACCATTGACTACACACATTAGGTACACTGGGTTTGATTCGGAGTAGTCAGCATAGCCGTGTGAGTGGGAGATCATGCTTCCCAAATTTCTTAGAGTCCTTTGATGAAGTTACCAGGGCGTTTGATGAGGTTTGATAATTTTCCATATAGCAAACAGCTCAGGAAGGTTACATCACGTAGAGTGCGTGAGAACTGGCTAATTGGATACACAATTGGCTTAATGGAAGGAAGCAGATGATTTAGTGGAAGGATGCTTGTCAGACCGGAGGCTTGGACCATTGCTGTTTGTTATCTATGATTTGGTTGAGAATGTACAAGGTATGATTAGTAAGTTTGCAGATGACACGAAAGTAAGTGGGAGCATGATCAGTGAGGAAGATTAACAGAAATTTCAGCAGAAGCTTAATCATGTGGGAAATGGGCCAAGAAATGGCGAATGGAATTTAATATAGAAGCGTGAGGTCTTGCATTTTGGAAACTCAAATCAAGGTAGGCAGTTCATGGTGAATGGGAGGATCCAAAGGGGTGCAGTGGGCAGAGAGACCTTGGTGTTCAGGTGCAGCGTTCTCTAAGAGTGGAATCACAGGTAGACAGGATAGTGAAGAAGGATTTTGGCACATTGGCCTTCATCAGGCAGGATATTGAGTATAGAAGTTGGGAACTTATGCTGCAGTTACACAGGACATTAGTAAAGCCGCACTTGGAGTATTGTGTTCAGTTTTGTCACCTTGTTATGGGGAGGATGTTATTAAATTAGAAAGAGTGCAGAAGAAATTTACAAATACGTTGCCAGGACCCAATGGTCTGAGTTATAGGGAGAGGTTGGACAAGCTAGGACATGTTCTTTAGCATGTAGCAGACTGAGGGAGTCCTGAGAGAGCTATATAAAATCACGAGGGGTAGCAATAGGGTTAATGCTCTCAGTCTTTTTCCAAGGTGTAGACAATCGAGGATGAGAGGGGATCAGTTTAAGGTTAAAGGAGAAGGGATAAAAGGGAACCTGAGGGGCCACTTATGTATACAGATGGCTGGTACGCTGATGAGATTCCAGCAGATGTGGTTGGGGTTTACATTAACAAAATTTCAAAAGCATTCGGATAAATGTGTGGAGAGGAAAGGAAAGGAAGGATATGGGCCAACTGCGGGGAAATGGGTATAGCGTGGATGGACATTTACAAGGTGGAGTTGAACTCTTCTGTTAATTAAAACCTAACACCCAGAAAAGCTTACCTCACCTCGTAATCTTTGAAAATATGAGTGATGCAGATCTCCTTGATTCCACTATTTAAACAAAAATTAGCAAGTTAGTTTCTTAACCTCAATAGTGAACACCAAACAACAACTATTCACAAATACAAGAATAGTATTTCCGAGCTACTTATTATCTGACTCCAACTCTGTAAAAATATGCTGTTCCAAAAACCCACATATTAAACATTATAATCTCAAGACCATACAGTCTCTATCTTCCCCGCTGTGTTCACTCTTTCAGCTGCTGATCTCCCTGGGTCATTTTTTTACATTGCAAATAGGGTTGCACGAACAGGTGTCTTTGATAGAGAGTGTTTGAGATAGCCAGTTAGCACTCCTGCTCTACAGCAGCTGCTCCACTGTTGGATGGCAGTAGCTCTCCCTCCAGTGTTCAAAATGCTGGGTTTATATACTCCCCATGATACAACAATTCTCATATTTTGATTGCTGTCCAGGTGCCCAAACACTAATATTCAAATTCTGTTGGTTTCTGTATCCTGAGCGTTATTTAAACTATTTGGTTGCATTTGAATGGCTGTCAAATGCAACCAAAACTCAGGAATCCATTTCTCAGCTAATGGTAACATGTTGTACAGTGTGACCTTCAGCTGGCATCTGTGGCTTTAATTTCTATTCAGCAAAACCCGATCTGTCTTAAAGTTTCCATACATGTTTTTGGCTTCGTAACATCTCCCCACTTCAGAAAATAAAATGAACCAGCAGAATGAAAAGATGACTACATTTCTTTTCCCCTAATTCTTAATCCCAATTTTATGACATACAAAAGTACTAATCTCAGTTATATCATTCAGACTAATTCTGTACAACAACACTACACTGGAATAAGTCAAATCTTATCTACACTGCTTTCCTTTCAATCCGCCTAAACACATCTGCTAGCACATTGTAGGAGCCACAGCATGTACATTTTGTGAGTTTAAAGTCGGTGTGATAAGACTCCAATTAAATAGTCTCATATTCTGGTCTTTAAATATTCCAAAAAATGAGAGAGATTTGTCGTTGTCCACAACTATCTCCGACAATTTGTTTGTCATATACACATTAAAATATTGTCAGGGCTGTGTGAAACTTCATAATTCTTGTTCAATAATGGAGATTTTGTATATTTTTGTCTGGTGGATATTGATTTTTTTTCGACAACTAGCCAATTAGCCATTCGATTCCATCATCCTCTTTCTGTATCAATACATCTCCGAGCCCTATATCCCGAGCATCAAACACAATTTTCAAAGGGTTTCAAAATATTTGGTGCAGCTAAAACTGGTGTGGTGATTAATCCTACTTTAAAATTCTCACATGCCTCCTGGCATTGTTCTGTCCAACACAATTCTGTGTCCTTCTTCAGTAAATCCATCAGTGGTGTCAAGACGCTGCGGACGTTTGCAACAAACTTCCGATAGAATCCACTCAGTTGCAAAAAACCGAAGCCCCTCTTTCTTCGAAGAGGGTCGTGGAAATTCCTCAAAACTCTTCGTCTTAGTGTTCTATGGGGTCAACCTTCCATGTCCAATATAATGTCCCAAGAACATTACCTTCGTGAATTCTGTTTTTTTTTTTAAGTTTATTACCAAGTTTGCTTCTTGTAATCGTTCAACATGCTCTGCCAGCTGTAACATGTGAGCTTTCAATCACTTGCTAAAGATCACTACATCATACAGATAAGCTGCACAATTTGTCCATATGGCCACACCTCTGTTATTGAGTCTTAAATGTCGCTGGTGCATTATTCATCCATTTTTTTTGTCATCTCCGGTATCTTTATCAGATAGTTTAACTGACTCCACATTTTGTTTTATTTGAAAGGGGCCACTAAACTCGGCTTTGAAGGGATTTCTTACCACTGGTGGCAATACGAATAGGTCATCCCCACGGGAAATCGTCAAAGATTCAGAGTTTTTATCTGCCACTTGCATCACTCTATACTGTGCCCACTTCAGGTGCTGTTGAGCTCACTCACCTACTCCATCAAATCTCTCCCTCACCTCAGATACATAATCCGACTTTGGTCCAGTCAATTTATATTTCATTAATTTCAAAGGACCTCTCACTTCATGAACGAATATTAAATCAAAGCAAGTAAAGTGAGTAGATTTATTTGGGGCATCTCTAATGGCAAACAATTTAATGAGACACCTTTATCCCAATCATTCGGCTACTCCTGACAGTACGCTGTTAACATGGTCCTCAGTGTGTGATGCTAACTTTCCAAGGCTCCCTGGGATTCAGGATGGTACGCACTTGATTTCAAGTGCTGTATGCCTAAGCTATCCATGATTCCGAAAACAGCTGAGCAGTAAACTGAGACCCTTAGTCTGACTGAATCTCTCTGGGCATTCCACAGTGAGTAAAGAAAGCTACCGACCCCTCCACCTCCCTTTTTGCCTTAACACACCAATAATGGAATTGCCTCTGGAAATCTGGTAGGCACATCCATTGTGGGCAGCAGATATTGGTTTCCACTTTTAATTTAGAAAGGAGAGCGACACAATTAACCATAATCTATGTGGAAGTTTTTTTGAATGCAGGAATTGGCAACAAAGGTGCTGGTTTTATTACTGCCTGTGACTTACCTATCATTTGGTATGTATGTCACATACAACAAAAATTAACAGCGTCCTTGTGCATTCCAGGCCACTAGAAATGCTTCGGTACCTTAGCCTGAGTCTTCAATACACCTCGGTGGAGAACGTGAGGACTGCAGATGCTGGAGTTCAGAGCTGAAAAATGTGTTGCTGGAAAGGCGCAGCAAGTCAGGCAGCATCCAAGGAGCAGGAGAGTCGACGTTTAGGCCATCAGCCTGATTCGTGAAGAAGGGCTTATGCCCGATACGTCGACTCTCCTGCTCCTTGGATGCTGCCTGACCTGCTGCGCTTTTCCAGCAACGCATTTTTTTAGCTCTATACACCTAGGTGACCGCCGACAGTTAGTTTATGAGCTACCCGTAGCACTGTACGTTACCACTAACACAATCTGGTGCACTTCGGCCCATTTCCCTTCTGCAGTAACCTATCGGGGTCTCCATTTTAATTTTATGATTCTATCTTTAAGTTAATAACGTTCGACAATATATTCTGATTCCTTTTCCATGTGTGCGCAGGTGTGTGTGTGTGTCTGTGTGTGTGTGTGTGTGTGTGTTTGTGTGTGTGTGTGTGTGTGTGTGTGTGTGTGTGTGTGTGTGTGTGTGTGTGTGTGTGTGTGTGAATGTGTGTGTGTGTCTGTTCTAAGTCCATTAGCCTTTCAGGATGAAACACCTCTGCCGGATCTTCTGCCTGTTCAGGTTTTTCTGCACCGTTACATCAAACAGGATGTCAGGTCACTGAGCATCAACTCATTTATCTTTTTTATTTCTATTTCCTTCAGGGTGTAACTTATGACAGTGGAATCTTGTTACTACATCGTCTGAAAAAAATCCTGGGTAATTTTCTTTCAACTCACCAATTCCCTCGTCTTCTTTTGGCTTCTCCACCACAAGGGGTGCCTATTCCACCTCGCCTCCTGCTAAATCGTTCCCAAGAACAAACTGTATTCCTGAAACTGACACTCTATTACTCACTGTCACTGTTACTTCCCTAATCTTGATTTGGTATTCCATCCTGATGTTACACAAGGGAATGCTTAATTTCTGTCCCCATTCCACAAATTAACACACTCTTGATTAACATGCCAGAAAGAGTGAAAAAAAATTCATCTCTTACTATTAGAGGGTGAGAGAAAGTGAGGGCTGCAGATGCTGGAGATGGAGTTGGAAAGTGTGGGGCTGGAAAAGCAAAGCATGCCGGCAGCATCCGAGGGGCAGGAGCGTTGACGTTTCATGCATAAATCATTAATCAGGAAAGTGGTGGATAAGGGAGGGGGAAGAGGTTCAGGAATAAATGGGAGGGTGGGGATGGTGCTGGGTGGAAGGGAGCTTGGAAGGCGATAGGTAGATGCAGGTGGGGTGTGATGGTGATAGGTCGGAGAGGAGGGTGATGGACACCTATTAGGTGTTATGACAGCTGAAACCCTCAAACTGTACAGCATCAACGTTGACTTCACCAAATTCCAAATCTCCCCTCCACCAACCTCTCCCAAATCCAACCGTTCAACCTAGCACTGCCTTCTTGATCTGCCCTAACTGGCCATCTGCCTTTCCATCTATCGACTCCACCCTCCCCTCCGACATATCACTATCACTCCCACCTACATCTTCTTATTGCCTTCCAGTGACCCTCCCACCAGCCCAGCTACTACCCTCGTAGTTATCTTTCAGCCCCATTGTCCCTCCACCACGTTCCTGACGATAGGTTTCCGCCTGATATTCTATTGTCCTGCTGTTCGGATGCTGCCTGATTTGTTGTGCTTTTCCGGCACCTCACTTCTCAACTATTAGAGACTGAGCAGATCCCATATCTCACAAAATTATAACTTCTTCTCCTTCTCCCCCTGTTCTTTCTGTGTAAATTTTATCTACTCAGAGGCGAATTCTTTAGAGAGATCAGGCACTGCCTCCATACCCAGCCCTTGCCTCGGCTGTGCAATTTCCTGCAGCTCCTCGGCTCCACTTGGGTCTCCTTTACCAGTTTCACTAATGCCACTGGGCTTCGCCTCTTCTACCGCATCTTTCCTCAAAGTGTCATCCTTTAACGCCGAGCACGGTGTGTGCCAGCTTACTGCAGTGAAAGCAACTGTTTTCCTGTGCCCTTCTTAAACCACCAGCACTGTAATATTACGTGTTCCACTCCCTTATTAGTGAGAACACCTGAGGTATTTCACCTCCTTTCAACCCCTTGGGCTTCTTTCTTCACCTGTGGTAAACTATTGGGAGCTAATGTTCGCTTTGTAATGTGTGATCTTACCTTCTCCCAATTTCTATCCCTCACAGGATGAAATTTCTGCCAGAAGCAACATTTCATCACAATGCATATTTACTGCCATTTCTGCCTCGCTTTTCACTTCTTGAACTTTCTATTCATTCACATGAATTCTTACTATCTCTGGCAGTGAGTCTTTTAAATTCTCCAGCAGATTAATCTCCCATCGAGCCTCACAGGTCTTATCCATTTTTAAAGCCACCTATCAAAGTGACTGTGGTTAATTCTTTCAAATTCAATATAACTCTGACCTGGTTCCGTTTCTATTTTTCTGAACCTCTGTCTATATGCTTCTAGTACCAATTCATAACCAATCAAAGGAGCCAATTTGACATCTTGATAATCTCTTGACCCCTCATCTGACAGCGCTGCACATATCTCATCAGCTGTGCCCACTAGCTTATTCTGAACTCGCATTACCCACAAGTTCACTGGACACGACATCTGCCTAGCCATTTTTTCAAATGAAATAACAAAGATTTTAACATTTTTCTCACCGAAATATGGCAAGTTACTAACCTAGTTGTATACATCCCTACGTTCTCCCTTCATCTCCATCCTGTTAATTTAACTTGCTTGTCTAATTCCCAACTTCTGAATTTCAAATCTCCTCTCTCTTTCTTTCTCTTCTATTTTCGCTTTTGTCTCTCTCTCTTTCCGTCCTTTTATTTATCTTCTAACTCCAGTTGCTACACTTGCAATTTAAGTTTTTATAACTCTACTGCAGTTGTCTATTTCTTTGATGCATCGGAGTGCTTGACCAAATCCATTACAATTTCAGCTTCGCTTTTTTCCCTGGTTAAACCCAAATTCAACCTATTTGCTAATTCTAAATTGTGTCCTCCTTCAGTCTTTCTAAATTTCCTTGGAAAATTTGGGAAGCTCTTTAGTAATGTTAAAAGCCATTTCCCTCACTTTTCCTTTAACCAACCACAAGTAACAAAATTAAATGAATTTTCCCACTGGTTTTATTCGAAGATCAAAGTCACTGACTGCAATGAGTTGGAATTTGCTGGGACCTGTTGTATCTCAAATCTGTTCAAGTCGGTCGAAGTGCCACACGGCAAGGCCCCAAACTGTTATGACATCAATGTCGAACCCCTCTGTTAATTAAAACCACACACCTAGAAAAGCTCACCTCACATCATAATCTGTCAAAACATGAGCGACAGAGAACTCCTAAATTCCATTAATAGACAAAGAATAACAATTTATATGTATGCAAGTTAGCTCGCTGAGCTTGAAAGTATGTTTTCAGAAGTTTCGTCACCATGACTAGGTGACATCATCAGTGAGAGTATCTGCTGAAGGTCTGGTGGTATGTCCCGCCTCTCTATTTATAGGTCCTGGTTTCTGAAAGTGGGTGATATCATTTCCAGTTATTTTAACAAGAGAATGTAGACAGGATCTAAATTGATGCGTTTATTGATGGACTTCTGGTCCAATCCTCTAAGAAGGTCCTTGCGTGTCTTAGTATGTGTGTGTGCTTTATCCCAGTCAAAGTGGTGCCCTTATTTGTCTGTATGTATGGAACATAGTGATAGTGCGTCATGTCTTTTGGTGGCTAGTTGGTGTTCATGTATCCTCGCAACTCGATAACAGGACAGTTTTAATGGAAGGAAAATGATTTTATATACACTGGTTAATCAATGTGTGTACAGATAAGTCGCATTTTTCACATGTGCACAACAGAGACACAGATAACGAAAAATGATGCATATGATGTATAAAATTGATAAAACATTAAAACATGATTTGATCCTCTCAACGTTCCCTCCTTTTCTGGGATTGCTAACTCTAATCTTTCATTCTTACCTGGATGTTTACTCCAAATTCTTGATTCTAGTGTCCCAACTTATTTCAGTTAATATCCTTTCTTCCGGGACGACAATATGTTGGCTTGCTGGGTTCTTTCCAAAGCTAGTGTCTGTCATATTATTGGAGATAAATATTCTGGCATCAGACTCAGCATTTGAACATATTACTCTGTTGTACATGCACTATACAAAGGACCACAGCACACAGGCTTTGCCAAAACATTGGGGGATGTTCATCTACTTCTTTCGATAATGTAGTTTTCTCATTTTCCACATCTCCATATTTATATCCTCTCTCTCGTTCTCCCTTTTTATCTAGTTAAGAAATCCACCAATTATTTTTCATGTCCCATCTCCCAAAACTCCTTCTTTCAGTTTATATCTAATGCTCTCTTCAAGATGTAATGTGGTTATAATTACACAATGTAACCAAAAAGACATGCGGGCGTCGCAGGCCAGAGATAATTGGAAGGGGAGCTGAGCAGGAAAGACCATGGAGCAGCAATGGGAGGAGGTTCTGGAATAATTCGGAAGATAATACCAGAAATGCAACCCCAAGAAATTGAAATATACTCATGGGAGGACAAGGCAGCCATGAGTGATAAGGCATCAAACCAAAAGAGAAAACATACAATGTGGTGAAGATGATTGGTAATCCAGAGAATTCATTGGCTCTGAAACTACACAACACTGGAATCACTGACACTACAGAGCTCTTAGTCATGATCAAGGAAAGAAAGAGAGGAAAAACATTCACTTTAAACACAGAAGATGGTATTTCTCAAGGAAAAAGTTTCAGGTGAATTAAATATTTGAATTAAGATCAGTTAAATGCTTTTGAGGAATGTGTCAGATTGGAAACAAGACCCGGGGAGACAGACCCTCAGCAGGATGAGAGTTTGAAAATGGAAGTATTTCCACATCAGAAACCAGGTTAGGTCACTGAATGCAGGGCTGATGGGTGAATGGGTCTCCGTGAGAATTGGGGAACAGACAGCAGAATTGCATTGCAGGTAGAATGCGGAATACAGCGTTAACGGTAGGGTTCTTAGTAAGGTGGAGGAGCAGAGGGATCTTGGGGTCTATGTTCTTAGATCTTTGAAAGTTGCCACTCAGGTGGATAGAGCTTGTAAGAAGGCCTATGGTGTATTAGCGTTCATTAGCAGAGGGATTGAATTCAAGAGTCGTGAAGTGATGTTGCAGCTGTACTGGACCTTGGTTAGGCCACATTTCGAGTACTGTGTGCAGTTCTGGTCGCCTCACTTTAGGAAAGATGTGGATGATTTCGAGAGGGTGCAGAGAAGATTTACCAGGATGTTGCCTGGAATGGAGAATAGGTCGTACGGGGATAGGTTGAGAGTGTGAGGCCTTTTCTTATTGGAACGGCGAAGGATGAGGGGTGACTTGATTGAGGTTTAAAAGATGATCAGAGGAATAGATAGAGTAGACAGTCAGAAACTTTTTCCCCGGGTGCAACAGAGTGTTACAAGGGGACAGAAATTTAAGTTGTAGGGTGGAAGGTATAGGGGAGATGTAAGGGGTATGTTCTTTATCCAGAGAGCGGTGGGGGCATGGAATGCGCTGCCTGCGGGAGTGGCAGAGTCAGAATCATTGGTGACCTTTAAGTGGCAATTAGATAGGTACATGGATGGGTGCTTAAGCTAGGACAAATGTTCAGCACAACATCGTGGGCCAAAGGGCCTGTTCTGTGCTGTACTGTTCTATATTCTATGTTCTATATTGCAGCTTGAAACAGCGTATTCATGTAGTGCTGCAGACCACAGCAGCAGGAGAAGCAGACCTGCATTCAACCACAACCTGTAACCTTTTGCCAGGGTAACACCTCAGTCTGTCATTACCATCAACACCATCTTTGGCTCGGTGAAGAAAGTGGGTGAACATGTCAGAGTCAGAATCACATGAACTTTAACCTGATGTTAACTCATTAAAGCTACTGGACCTGACCAAAATATCTGATCGAAGCTCTGTAGTCCTGTCACATTCAGTCATAAATGATGATGGACGATTAAACAAATGGCTGGAGGAGAGGGCCCCACAAACATCCGCATCGGAAATAATGGAACAGACCTGCACATCAGTGTAAAAGAGAAGGATGTTTTATTTGCACTATCTGCTGGCAGAAGTGTTGAGTCGACGATAATCCTCACCCTCGCCATGATGCCCACAAAATCACAGATGCTAGTCTTCAACAAATTTGATTCGCTGCACGTGACATGAAGAAACAGTTGAACACAGCAGATATGACACATGCAATGGGCCCTGACCCCATTCCTGCAATAGGACTGAAGACTTGTGCTGCACAAGCCGTGTCCCTGGGGAAGCAGTTTCATTCCAGCTCCAATTTTGACATCTTCCTGGTCATGTCGAAAATTACTCAGCGAATTCCCACCCCCAAAGGCGGGAATAATTGCCATCACGACAGTCAAATTGGTGGGGGTTCTTTTTGACAGAGCTGTCAAGTAGCACAGAAATAACCTGCTCAGTGTGGTTTTTGACAGGTCCCCATGTGGAGATGGTGCTGTTGTGGAAATGTCACTGGGTTACTAATCCAGATCAGGCTAATGCTCTGGCAGTGAGTGGAAGTTAAAGACAATTAATAAAATGCCGAGATTTAAAACCTGGAGTCAGTAACAGTGTCCTTGAAGCCAATATGGATTGTAAACAGAATTTCCTTCTCCAATGTACTTTTCAGAAGTGAATCTCCCATGATTTCCTGGGCTGGCCTAAAACTGACTCCAAAGACCCTGACGTGTGATAAACATTTCAATGGTCTCTGAAACGGCCAATCAAGCAATCATTTATATCAGAGGTGAAAAATGTATTGCTGGAAAAGCGCAGCAGGTCAGGCAGCATCCAAGGAACAAGAGAGTCGACGTTTCGGGCATAAGCCCTTCTTCAGGAATGACGAAAGTGTGTCCAGCAGGCGAAGATAAAAGGTAGGGAGGAGGGACTTGGGGGAGGGGCGTTGGAAATGCGATTGGTGGAAGGAAGTCAAGGTGAGGGTGATAGGCCAGGGTGGGGTGGGGGCGGAGAGGTCAGGAAGAAGTTTGCACGTTAGGACGGCGGTGTTGAGTTCGAGGGATTTTACTGAGACAAGGTGGGGGGAGGGGAAATGAGGAAACTGGAGAAATCGGAGTTCATCCCTTGTGGTTGGAGGGTTCCTAGGCGGAAGATGAGGCGCTCTTCCTCCAACTGTCGTGTTGTTATGGTCTGGCGATGGAGAAGTCCAAGGACCTGCATGTCCTTGGTGGAGTGGGAGGGGGAGTTGAAGTGCTTAGCCACGGGGTGGTTGGGTTGGTTGGTTCGGGTGTCCTAGAGGTGTTCTCTGAAACGTTCCGCAAGTAGAGGAGGCCACATCAGGTGCAGCGGATGCAATAGATGACGTGTGTGGAGGTGCAGGTGAATTTGTGGTGGATATGGAAATATCCCTTGGGGCCTTGGAGGGAAGTGAGGAGGGAGGTGTGGGCGCAAGTTTTGCATTTCTTGCGGTTGCAGGGGAAAGTGCCGGGAGTGGAGCTTTTGTTGGTGGTGGGTGTTGACCTGACGAGGGAGTCACGGAGGGAGTGGTCTTTACGGAACGCTGAAAGGGGAGGGGAAGGAAATATATCCCTGGTGGTGGGGTCCGTTTGGAGGTGGCGGAAATGACGGCGGATGATACGCTGTACATGGAGGTTGATGGGGTGGTAGGTGAGGACCAGTGGGATCCTGTCCTGGTGGCGGTTGGAGGGGCGGGGCTCAAGGGCGGAGGAGCGGGAAGTGGAAAAAATGCGGTGGAGTGGAGATTGCGATCCTTGAAGAAGGAGGCCCTCTGAGTTGTACGGTTTTGGAACTGGTCCACCTGGGAGCAGATGCGGCGGAGACAAAGGAATTGGGAAAAGTGATGTCACTGGGGGTGCAAGTGGCCGCGGCGAAGACAGAGAAAGTGTTATTTCCCCATGGCAGCGGAGGCCGCGAATCTGTCGGCGATGGTCTTCTAAACATCTGAGAGCTTGTGACAGCATTTACAGAGCTTTCCCACAGACTGAACAGAAACAGCGGGAAAGGAGTAGATCATACAACACGTTGAGACTCCCCCATTCTATTTCATGGAAACAAATCTCCTCAATGCACATACCCCACATGATGTACATATCCGTTAATGTGAGTAACCTTGGGAAGCTGTAAAATAGGTGGTGCAGTAGTATGTTTGGTCCATCGAGTTTTCTAACCAATTCAATGAAATGATGGTTGGCCCTTCATTTCCATACCGTATTCCTGCTCTCCCACCATCCCTTTACTGTCTCTAAATCCTTATTTATAATCAGTGTCTTGGTTTCCAGGTGCGAGCGAATTCCCCATGTTCACCAGTCTGTGAGTGCAGTCATTTATTCTCATCTCAATGCAGAGTTGCCTACCTGGACCGAATACTGTGGCCCCTTGTTTTAGAAGTCCCAGCCAGGGGAACTATCATCCCTGCTTCCAATCTGTCTCACTCTGTCAGAGTTTTGTATATTTCACTGAGATCTCCACTCATTTTCCTTAACCCCATGGAATATTGGCCCAGTCTCCCAAACTCTGCTCCCACAATGAGCCCGTCATCCCAGAGATCAGTTTGGTCATCCTTTATTGCTCTCCATCAATGTCACGTTTGTCCCTTATTAGGTAAGGAGACTAAACCTGCACACAATACTGGACAATGCTCGAGATGGGATGTCTCCAAGGTCCTGCACAGCTGCAGGAAGTCACCCTTTCTCCTGGACTCACATCCCCCTGAAATGAAGGTCAACACATCATTTATCTTCCTCACTGCTTTCTGTTTCTGCCACATTACTTTCAGCGACTGGTGTAAAAGGAGATGCAGGTCCTTTTTCCGTGTTATAGCTCCCCACCTGATGGGTCTATGTAAACTGGTCAGCTTCCAATGCCATGCCCCGTATTGACTTCTGGTTACAGAACACACTGCGCTGCAGGGAGCTCAGAGGTTATGCAGAAGGAAACAACAAAAAGGAGCATACGTCCCTTTGTAAATCAACATGTTTCCACCAATCCCTTTCAAATGGCAGGCTGGCAATTTATCGTTTCCAGCAAAGGGCACACCGTCACCTCTATCCACATTGTTCTCCATCTGTCGCGTATTTACCCATTCACTCCACTTGTCTTCGTCTTGTTGGTGTTTTTTTACATCCTCCTCACCCACTCACAATCCCACATCCGTTAGTGCTGTTAGCAGGTTGGGATATATTGCATCTGTTTACAGCAACCAAATGTTTAAAGGGCATTATGAACAGATGGGCCCCGAGCACTGATCCCTGTGACACCTCAGCAACCTTCCTCTGTTAATTTCTATTTATTTATTTCGTGAATCTGGGTGTCACTGGCTGAGCCAGCATTTATTGCTTGTCCTTAGTTTCCCTTGAGAAGGTGGTGGTGAGCTGCCTTGTTGAACGCTGCAGTCCACCTGCTGTGGTGGACCACCGATGCCATGAGGGAGGGAATCCCAGGATTCTGACCCAACGACTGTGAAGGAGCGGTGATATATTTCCAAGTCAGGATGGTGAATTTCTTGGAGGGAACCTGAAGATGATGGTATTCCCATACATCTGTAGCCCTTGTCCTTCTAGATAGACATGGTCATGAGTTGGGAAGATGGTCTCTGAGGATCTTTGGTGAATCATTTCATTGCAGTATGTAGATAGTAAAACACTGCTGCTGCTGAGTGTTGATGGTAGAGCATTGTGGATGAAGGGACAGTCAAACTGGCTGCTTTGTCCTGGATGGTATAAAGCTTCTTGAATGTTGTTGGGGCTGCACCCATCCAGGCAACTTGGGAGTCGTCGATCACACTTCTGACTTATGCAGTGTAAATGATGGACAGACCTTTGGAAGTCAGGATGTGAGCTACTCGCCGCAATATTCCTAGCTTCGGACCTGCTCTTATAGTTACTGTGTTCATGTGGCGAGACCAGTGAGTTTCTGAGCAATGATTACCCACCAGGAATTTGATACTGGAGGATTCAGTGATAGTAACACCATTGAATGCCAAGGGGCAGGTTAGATTGTATTTTAATAGTGATGGTCATGGTCTGGCATTTGTGTGGGCTGAATATTACTTGCCAGGCTGGATACTGTCCAGATCTTGTCACATTTGAACATGGACTGCTTCAATATCTGAGGAGCCACAAATGTTGCAGAACATTGTACAATCATTGGCGAACATCCCCATTTCTGACCTTAAATTGGAGGAAAGGTCATTGATAAAGCAGCCCTGAAGTTGTTTTCGGTCACTGTTCGAGGGACTCCTACAGATTTGGAGCTGAGGTGACTGACCTTCATCAATCATGACCACCTTCCTACGTGTCAGGTATGAATCTAACCAGCAGGGATTTTGCCTCTGATACCCATTGATTCCAGTGTTGCTAAGGGCCCTTGATACTACACAGGGTAGAATACAGCCTTGATTTAAAGCGTTGTCACTCTCACCCCACCTCTGAATTCAACTCTTTTGTCCATGTTTGATCCACGGTAATGAGGTCAGGAGCTGAGTGGCCCTGGTGGAGCCCAAACTGGGCGTTATTGACCAGGGTATTGCTGAGCAGGTTGCTGCTTAAAAGCACTGAGACCTTCCATCACTTTACTGATGATCGACAGTAGACTGATGGGGTGGTAATTGACCGGATTGGATTTGTTCTGCTTTTTATATACAGGAGATACTTTGGATAATTTTCCACATAATCGGGAAAAGCCATTGTTGTAACTTTATTGAAACAGTTTGGCTAGGGGAGTGGCAAGTTATGGACCACAAGTTTTCAGTACTATTGCCAGAATGTTGTCGGAGTATGGACCCTTTGGAATATCCAGTATCTCCAACCGTTTCTGGATAACAAGTGGACTGAATCGAATTGGTTGATGACTGGTAACTGAATCGTTAAGGACCACTGGAGGAGGCTGAAATGGATCATCCACTCAGCACTTCTGACTGAAGATTGTTGCGAATGCATCAGCCTTATCTTATACACTGACGTGCTGGTCTCTTCCGTCATGGAGGAAGGGGTTATTTGTGGAATCTCTTCCTCCAGTGAATTGTTTAATTGTCCCCAACGTTTCTTGACAAGTTGTGGAACACTGTAGAGCTTAGATCTGACCATTTCCTTGTGGGATCACTTAGCTCTGTCTATCACTTATTGCTTATGCTGTTTGGCGCACAAGTAGTCCTGTTTGGTGGCTTCAAAATATGTTGCTGGAAAAGCGCAGCAGATCAGGCAGCATCAAAGGAAAAGGAGAATCGACATTTTGGGCATAAGCCTTTCTTCAGGAGTGAGGAGGGTGTGGCAAGCAGGCTAAGATAAAAGGTAGGGAGGAGGGGCGTTGGGAATGCGATATGTGGAAGGAGATTAATGTGAGTTTGATAGGTCGGAGAGGGGTGGGAGCGGAGAGGTCAGGAAGAAGATTGCAGATCAAGAAGGCAGTGCCCAGTGCGAGTGTTGGGACTGAGAAAAGGTGGGGGAGGGGAAATGAGGAAGCTGGAGAAATCCGCATTCATCCCTTGTGGTTGGAGGGTTCCTAGGTGGAAGGTGAGTCGCTCTTCCTCCAGGCGTCGTGTTGCCATGGTCTGCCGATGGAGGAGGCCAAGGACCTGCATGCCCCTGGCGTAGTGGGAGGAGGAGTTAAAGTGTTCAGCCACAGGGCGGTTGAGTTGGTTGGTCCAGGTGTCTCGGAGGTATTCTCTGAAATGTTCTGCAAGTAGGCCGCCGGTCTCCCCAATGTATGGGAGGCCTTATCGGGTGCAGTGGATGCAGTAAATTATGTGTTTGGAGGTGCAGGTGAATTTCTGATGGATATTGAACGATCCCTTAGGGCCTTGGAGGGAAGTGAGGAGTGAGGTGTGGGCTCAAGTTTTGCATTTTTTGCGGTTGCAGGGAAAGGTGCCAGGAGTGGAGGTTGGGTTGGTGGGGGGTGTGGATCTGACAAGGGAGTCGCGGAGGGAGTGGTCTTTCTGGAATGCTGATGGGGTGGAGAGGGAAACATATCCTTGGTGGTGGGGTCCGTTTGGAGGTGCTGGAAATGACGAAGGATGATCCGATGTATCTGGAGGTTGGTGGAATGGAAACTGAGGACCAGTGGGGTTCTGTCCTGGTGGCGATTGGAGGGGTGGGGATCAAGGGCGGAGGAGCGGGA
This sequence comes from Chiloscyllium plagiosum, assembly GCF_037043375.1. NCBI lineage: Eukaryota > Metazoa > Chordata > Chondrichthyes > Orectolobiformes > Hemiscylliidae > Chiloscyllium > Chiloscyllium plagiosum. Next base: position 81,827,220 of record NW_028270180.1, read on the forward strand.
AGTGGAGGAGATGCGGTGGAGAACATCGTCAACCACGTCTGAGGGGAAATTGTGGTCTTTGAAGAAGGAGGCCATCTGGGTTGTTTTGTATTGTTCCTCACTTTCTCCTGGACAGGTTAATGGACTAGTTAAGAATTGGACCTTGGGTGTAGCGTTTCCTAATCAGGGTGTAGATTATCGGAGCTATACAGTGCTTTGGTTCAGCTAAAATTGAGTACTGTATGTAGCTCTGAAACCACATTCCAGGAAGGATGTGATTGCACTGGAGGGGGTGCAGAGGTAATTCACCAGAATGTTCCCTGGGATGGAGCATATCAGCTCTGGAGACAGGCTGGATAAGCTCGGGTTGTTTACTTTGGAGCAGAGAAAGCTGAGCGGTCTGTGATTCAGAAGGATAAGATTATAAGCAACACGGACAGGGTGGATAGACAGCAGCTGTTCCTTTTCATCAGAGGGTCAAGAACAAAAGAGCACACTTTTAAAGTGAAGAGTTTGAGGTTCATAGATGATTTAAACATTTTTTTCACCTCGAGGTGTGGGGTTCTGGGATTACTTCCTGAGCAGGGAATTATCACGGGTAACTTTACACAATCATTAAAAAGTACTTGGATGAGAATTTGGAAGTCTCATAACATTCCAGGCTATGGACCTTGTGTGGGAAAGTGGGACTGGTATAGATCGTGCTGTATTTCTGTTGGCACAGCGTCTATGTTCCTGTGAGTGTATGGTGTGGAAGGTCAATTATTCATAAAGGTTATAAGCGGGAACTGTAATAGCTTGTTAAATTATGTCAATATGAGAAACATGAGAAAACAAGTGCAGTTTCCTGACAGTTTGAAACCAGAGAATGAAGAATGGGGAACAGGGGAATGGCAGAACTATGAAGCCACTACTTCAGTTCTGTCTTCACAAAACTTTCTAACAATACAAGGAAAACCGAGTCTGGTGTGGGAAAATGATAGAGTACATGGAACATAGAACTTAGTAAGTAAATGGTTTCGCAGACATTATTGTGGCTGAATGTAATTTTCATAGACAACACTAACATAGATTTATGAAGTGAGAATTATGTTTGAGAAACAGACTGGGAGACAAACGAAAGAGAAGCAATGGATGTAAAACATGTTGATTTTAGAAAAATATTGGTAAAGCTCCAAGTCTAAGTTGCAAAATCAAATCTGAATGGATTGGGGCTGATGTATGGACATATTTCTAGAATGGGACAGCTGGCAGGAAACAGTGAATAGAAATAAACAGACTCGTCAAGCAACAGTCTGACATTGTATGTTCGGTATGATTCTGTGAGTATGATTATGTCCCAGACTCTCCATTACCTTCCCCAGATACCTCTTGTCTCATCAGCAGGACGGACACAGCAGAAGTGGCGGCACAGTGGGACACAGTTGGAAGGGAATTGCTCTTGGAGTCCTCAAAAGTGACTCTGTATCCTATGAAGTCTCAAAGCATTAGTTTGCACATGGGAAAGGAAACCTCCTGCTGACTACCATGTACCAGCCTCTCTCAACTGATGAAACAGTACTCCTCCATGCTGACCAACACTTGGAGGAAGCACTGAGGGTAGCACAGGCGCAAGATGTACTCTGGGTGGGAGATTTCAATGTTCACCACGAACAGTATCTCAGCTACAGCATTACTGGTCGAGCTGGCCGGGTCCTAAAGGATATAACTGCTCGGCTGGTTTTGCAGCAGGTGGTGAGGGAACCAACAAGAGAAAAATATATACTTGACTACAGCCTTACGAATCTGCCAGTTGCAGAAGTATCTGTCCATGACAGTATCGGTAAGAGTGACCACCTCATTGTCATTGTGGAGACAAAGTCACACCTTAACATTGAGAATAACCTCCACCTTTTTGAGTGGCACTATCACGGTGCTTAATAGACTTCTAACAGATCCAGCAGCTCAAATCTGGATGTCCATAAGGTGTTGTGGGTCATCAATAGCAGCGGAATTGTACTCCTGCATAACCTCATGGCCTGGCATATCCCCCTCGCATCGATTGCCATCAATCCAGAGGATCAACATTGGTTCAATGAAGTGTGCAGGATGGCAAGAGCAGCACCAGGCATACCTGACAATAAGGTGTCAGCCTGGTGAAGCCACCAAACAGGAGAAAGTGAGGACTGCAGATGCCGGAGACCAGAGCTTAAACAATGTGTTGCTGGAAAAGCGCAGCAGGTCAGGAAGCATCAAAGGAGCAGGAGAATGGACGTTTCGGGTATAAGCCCTTCTTCAGGAATCTGCCCGAAACGTCGATTCTCCTGCTCCTTTGGTGCTGCCGGAACTGCTGCGCTTTTCCAGCAACACATATTTAAGCATTAACCTGTCCAGTCACATTCAGGGATGTGTGGAGATGCACAATCTCATCTACCCAGTATGCTGCCATTCACTGAGTCCTCCCCTACCTGGTTTCTTCTCCTAAACTACATCACCTCATATTTATCAGGGTTACATTCCATCTGCCATTGATCTACCCATCTGACCATTTCATCTGCATCTTCCTGTAACTTAAGGCCTTCCTACTCACTGAGAACGAAACGGTCAGTCTTTATGTCAAACATACACTCACTTATCACACCTCCACAACTCTCCACCTAGCCCCCTCCACATTCACATTTTTTTTGTTATGAATAACACAAACAATAAGGGACATAGCACTGATCCCTGTGGTACACCAGGGAACACTTGTCTCCAGTCGCTCAAACAACATTCTCCCGCCACCCTCTGCCTCCTGCCACTGAGACAATATTCGGTGTAACTTGTCAAGTTACAATATTTTTCAGTTTCCCAGCTGGAAATTTGTCAAAGGCCTTCCTACAAAACTACACAATCGGCCTCCTCAAACTAATTCAATCAAATCCACTACGTGCGACTTCCTTCTGATAAAGTCATGATGATTATCCCTGATCAAAACTTGCGACTCTGATTGGAGTTTAATTTTCTCCTTCCCTATTTTCTCCAGTAGATTCCTTAACAGTGACCTTATACTCGCTCGTCTATAGTAACCTGGCCTATCTCTCCCACCCTTACTGTGAAGTGGAGTCGTATTAGCAGTTCTCTGACAACTCCCCTATGGTCAGACTCTAATTAAAATATTCAGTCAGTGTCTTTCCTCCCTTGACCCCAACAGCCGCCTGTGATATAACTCATTCAGACATGGAGATTGGTCCAAATTTAAACAGAACAAAGCCTCAAATCCCTGCTCGTGTTTGACATCAATCTGTTCAAGAGTTTTCCAGTCCACCTTTTTGAATTCTGTACCTACCTCCTCCTTCTCCCAAGTAAAATAGATGTGAAGGTCTCATGGAACAATCCATTAATGTTCTCCAGCTTGGCACACAGATTGTCCCTTTGGTTTCTAATGGACACTGTTTGCTGATTGTTCTGTTCTCCTTGTCCGTGTAGAATATCATGGGATTCTCTCAGATCCGTCCTACTAGTACTTCTTCATGTCCCTCTGTTATTCAGTTCTTTCGATGTTTCTAAGATTCACTACAATCACCTCTCAGGTTTTGAAACTCGAGGTTACAGGCTGAGTGTCCCCATCAGACAGGCTTGACAATTTAGGGATTAATTTGTAGAATACCTTTTGCAGTTCTTCTGTAGTTAGTATTTTGTTTCTTAGATTGGCATTCCGTACGATAGGAGAAAGCGAGGACTGCAGATGCTGGAGATCAGAGCTGAAAATGTGTTGCTGGAAAAGCGCAGCAGGTCAGGCAGCATCCGAGCAACAGGAGAATCGACGTTTCGGGCATAAGCCCTTCTTCAGGCCGATGCACAACACAATACTCTAAGTTTAGACTTACCAACACTCGATGCAACTGGTGCACGACATCCTCTATCTTCCAATTACATTCACATGAATGTAAACCTAATTTTTACTTTCCCATTTACATATGTTCTTCCCAATACCTCTCGCTTTAATTTTTCTTATGAACTTGCTGTGTGAGTTCTTTAAAAAAAGCTCATGCATATCCAACTATACGTTATCCATTGGTTCTTCATTGCTTATATCTCCAAGAATCATCTTCAAACCATTCCAAAAAATGTTTGCCACTTCTGATTTTCCTTTCATCGGTACATTTTCACACTCCCCAGTTAAGTTATTACCTTCGAAATATCTAGTAGCATGTTCTTTGTAATCGAGTCCAGCAGATACCTGACTGCGGATGGCAAGATAACTGGTCTGTAGTTCACCACTCTCCACCTCCATCCTTTCTTAAAGTATTGGATAATATTTATAACCTTTGCCTTATCCAGATTGGCTAAATGACTTTCGGGAATGTATCGGAAAATAAAATGAAAATCCTCGATGCAATCAACATGTCTCTTGCTGCTTCCTCTGAAATTCTTGTATGAAGGACATCTCGTCTGTCAGATTTATAAATACTCAATCCAGCTTTCCTTTCAAAGATGACGTCAACATTGATAAGAATGATCTTAGACTTTACTTACACAAGCCCCAGGGTCACTTTGTATTTCTGGAAGAATGTCTGGACATTCTTCCATGAAGATAATCGCAAAGAAACTGTTTCTTTTCCCTGCGAGTTGTCTGTTCTCTGCAATAAATTATCCTGAACGCACACCAACCTTTCCACATTTGACCGTCTTTTTAGTTTTTTTTTCATACATTGATAGACGCTTTTTAGCAGTCTTGATGTTTTTCTTTCATTTGCACGCTTTTTCTCTTTGTGATTTTCTTCTCAGTTTCTTGGTCATCCTTTGCTGCGTCCTACATTCCTCTGAATCTACTAGCTTACTGCAACACTTGGCATTTTTCTAAGCGGCCCCTTTCATCTAATAAGAAGGTGGGATTGAAAGTGATAGTCGGAGAGGAGGGTGGACCAGATTGATAGGAAAGAGAGTTCAAAAGGGTGGTGCTGATTTGGAAGGTTGGAGTAGGATAATGTGGGATTAGGAGAAATTGGGAAAATGGGAAATCCACTATGATCCCCTGCGGTTGGAGGGTCCCAAGGCAGAAGAGGAGGCTTTCTTCCTCCAAGCTTCTGGTGGCTCGGGTTTGGCGATGGAGCAGGCCCAGGATCCTCATGCCCTTAGCAGAATGTGAAGGGGAGTTAAAGTGCTCAGCCACAAGGTGATGGATTTGTTCAATGTGGCTGTCCCAGAGATATTCTCTGAAATGATCCACAAGTTGACCTCCTGCCTCGCCAATGTAGAGAAGATCACATTGGGTTTAATGGATGCAATAGATGAGGTGTTCTGACTCCCTTCGTCACCTATCACTTTCAACCTCACCTTCATCTACCTATCACAATCGCAGCTACCTTCCTCCTGCCACACCCCCTTCCTATTAATCTTTCAGCCCCCTTGCCCCATTTGCTTCATTCCTGCTAAAGGGTTTATTTCCAAAACACCGATTTATCTGCGCTTAGTATGCTGCCTGACTGTGCTTTTCCAGCACCATACTCTTCGACTCTGATCTCCAGCATCTGTAGTCCCCACTTTCTCCTTACACCTTCATGGCGTGCATAATTCAGATTTATAATGGTTACTTCAAATAAAACAAAAACTGTCGGTACTCAAACAGCATAAAAGAAAACCAATACTTTGTGATCACTGTTCCCAAAAGGTCCTTTACAGCAGAATTTTCAATTAGCTGTTCTGATCACTCAATACCAATTCCGAAATAACCTGATCTCGAGCTCAGTGCTCGACATAATGTTAACGCAAACCATCTCACACGTGGTCATGAAATCCATTTTCCAAGCATTAGCATTCAATTGGGTTAACACAATTTAGATATAATTTAAACAGTACATTATTACTGAATAACCCACAAATGTGTATATCTCATTTCCTGTTTTAGAACATGCCCAGCATTTGTACTGCAGCTTTCACTTTGATATATAACTCCCATCAATGTTTGCTCCTCCTTGCTGATTTTGAACTCCACCTTACTAGGTTCTGTGGAATCTAAGCGACGTGGGCTCTGGGGAGATTACTGGTAGAGATCATCTGGCCATATCATTTATGATCTTCTCATATCTTAATCTCTCCAGATCTCCCGTTATGCTGACGGAGCAGAGAAGGACAATGATCTTCCAACAATGCCCTGTATTCGCCCAGTGAGCTGAGACAGCTGGGTGGGAAATTTACAGCAGGCTGGTAAAATGTTGTTGCTGCTGTACAAAAAGATCGCTTCTGGAGTAGTGTGTACAGATTTAGCCTCTTCTATGAAGAAAGGATGTTGTTATATTGGAAGCAGCTCAGAGATGGTTCCCTCAACTGATTCCTGCAATGAGGGTGCTAGCTAATAACGAAAGGATGATCAGGTTAACCCAGTAGGCATTGGGGTTTACAAAAATTAAAGATGAACTTATTTGAACATAGATGACAGAAGGAGTTAACAAGTGAAGTGAATTACACAGATAGTGGAGCAATCCATTCCGTTCTCCAGCCTGTTACACAGGAATAACAGGAGGATAGTCAGGCCTTCGACCCTGTTACACCAAAACAGGATGAGGCTATTCAGCCCCTGGAGTCTGATATACATTTACAGAAGGAGGTCAATCAGCCACTCGAGCCGATAACAGTAGGCCATGCTGCACTAGTACCCTGTTAAACAGCAACAGGATCAGTCCATTCAGCCTCCTCAAGTCTGTAACATAGGAACTGGAAGAGGTCACACAGTGACTGGAGATTGTTACACTGGGATAAAAGGAGGTGATTCAGACCCAACGATCCTATTACAAGGAATTGGATAAGGATAAAAACTGTCTGAGACTTCTTTCATGAGATAGGAAGAGGTAATTTAGACACGTGTCTGTTGTATGGAAACAAGAGAAGACCAATCAATCCCTCGGTCCTATCTCCGGGATACATGAGGAGACCGTTCAGTATATCCACCTGTTATGGAGAAGTATGAGAAGACCGATGAGCCCCTCAAAATCTTACACAGCAACAGGAAGATTCCATAATCTCCCAATACTCTAAAGCCTGAACAGGAGGAGGTCATTCTGGCCTAGGAGATGGCAACATGGGAACACCAGAAAGACGTCAGCCCATCGAGTTTGTACACCAGCAGGAAGGTGAGTAAATTCAGCCACACATGGCTCTTACTCAGCAATTGGAGCAGACCTCTTAAAGCCTTGTGCCCATTAAACAGGAATTCAAAGAAAACTTGAAGGTTTTTGAAAGGGGAGAACTTGTAATAATGGTATACATCAGGGACTAAAGTGCAACAATACACTATTGTAATTTAAGGCATTTTTTTTTAGAATCAACTGTTCAGCACATTTGCAAACTCCAACCACAATTCGTCCGGGTCAACATGGTTTTTCGAAGGCTAAATCATGTTTGAATTGTTTGCTTGAGGTATTTGAAGATGTCACAAACAAGGTGGATAGTGGGAATCCTGCGGGGGGGGGGGGGGGGGGGAGGCGGGGGGAGGAACATTTCTGGTTTTCCTGAAGGCATCGGATATGTCGCTTCTCCAAAGAGTAAATGGTAAGATCAGAAACATGGGTTGAGGAGTAATTTATTAGCTGGATGGAGGATTTGTTTTCCAACAAAATGGAGTCAGATGGAATAAATGTGTCATTTTCTTTTGGCAAATGCAGTTTGTGCCATTGATTTCAGTACTCATGCCTCAACCATTTGCAAACGATGGTTGTACTGTACTCGGTTGACGGGATGGAAAATATAATGCCACATTTTCAGATTTCACTAACATGGGTGGGAAATTACTTCGGAATGATGATGCAAGAGATTTTAAAACATATGATAAGTTGGGTGAATGGGCCAACATTTAGCAAGGAAAATTAAAGTGAATAAATATGGGGCTATTCAAGTTGGCCAGTATAATAGAAAGACAAATTATTATCGAAATGGAGAGAAAGTTAAAAGTGCTCAGGTGCAAAGGGATCTGGGTGCCTGCTTGCATATCACAGAAAATCTGAATGTAGGTACTGCAAGTAATGAGAAATGCAAGCATAATTTTAGTGTTTATTTATAAAAGGATAGAGTAGAAAGGTGGGGAGTGTTGGTGTAGCTATGAAGGCATTTGTGAGGATGTAACTGGGAGTACAGTTTGGGTGTCCTGCAGAATGAGGTATTTCCATTGGAGGCAATTCAGAAGATATACATTAGATTGATTGCATATTTGAAGTGTTTGTCTTATGAAGAGTAATTGAGCAGTTTAGGCCTATACTCTCGAATTTATGAGAATGAAAGGAGATCTCATTGCGTCTGTAAAATGCTAAAAGTAATTGAAAGTGTAGACGTGGAGTGGATTTTTTTCCTGAGACTCAATCTACAACAAGAGATTAGAATTTTAGGATGGAGAAATGGCAGGAAAGTGGAACAGAGTCTGCGTTGATATCAGCCTCATCGAGAGGTTGGATTCCTCACAGATGCTCCTTGTTCTTATTCAACTCTTCGACTGTGTTGCCCAGGAATTGCGGAGAACTGGGTATCAAACAGAAAGCAGGCACTCCGAACAAATCAGTTGGAGAGAACGTAACCAATAGGTCACACAGTGACCAGCGCTGGGTTCTCAACTATTTACTGTCTATATTAATGATCAGGAGGATGGTACAGATATATAGATGCTGAGTTTGGTGATGTCCATAAGACCATAAGACCATAAAACATAGGAGTGGAAGTAAGGCCATTCGGCCCATCGAGTCCACTCCGCCATTTAATCATGGCTGTTGGGCATTTCAACTCCACTTGCCCGTATTCTCCCCGTAGCCCTTAATTCCTTGTGACATCAAGAATTTTTCAACCTCTGCCGTGAAGACATTTAGCGTCCCGGCCTCCACAGCACTCCGTGGCAATGATTTCACAGGCCCACCACTGTCTGGCTGAAGAAATGTCTCGGCATTTGTGTTCTGAATTGACCCCCTCTAATTCTAAGCCTGTGCCCACGGGTCCTATTCTCCTCGCCTAACGGAAACAACTTCGTAGCGTCCACCCTCTCCAAGCCATGTATTATCTTGTAAGTTTCTATTAGATCTCCCCTTAACCTTCTAAACTCCAATGAATACAATCCCAGGATCCTCAGCCGTTCCTCGTATGTTAGACCTACCATTCCAGGGATTATCCGTGTGAATCTCCACTGGACACGCTCCAGTGCCAGTATGTCCTTCCTGAGGTGTGGTGACCAAAACTGGACACAGTACTCCAAATGGGGCCTAAATAGAGCTTTATAAAGTCTCAGTAGCACATCGCTGCTTTTATATTGCAACCTTTTTGAGATAATTGACCACATTGCATTCGCTTTCTTAATCACAGTCTCAACCTGCATGTTTACCTTTAGAAAATCCTCGACTAGCACTCCCAGATCCCTCTGTATTTTGGCTTTACGAATTTTCCCACCTTTAAGAAAGTAGTGCATGTTTGTACTCTTTTTTACCAAAGTGCAAGACCTCGCATTTGCTCACAGCGAATTGCATAAGCTATTTCCTGGACCACCCTCCCAAACTGTCTAGATCCTTCTGCCGCCTCCCCACTTCCTCAGTACTACCTGCCTGTCCACCTAACTTCGTATCATCGGAAAAAATCGCGAGAATGCCCCCAGTCCCTTCATCCAGATCATTAATATATAACGTGAACAGCTGCGGCCCCAACACTGACCCCTGCGGGACACCGCTTGTCACCGGCTGCCATTCTAAAAAGAACCTTTTATCCCAACTCTCTGCCTTCTGTCAGACAGCCAATCCTCAATACATGCCAGTAGCTCACCTCGAACACCATGGGCCCTCACCTTACTCAGCAGCCGCCTATGTGGCACCTTATCAAATGCCTTTTGGAAGTCCAGATAGACCACATCCACTGGGTTTCCCTGGTCTAACCTACTTGTCACGTCTTCAAATAATTGTTATGTCGCTGTGATAAGCAAGAGATTAAATTATCAAGAGAGGGTGGAGAGTCTGCAAATAGATTCAGAGAGGTAAAGACAATAGATAACAGTTTGGCAGGTAGAATTTAACATGATTTAACCTGTCATTCCATATACAGGAACAATGGAAGGCAGTATGTTACTGAAATGGCGAGGGATTACAGGACTTAATGACACTGTGTACTTGGGGGTTCACTCAGATCTGTTCAGACATGGGAGGTTTTGCTCCATCCCTGATCGTCAACTCCCAGACACTCCAAGTGACTGTATTATTCTCCGTACACATGGAATACTTTGATGTGGTTGATTGGTGGGGGGGACGGTGTTTTGAAACGTGCATCAAGGGGACAGCCTTTATCCAAGATATATTCATTTTTTTCTACGTGGAGACCACATGACGATGGGAATGGCTAACTGCTTCTGAATGAAGAGGCCGTGACTGGTGCCAGGACAGTGGGTATTCACCAAAATAATGTACTGTGCATGGGTACACTGTAACATTAATAGAGAGAGACCTCCTTCAGTTCCTCTTCCTCTCCCATTGACATGGGTACTCTGCACTTGCCATGTACACCATCAGGAATCCCACTATACTGATACATCCAGCAGCTCCCTGCTAAGGGAGAAACAATCTATTTACCTCATCCACCATATATATCCTCCATCACCAAATGGTGGCATTGATGTTGAGATACTGGGAAATGATGGATATGTCACCTAGTCCTGCCTGGAAAGTTCTGGATCATAGAAGCTGAATGAACCAGTGACCCTCACAGCCACTGGCAGCACCATCCTCCCCCCGGTGTGAAGCTGCGGGTCGTGTTGAAGGAGGTGACACCGCTCTCTGATCAGCTCCTTGTTCAATCAGTGTCCCCTCACACTCTGCTCCTGGATTAAGTGAAACTTGGGAAGCTGTTCCTGGAAAACCCGATGTGGATACAGCATATCCCCCTCCCCAACACACACACATACACACTGCGTGGTTTCAGAGCTTCCCCTCTCTGCAGCCATTTGGTGTTCATGTTACACACCCAGATGCTGTAACTACAGTTTTAATGCTCCATCCAGAGTTGGGTCACCAAATCCTCAAATCTCTCTGAATGTCTGAGGCAGCTCACAACACAACGTCCAGCAAACCATCCCCAGCCCCTCCGCTAAATTTTCAACTCCAGGTGTCATTGAGAAACCCCTCGGTACAAGTGTTGTGAACCAGACCAGATCCCCCCAGTATGTTTTAAAATGGCCGCTTAGATCCAAACCTTTCCTTATGTTGAATATAGATGTGAAGTGTGCGTTCCAGATATGTTGTGACTTGTCAAACCACACGACATTAAGCAATATATAACCTATTCAAATGCCATGGTTAAAATACAATCAAAGAAAAGTTCAATTTGGGAAAGCTTATATGTTGGAACACTAACGCAAACATTAGATACCATACCTACTTGGTTTACAACACTTGGCACAAAGATACAATCAAATACAGATGCTTACAGCAGTTTTCCAATCCAGGGGGAAACAACATCAACAGAGATCTCAAAGAAAAGCAGCTGCGGATCATGTATTGAAACTTCCAACCCTTTTGGGATCCCCAGCAGCTTCTGAATGCTTCAGCTAAAAACAAACCAAGAAACCCTGGTCTGGGAGAGCTGGTCACTGCCCTTCCATTGTTACCACCGTTTTAATGAAACCTAAAGACTTTCTCAGTTATTTACTTAAACTGTTTTCAGACAGCAGTTGTGCACCTTTGCCTTTAAAACCTCTCTTCAAAATAAAACCCAAGAGAAAATAACCTTTCAATAGTGATATGATTCTCACAACTCCACCTTTAATAAAATAATCCATCAATATACAAAGGTGGATTCATTTTAGACTCTGAATCTTCCTCTATTAATAGACTGAAATGCATATACATTACATTGCCTGTGAGCATACAAATGTTCACAACTAGTTTCGATTTCAGGCATTTTGCTCCTGCCACAGAATGCCTTCGTCTTTCTTCATCCAAGTCTCCACAACGTGTCAAAACGTAGGTTTTATTGCCTTGTCAATTGTACAATTTCAAACTGAATGGCAGCAATGATAAGCTCAATCGAAACAGACTGGTATTTTTCCTCCCTAACCTTCTCCAAAACCTTTAAGGGATCACGATCAGTGATAAAGATTTGTCTCATGTATGTTATTCGCAATTTAAATGCTGAAATGTTGTAACGCCAACGCCAAGCTCAAGGCCTCCTTCCTCATTTCAGAATAAATCTGTTGATGTTTCCATTGGACAGTCTGACCACACGTTACATAATGGAGCACTTCTCATCTCTCTAATAGTCCTTCTGAATGGCATAGCTCCTCATGTCTCACCATAAAAGAGTTACATACTTCTATACCTCTTAATGCTGTAACCTCTTTACCTGCTATTCCTGGCCTTTGCCAGTAAACCTTACTCTCACAGGTTTTAAGAAGATCTCGCACATTCTTCTCAATCTCTCACAGAAACCAACTTTGATTTCTGAACTCAATCATTATCACCAGACATTTCAGCTTCTAATCTTGCCGTTGTAACTCTCTGCTCTTCCGTACGAGTTCTCACGACTGCAGGAAGTGAATTGTTGAACTTCTCCAAAATAAGAATTTCTCCAACAGTGTCATAAGTTTGCTCTGATTTTAATACCCTTACCCACTTTTCAAAATTACTTTGTTTAATTCTTTCAAACTCAATGTTCATTTAACCAGGGACCGTTTTTTTTAGATTCCTGAAACACTGTCTGTCGGCTTCTGGCCCAAGCTCATATGCACTTCAGATGGCTTTCTTCACCACCCCATACTGGCCAGATACCGTCTCCGACCGGGATGCAAATACCTATCAGCTTTGTTTGGATCAACTAAATCCACGTGGTTACTGGCCATTGCATTGGTTTAGCCACTTTCCCAAATGAAATTCAAAATGCTTTCCCATTCTTCTCATAAAATTTAGATAATGCTTGAGTGTATTTAAACAGAACCCCATCAGGCCATTGGCTACTATAGGGTTGCTCACCCTCATTAACCTACTCATCCTGACGATCGTCTACCTTCATCTCCGCCTTTTATGTCAACTTTCCTCTCTAATTGCTAGCTTTTGAAGTTGGAACTCTCTGCTTTTCTTCTCTCCTTTTCTCTTTTACTTCTTCATTTCCTTTTCTTTTATTTCTATTTTTCATCATATTTCAAACTTTTTAAATTTCTTCGCATGTTCAAAATGCCTCATTTGAAATTGAATTCTAGCCATTTCCAAAGAGTCTGATGGCGGTTCAACAATATGTAATTTTCGAGCTATAGCTGTAATTATCTCTCATTTTCTCACAGACAAACACAACCCCAACTCCAGCTTGTCTGTCAATTCCTACAGCTTTCTCTTCATTACCTTTTGTAAAACCCCCTACTTTACTTCTTCCACACCCAGAGAACTCTTAGTGACTGAATGTATCTTTATACACAAAACACTTTTAAACCAACCGAATTCAACATCTGGAACCAAAGACACTCACAACTACCCTACGCGACCTTTGAACCCAATAGCCTCCCTGGTGCATACTCTCCAGTGTCTGCGTGAGCTTATTATGGATTCTCTGGTTTCCACCCACAACCCAAAGATGTCCAATGTGTGTTGGACGTGCTAAGTTTTTCATAGTTTTCAGGGATGTGTGGGTTAGTTGCCTTGGGGTAAATGTGTAATAATAGGGTAAAGGAATGGTTCTGGGTAGGTTACTCCTCGGTGGGTCGGTGTGGGCTTGTTGGGTCGAATGGCCTGTTTGCACACTGGAGGGATTGCAATTCTAAACCCAATTTAGTATTATCGATTTAGAACCAGACAAGAGTCCACAGTTTACTGTAGACCAACCAGACTACCTCAAACTATTTTAAGAGTGTAGCTTGGATGCCAAACCTTTCTTATTTTAAAGGAAAATGGGAAGTGGGTGTTCCAGATGTGATTCTACTAGTCAGACCACTTATCGTTATGCAAAAACACAATATATTTAAACACGCCAATGAAATTCCATACAAAATGAAGAGGAATTTAGAATAACTTAACTATTGGAAACCTTAACTGAATGATGGATACAGTACCTTCTACAAATGAATTGTTCCAAATTATTAACATCACCGAAACAGATGGTGGCATGGTGGCACAGTGGCTAGCATTGCTGCCTCACAGTGCCAGAGAGAGCCGGGTTCAATTCCCACCTCAGGTGACTGACTGTGTGGAGTTAACTCATTCTCCCTGTGTCCGTGTGGGTGGTCCGGTTTCTTCCCACAGTCCAAAAATGTTCAGGTTAGGTGAATTGTCCATGCTAAATTGCCTGCAGTGTTGGGTGAAGGGGTAAATGTAGAGGAATGGACCCGGATGGGTTGATGTTCGGCCGGTCGGTGTGGACTTGTTGGGCAGAAGGCCTGTTTACACACTGTAAGTAATCCAACCTAATCTGACCCCCCCCCCCCCCCCTTTGGTAAAAAAAAACAGGAGCATTTAGACATACATTCTTGCATGCATTCCTCCAATCCAGGAGGAAACAGTATCAAGTGAGGTTTCAGAGAGTCTAGCGTCAAGGGATAATTTACGAAAACTTCCAACCCTTCGAGGACCCTAAGCACCTAGTCACTGTTACATCTACAAGAAAAAAGCTGGAAAACCTGTTACTACTATTTATTAAAAAACACTAAAAGCCTCATAAGTTGTTTACTTGAACCATTTTCAGTAGGCAGTTTGGCCTTTAAGATCCTTTTTTTTTAAAAAAAGGAGAAACTAACTTTTTTAAAAAAACAAAAGTGACAGCATTGTAATACAAGTTCGATGCCTGGTCCTTTACTCAAGGGGCTTCCTCGTGTTTCTGATCGCAAGATCACCTGAGAGGGACAAACACAGGTACAGACCAAGTTACAAGGATGTGTCTCATGACTTCTGAAACACGCCTGCTCATGGATTATCCTATGGGGCATACCGGGAAGTGAACAACAGCTTGATACATCCCATTTCATTATTTCTGAACTACACATTTTCAGCACTCGATACACTAGGGAGCCAAAACCCAAGGCCAGGGTAAGATACAGAGGGACAAAGAGATTCACATTAAAGACAGAAACAGACAGTTAATTATCTGAAAAGATGTTGTGGAAATATGGGGGAAAAGACAGGGCAGTGGGACTAACTGCAGAAGTGAGATCTTTCTGAGTAAAATGACAGGAATGAGAACATTGAATAAAGACATTGTCAGATCAGCCGGAATGGTTTGTTACATCAAATTCAGAATCTGCTTCACAGAACACCACAAACAACATAAACTGGGAGAAGATGACAGCCCAGCAAGGAGAGCTGTGCACACCATGCTAGTGTGTTGCTCAGTAAACTGCACTATCTGCCCAGCATGGAGAGCTGTGCACACCATGCTCGTGTGTTGCTCAGTAAACTGCACTATCTCCCCAGCATGGAGAGATGTGCAGACCATGCTCGTGTGTTGTTCAGTAAACTACACTACTTGCCCAGCATGGAGAGCTGTGCACACCATGTTAGTGTGTTGTTCAGTAAACTGCACTATCCGTCCAGCATGGAGAACTGTGCAGAGCATGCTCGTCTGTTGTTCAGTAAACTACACTATCTGCCCAGCATGGAGAGCTGTGCAGAGCATGCTAGCGTGTTGCTCAGTAAACTACACTATCTACCCAGCATGGAGAGTATTGCAAACTTTACTATCATATACTAACTATACTCGCATCAGATTACTGACTACAATGGGAAAGTTTTGTGTGTGTGTGTGTGTGTATGTGTTCATCAGAGATTGAGAGAGAGAGAGTGTGTGCGCGATTGGCGTGGTTGAATGTGAAACTCATTGTTTGAGAAGGAATGCACATGGAGGAAACAATTTTAAATACGAACAACTGGCAGGTTTTTTGTTAATCAACAGAGAGAACGAGAGACGTTTCATGACAGATGAGGTAAAGTGTTTGAGAATGTCAAAATAAAGGCATTGCCAGACACAACAGCAATATACATCGGCGTTCGCATGAATGACAGATGGTTGGGTTTTTGGTGTGAGTTCGAATCAGATTTGCTTCGACATTATTGAAGCCAAGAGAATCAGCAGCAGATTATTGTCTTCATTAAGACTGTACTTCATAGCTCAAGATTCAAACAGCAGATGTAATACACCAGTGAGATATATTCTGGAGTAGTGAGTATTTTAGGTTAGAAATGGTCAGGGAATGGTGGCAAGATTCAGCTCATGGTCAAAGGGATGTCCCACAGTTGCGACCTGTGTGCATCAGCCGCAGATATTGACCAGGGATGGATGGAAAAAGTGGAAGGAAATGGAATTTGTAACCAGAACAGTAGAGAGTGGCCTCCATGCTCTTAATATTTATATAACAAAGACAATGATACAATACATTGTGGTTCTCCGCTGAAACTGAGTAGATCAAGATAGAGAACCGTGAATAACACTGCCAGAGCAGAGAGGGAGACATTAATTGAACACCTTCATTGATGTAGTTAGTAGTGGTCTGTAGACTAAATATCTGGATTCAGAGTTACAACAGGAACAATATCAGTGGCAGGAAATGTAGACTATATGAAAGAACAATAATACAGTCATAATTGGTTTATAGAAAAGAAAAATCTGGATAGTGACGCTTACCAGGAACACCAACGATAGCCAGGAAGGGATAATAAAAGTATTGAATAATGAGAAGAGCGTAATAGATCTGCGATGATAATAACAACCAATCAAGTGCAGAAAGATGCCAAACATAATTGCATAAGCACCTGTCCATAATTGGAATATTCCTGTCTAATGTTCTCAGATTCTGGTCCATTGTTGGAACATTCCAGTCTAATGTTCGCATATTCTGATGCATTGTTTGAATATTCTAGTCTACTGTTCTCAGATTCTGATCCATTGTTGGAACTTCCAGTCAAAGTTTCTCAGAGTTTGATCTCTCCTCTCCCTCTCTCTGGAACTGCTGAACCATGTCAGTGCTGTCGGTGATACTCCGCTCATGTTATGGGATAACACAATGAACGGCCACCATTTATCATTAAAAGATGGAAACTCTTCACTGGGATGATTAGAATCCATCGAGACTGGCATTGATCACAGTCACTGAACAAATAGGCTCAGTTAACCAATTCCATGCATCACTTTTCATAACACTTTGGATGGAATGGATGAGGTTTGCTGAGCGATGGACTATAAACTTTTAAATCTTTTAAATCTTTTTTGCCTTGTATATGCGAGTATTCACAGAACACTGCAGGGGTCTATATATATGTTCCACTCTGTTTATGAAAGGAAGCAGTTTTGAAATAACAGATCAGCTGCATAGAACAAATGTCGGCTGGGCAAGTTTATAGAAACCTCAACTCAAATACAGTACTTGTTGACAAGTATGAGGCAACTCCTGGTTTTAATGCCCTGTTATCAAATCTTTTCATGACCTTGAGGCAGAGCATTGTGACTGCTGCTCAGGAACAGGCTGAAGCAATTCTGTCCCTATGGACCACTTACAGTGGGATAAGAGAAGACCATTCAGCTCAATAGACAATAGACAATAGGTGCAGGAGTAGGCCATTCAGCCCTTCGAGCCTGCACCGCCATTCAATATGATCATGGCTGATCATTCTTAATCATTATCCTGTTCCTGCCTTAGTTCCATAACCCTTGATTCTCCTATCCTTGAGAGCTCTATCCAACTCTTCTTAAATTAATCCAGAGACTGGGCCTCCACTGCCCTCTGGGGCAGAGCCTATTAGCCTATGGCTACTTGAAAGGTGGAAAGCTGGAATATTGGCATATTTTGTCAAAAGAATCATTCAGAACAAAGGGATGTGTCTCTGCAATTGTATGAGGTGATACTGAGAGGGCATCTGGAGTACATTGTGTTGTTTGTGTTTCTGCAACTGGGAAGGGATGGACCTCCATCAGATACAGTTTACCGGATGCTCATAATCCACGTGTTGCTGTGTCATTTAATGCCTCGGGTCTGTTACACAGGGACAGGAGGAGGCCATGAAGCCTCTCGAGTGTGTTATAGAAGAACAGGAGGAGGCCATTAAGCCTCTTGAGTCTATTACAGAGGGAAAGGAGGAAGTCATTCAGCCTCTCCAGTCTATTACAGAAGGAAGGATGAGGCCAGTCAGCCTCTCAAGTCTGTTCCAGAAGGGCAAGAAGTGTCTATTTAACTTTTCAAGTCTGTTACACATAAATATTAGTTTTACACTAGTTTTGAAATAGGAAAGACCTCATGTAAACATTAAAGTTCTAACTTTAACAAAGGCCAATTTTGAAAGTGTTAGCCGAGCCCTGTGAAAGGTTGGTTGGGATGCCCTATTCATAGGTAAAGGGATGGTTGGAAAATGCAAGGCCATCAAACTTGGTTTCAGAGAGTCCAGAGCCAAGGTGTTCCTATTAGTGAGATGAGCAAGACTGGTGGGTGCAAGGAGGGCTGGATAGCTGGATATATTAATGTTATGGACAAGGTAAGGAAGGAGGCACATGTCAGGTAAACAGAGCTGAGATCAAATGGATCCCCAGAGGAGTATAAGGGCAGTAAGTGCATCGTCAATGGGGAAATCGGGACAGAAAAATGTGGAGAAGAGCTGGCTTCAGAAATAAGGCTATCGAGGCATTGAAGAAATTCTGCAAATCCTTAAATTGCAAAATATTAACTGGGGGGGGGGGGGGGGACAGGGCCTCTTAATGATCAGTAAGGCTATCTTTGTGTGGAACCAAAGGAGATGGGAGGGATTAGAAACAAGTATTTCTCCTCAGTATTTAATGTGGAGGGGCTTAGAAGAGCCAGAGAATTAAGAAATATACAGTGATATCCTGAATAGTATCTATATTACAAAGAGTTGGAGGACATGTTCAAATATGTAAAGATGAGCCACTTCCTAGGATCTGATCAGTTGTATCCCAAAAGTATGTGGAAAACTAGGAAAGGGATTGCTCAGCATTTTGCTGATATATTTGAATCATTGATTTCCACAGGTGATGTGTCAAAAGACTGGAGGCCTGATAACATAGTGTCATTATTTTGGAAAGTAAGGAAAAAACAGCTGACTCTAGATCGGTGAGCCTGACGTTAATGGTGACTAAATTGTTGTAGGGGATTTTGTGGGAAATCTTGTGTATGCATTTGGAAAAACAAGGACTGAAGAGGACTTTGTACATCGGAGATCACGTCTCACTGACTCGGGGGAAGTTTTTGAGGAGGTAATGAAGATGATAGATGAAGGCAGGCCAGTGGATGTTGTCTTTATGGAATTCAGTAAGAAAGCGAAAATGTTCTACATGGTAGACTGGTTAACAAGGTCAGACTGCCTGGGATACAGGGAGAGCTCGCCAGTTAGATCCAAAATTTTCTTTAATATTGGAGACAGGGCGTGACAGTGGATGTTTGTTCATTGAACTGTGACTAGTGGGGTGCAGAAAAGATCAATAATGAGTCCACTGCCTTTTGTCACTTATACAAATCATTTGCACTTGAGTATATGAAGTATGGTCAGTAAGATTGTAGATTATTCAAAATTTGGTGGTATAGTCGAAAGTGAAGATTGATCTCTCAGACTATAATGGGATCTTGATTAGGTGAGACGAGGGATGGCAGTTGAAGTTAAATTTAGATAAAGGTGAGGCGTTGCATTTTGGCAAGACAAATCAGGGCAAGAAATGTAGGTAGGGTTCTTTCGGAAGTTGCCACTCAAAGAGAGCTCCATTGAAATTATAGAATCCCTACAGTGAGGAAACAGGCTGTTTGGCCCACCGAGGCCACCCTCTAAATAGTATCCTACTGGAAAAACCCCTATCCTATCCCTCTGAGCCTGCATTTCCCATGGCTAATCCACCTCGCCCACACAACCCTGGGTATTTGGGGCAATTTAGCATGGCCAATCTACACATTCCTGTATATCTTTCTACTGTGGCAGGAAAACGTAGCACCCGGAAGAAACGCACGCAGTTACGGGGAGAATGTGCAAACCCCACACAGGTTGTCATTCAAGGATAGAATAAAACCCACATCGCTGTGCTGTGAGGTAGCAAAGCAAGCCACTGAGGTACTGTGTCACCTTGTGGTGCAGGTGCTCCATTCCCCGAAAGTGCCGTCACAGGTAGACAGCGCAGTGAAGAAGGTACTTGATGATCTTCCCTTTATTGGTGCGTGCTTTGAGGTTATGCGTTTGCATGACATGTTGCACCTGTCCAGGACATTGGTTTGGCCACTTTTGTAATGATGCCTTTCATTCTGGTCTCCCTGCTGTCGGAAAGTTGTTGTCAAACTTGAAAGGGTGCAGAAGAGATTTAAAAGAATATTGCAGACGTTGGAGGGTTTGAGCTACAGGGAGAGTTTGAATAGGCTGGGAGTATTTTCAAGTCTTGAGGCTGAGGGGTGACCTTAAAGAAGTTTATAAAATCATAAGGGGCATAGATAAGGTAAGCAGTCAATGTCTTTACCCCAGGATAGGCGAGTCGGAAATTACAAGACAAAGGTTTAAGGTGAGAGGGGAAAGATTTATAAAGGGAAATGAGGTACAACGCTTTCAAAGAGAGATTGCTGTGTTTATGGACTGAGCACCCAAAAGAGGTGTGTGGAGGCAGGCACAGTTACACCAATTAAAAGGCATTTGCACGGGTACGTGCATAGGAAGGGTTTAGAGGGATATGGGCCAAGTGCTGGCAAGGGGGACGAGATTAATTTAGGATATTTGATCAGAATGGACGACTGGATCGAAGGGTCTTTTTCTGTGCTGTACATCACTGAGACTCTGTTGAATCTTGAGTATATAACACAGGAATAGGAAGAGGCTATTCAGGTTCTGAATTCTGTCAGTCAGCTTGTTTGCTCAATTACTGAGAGTCAAATACAAAAAGACATCATTCAGATTTTGATGGTGTTTTACAGAAACAGGAGAAAGGCTCTTAGTCATGAGAAGCTGTAAGGAATGTGAAGAGGTAATTCAGTCCATTAAGTCCATTCCACAGGTGAGCACAGAGCGATTAGAGCCTGTTAGTCAGTAGCAAGAGGAGGACATCTATTTTCACAAACTTAGGATCAGTTGGCATCATTCAGTTGTTGGAGACTGGGACACAGAAACAGGAGGCAGTCATTCAACTGCTCGAGACTGGGACACTGGAACAGGAGGGTGTCACTCAACTGCTCGAGACTGGGACACAGGAACAGGAGGCAGTCACTCAACTGCTCGGGACTGGGAAACAGGAACAGGAGGCAATCATTCAACAGCGAGAGTCTGGGACACAGAAACAGGACGCCGTCAATCAACTGCTCGTGATTGGGACACAGGAACAGGACGCCGTCACTCAACTGCTCGAGAATGGAACACAGGAACAGGAGGGTGTCATTCAACTGCTCGAGACTGGGACTCAGGGACAGGAGGCAGTCACTCAACTGCTCGAGATTGGCACTTGGAAATCTGGAGGCTTGTGAGCACCCAGGATCCTGTTAAGCAGGGACAGCAGGAGGTGACTCACTCCCCACCAGCTTTGGGCACTGGGAGAGGAGGGGAGTTTGTCTGTTGCAAACAGAAATAGATGAATAAGTTGCATTCTTGAGTCCACACAATCCTGCCCCACCATTCAATAAGATCACGGCTGATCTGATAGTGATTCCCTCATGCCATTTTACGGAGACCCCCTCTCTGCAGCCTCTGCTCTATTTGTTGGTCATGTTGCAGACCCAGATGCTTAACAACAGTCACCATCACTCATCCAGAGGGTCGGGTCTAATCGGATGAGTCAGGATTTGAAGGGTCCAATCACAAGAATGAAAACACAAAATAAAGGTATTGCCAGATGTTTAATTCTCTCAAATTCGCGATCCAACTCACATAACCAGCCTATCCATTGTACGTCCAGGATGGAACACTGTGTTGATCCGGCTAATGTACAGCTGAATGCAACCCAGCCATGTCCAGAGTGGAACTCTGTGCAGCCCACACCAATACTTGATCTATAATCCTGGGCTAAATGTCCAGCATGGGGAGCTGTGCATTCCACACTGGTTCATTCATATAATACCCCAGGATTTTGCATTGTTCAGTAACACTGTGTTATTGTGGTTCTGTTCGCCGAGCTGGAAGTTTTTGTTGCAAACTCTTCGCAGGAGGCTCCCAAGCACTGCTAATGTCGCCTAGCCAGGTGACGAAAGGTTTGCAACAAAAACTTCCAGCTCGGGTAACAGAACCACAACAACGAGCACCCGAGCTACAAATTTTCGCACAAACTTTGAACACTGTGTTAGATCGTAGCTCAGTGTGGGGAAACTTGCAGCCCATGCTGGCAGTGACAGGATCTGCAGCTTCCATTCTTTTACAGCTTTATATCTCCATTGCGCCTTGACAAGAGGAACTGTGGGTGTGGAAATCACTGGAAGGGAGAGATGTTAGTTGAAACAGTTTCAATACCAATAGTTCTGATTCCGGCGCATACCACTCCAGTATTTAAAGATGAAATAACTGAGATAATGTTGAGTGAGGTTTTGTGGATGGTGCAAAGAAGTAAGAGGGGGGTGATGATGTTACAGTGGTTGCACTATAAGCCTCCAAATAATCAATGGGAATTAGAGAAACAAATATGCAGGGAGGCTGGGGAAACTTGCAGGAGCAATGGGATTGTCATAATAGATGATTTTAATTATACGAACATAGACTGGGGCTTCCAGAGAGTTCAGGACTTAGATGGAAATAAATTAGTTAAGTGTGTTCAAGAAAGTTTCCACAAGCAGCATATAGAGGATACTACTCGGTAAGGGACAAACTTAACTTACTGTTGGGACAAAGGGCAAGATAGGTGACGGAGGTAAAGTGGGAGAGCATTTTGGGACCGGTGACTAGAATTGTATTAATTTTAAAATAGTTATGGGATGGGCAGAATTGGTCCACTGATTCAAGTTCTAATTTGGGGCGAGGCGAATTATGTTGGAATTATACAGGGACTTGCAAAGGTTGATTGGAGTAGCTTGTTTCCAGGCAAAAGGATCTCTGGTAAGTGGGAGGCCTTTAAAAGTGAGATATCTCGAGTTCAAGGTCTATATGTCCCTGTGAGGATGAAGGGAAAGTGAGGCAGGAAGACAGAACCCTGGATGACAAGAGATAATCAGGCTCTGACCAGCAAAATGGAGGCGTGGCTCAGGATCAGGCAGCTGGAATCAATGGAATCTCTGGAGAGACACAAGGGATACAGGAGTTTACTGAAGAATTAAATCAGGAGGGCGAAAACGGGATAAGACAGCCTTGGTTGAGAAAAATAGGGTGAATCCATAGATGTATTTTCAGTATAGTAAATAAAAAGAACGACTACAGAGAAAATAGGACACCTTAAAATCCAAAGTGGGCATTCATGTGTAAAATCTCAAGAGATGGGCGAGGTCCTCAATTTCCCCTCTGTGTTTACCATGAAGAAAGACATGAAGATCTGTGACCTTTGGTGTGTGTGTGTGTGTGTGTGGGGGGGGGGGGGGGGGGGGGAGGTGTTAGTTGTCATATCTTGGTACCGTTCATATCACAGTAGAGGTGCTTTTGGATATATTAGAGTGCATAAAGTCAGATAAATCTATTGGTCCTGACCAGATATATCCAATTGCACTGCAAGAGGTGAGAGAAGATAGTTCAGGGGCCAAGGTCCCGGAAGACTGGGCAGTAGCAGAAGTTGTGCCCTTATTCAAGAAGGGCTGCAAAGAAAAGCCTGGGAAATATGGACGAGTAAGCTTCACATCTGTTTTCAGTAAACCACTTGAGAAGGTTCTGAGAGATAAGATGTGCATGCATTTGGAAAGACAGTGTTTGACTTGGAGCAGTCAGCATAGCTTTCTGCATGGCAGATTGTGCCTTAGAAATTTTGTTCGAGGTTTTGAGGAAGTGACCAGGAAGGTTGATGGAGGCAGGGTGGTAGACATAGTCTATATAGATTTCAGTAAAATCTTTGACAGGTTTCCACATGGTAGACCACTCGAGAAGGTTAGATTGCATGGATTCCAAGGTAATCTGACAAATTGGCGACACAGTTGCCTTGGTGTTTAAAAGAAATAGCTGTGGTGGAGGTATGCTTGTCAGGCTGGAGGCCTGTGACTGGAGGAATGCCTCAGGGGTCGGTTCTGGTTCCATTGCTGCTTGTTATCTATATCAATGATTTGGACGAGTGTGCACAACGCAAGGTTAGTAAGTTTGCAGATGACACTAAAATAGGAGGGATCCAATGAGGAACATTACCAGAAATTGCAGCAGTACCTTGAACGGCAGCAGAAGTGGCCTAAGAAATAGCATGTGGAATTTAACAAACGTAAGGGTGATGTCTTGCATTTTGGAAAGTCAAATCCAGCTAGGAGTTTAATGATGAATGAGAGGGCCTTACGGAGTGTAGTGAAACAAAGGACATTAGCGATCAGGTGCACAATTATCTGAAATTTGAGTCACAGATACACAGGACAGTGAAGGAGGCTGTTGCCACACAGGCCTTCATCAGGGCATTGAGTATAGAAGTTGTGACGTTATGTTGCAATTATACAGGATCTTGGTAAGGCTGCAGTTGGACTATTGGCTTCAGTTTTGTTCTCCTTGCCATAGAAAGGATATTATTGAATTAGAAAGAGTGTAGAAGAAATTTCAGAGATGTTTCCTAGGCTAAAGGGTTTAAGTTATAGGGAGATTATGGACAGGTTAGAACTTATTTCATTACAGCCTCGGAAACTGAAGGGGGCTCTTACAGAAGTGCAGATAATTTGTGAGAAGATTTGTAGCTCGGGTGTTCGTTGTGGTTCTGTTCGCCAAGCTGGGAATTAGTGCTGCAAACGTTTCGGCGGATAGCTGGAACTGACAACTGGAAGCGGCAGATACAAACCACTATAAATGTAGGAGGAAACATCACAGAAGCGCTTCAAAGGAGGCCCCCAAGCACTGAGGATGTCACCTAGACAGGGGACGAAACGTCTTCAATATAGATTCCCAGCTCGGCGAACAGAACCACAACAAGAAGTGTAGATATTATCAAATTATGAAAGACGTGCATAGGGGTGAATACTTCTTTTTTTTCGCAAGGTTGGGGAATCGAGCACTAGAGGACATCCTTTAACGCTTCGAGAGGAATAAAGTAAAAATTAACCCGTAGGAGCAACTTTTTTACATCGGTTATGGTACACATATGGACTGAGCTGCCAGTGGAAGTGGCTGAGCTGGGTACAATAACAACATTGAAAAGACATTTGGAAAAATACACCGATAGGAAAGGATTAGAGGGATACAGAGCAAGGGCAGAGAAATTGGATGAGAGTGGATGGACATTTTGTTTGGCATGGAACAGCTGGGCAGAAGGGCCCGTTTCCGTCTGTAGAACGGTATGACTGTATATACGTGTGTTTTGGGATAGAGGCAGGGAGGGGGAGACCGAGAAAAAATGTCATGGAAAGATATGTTCACTGTTTCCAGAATGCTAAAATAAAGACATTTCGACAGTATCATGCAACACGGGTCAGTATTATGAAGAATTATGAGTGAATGGTATATTAGTATGAGTTCAGGCGATGGAGAGTTTTGAAAGAACATTTGTCCTGCAACTTTGTAACTGGGAGGGAGGACTGCAGAGTTTTCGACACATTGAGCTGTATAAAACAGTATTTTTTCTCAGTTTAATTTTCGTTGAGTGTGACATAAGGATTTTCTGTACGAAGCTGAGGTAGTTTCCTGGTGCTATCTTATTGAACTCATCTCATTAGCTACCCACCCCACCCCATGGTGTCCCTCTCATTCAATACCAGCCCAATTCTTCCACCCATCATGATTGACCAGACGGCACTCCGGCTCTTTTACTCCAGTATTCTTCAAGTGCCTTTTCGAGGGCATTTCCCATGGAACACACTCTCCTAACAATATATTCCATCTGTTTTATACTTTCACACGACGGTCAGCATGCTTTACACAGACCAAACACAAAATCTACACTTATTTCATGGTTATAGATTCCAATCAGACTTAGTAATTCTGGTTTTTTCACTTGACTCAACTTAATGATATTAAATCAAAGGCAGCTTCTAAACACGTCTTGTTATAAAATACAATTTCGAACAGAGAACGATTTTACCCTCAGCCGTTATCTTGACCGTTATATGAATTTACCATTTTCAATGTTATGAAAGTTTGTCTTGCCCTTTGCCTGTGAACGTTTCTGTCTGTGACAGTTGCACTGTCTCCCACTCAGTTAGTTGAATGGCAGGTTTGTGATGCAGAGGGAGGCCAACAGCTCAGGTTTAGTTTCTCACACTGACAGAGGTTACCATGAAGGGACGCTCTCTCAAACTCAACCTCACCTCATCACCCGAGATCTGGTGACCCTCAGTGTAAACCAGCATAAGTGGTCTCTCTTATGAGAGTTCTTTGGGACTCTATTCTTTCAATGTTAGCATTTTAATTTTAGTAATTATTTTTATTGAAAAGCGATTTTTAATAATGTAATATATCAACAACAACACAACTCAAATAACTGAACAGAATTGCACTCGTGCATGTATATAAAAAACAAGTTAAAACATTAAAGGGACAGAAAAAAAATCAAAACTAAACAATAAATAATGAATAAATAGTACAGCCTAGCATTACAAAATGATAGCTCTCGTTCTTCAAGAGCATTAACTGATACGCATTTTATGTACATAATTGTTCCTTGCTGGATATTACATTCATGAGAAAATATCGTCATGGCTATATAAAAGCCCTTCTTAACGTGACAGATAAACCTGCATCGTGGTAATCCAAAAAGGGCTGCCATGTCTTATATAAATCTCTGTTTTTTTGATGCACCATGGTAGTGAGAAAGTTCAAATGGATATTGTCCATGACGAATTTATGACGACCCAACAGACCCGGAGTTTACAGACATCCAACACAACAGAACATGTTTCCTAGCACAGAATGTAAGGATATATTTTTTTCCTCATGTGCATCTGCGTAAGGTACGCAGAGTCGGCCCAGGAAAAGAAAAACCGGGTCCATTTCCAATTCAGTCCCCAATACTTACTCTATCACAGCTACCACAGTTCTCCAATATATATGAAGCCTGGATCAGGACAACAAGCAATGAGTAAGAGTGCCTGTAGTCATTCTGCATTGACGACATGTTGAAGATAATCCCACTTCGCATTTTGAGAGACAATCTGGGGTCAGATAGACCCGATGAAGTATTTTATACTGCATGGAATGGCTCCTCTTACAGATCAAAATCCTTCGAGCATTTTCACTAATATCCTCCCATCTATCCGAGGTGTTCTGCACTCTAACTCTCTCTCTCGCAGACATCACAAAGCTGCACAGTCTCGTCTGAGGGGACACACTCCACCTAATGATAAAGGGTACTGACAGAGAGTGCATTCTAAGCAAGAAGCACCCACGTCTCTCTGTCGGATCTGTAAGAGTCTGTTAAAGGTGTATTTTTTAAAAATCAAATCTCTGATCTGGACAAATTAAAAAACAGAAGAGGTCTCTACTAGCTAGTCCGTACGAGTTATTTGATCAAATGATGTCATTCTTTCTCCCTCAAATAATTCGTGGTGGCTCAGTAGTTAGCACTGCGGCCTCACAGCACCAGGATCCAAAGACGTGCAGGTTAGATGAATTGGCTATTGATAAATCACTCGGAGTGTTCAGGGATGTGTAGGCTGGAGCATTAGTCAGGGTAAATATAGGATGGTAGGGGAATGGGTCTGGGTGGGTCGAAGTCGACATGTTGGGCCCAAAGGCTTGTTTCCACACTTTAGGAATTCTATTAATTCTAAATCACTCAAGCAAGTTATACCCCTGGCTTCCCGCAGTTTCAGCAGATAATCCATTATCCCCGGTTGACAACTCGGTATTCCAATTATAGGGGTAAGCGGCATAGTTTTGGCTATATTACCTTGACCTGACGCATTGGCATTCATGCTTTAACTTTAACCCACTGTCCACCGAGGGTTCATAAGACAGTTGAAATCTCCTTCTACAATAATCTGCCACGATGCAAGATAACTTACTTTGGAAAATGCATCTACTGGGATTTTAAGAGGGTCCGCCGGGTGGCAATAAACATTCAAAATACGGTATTATTTCCCATAGTTCAAGACTTTGGGGATGATGATCCTTCCGTGAGTGTCTCATACAATCCAGTAATTTAAATGGAAGATTCTTCTTCACTAGTGTGGCTTCTTCCCTACTCCTCGTATTAAAAGACGAGAAATAAACCCGATCAAACCCGCCCTACTGTAACGTCAAATGTTCCTTGTCATCAAGGTGCATCTCCTGCAATAGGACAACATCTACCCTCTTTTTTTGAAGATTAGATAGTACACTTTTCCTCTTGACTGGCAGATGGCTATCCTTAATGTTCCAGGTACAACATTTAAGCACATCATTATCCATAACACACTGTAGCAACATTTCAACTCTAGCGTTACACATCGAATTACACATCAGTGATCATTAATGAAAAAAAAAGACTCATTGAGCATAAAAACTTTATAAACTAAAACTACTTCAACTAACAGGCTCTCAAAACTTTCCAAAGCTAAACACATAAAAAACCAAAGGACGAAATAATATCCAAAATGCCAATGACACTCGATTGGGGAATTTACCCCCACCGTCCACTGGGATGCTTACATATCTCAAAACTTTGTCTTCTGCCCGCTACCAATATGGAATCCAGGACACTTAACAACAAAGATCGGGCTTGAACTGCCCTTCGGTCGGCACTTAGTCATTACAACTACCTTTGTAACTCCCTCCAGCTTGGGCTTCACCCCAGACACAAGCAAAGGAAGAAAAAAAAGTAGTAATATTACTGAAGAAGTTAAAAATGAGTAATCAACCTAGTCCCGGCTATAATTTAACACTGGTTAATAGCAGAAAAATACAACAACATTTCTTTAAACGAGAAACATGATTACCTAAATATCTAGCTTACTTTAAAATGTCCATAAAGTTTTCGCTTTCTCTGGAGAGTCAGATGGGTTCACGGATCCATTCAAAGAAATACAGAGCACCGCTGGGAACCGTATGGAATACTGAATCCTGAGTTCCCTTACTCTTCTCTTGATATCATTAAAAGATTTTCTTTCCTGAATCACCACCTCTGAAAAGTCCTGAAAGAACATAATCCTGGAGCTCTCGTGAATTAAACTCATCGGATCTTTCCCCTGGATTCTGAAAGCTTCCATCAGACTTTGTTTTTCCCCATAACTATGTAATCGCACAAGGACAGGATGAAGGCGTTGGTCTGAGTCTGACTTCCGCGCCGTAACCCGATGAACTGCCTCACTCTTCACTCGTCCTTCCTCAGTTTCGATGTGAAGGAATCACTGCAGCCAGTTCTTGAAAAATCTCACCCACTGACCACCTTCTGGCCACTCCAGCAAATGGACGATGTGAATATTCTTCATCCTACCCCTGTTCCCGAGCTCGTCATTTGTTCAGTTAAGGTTCAGACCTGTTTTTCGGGGGTGAGGATCCTCTCCCGAGACGAATCGATCACGGTCTCTGCCATTGCAGTTCGGCCCTTGGCATCGTCAGTTCTGTTCCCAAGGCTGTCAAGTTGCTGCTCATGTTTTTGGAACACGGCTGAGAGCGGCTCTAGTCACGGTTGAACAGTTCTTCAATCATTTCAAGTAACTTGATGAACTCAGTGACCAAGGCCTGGTGAGTAACTGGGTCCATGGAACGAGCAGAGGGGGTTGCAGCTACAGCCTCAGGGAGGCTCTATGATTCTGATGGGTGCACCGGTGTTGGGACTTACTCGATCCTTTCCCGTGGTTTTGTCATTTCCCTTTGACAAAACGGAATTAGTAAAGATTCTTTGCTCTTTTAGTGTTGAATTTTAAGTAAATTCAAAGTTTGTGAGAAGATCTGTAGCTCGGGTGCTCGTTGTTGTGGTTCTGTTCGCCGAGCTGGAAATGTGTCTTGCAAAGGTTTCGTCCCCTGTCTAGGTGAAATCATCAGTGCTTGGGTGCCTCCTGTGAAGCGCTTCTGTGATGTTTCCTCCGGCATTTATAGTGGCCTGTCCCTGCCGCTTTGGGACAATTCGATTGGGACAACACTACCATTATAGGGCAAGCCAAACAGAGCAGCCAGGGAATTCCTAGAAGCATAGCACTCATCCACAAAAGCTCTCAACAAACACATCGACCTAGACCCAATATACCGGCCACTACAGCGAACAGCTGAAAATGACAACCAGAAGTGGCAGAGACTGGCCACTATAAATGCCGGAGGAAACAACACAGAAACACTTCAAAGGAGGCTCCCAAGCACTGAGGATGTCACCTAGACAGGGGACGAAGCGTTTTCAAGACAAATGTAAGTAAATGGCTGGGTTGGGGTGGGTTAGAGATTCACTTTGCCCGTGCACTGATGCAAAGCCCAGCAATTCAGACCTTCTGGGTCGCTGCCAAATTGTATTCGCCCTGAACATTTTATCGATATTATCATTTCATTTTGCATTATATTCCTGGAGGTTCTGAAGCCGTGTTATTTGATATCACTGTCTACATTTCCCTCCACACTGCACATTGCTGCCCATTCCTCAATAATCCTTTACTCTGTTGTTATTTATGAACCTTCCGTCTGTGCCTCAAAAAAAAAATCCATATCTCTGCCTCAAATGGTCGGTGGGGAAGAGCGTTCGAAATACTCACAGCACTTTGAAAGAACAATTATAAACATTATGATCTGAGTGTGAGATTAGTTTTTTTGTGTCTCCTTATCTGAGAAAGGATATAATTACAAAGGAAGCAGTTCAGAGATATTTCATTTCACGTATTCCTGGGGTGAAGAGCTTATATTATGAAGGCTTTAACAGGTTACTCTTGGAATGAGAGAAAAAAATACATACGAGACCTTGAGGAGAGTGGATCAGGTTTATACCCACTGGGTGTTTGTATAGTCCAAATTTGTTGTCATTGTCATAGAATCTCTACAGTGTGGAGGCAGGACATTCCGTCCATTAAGTCCACACTGACCCACCAAACAGCATCCCACATGGACGTTCCCCACCAATCTTATCCATGTAACCCGGCGTTTCCCATAATTAACCCCCCTAACCTATGCACCCTGGGCACTATGGGCAATCCACTTTAAATGGCACATATTTGGACTGTGGCAGGAAACTGGAGCACTGGGAGAAAACCCACACAGGCACGGGGAGAATGTTCAAACTCCACAAAGAGGGTCGCCCGAGGTTGGAATTGAACCCAGCTCCTTGGTGATGTGATGCAGCAGTGCTACCCACAGATCCAACATGCTCCTCCATTAGTTCTGTTAATAACTTGTGGCTGACTAAATAAATCTGCTTGACTTGTTCTTATCACTGAACCTGACCCAATCTGAGACCTTTGTCATCGGCTATATCACCAACCTGGTTCCGTTTAAAATTTGTTGTGAGCAGTGGAAGAGTGGGACTAGAAAAGGAAAGAGTGATACCCTCCATCCTCATTCACATGGAGTGAGAAAAAAATCACAAAGTGGAAATTCATTCAAGTGGGAATTCTCTTTCCCAGAAGTTTGGGATGGCTGCATTTTTATATTATATGGAGGCTGGCTTCGGCTGATTTTCCATAGACAGGTGAATCAGGGATAATGGTGCATGAAGAGAAAAGTGCAGCTGAGACCACAATGAAATGAGCCACGACTTTATTTACTGGTGGAGTAGTGTCAAAGGGCCTACTCGTGCTCCTCAGCCCGATGTGCTGATGTTCCATTCAGCCCTTCGCACCTGCTACACAGCAGCAGATCAAGGCCACTCCGATGGTTAGGTGCAGTTTTGGAAATGTACTTCGAAAATTCAGGCTGGGTCAGGAAGTGACACTCACCCCCAACCCCTCTTTCCAGGCTTCCCCTCTCCCCAACGTCTGCTCCAGATGTGGGTGGTGTTACAGACCAAGATTTCCTGTGAATACAGCCCCCATACCCCACCCAGTGTTAACTCAAACAAATCCTCTGCTCACCCGAATGTAGCATTATGCAACACAACTTCCGTGAAAATAACCAGTTACTTTGCAAAAGCATAACATGTGAAATTAATAAATAGGAACAAGAGTAGACTATTCGCCCCCTAAAGATTGCCCTGTTATTTAATACGAACATGGCTGATCTACTCTCGGTCTAACTCCACTTTCTTGCCTACTTCTTGCATCCCTCCACACCTCTCTGGGTTAGGGAATTCCAGACATTCACTACCTTCTGAGAGAAGATATCAGTTTGCATCTCAGATAGAAATCGATGTTCCATATTTGGTATCTATGTGCACGAGTTCGAGACTCCACTCAGGAATTAGAATAGATTAGATTAGATTACTTACAGAGTAGAAACAGGCCCTTCGGCCTAACAAGTCCACACCGACCCGCCGAAGCATAACCCACCCAGACCCATTCCCCGACATTTACCCCTTTACCTAACATTACGGGCAATTTAGCATGGCCAATTCACCTAATCTGAATGGTAACAACTTCTCAACATCTCCCTTCTCAAGTCCCTTCTGTGCCTTGTATTTTTCAACAGGATCACTCCTCATTCATTTCAACCCCAGTGAATAATCGCCTCACCATTTTAGAGATTCTCAATAACACAGCCCTTTCATCCCTGGAAGCCGGCTAATGAACCAACCTAGTTACTTGCTACATCAGCATGCTGACTTTATCTTTCGTACATAGGAACACCCCTTTGTACTGTTCTTTTTCTGGAAATCCTCTCCATTAAATAACAGCCTGACTTTTGATCCTCAGTGTCATCCTCAATTTCGGATGTATATTGCACTCAGCTCCCTCCTTCAGATTATCAGTATAGAGTATAAATACCTGATGCCATCGGACTGAAAGCTGTAGTCCTCCAGCAGATATACCTTTATCATGAAGATCCATTAATCCTGACTCTCCGATTTCTATATGTTAAGCAATCATCATCGCATGTTAATACATTCTCTGTCTTGTGAAAGAACACTTACTTTGTAAAACCTTGTGGGAAAAACCCTGGAAAACCTGGTGTCGATCAGATTCTCTTTATCAAGACCGCTTGTTACATTCTCAGGCATCTCCAGAAATACTTTGCATGATTTTACAGGGCAAAGTATAATGTCCCTTTCACAAACCTACTCTGAACCTGCGTGAAGCTTTTCTAAATGTCCATGTTAGCCAGGTTTTCCAAACTAAACTAGTCTCATCTGTTTTCATTTGGTCCATAGGCCTCTAAATGTTTCCCATTCATATGTTTGTCCAAATGAGTTTAAAATATTGCAGCTCTAATGGCATCTACCATTCTTCCTCTGGCAGCTCATTCCATACCCACACCACCCTCTGTATAAAAACAGTTCCCCTACGTCCCTTGAAAGATTTCCTGCTTTCACCTTAAACCTTCTACGGCTGAACTCCCCCATCCTGTGGAAAAGACCTTGGCTATTCACCCTATCTATACTTGTCATGATTTTAGAAACTTCTATAATGTCATCCCTCAAGCTTCTACACTCCATCCAATACTAACTTCAAGAACAAGCATTTAAAGATAAATATTACAAATTTGAAACTATAGTAAACATGACAGGTAAACAATACTCAGCCCAAACTTCAAACTGCGATTTGTTTTTTCATCCTATTACAATACTAAGGCAGCATGAAACGCTTAATCGTGCCAATAAGAAGTGAACACCTGAATCCCTTTGTCTAAAGGAGGCGATGATCTCGACAGTGAAAACGTATTTATGGCCAGATCAATATAATATCATATAGTCAACATTCTCCTTCCTGACCTCTCTATGACCTTGTGTGATTGTGTCTTCTTTATCTTGCACTCAATAGAGAGAACCCCTTTCCCCATTCATACCTTAATTTAAACCCATTTTATATCATCTCCCCGTTCACCACTGCTAAAAGCCGGTTTATCGTTGCCAAGCCCTCTTTTCCCTGTCACCCATCCCCCACCCATCCTCCTCTGGCAAGGTATTAGAAAGCCAAGTTTCCAATTCTTTTCAGTCGGGAAGAAGTGTCACACTGGGCTTGGAATGCTGACGCTGTTTCTCTTTCTCTGCAGATGCTGACATACCTGCTGAGTTTCTCCAGAAATGAATACGCACAGAACAAATTTTCACAAAACATATAATTATGGACACTTGTAATAAAATTACCAAAATTGTTTGAGAAACTGGGAGCTGGGGTCCCGAGATGGGGTCCCGCCAAGGCCCTGTACAGTTGCAGTAATTGACCCTTACTCCTGTATTCTAAATCCCCCTGAAATGAGGTGAATAAGCCATTTATCTTCCTACCTGCTTTCTGCTCCTGCAATATTGCTTTCAGTGACTGGTGTACAGGGAGATCCAGATTCTATTCAATGTTATAGCTCCCCACTTGCTGGGTCTATGTACACTGTATACAGCGTGCCAATGCCATTCCCTGTATTGAATTCCAAGTTCAGAACGCACTGCCCTACAAAGACTCGGAAGGTTGCCCAGAAATAAACAAAAATGCTGCTTGAATTAATTTATAGATCAACAGTTCTGAACCAATCCCTTTTCAAATGATAGACTGCCATTCAATTGATCCCATCAAAGTACATAACCTCTCATCTCTGCCACTGCTCTCCATCTGTCAAGTATTTGCCCAGTAACCCCACTTGTCTCAATCACCTTGGAGCCTTTTTCTACATCCTCCTCATCCACTCACAAGCAAACATCGTTTAGTGCTGTCAGCAGACTTGGGAATATTGTAATTGAGCCACTCAACCAAAGATATGATGTGTATTGGGAATAGCTGGATGCCAAATCTCGAACCTTATTATATCCTCCAAGCATTCCTTACAAAAACACATGGTTTTGTTGCGACTCAATGTTTCCTGCCAGCTCTTCCGTTCTAACACCATGACCATATTTTAGCCCCAGTCCCATAGGATTCGAATTTGAACAGTAGGCTTGGAGCTTTATCAAAAATCTTTCTGAGATTCCAATCGTATTGAGTTGATAGGTTCGCCATAATTTTGCTAAACACCGCTTTCTCGAATATGAGTCCTATTTCATAAATATCTGTTGACATTGTCTATGCCCATTAATTTCAATCCAATATTTTCTCTAAAGTTTTCTAGTTGCTAATTTCATTCCATTCCTTTTTTCTCACCAGACTAAAGGTCCCTCGTATTGCGAAGAATTTTCTTTTTGTTTTGTTTTCTTCTGTGAAGGCATAACTTAAGTATTTGCTCCATTGATCTGCTATTTCCCTGTCCTCAATTATCTGGTATCAGACTGTAAGAAAGTTGCACCTTTTCTCTTAATTTTGCCATTGACGTATTTTCAGAAGATATTAAAAGTTCACCCCTATACACTTTGATAAGATATTCTTCAGAAACCCATCAATTCCTATCTTAGGCTACTGAATGATTGACCTTCCACAGCCATACAATAACAGAAGCACAGACTCTGTACCCTTAGAAATACAGCACGGTATACAAACATTGGCGGTAGTTGGCAGTGAGGAGGAAGGTCTTAAGTTACAGGAAGTTACAGATGGAATGCTCAGATGGTCACATCAATGGCAGATGGAATGTAACTCTGATAAATATGAGGCCATGCACTTTGGAAAGGAGCCAGGCAGGGTAGGAATCAATGAATGGCGGCACACTAGGAAGTCAGAGGGTGCTTCTCCACACATACCTGAATGTGGCTGGACAGGGGAACACACAATTTGAGAAAGCGTACGGGAGCGTAAACACAGCCTTCACACATCGAAGCGTAGATTATAAGAGCTATGCGGAACTTTTGTTAGCCAAGACGGAATACTGTGAGTAATTCTGGGAGCCCCACTTTCCAACTCAAAACCCGTCGCTGTGAATCTTATGGCATTGCAAGTGCACAGCCATGTATTTTCTAATGGTTTTGAGGTTACCATGACAATTCTCCTCTCACGAAGTGCATCCGAGACCCCAACACACTTTGAGTGAAAAACTGTCCTCAAATCCTCACTAAGAGTCAAACCCTTCACTTTAAAAGTGTGTCCCTTTGATTAAAAGGTCCAGCTGCTTTCTATCCAACCCGTCCATGTCCTACGTAATCGTATTCTCCTGATTTACGTCCCCCTTAGCCTTTTCTGCTCCAGACTAAACAACCCGAGCTTATCCAAGCTCTCTCCGTCGCTGATATGCTCCATCCAAGGGAACATCCTGGTGAATCTCCTCTGCACTCCCTCCAGTGCAATCACATTCTTCCTGTAATGTAGCTCCCAGAATTACTCACAGTATTCCGTCTTGGCTAACGAAAGTTCCGCATAGCTCTTATAATCTACGCTTCGATGTGTGAAGGCTGTGTTTACGCTCCCGTACGCTTTCTCAAATTGTGTGTTCCCCTGTCCAGCCACATTCAGGATTGTGTGGAGAAGCACCCTCTGACTTCCTAGTGTGCCGCCATTCATTGATTCCTACCCTGCCTGGCTCCTTTCCAAAGTGCATGGCCTCATATTTATCAGAGTTACATTCCATCTGCCATTGATGTGACCATCTGAGCATTCCATCTGTATCTTCCTGTAACTTAAGACCTTCCTCCTCACTGCCAACTACCGCCAATGTTTGTATCAAACACAAACTTATTTATGACACCCCCAACCTCTCGTCCATATTCACAGTTGCATCCTTTATGATAAGATTTAAAATCAGAAAACAACAGCTTGTAGTCCAACAGGTTTATTTGGCGGCACGAGCTTTCGAAGCGCTGCTTCTTCATCAGGTGGTTGTGCGCTTTGATGAAGCGCTTTGAAAGCTAGTGCCACCGAATAAACCTTTTGCACTATAACCTGGTGTTTTACAATTTTTAGCTTTGTCCACCCCAGTCCAACACCAACACCTCGGAATCACAAATATTTAGAGACACAGCACTGATTCCCGTTGTACACCATTGGACACTAGCCTCCAATCACACAAACAGCCTTCTACCACCACCCTCTGTATCCTACCACTAAGGTGATTTGGATGCAACTTGGCAAGTCACTAATGAGTCCTACCTGTTCGCTGATTATTCTGTTCCGCTGGACACACTTGGAGAATATCAGGACATTCTCCCTAATTTTTTCTGCCAATAGGTTTCTGAAAAGGAAATCAGAAAGAGAACATACCTGCTAACAAACAGGAACACAAAGACTGCATCAATCTGCGATCTCTATTTCAAAGGAAACAGAATAAATATTATTCAGGTCCCTCCAAGTGATGAATGTCCTCCTAATTGTAGCCTTAACTGGCCTGTCCCAGATCCTGCCATTATTTGCCTTGAATGTGAAATAGACAGCGAGGGAAGCGTTCTGCTAATTTCCAGCTTAATATGTTTTGTGAATTTTCTAAATTTGACTGTGACCCACCTCTCATTCTTTGAAACTCTGGAGAACACAGGCCGATTTTCCTCAACAGGCAATCTCACCATCTGAGGGATGAATCTGGAACATGCCCATTGCACATCCTCTGTGGTCAGTATATTCTTTCTAACATTCGGTCACCAAAACTATACACAATATCCCAGCTACAGTCCCATCAACATTTTGGTGGGAAGTACATCTGTTTCATCAGACTTAGCAATGTTCAATCCAGCTCCATGTTCAAGTACTACCTTGATACTGACATGAATTGACTTTATGTCTTTAGCTCCAGGAGTCGGATATGATCAATTAGTGTTACTGGGAGATTTTCTGGATATTCCTCCATGAAGACAGGTGCAAAGCAACTGTTTTTTTCTTGGCCATTTCCCTGTTCTCTGCAATGTTCTCACTTCTTCCGATTACAAATTTCCACGTTTGAACTTGCTTTTATTCTGTTTCCTTTGAAATAGAGATCGCAGATTGAAGCAGTCTTTGTGTTCCTGTTTGTTAGCAGGTATGTTCTCTTTCTGATTTCCTTTTCAGTTTCATGGCCTTCCTTTTCTGGATCGTTAATTTCTGAGAATTCTCAGGTTTCCACAATAGCTGGAATTCTTGTGAAGTCACTTCCTACGATTAACATATTTTCTAATTTTTTATGTTAACCATCATTCAGTCACTTTCTGACTCTGGTGTTTGTACCTGAAATAAATAGACGTATGTTTCAGACTATGCAGTATTTCTAAAAACTCCTGGTCCTGAGCAGTTATATTCAGGAAAACTGCAGAAGGATAAGAGGATAGAGAAGAAATTGCGGGAGCACTGCTTGGGTCTTTTCTATCATCGCTTGCCAACGAGTGAGGTCCTGGACGACTGGCGCATAGGGAATGCTGAGTCCGTATTAAAGAAATGCTACAAAGATAAACTTGGGAACTAAAGACCAGTAATCCTAAAATATTAGTGGGCAGGTTACTTTAGAAGATTCGGAGAGATTGGATATACTTGCATTTGGAAAGACAGGGTGTGCTTCGGAGTAAGACTAGAATGGTGCTGGAAAAGCAGAGCAGGTCAGGCAGCATCCGAGGAGCAGGAAAATCGATGTTTTGGGCAAAAGCTCTTCATCAAATTCAGCTCCGGAGTTTGTGCAAGAGAGAGCATGACTCGCAATTTTGTTGGAGTTCTTTGTTAAAGTGAGCAGCAAGTTGAGGAGGTCCAGTAGAGCAAAAATGGCAGGAGTTTGTAGGTATAATTGAGGACACTGTACAGAGGTTCATTCCCAAGAAAAGAAAGATTAACCGGGGAGGGATTAGACAACCTTGGCTGACAAAGGAAGTCAGGAAATGTATTAAAGAAAAAGAGAGATCCTACAAAGTGGCTAAGAACAGTGGGAAATCAGAAGATTGGGAAGGATACAAAAGCAAACAGAGGATAACAAAGAGTGTAATAAGAAAGGAGAGGATCAAATATGAAGGTAGGCTAGCCAGTAATATTAGACATAATAGTAAAAGTTTCTTTCAGTACATAAGAAACAAACGACAGGCAAAAGTAGACATTGGGCCACTTCAAACTGATGCAGGAAGCCTAGTGATGGGAGATAAGGAAATAGCAGGAGAACTTAACAAGTACTTTGCGTCAGTCTTCACAGTGGAAGACATGAGTAATATCCCAAAAATTAAAGGGTGTCACGGGGCTGAGTTGAGTATGGTTGCCATTACGAAAGAGATAGTGCTAGAAAAGTTAAAAAGTCTTAAAATTGATAAATCTCCTGGCCCCGATGGGATACACCCTAGAGTTCTGAGAGAGGTGGCTGAGGAAATAGCAGAGGCATTGGTTGAGATCTTTCAAGAGTCACTGGAGTCAGGAAAGGTCCCGGATGATTGGAAGATGGCTGTTGTAACCCCCTTGTTCAAGAAAGGATCAAGGCAAAAGATGGAAAATTATAGGCCAATCAGCTTAACCTCGGTTGTTGGTAAAATTCTAGAATCCATCATTAAGGATGAGGTTTCTAAATTCTTGGAAGAGCAGAGTCTGATTAGAACAAGTCAACATGGATTTAGTAAAGGGAGGTCATGCCTGACAAACCTGTTGGAATTTTTTGAAGAGGTAACAAGTAGGTTAGACCAGGGAAACCCAGTGGATGTGGTCTATCTAGATTTTCAAAAGGCCTTTGATAAGGTACCACACGGGAGGCTGCTGAGCAAGGTGAGGGCCCATGGTGTTCGAGGTGAGCTGCTGGGATGGATTGAGGATTGGCTGTCTAACAGAAGGCAGAGAGTTGGGATAAAAGGTTCTTTTTCAGAATGGCAGCCGGTGACGAGCGGTGTCCCGCAGGGTTCGGTGCTGGGGCCACAGCTGTTCGCATTATATATTAACGATTTGGATGAGGGAACCGGGGGCATTCTAGCGAAGTTTGCCGATGATACGAAGTTAGGTGGACAGGCAGGTAGTACTGAGGAAGTGGGTAGGCTGCAGAAGGATCTTGACAGGTTGGGAGAGTGGTCCAGGAAATGGCTGATGGAATTCAATGTGAGCAAATACGAGGTCTTGCACTTTGGCAAAAAGAATAAAAGCATAGACTACTTTCTAAATGGTGAGAAAATTAATAAAGC
Source organism: Chiloscyllium plagiosum (assembly GCF_037043375.1). Taxonomy (NCBI): domain Eukaryota; kingdom Metazoa; phylum Chordata; class Chondrichthyes; order Orectolobiformes; family Hemiscylliidae; genus Chiloscyllium; species Chiloscyllium plagiosum. The sequence goes on from NW_028270180.1 coordinate 81,867,075, forward strand.
CAAAGCACAAAGGGATCTGGGAGTGCTAGTCCAGGATTCTCTAAAGGTAAACATGCAGGTTGAGTCCGTGATTAAGAAAGCGAATGCAATGTTGTCTCTTATCTCAAGAGGGTTGGAATATAAAAGCAGAGATGTACTACTAAGACTTTATAAAGCTCTGGTTAGGCCCCATTTGGAGTACTGTGTCCAGTACTCCACACCTCAGGAAGGACATACTGGCACTGGAACGTGTCCAGCGGAGATTCACACGGATGATCCCTGGAATGACAGGTCTAACATATGAGGAACGGCTGACGATACTGGGATTGTATTCGTTGGAGTTTAGAAGATTAAAGGGAGACTTAATAGAGACGTACAAAATAATACATGGCTTGGAAAAGGTGGATGCTAGGAAATTGTTTCAGTTAAACGAGGAGACTAGGACCCGTGGACACAGCCTTAGAATTAGAGGGGGTCATTTCAGAACAGAAATGCGGAGGCATTTCTTCAGCCAGAGAGTGGTGGGCCTGTGGAATTCATTGCCACGGAGTGCAGTGGAAGCCGGGACGCTAAATGTCTTCAAGGCCGAGATTGATAGATTCTTGTTGTCTCGAGGAATTAAGGGCTACGGGGAGAACGCTGGTAAGTGGAGCTGAAATGCGCATCAGCCATGATTGAATGGAGGAGTGGACTTGATGGGCCGAATGGCCTTACTTCCACTCCTATGTCTTATGGTCTTATGGTCTTATACGTAGTCTAGATGGATTCCAGTCAGGACATCAATAAGGTCCCACATGGTACGTCGCTCTGTAAGGTTAGATCGCATGGAATTGAGGGGGAGCTGGCAAATTAGATCCAAAATTACCTTGATGGGAGGAAGCAGAGATTAATACTGGAAAAATGCTGGCCAGACTGGAGGCCTGTGAATAGTGGAATGCCTCAGGGGTTGATTCTGGCACCACTATATATTACATATATCTATGATTTACATGAGCATGTACAGGCATGATTGTAAGTTTGAAGACGGCACTAAAACAGAGAACATCATGGAGAGTGAGGAAGGTTATCAGAAATTTCAGAAATTACAGCAGTATCTTGATCAGCTGGAGAAGTGGGCTGAGAAATGGCAAATGGATTTTAATATGGATCAGTGTAAGTTCTTGCATTTTAGAAAGTCAAATCAAGTGTGGAGTTTCATGGTGAATGGTTGGGTCCTAAGGAGTGTAGTGGAACATCGGGACATTGGAATTCAGGTGCATGGTTCTCTGAAAGATGATTCAGAGGTAGACAGTGAAGAAAGCTTTTAGCAAACTGACCTTAATCGTTTTGTATCACTGAGTATCGAAATTAGCGAGTTATGTTTCAGTTATATAGGATGCTGGTGAGGCCATATTGGTAGCGTTATGTTCAGTTTTGTTCACTTTGCTATAGGAAGGATTTTATTAAACTGGAAAGAGTGCAGAAAACAATTACAAGTATATTGCCAAGTTATCAATGGTCTGAGTTATAGAAAGAGGTTGGGCAAGTGAGGACTTTTTACTTGGGTGCATGAGACTGAGGGAGGATCATATTGAAGTCTATAAGATCATGTCAGGCATGGATAGAGTGAATGCACCCAGTCTTTTTTTTCCCAAGGTTGGTTAATCACAGACTAGAGAGCATCGGTTTAACGTCATAGAGGACAGAATAAAAGGGAACCTGAGGAACAACTTTTTAACACAGAGGATGTTACGCATATGGAATGAGAAGTGGTTGAGGGGGATACATAAACAACATTTAAAAGGCATTTGAACAAATACACGGATAGGAAAGGATTAGAAGGATACGGGGCAATGGCAGGGAAATGGGGTTAGCGTGGATGGGCATTTTGATCGGAATGGACCAGTTTGGGCGGAAGGGCCTGTCTCCGTGCTGTCGGACTCTATGACTCAAACAACCATTGTTCATCTCCCACTGAATTTTATGTTGTACTTTCCAAATTCACAGAAGATATCTTGACATTCTAGCCTCCAGTCTTCCATAATGTTTGACTAGAATATTCAAGCATTCTATATTCTATGCAGATACCTTTTAAAATACACCTTACAAATGCCATTATTCCTTAAAAGCTGATTCAGACCAAGGTTAATTTTGGACCAAGGACCAATTCGTCCTTCTGACCACACAACATCAAATCCGAAATAACCTGCTCTCTAGTTTGCTTCACAACATACTCTTAAAACCACCTCATATACTCTTACAGAACTTATTTTTCTCAGCTTCAGCAGTCACTTAGTTAACGCAGTTTAGATACAACTTCAGACCATTTAATAAGACTGCGGTATCCACAATACTTGCCTAACTAATTTCCAGAGCATATGATGCTCAGATTTTCTGCTACAGTTTTGCTTTTGATATGTAACACACCGATATTTGCTTCTCCTTACTGTCTGTAAACACTAACTAAACTGATTCTGTGGAACCTGAGAGACAGGTCTGTGTCATTATCAGTGACAGACCTGGTCAAGACATTCTGGGAGGCTCGTCTCGACGCTGAGATGATCTGGAGAAATGTCCCACAATACTGGACAAGCAACAATATCCTCCCCGCTCTGTCAGGATAAGAGTTACCGTATACTCTCTGCTCCCCCACACTCACTGTATATCTATTATGGCGCCTAACACCGAACAAGATTCACGCTCTGTCTTCAAAGAAGTCTCAGACACTACCACTCTCACTATTGAATTCAGCAACTAATCATACTATATAGATTCAAAACTGTCGACTGACACATTCCAGATACCTCACAACTCCCTCTACCTACACCAGCACAAACAGCAGGGTCACCCATTCCCATTCTCCATCCATCCCTTTTTCCCATTTCAGGAGAAACAGCCTGGAATAGAATAGAAAGGTCCAAGCCGGGTACTGGAGTCCCCTATATCCGTTCACTCACTCTCCTCCTCACTCCATGTGCGGAGGACTCTGAAAGAGCTGGAGAGGACCAGATCGCCTCGTGTGGAGTATCCGAAACATCCACGTCCTACTGACCAGTTAAGGAGCAATGTCCAGTGAAAGACAATTCTCAGTTTAAACCCACTGGCAGTTCCAAGCACAGTCCTTTCACTTCTAAAAAAAAAACCCCACAGATACCTCACTGCACAGAGACGCAAACACAGAAATAAACCGACGAACGCACGCAATACTTAGATGGAAATAGGTATACATACACGTATGAACACGCAAATGCATATGTAGTCACATACAAATCGACATAAATCTAGATAGAAACACAGGCTGAAACACAGACAGATGTAGACACACAAACAAACATAACAAACACATGGGATACACACACACAGAGGCACATGCACAAACACTCACATACAATTACACAGAGGCACAGACACTAGTGTCATTAAGACACAAATCGATATGTTTTTGATTTGTAAGGAGATCAAGGATTCTAGGGAGAAGGCAGAAGAATGAGGTCGAGGTGTATTTAAGAGATTATTGAACGGAATTTCAGACTCGATAGGCTGAATGGCTTCAATCAGCTCAATTACAGCCATTAACTTTTCAATTGCCGAATATGAGGACAAAAGAAACTTGATCGGGTAATTTGGATGATGAAGCCATTGCATAACATCATGGCCGGTCTAATGTTGACAATAACTCCTCTTTCATAGCGAATTCCCCATCCCTTAGCTCTCTGACAGGTCAAGCATCTATCTACCTCGTCTTTAAATGCTTTCAGTGATTTAGCTCCCCTAGCTCTCTAGCCCAGATCGTTCCTGACAGTGATTACCTTCTGTGAGAGGAAAGCACTCCCTACACATACACCGTCACCTATTGAAGTGAAAAAAGCGAACACAGGGGCTCAGGTAAGAGCGAATCGCTTTGATACCAAGGCAGTATTTGACTGAGGATGGCATCGGGACCGCCTACTTATTTGAGCTGAATGTGGATCAGGTGTAAACGTTGCACTGGACGGGGTCTTTCAGAACACTAATAAAGAGGTTTGGGGTCAGTCGCCAACAATTCTCTCAGTCCCGGGGCATCTCTGCAGGAGATGCTCAGGTTATACTCCTCAGCACAAACGTCTTCAGCTGTTCCATCAGTATATTTTCCCATCATAAGATCGGAAGTGGGTATGATGACTGAAGATCACACAATATTCAGAACATTTTGTCCCCCATCAGCTCCTGAACCATTCTGTGTCCATGTGCAGCAAGTCCCAGACAGCATTCCGGTTTGTGCTTTTAAAGTGTCGGTAACATTTATGTAACAGCACGGCCAGACACTGCACATTTCCACAGGTAAAAGAGGAGCTCATTCAGTATCTCAAGCTGGTTGCACACGTGTATGAGCTAGCATTCAGGAACTGGAAGAGTGACAGCAGATTCAATACTCTTGCCTGTTACACAGGAAGAAGAGTGGTCTGTTCAGTGCATTGAGCTGTTAAACAGGAACAGGTAGAGGCCAATCAGACACTTAAACCTGTTCCATGAGACCAGGACGAGGCTATTCATCCCCACGAGACAGTTATACAGGAACAAGTGGGGGTCACAGATATTCCAACATGACAAACTAATGAAATCGACATTGCACTGATAGAGGACTCCATGATACTAAGCATGGTTCCATTATTTGTAGAATGTGTGCTGCTTTAACAAGGTTTGCTGGCAGTGAGGAGGGAACCCAAATCATTTGTGCCAAGTCTCAAGGATGCATTTTCCATCTCCGAGAAGACACACCCATGTTCTCCATGGAGGTCAGAATCTGGTGGGAATAGTTAACTGTTTTAGCATGAAGGTATTGTGGCTGTTGTAGGGATTGTGGATAACGAGACATTCAGTGCAGGACTACACAATAAATGAACTGTATTAATGTGGAGAGAGTTTATTCAAATACTGGTCCTCTGTCTCTCTAATGCGACATGGGGATTGGGTGTGGAGTGAGGGGAATATTCTCAGAGGCTCTAAAACTATCAACACTCATGCAACCCGAGTAAAACAGAAGCCATGGAATTTTTCACCGTACCAGTGTCTATCTAGAACATCGTGTGTGACTGTCCCTTCCCCCAAGGTTCAATGCAATCACCTCTCATTCTCTCACAACGCCAGAGATGAATCTTCACAGTCTCCTCATGGTACCATCATCACAGGGATTAGTCTGGTGAAACTCCATTGCACTCTCTCTGTGACAAGGTTATCATTTCTTATAAAGGAGAGAATGTCTGTCCACAATATCCCAAATACTGCCTCAACAACACTCTCAGAGATGATCATAACAACTCTTTTTCTTCTTAGATATCGTTTCTTTCCTGTGGTGTAAAAAGACTTTCCTTCTCTCTATAATGCTGGAAAGAGTTAACACTTTTATGATGAAGGTATTGTTGCTGATGTTGGGATTATGGATATCATAAAGTTCATGGCAGGATTACGCACCAATAGAACTGTATTCATGTTGAGAGAGTTTATTCAAAAACCTGAACCTCTCTCTTTTTCTCTCTCTCTCTCTCTCTCTCTCCTCTCTTTCTCCTCTCTTTCTCTCTCTGTCTCAGTTAAAATAGGGAGTGGGGGTGGTTGAGTGGAACGTTCTCAGAGGCTCTTAAACTATCGAGAATCATGTTATCTGAGTGAAAAACGTCATGGACTTTATCACCGTATCAGCGTCTGTTTAGAAAATCATGAGTAATTGTCCATCCCTCTTAAGGTTCAATGCAATCGCCTCTTATTCACTCACTGAGCTTCACTCACTGCTCATAGTGTCATCATCCCAGGGATTAGTCTGGTAAAACTTGAGATAAAGTCTATCCACAGTACCCCAAATACTGCCTCAACAACATTCTCACGGATTGTCAAAAACATATTTTCTCTCACTTATTTATCGTTATTTCTTTCCTGTGCCACAAAGAGCCATTCCTTCTCGATGCAATACGACTGACATGGAATTTATAAGTCCCTTACATCTGTCCGTAGCATCAATAAAGCCAGAACCAGAGATACCTATGGAGATGTGCATCACTCTCGGGGAGAATTTCCATGAGATTGAATATACCTAATATAGGGTATGATATCTTACCTGAATGGAAATGAGATGCAGCAATACAGAAAACAGGCAGAGAAAGGGCGCTATCTTTACATTTGTTCTTCTCTCACAGGATGTATGAAGGCCTGGTCAGGGCAGCATGTTATGCAGATCTTGAACTGAGAGGCTGGTTCAGCTGTTCCACAATACCGTAAAGAGGAAAATGCACAGCTATGGGTTTGTAGTGTTACAACACAGGATAAATCTTCCTGCTTAATTAAAACCAGCAACAGAGAAAAGACTTATCCCATGCAGTAATCTATGGTAATTCTAGAGTCCAAATCTATTGAAAGTAAAAATTAACAACTTTATTTCTTAAAGTATAACAGAGTCTTAACGAACGACTATTTACAAATTCTTCCTCTAACCTGTCTTTTACCTTCCCCCTTTACAATACTACTCTGATAAGACTCCTAATTAAGAATTACAAAACACAACTTCTTATCTCAAAATCAGGAAGCTTTCATTTCTTCTGCATATTCCTGTCTTATTTTCTTCTTGGGGACTCTGCTTCACCAGTTACGAATCAATAAACGTACCTATAGGAGAGCTATTTTTCAGGCAGTCGTTGCATGCTGGAGCTTGGCAGTTCTCGTCTCAACTGTTCAATTTTCCATGGACTTGTACCGCCAAACTATTGGACTGTATCATTGGCAGTTAAGATTGTCAATATAATACATTGAAACTTGGTTGGAGGTGGGTATTTTGTGGTATCACTTAAAATGTTGTGGCTGAATTTGTTTCGAGCCAATGAGCTAATTGGGTTTTTTCGACCAAATGTTACATTATGTCTATTTTTCAGAACTCTTGGTGCTAGCAGGTAGTTATTGCTGGTTATTAATTCTCTCAAAAGTACAGTACACCCACGTGTTCATCACAGAAGTCACACGGAAACTTGACAATGGAAGCATGACACATTGACTTCCCTAAAGGACTTGAGGCAAGCAGATTGGTTTTTATAACAAATGATAATGGTTGCATTTAAACGCCCCAATTTCCTTAATGAGATATCAACAGACCATTATTCTGTGGCTCTAGATTATGCGTCAATGGCTTGACCACCATAAACTGTCTTCCCGTATGTGCAGGTAACAAGTTAAACATCCTCAATAGCAACTATTTAGTGATGGACATGTGGTTACAAGGAACGTGAAACTGTTGCATCCGGATTGAACAAAGACACAAATGGTTTATTCAGATATTGCAGTGAGACTGAGGACGAGACTGGGATATCATAGTGGTGGTATTGGACTGGATTGGTGAGTGGGGAGGACATGGAGATGTAAATATGTGAAGGACAAAATGGATTATGGAGTTTGAGAAGTGTCTGGTTCCTTCTCGCATATCAGTGAGTAATCTATAAATCGTAGTTTGGTAGTTATAATATATAAGGAAATCATTTTTTGTTTGGAACTGAAGATATGTACATATGTACATATCATGAGCAGAAAGTCAGTTCAACCCGGTTTAGTAGACAAATATAATGACTTACCAGTACCACCAACTATCTCGAGGGTGGGATAGTAACCACCTTGAATATCCAAAGGAAATTCTGGATCCGATATGCTAATGATATCCAACGCTGAGAAATCCAGTAAAGACTCAAGGATAAACTCTTGTCCATTGTTGGAACATTCCAGTCTAATGTTCTCAGATTCTGATCCATTGTTGGAACATTCCCATCCATGGTCCTCAGATTATGATCAATTATTGTAACGTTCGTGTCTGATGTTCTCAGATTCTGATCTCTCCTACCCCTCTCCTTCTCGAGCTGCTGATGCCTGTTAGTGCTGTCAGTGGTGTTTCATCTCAAACTATGGGATAACACTTTGAATAGAGCCAATTTATCTTTCAAACTCTCTACTGTGATAATTTGGATCCACGAAGATAGACATTAATCACAGTCACTGAACAAATACTTTCATGTAAGCCCTTTGAGTTCAATATTGATTTTGTTAAACTTCAAAAGAACGTTTAAAATTTACTCATTTAGCTTGGAATATGTGGAGGTGGCTGAGGGAAGGAACATTAGAGATGGTAGATTGTTTGCATGTAATCATTCAATCTACCTTGGATATGGGAGTAATGTCAAAGGATTGTCAGAACATAAACAAGTTTCTCCGTTTATAAATGGAAACATACAGTCGGTAACTTCTGATCAGTGATTATAATGTCAGTAAAATATGGAGAGAACATTTCTAGTCCTTAATCTGACAGGCACATGTGCCTACGACATCATGCGTTATAACAGACAAATGGCATGGATATGCTAACAGAGAATATGATGTGACACACAATTCAGATGGCTAGTCGAGGATCAGAGAGGGCAGGTGAGGATCATGTTGTTAATGTTGTCGATGTCAATTGTGATTAAGTACCATGCACTGGTTTTTAATTTCAGTGCGATTATGATATTGGGGACATGGCTGCTGAGACTGGAGGGAGGGAACATAATATTTCCCAGTCATCAGCATTGGGATGTTACTCTTTATAAATCACAAGAAGATCAAATTCCAGGATACATCTCCAATGAGGAACGAGGAGAGCCAATACTAACCATACGAACAGAAAACATTGGAGCAGAAATTTGGCCTTTCAGCCCATTGAGCCTGCTCCGTCATTCAATGATGGCTGTTAACCTTCTCAACCCCATTCTTCCACTTTCTATCTGTAGCCTTTCATCCCGTTTACAATCATGAACCTATCTGTCTTACTCTTAAATATGCTCAATTACCTCGCCTCGACAGCCTTCTGTAGCAGTGAATTCCCTACATTCACCACTCTCTGGCTGAAGAGGTTCGTCTTTATCTGTGTTTGAAAAGATCTTCTTTTTACTCTGTCCCCTCGGGTACTCGTCTCCCCTCCATTGGAAATATCTTCCCAAAATGCACCCGGTCCAGGTCATTCAATATTCTGAAAGTTTCAATTAGACCTTCTAACATCCTTCTGAACTCCATCAAATATAGATCCAGAGCCCTCAGAAGTTCTTCATATGTTAAGTTTTTCATTCATCAAAACATTTCGTGAATCTCATTGGAAAATGCTCCTTGGCCAGTACATCCTTCCTGAGATATGGGACTGAAAACTGTGCACAATAATCCAAATGTAGCCTGAACAAAATCTTATGGAGCCTCACGAGTACATCCCTGCATTTATACTCAAGCCCTCTTGAAATAAATGGAATCATTTTATTTGCCTTCCCAACTGCTGACAACCTGCAGGTTTACCTTTCAAGATCCTTGGACTAGAACCCCCCACCTCGTCTTCTGAACTTGCTCACTATTTAGAAAATAGTCTATGCCTTTATTTTTCCTGGCAAACGGCATGACATCACACTTGCACACGTCATGCTCCACCTGCCACTTCTTTGCTCACTCCCCTAACCTGTGCATTTCGTTCAGCAGGACAAATTGAGGACCGCAGATGCCGGAGATCAGAGTCAAAGAGTGTGGTGCTAGAAAGGCACAGCCAGTTCAGGCGGACTCTGAGGAACAGGATATTCGACGTTTCAGCCATAAAGCCTTTATCAAGAATGAAGTGGGAGGGCGAAAGAGGGTTGTGAGATGAATAGGAGGTGCTGGAAGGAAGGTAGCTTGGAAGACGATGGCTAAATGAAGATGAATGGTGAGAGTGGAAGGTGGAGTGGATAGATGGGAAGGAAGATGGACAGGTAGGACAGTTCAACAGGCGGTGATTAGTTGGAGGATTAGATATGGGTTCAGGTGGAGGGAGGGGAGATGGGGAAACTGGTGACATTGCGCTGGATAGCGTGTGGTTGAAGGGTTCCAAGATGGAAGACGATGCGCTCTTCCTCCAGACGTCTGGTGGCTAGAATATGGCAGTGGAGGAAGCCAATAACTTTCATGTCCTTGGAGGAGTGATAAGAAGAGGAGAAGTATTCAGGCGCAGGGAGGTGGGGTTGTTGGGTATGTGATGGAGAGTGTTCCCTGAACCGTTCTGCTAGCTGACTTCCTGTATTCCCAGTGTAGAGGCGACCAGGAGCAATGGACAGAGTGGATGAGGTGTTTGGATGCACAGGATATTCTCTGCCTGATTGGAAGAATCCTTTGGGGCCTTGGATGGAGGTGAGGAGGAAGTTGATGACACAGGTTTCATACCTCTTGCAATGGCGTGTGGGAGGGTGGACTCGTGAACCTAACGAAGGAGTCGTGAAGGGAATGGTCTCTTCAGAAATCTGATAGGGGTGAGGAGGGAAGTATATCTCTGGTGGTGTGGTCTGACTGTTGGTGGCAGAAATTGTGGAGAATGATGCGATGTATCCTGATGTTGGTGCTCTGGAAGGTGAGCCTCAGAGGGGAACTAGAGGGTGCTAGTGCACCGTACTGCCGCAGAACTACCTCTTCGATGCTATCTATCCCTCTATTCCATCTTTACACTGTTTGAAATCTTAGCCAGAATGCCCTCAGTTCCTTAATGTAGATCATTGATGCACAAAGCGAATTTTGTGGTCCCAACACTGAGTCTTGAGCAATACCACTTGTCACTGGATGCCATCCTGGGAAGAAAACATTTATTCCCCACTCTCTGCTTTCTGTCAGACAGCCATGCATCTATCCAAGCTCGTACCTTGTCTGTAACAACAGTGGCCCTAATCTTTCTCAATAGTGTCCTGCCTGGAACCTTACCAAAGGATTTTTGAGAAGAAGGCGGACAACATCTACTGGTTCTCCTTAGTGAAATCTGATAGTTACTCCCTCAAAGTATTTCAACAGGTTTGTCAGGCATAAACTCCCACTGATGAAACAATGCTGACTTTGCACTATTTTACTAAATACTTCCAAGTATTCAGAAATCCCACCCTTCACGATGGATTCCAGGATGTTACCCACAACCAAGGTTAGGCTAATCAGTCTGTAATTTTCAATCTTCTGCCTAACTCCTTTATTAAATAGAGTGTCACATTAGCATTTTCCAGCCTTTCCTGATTTTAGTCATTCCTGAAAGATTACCACTTTCACTTTCACTACCTCTTCAGCTATCTCACTTACAATGCTGTGGTGTAGTCTACATGGTTCAGATGATTTATCCAAATTCAGGCCATTCAGTTTTCTAGCATGTTCTTCTTGATGATGACCTCCATACTCAGCTCTGCCTTCTCACTCTCTTCAATCTTTGGGAAATTACTCGTGTTTTCCACCATGAACATTGATGCAAAGTCCCTCATTCATTTCTTTGTTGCCACTACTGTCTCTCCAGCATCATCTTCCAGTGGTCCATATTCACTTTTGCCTCTCTTTTGCACTTTATATATCTAAAGAACCTCTTACAGTCTCCTTTCTATTACTGGTTAGCTTACCTCCATATCTAATCTTCTCTGTCCTTTTCTGGTCCTCTGTTAGTCTTTGTACCTTTCCCAATTCTCTAGTTTCCCACTTACCCTCACCACATTATAAGCTTGATCGTTTGCTTGTATGCAATCCCTGACTTCCCTCGTCAGCCCTGGCTGTCTCATCCTCCCTGTACCATGCCTCCATTCCTCAGCAATAATCTCTGCTGTGTCTCCTGATTTAACCTTGGAATCTGCTGTCATTGCTGTTCCCTGTCTTTCATGCTTGATTCCTCTCCCAGTAAATTCTACCCAGCTTCTCCCTTATGCCTCTGTAGTTGCCTTTATTCAGCGGAAATACTGTTACCTCTGATTCTATCTTCTCTCTCTCAAATTGCAGTATAAATTCAACCATGTTCTGACCATTGCTTCCGAAGTTTACCTTCACCCTAATCTCCCTTACGAATCCTGCGTCATTAAATCCAGTATCATTTGTTCCCGAGTGCGCTCCTCCAGACGTTGCTACAAAAAGCCATCTCATAAACATTCCTAAAATTCCTTTTCTTGCGAACCGCTACCAATCTAATGTTCCCAGTTCCCCTACATACTGAAATCTCCTATGATTACTGTACTTTGCCTTTCCTACACATTTTTCCTATCTCCTGGCGTATCTTGTGTCCCAGCTCCTGACTACTCTTTGGAGCCTGAACAAGAATTCAACTGTGGTTGTCATACCTTTGTGGTTCCTCCATTCTACCCACGCAGATTCTACACCATCTGACCTTACTTCCTTTCTTACTATTGATTTAATTTAATTTCTAACTAATAATGCAAATCCACTCCCTCTGCTCACCTGCCTGTCTTTTCAATAGATTAAATATCCTTAAATATTCAGATCCCCTTGCAGCCACATCTCTTCATACCTTCCGATTTAATTCTGTGCCACAAGCTCATTTACCTTATTCCTTATACAGCATGCATTCAGTTGCAATCCCTTCAGTCCTCCATTAACCGCCCGTCTTCTTATTTTCATTCATTTGTGCAGTGCGCTTGAAGTTTGATATGTTAAATATTTCCAGGTACTCTATCGTATTTGAGCCTGTGCTGGAGATTTGAATAACCTCTCCTGAGTTATGTACTCTTACCGCCTCTTTTAATTCGGCTTTTGTAATTAAACCCTATAACTGCACTCCCCACCCCCCCTGTCACAAGTTATGGTGCCAGGAGAGAGAAGTTGGTTCAGTGAAGGACACAGAGCACAATTAACCGTTATCTCTTCCTATTCTCTGACATTCATTGACACTGAAATATCAGCACACTTCAGACTGTCAGGCCACTGAACACAGTGGCCTCTGTTTTGTTTTGCTGGTCTTAGCTGTACTGGGATTAGTCTCCAACTCCTCCTCAGTCACTGTACCTGTGGAACTACTGCTGTGGTTCCACATACCACTCCCCCACCACCGCCACACGATAGTTTAAAACCTCGTAAAGGACAACAGCAAATCTGCCTGCCAGGAAATTGCTGCCAGTTCAGTTCCATCCCGTCCATCTTGTTTATATCCTACCAACCCGGGAATCCCAATGATCCACATATCGGAGATTGTTATCAGTTCATGTGCATCTCGTCCTTCTTGTGTGTATCCAACTGACCCGTGAATCCCAATAATCCCCATATCATAAAGTTCTGCCAGTTCAGGTTCAGGTCCTTTTTGTGTATATCCTTCCGACTCGGGAATCCCAATGATCCCCATATCGGAAGTGCTGCCTCCCCGACCAGCACTTTGATCGTGTATTTAACTGTGCTACCTTACGGTTCCGAACCTCACTCGCACATGACATATTCTAATGTCTCCAAAATTCTAATAGCCTTTCAGCACAACTCCAGCAAGGCCTTTTCTTTAAACTGGTTAGACTTGATAATAAAAACTTTAGTGTGACGTCAGGAAAGTGAAACCCACTGAAACTGTCCAATGACCACTTGATCTGATATGTATCGCCACCACGAAACCTGTTTCACAAGGCATACATATGGACCATCTATTCGCAGATGGACGAAGATAATCAGAAGATTAGAACATGACAGAGCAGATGGATGTAATGCAACCTGTTTACTCTGCTTTGATATGAGTTGGGTTCTACTTATTCGGTTCTTTCCAATGGCAGGGTCTTTACCCAGCATCCCCAGCGGGTCATTATGTGCACAGTCCTGCAAAGGGAGTATCCAGTGCCAGGCAATGGGGTGTGAGGTGTCCCAGGGTGGCACAAGGAAAGGCTGCATGTGGTGCCGATGGACTGAAGGACTGAGAGAGAAGGAATTGGCATCGATGGGCACTGCACTCGGACAAGTGGCCGGGCAGGATTCCGAAACACCCAGGGAACTCGCGAACCATGGCTGCTTTTACAAAAACCTGTCAAATTTGCTGCATTTCATCATCGAACAAAAGCAAAAAAATACTGTAGATGGTAGAAATCTGAAGCAAACACAGAGACGTACTGTAGAGAGAGAAAAGAGTTAATACTCCAAATGCAGACACGGGAAGAATATACAAAGTCCACACAAACAGGGTCCAGAGATTGGAAATGGACCCAAGTCCCTAGCACTATGAGGCAGCATTGCTGTGTCACCATGCTTCCCAATGCTGGATAATTGGGGATAGTATAGTTAAAAGCATAGATACTGTTCTCCGTGGTCGGGATTAAGAGGTCTGAAAGTTGTGTTGTCTACATGGTGCTCGGGTTTGGGATATATCATCTGGGTTTCAGGACTTGGAGCGGGAGGGGAATGATCCAGTGGTCAGGGTCTGTGTAGGTACCAACAGCTGGACAAACAAATGACAATGAGAAGAGCGACGGGTAATACAGGACTGAACTATTATATCGGAATACGTGCAGTATAAGGAATAAGGTAAATGAGCTTGTGACTCGTCCATAAATTGGCAGGTACGACATAATGGGATTTACAGTCACATCGCTGCAGGACCATCAGGATTCAGAGCTGAATATTCAAGGATATTCATCCTGTCGAAAATATAGGCAGTTGGGCAGAGAGATAGAGTTGTCTCAGTATTAATACTGAAATTGAATCAATAATCAATAATTATAAATGAAATAAGGTCAGATAGTGTAGAATCTGTATCGGGAGAATTGAGGATTCAAAAAGGTGAAAAAATACAGTTGGAGTTATATACAGGGAGCAGGGGTGTAAGACACACCAGGAGCTAGAAAGATCTGTAGGAAAGGCAAAGTTACAGTGATCATGTGGGATTTTATTGTACAGATGGACTGGGAATTCAGATTGATAGTGGTTGGCAGGAAAAGGAATTTGTGGAATGTCTACGAGATTTCTTTTTGGAGCAGTTTGTGCAAGCAGACTAGATGAGGGGAGCTTAAAGTGATAGTGATCATAATATTATTGAATTTACTCTGCAATTTCAGATGGAGAAGTTAGAATCTGAAATAACAGTATTACAGCTGAATAAAGGCCATTGTACAGACGTGAGTGAGCAGCTGAGTAGAATTGACTGGGAGAGGGGCCCAGCAAGAAAGACAGTGAAACTGCAATGGCAGGAGATTTTTGGTGAAATTCAGGATAGAGCAGAGATTTATCCTGAGGAAAAAGAGGCTTGTATAGGGAGGATCGGACAACCAAACCAGACTAGGGAAGTCAGGGATGGCATAAAACCAAAAGAGAAATGATATAATGTGGCACAGTCCAGTGGGAAACCTGAGGATCAGGAAGCTGACAAAGACAAAACAGAGGGCAAACAAATTAAAGTAAGGAGGGAGATTATTAAATATGGGGGTAAGCTAGCCAGTAATATAAAGGAAGACTGTAACAGTTTATTTTGATACATAAAGTATAAAAGAGCGGCAAAAGTGACTATTGGACCGCTGGGAAATGACACTGGAGAGATAGCAGCGGAGAGCGAGAAAACGGCCAAGGAACTGAATAATTACTTTGTGTCAGCTTTCATGGTGGAAGGCATGTTTAAGGAATACCTTAAACATTCAAGAGATTGAGGGGCAGAGCTGAGTATGATGGCCCCCACCATGGAGACATGCTGGAAAAAAATGTCATTGTACGAAGATGGTTAAATAACTTGACCAGATCGACTACATCCCAGTATTTTAAGGGAGTTAGCTGAAGATGGAGTGGAGGCAATCGTGATGATCTTTCAGGAATCACTAGAGTAAGGAACAATCCTAGAGCACTGGAAACCCACTAACGTGACACCCATTTTTAACAAGGGAGTCAGCAAAAAGACAAAACAACAACCACCATGAATAGTTTAACTTCTGCCGTGGGTAAGATCCTGGAATCAATTGTGAAGGATGAGATTTCTGAATACTTGAAAGTGTTTGGTAAAATAGAGCAAAGCCGGCATTATATCATCAAGGGAAGTTAATGTCTGACAAATCTATTGGAATCCTTTGAAGAGGAAATGAACAGGCTCGACCAAGCACAGCCAATATCCACCTGGAACTCAAGAAGGCCTTTGACAAGGTGTCACACAGGAGATCACTGAGTATGATATGGGTCCGTGGTGTTAGAGGCAAGGTGGTGGCATCGATAGAAGCTTGGCTGACTGGCAAAAAGCAGAGAGTGGGGATAAAAGAGAACTTCTCAGGATGGCAGCCGGGGACAAGTGGTAATCCAGAATGCTCAGTGTTGGAATCATAACTTTTTACTTGTTACATTAACGAATGTAGATTGAGGGCCGTCTGGCTAAGTTTGCAGACGATACACAGATAGGCAGATAGACAGGTCGAATTGAGGAAGCAGACAGGCTGAACAAGGATTTAGACAGGTAAAGAGATCGTCAGATGCATTCCAACGTTGGAAAGTGATGTCTTGCACTTTGACATGAAGAATAGAGGCATGGTCTATTTTCTAAATTGCGAGAAAATTCAGAAGTCTGAAGTGCAAAGGGACTTGAGAGTTCTTTGCAGGGTTCTCTCAAGGTCAGCTTGCAGGTTGAGGCAGCAGTTAGGAGGGCAATTGCAATTATGATTGAGAGCATTCACTCCGAGAAGAATTGAATATAAGAATTTAATGTATACGGCTCTAGTCAGACCACATTTGGAGTATTGTGGTCATTTTTGAGCTCCATACCTCTGGAAGGATGTACAAAAGATTTTCACGAGCATGGTCAGAGGAATGAAAAGCTTATTGCATGAGGTATGTTTGAGTACTCTGGGTAAATACTTGAGACAGTTTGAAAGGATGAGAGGGAATGTAATTGAAATAGACAGGATACTGAATGACTTGGAGCGAGTGGATGTTGATAAGATATTTCCATTAGATCAGAATCCGAGGACACAGCCTTAGCAGAAAGGGAACACTATTTAGAACAGTGATAAGGAGAAAGTTATTTAACCATAGAATGGTGAATCTTTGAAATTTATTGCCGCAGAAGGCTGTGTGGAAGGTCATTGAGTATATTTGAGATGGAGATAGATAAGTTTTGATTATCCAGGGGATGAAGGGTTATGGAGAGAACTTCGGGGAATGGGTTTGAGAAACCTATCAACGATGATTGAAAGACGGAGCAGACCGAATGGGCTAACTGTCCTAATTTATGCTCCAAATTCTTATAGCCTTCTGTTCGAAACCTTAAGAAAGTACATTGCCTCTCTGAGAAGATAGATTCATGTTCTTCATGAATATCAGAAGCTGTTTGGAATAGTTAATTGTTTTAGAATGAAGGTATTGTGGCTGCTGTCGCGGTGATGGAGAATATGAATATTCAGTGCAGGATCACACACCAACTGCACCGTATTAATGTGGGGAGAGTTTATTCAAAACTTGGGGTAGGGGTTGGGGGGGCGTACGTGTAACATCCTCCCGGGCATTTCAACTATCCTGAATCATACATCCTGAGTGAAACAGCAGTCATGGAATTTATCACCTTCTCATTGTCTGTTTAGAATATAAGGAGTGATTGTCCATCCCTTTCAGGGTTCAATGCAATCAACTCTTATTCCCTCACAGAGCTACAGATCAACCTTCATGCACTCCTCGTGGTGCCATCATCCCAGGGATTAATCTGGTGGAACTCCTCTTCACTCTCTCTGTGGTAGGGAGATCACTCCATATAAAGGAAAGAAAACCTGACCACAATACCCCAAATACTGCCTCAACAACACTCTCAGGTTTGATCACAACAATTCATTTCTCTCACTTAACTGGCTCCATTTATTTCGTGTGACACAGGAAACAATTCATTTACGATGCACTGCCACTGATGTAGAATTTAAAAACATCCTCTCATCTGTAGGTCAGCATTAATAAAGCTAGCATAGAGATGCCTATGGAGATGGATATCACTCCTGAAAGAGACTCAATCACAAAGAATACTTCTAAAACAGTGAATGGCTACCTACCTGAATGGAAATGAGCCGTTGGAATATGGGATGCAGGCAGACGAAGGGAGTTACCTTTCCTTTTGTTCTGCCCTCACGGGATGTGTGCAGTCATGGTCAGGCCAGCATGTTATGCTGATCTTGAACTGAGTGGCTGGCTCAGCTGTTCCACAGGACAATAAATAGTAAAACAAATTGCTGTAGGTTTGCAGTTAAACAGAGACTTGGCCAGAGAAGGATGACCCACTGCCTTCTCTAATGGGCATAAAGCAAGCCGATATCAACAGATTTTTATTTTGTGGTTCTACAATAGGAGCCAATGACGTGACCCACCATACGCTCTCTGCCACTCAGATTTTGTGCAGAGAACAAGTTAAACATTTCAAGTGCAATTATTTTGTAATGGACTCGTGGTTAGAAGGGACTTGAAACAGATGTATCTGGAATTAATAAAGGCACAAACGATGTTTTATTCAGGAATTGAACTGAGGCTGAGGAGGAGACTGCGACGTCTTAATGGTGGTACTGGACAGGATTGATATGTGGGGAGGATATGGAGATGTACACTTTGCAGGAGAAAATGAATCAAAGAGGTTGAGAACAGTGTGTTTTACCCTGGAGTATTGGTGAGTAATTTGTAAATAATAGTTTGCTAGGTATAATTCTTAAGGAATGGAATCTTTGATTGGAGCTGAAAATGTTGGCTTGCACCTTTCAAAAATTTGCATATCATGAGCATCGAATCAGTTCAGACCATTTCACTAAACAGACAGAGTGACTTACCAGGAACACCAACTATAGCAAGGACAGGATAGTAACCAGCTTGAACAACCAGCAGTATATATCCAATCCGCAATGCTAATGATATCCCAGGCTGAGAAAGCTTGTAAAGACTGTAGGATAAACTCCTATCCATTGTTGGAATATTCCAGTCTAATGTTCCCAGATTTCCACCTCTCCTGCCCTTCTCTCTGAAGCTGCTAATCCCGCTTCTTGCTGTTGGACATGCTCCCGCTCAAACTATGCGATAAAACACTGGAAGCATTCCCTTATTGATAGAAGACAGAAACTGTCTAGGGATGCATACGATCCATGGAGACTGACATAATTACAATCGCTGAAAAAAATAGCTCCAGTTAACCCCTTTGAATTCAAAGCTACTTTATTAAAATTCAAAATAACGTTGAACATTTATGCATTCTGGGTGTGATATGCGAGTGTGACTGAAGGAAGGAATGTTAAAGTTGGTAGATTGATTGTGTGTAATCATTCAGTCAGCCTTGGATATGAAAGTAATGCCAGAAGTTTAACGGAACATAGCCATGCTTTTCTGTTCATAAATACAGAAATGAATCCCGTAACTACTGATCAGTCATTGGAATGTCTGTAACACATTGAGAAAACAACTATCATCCATGATGTGATAGCAAAATCTGCCAAAAAAGAAACAAAAAAAAACCCGTGTTTCAACAGACAAACGCATGGATACGTTAACAGAGAATTGCACATGGCCAACACAGTTCAGATTGTTATTCCAGGATCAGTGAGAGCAGCTGTGGGTCATGCTGTTGATGTTACCGATATTATGGAACTGTCATGAAATGTCACTTAGTGGACTTCGATTACATTGTGATTATGATGTTGGGGAAAAGGCAGAAGATGGAGAGGACAGGGGACATGGCTGATTAGACTGGGTGGAGGGAAAGTGATGTTCCCCATTTACCAGAATTGGAATGTTACTCTTTGTAACTCATACGAAGAACAGATTCAAGAATACATCTACAATGAGGAATTAGCAGGGGCAATATTAATGAAATGTGTTTATGCAAGATAAAATCCAGGAACAAAATGATTTTCTGCACCCATCAATATATGTAAAGTACAAAGAGATAAGGTTGTTAAAATACACTCCTGATATTGAGCTATATAAATTGAAATGTGAATTACATAACTAGGAAAGTGGTATGCAAACTTTCTCAATCATTATTTGACCCACAGCTAAGATCGTGATTTCACCTCTGTCAGTGAATCCCCTCACTGAGATTCTCTGGCCAAGTCTCTCATATCCGTGTGGGGGAGGGGGGTCGTGGAGGCGGGGTGGTTATCATTTCCTGCTGCTCTTGGCATAGTCTATTTAAAACCTCTGCTTTCTCCATGGAACCAATCTATTGGCCTAATGGACTCTGTTTATCTGCCAGTAACCCAGCTCTGTGACATTGTTGGAAATAAATAATTTGGGATTACAGCTAGTATCAGCACAGTGCTGACAGTGTATGGAGCCCAGACAAAGGGATTGCCGTCCAGAGGAATTTCTAAATTAAGCTTCTAAATATTTATCTACCGCAATACAGTCTTCTGAGCTATCTGGCTTCACCCTCATCTAACATCTCTTCCTCTCGCACTCAGTCAGTCGCTCCCCTTTCAATCGTCTCTCAGTTTATCTCCCCTCACTTGCTTTCTCTCTGTTTATTTCTCTCTCGCACAATCTGTCTTCACACACTCTCCCTATCTACAGTTGTGCAGTTGGAGAGCTTGTGACTCCACGATGGGCTGAATGGCCTCCATCCATGCCATAATAATTGAGGTTCTCTGACCCACAGTAAATACTTCCTGGACAGACCTGCTGGTCCGGTGACAGGTACAGTGCACAATCACCCATTGTCTTTTCCTGCTCTTCTCTGGGGTACAGCTGCCTTGAAATGTCTGTTCAAACAAAACAGACTGAATGAAATCCGAGCAGTCGAGAAGGCGTTTTTGACTGTGTATTTCAATCAGGATTTAATGAAGGATGAGATTCCAGAATAACATAGGCAATGAATGAAAAACAGGGTAACAAAAGAAATTAGATTACATGACAGTGTGGAAACAGGCCCTTCGGCCCAACAAGTCCTCACCGACCCACCGAAGCTAAACCCAACCATACCCCTGCATTTACCCCTTCCCTTACACTACTGGCAATTTCGCATGGCCAATTTAACTCACCTGCACATCTTTGGACTGTGGGAGGAAAACGGAGCACCCGGAGGAAACCCACGCAAAAACGGGGAGAACGTGCAAACTCCACACAGTCAGTCGCCTAAGGCGGGAACTGAACCCGGGTCTCAGGCGCTGTAAGGCAGCAGTGCTAACCACTGTGCCACCGTGCCAAAATAGCAGCTGGTACAACATAGGGTTCCAACTAGGTCTCGTGGTATTACCAATAGATTATAAATCCAGAAAAATCAGCTCCTGTTCTGTGGATCCAGGTTGAATCCCGCCAAGGCAGAGTGGAAATTCAATTCAATAATGTAAAAATATCCCTGGAATTAAGAATCTACTGATGAGAATGAAATCATCGCCGATTGTCAGAAGAATCCAACTGGTTCACCAATATCCTGTAATGAAGGGATCTTCCATCCTCACCTGGTCTGGCTGGCATGCAACGCCAGACCCAAAGCAATGTCATTGACTCTCAATCTCCCCCCAAAATCGTCTAATGAGTCATTCAGTTATACCAGTCGCTACAATGTTACAAACAAATGAAACCGGGTGGACCACCTGGCATAGAAATGGGCACCGGAAAAGGCAACATTAGAAACATCCCTATAGAACCTGCAGAGTTTTTCTTACTAACATCTGAGGCCTAGTGCCAACATTGGAACCATTGCCTTACAGACTAGTTAAGCAACAGCCTGACATAGCCATACTCACGGAATCATACCTTACAGAAATAACAGCAATTAAGCATGGAAAAAAAGATGTCTCTTACTGATTACCACGTAACGTTGTTCCTCAGCTGAATCCGTCCTCCTCCATGTTAAACAACACTTGGAGAAAGCACTGACAGTGGCAAGGGCACAAAGTTTATTCTGGCTGGGGGATTTCAAAGTCAACGATCAAGAGTGGTTTTGGCAGCAGTACTACTAATCATGCTGGTCGGCTCCAAAGGGCATAGCTACTTGATTGGGTCTGCAGAAGGTGGTGAGGGAATGAATGAGAGGGTAAAGAAACATACCTGACCTCATCCTTACCAATCTACCAACTGCAGATATACCTTTACATGACAGTATCGGTAAAAGTGACCACCACAATGTCCTTGTGGAGACAAAGTCTATTGTCTCCATAAACTCTATTGTGTTGTGTGGCACTATCACCATGCTAAATGGCTCAGACTTTGAACAGATCTAGCAACTTAAGACTGAACGTCCATAATACACTGCGGACCATCAATAGCAGCAGAACTATACTCCAGCACAATCTGTAACATCACAGCCCAGCATGTCCCCCACTCAACCATTACCATCAAGACAGAGGATTAACCCTAGTTCAATGGAGAATGCAGGATGGCATGCCAGGAGTAGAACCAGGAATATATAAAAATAAAGTGTTCATCTGCTGAAGATTACAAACAGAAATATTTGCGTGTCAGATATCATTAACAGCAAGAAACAGAGAGAGATTATCGATCCCACAACCAATGTATCACATTTAAGCTCTGCAATCCTGCTAATCCGATCGTGAATGGCGGTGGACCATTAAACAACTCACCGGCGCAAGATGCTCCACAAATATCCCCAACCTAAATGATAGAAGAGCCCAGCACATCAGTGCGAATGATAAGGCTGAAGTTTTCGCAGAAATCTTCGGTCAGACGTTTTGAGTGATTGATCCATTTCGGCCTCCTTCCGTGGCCCCCATCATTACAGTCTTCAGCAAATTCGATGAATTGATATCAAGGTTGAAGGCACTGGATACTGAAAATGCTATGGGCCCTGGTAACTTGGCGGCAATAGTCCTGAAGACGAGTGCTTCAGAACTTCCCACTCCCCTAGGCAAGCTGTTCCAGCATGTTTACAAACCGACAATGCGGAAAGACTGCTTAAGTATGTTCTGTACATAAAACGCAGGACAAATTCGACCCATCCAAATACCGCCTTATCAGTCTATTCTCCATCATCAGTAAAATTATGGAAGTTTTCATCGACAGTGCTATCAAGCAGCACCTGCTCAAAACTAACCTGCTCAGTGACGCCCAGTTTGGGTTTTGCCGGGGTCACTCAGCTCATGAACTCATCACAGCCTTGGTTCAAACATAGAAAATGGACTGAATTCCAGCCCTTGACAACAAGGCTGCATTCTGCCAAATGTGACATCAAGGACCCCAAGCAAAAACGGTATCGCGGGCCAACACTCCATTGTTGGAGTCATACCTGACATATAGGAAGATGGGCTGAAAATGTGTTTCTGGAAAAGCGAAGCAGGTCAGGCAGCATCCAGGAAAAAGGAGAATCGACGTTTCGGGCATAAGCACTTCTTCAGGAATGAGGAAAGTGTGTCCAGCAGGCTAAGATAAAAGGTAGGGAGGAAGGACTTGTGGGAGGGGCTTTGGAAATGCGATAGGTGGAAGGACGTCAACGTGAGGGTGATAGGCCGGAGTGGGGTGGGGGCGCAGAGGTCAGGAAGAAGATTGCAGTTTAGGAAGGCCAAATCTCTTCGTTCAGGACGTTCAGTATTCGATGACATATTGTTGCTGAGTGCTGTGACAAATTGCATCTTTTTTGTTTAAATCAACAATACTGGCATAACAGGATCAATCCTTCGAAATTACCAGTCAGAATTTGACAATCATTGTAGAGAGAATGTACTCCCGCCAGATGAGACTCACTGATAGCAGCTCTTATTCAAAATATTAATGGAATACTGGCTGACACTGAATCCGCCCACCGTTCAGATCACAAGGGTTACCATTTACCAGAACTTGAAGTCAAATCAACATACAAATACAAGGGTTACAAGAGCAGGTCAGAGACTTACAAGTCTTTACTGAATAATAGACCCTATGACCTAAATGGCATGAGATATAACAATAGATTTAGGCCATTCAGCCCATTCCTTCATTCTGATACTGTTCCATTTTGTCATTGTCTCTCTGAAAAGTGGAAATATCTTCTACATACTGACTGTATCTATCTTTGCAGTAATCCATTAGTTTCAATCAGACCCCCGCAACACCACAATTTTTCTAAATTCCATCGAGTGCACATTGCCACTCATATGACAAACCGTCATCCCCAGGATGGATCACCTCCAACACCAGCAGATCTTTCTCCAGAGATAGTGTCCAAAACAGCTCACAATTGGCAAAATGCCGTATGTCCATAGCCCATTACATTCTCAGCAGTATGTCTCCCGTATTGCATTCTTGCTCTCTTGAAATGAATGCGAACATTGATTTTGCTTTCCTAACTGCCAACTGAATATGCACGTTAACCATAAGAGAGGACGAGTGCTTCATAATCCTTTTGGGCTTCAGATTTAATGGATCTTATTAGAACATAGTGTCTCCTCTATTCCGCATACCAAAGTGCATATTCTCACACGTTCCCCTATTGTGTTCCATCAGCCACGTGTTTTCCCACAGTCCTAAACTGTTCAAGCCTTTCTGCAGCTTCCCCACTTCCTCAATATCATCTGCAAACCAAACCTAGCAAAACTGCCCTCAAATCCTTTGTTCACTTTTTTCATATATAATACATTTCCTGGCTCCCTAAGGACCGTCCACCATCAATAAAGCACATCAGTCAAGGTGTTTGACTCCATTCAATTTGAAGCAGTGGCTTGACTTGAATTACACCTTTAAAGATTTCACTTCCTGCACCACTGACTCTCAGTAGAAGCACACCCTACCACCTTTTGTTGTGAGTTTACTTCATTATGGCGCACAATCCCAGTCTATTGATGTCACTCCGTCTCAACACTAACTGAATGGTGCTCACATCAACCATGTCACTGTGTATTGATGACGATGGAGGGAGGTCGGCGAGGGGATGTCTGTGATGAATAACGGTGTGACTGCCAAGCTGAAACCTGCCCCGAAAGCCTTGGATGTACCTGTTCCCGCTGTCACCACTGCAAATCAAGGAAAGCGCCGGGCCCTGGATAGTGTTCCCGGCGGAGCACTCAGATCTTGGGAGGACCAACTGATAGATGTATTCACATACACTTTCAGCCTTTCCCTCCAACAAGCTGAAATCCCAACCTGCTTCAAGAAGACCAACATCAACCTTTATCATTGTGCTTCCAATTAAACCTGTTAGACTATAACCTGGTGTTATGTGATTTTTAACTTTGTACACCCCAGTCCAACACCGGCATCTCCAAATCATAACAGCAACCTTGTAAGTGAGAAAGCTCATGCTTTAATGACTTAATGATTACCGCCCAGTGGCTCTAACCTCAATAAACATGGAGTGATTTGAAAGGCTGGTTATGGCCCACATCACCGCCAATCTCCCAGTCTGACTTGATCCCCTATAATATGCCGACAGGTGTAACGGGTCCACAACAGATGCCATACCCCAAGCTCTGCACTAATCCCTAGGACATCTGGACACCAAAGACACCTACACCAGACTCCTGCTCATTGACGACAGCTCCACCTTAAATATCATTATTCCCTCCAGACTGATCTCAAAATTCTGTGACCTTAGTCGCGGCTCCACCCTCTGCAACTGGATCCCCCGGTTTCTGACCCACAGACTAGAATTACTAAAGGTAGGTATCTGCAACTCCGCCACAATAACACTCAACACTGGAGCTCCTGAATGATGTGCCCTCAGCCCCCATACTTTACTCCCTGTACACACACAGCTGTGCCCTCAGAGCCCAACTGTACTCCCTGTTCACACACGGCTGTGTCCTCAGCCCACAGCTGTTCTCTCTGTACACACACGGCTATGTCCTCAGCCCCCTACTGTACACCCTGTACACACACGGTTGTGTCCTCAGCCCCCGACTGTACTCCCTGTGGACACACGGCTGTGCTCTCAGCCCCCAACTGTACTCTCTGTACACACACAGCTGTGTCCTCAGCCCGCTACTGTACTCCATGTACACACGCGGATGTGTCCTCAGCCTCTTACTCTACTCCCTGTACACCCACAGCTCAGCCCTCAGCTCCCTACGGTACTCCCTGTACACATACGGCTTTGTCCTCAGCCCACTACTGTACTCCCTCTCTACACACGACTGTGTTCCTCTGCTCCCTACTGTACTCCCTGGACACATATGGCTGTGTTCCCATCCCCTACTATACACACTGTACACACAGTTGTGTCATCAGCCCCCAACTCTACTCCTGTACACACACGGCTGTCATCAGCCCTCTACTGTACTCCCTGTACACATATGGTTGTGTCCGCATCCCCTACTGTACACCCTGTACACACACGTCTGTGTCATCAGCCCTCTACTGTACTCCCTGTACACACACGGTTGTATCATCAGCCCCCTACTGTACTCTGGTACACACGTGGCTGTGTTGCCAAATTCCAAACAATGCCAACTGTAATTTTGCTGATGACATCACCAAAGCAAGGAGGGATATCAAACAACAATGAGTCTGAATACAGAAAGGAGACAGTGTGTTTGGTGGCATGGTGGAATGATAATAACCTCCCTCTCAAATTCGGCAAAAGTAAAGAACTGATCATTGAGTTTAGAACGCAAGGAGGGGAACAAGCCACTCTCTACATCAACGGTGCAGAGCGTCAAGTCCCTCGGAGTGATGATAACTGGCAACCTCCCCTGGACTTCTCACATAGGTGTGACAGTCAAGATGATTCAAAAACGTCTCTCCTTCCTCACTTAGCTCAGGATATTTAGCATGCGATACTTCTACAGATGGACTATTGTGAACAGACTGTCCGGGTGCGTAATGGCCTGGTTTCTGCCCAGGACCATCAGAAACGACAGAAGATTGTGTTCACAGCCCAGACTATGTCGGACTCCAATCTCCCAACCATTGACTCTATTTACACGGCTCGTTGCCGCAGAAAAACTGCCAACATCTATTCAAGATTACTGAGGGAAGGGAGAGAGGAAATAATTGGGGCTGTAACAGATATCTTTGTAACATCCTTGAACACAACTGAGGTCCCGGAGGACTGGAAACTATCTAACCGCCTTGTTTAAGAAGGGTAGCATGAATAATCCAGTTAATAATAGACCAGTGAGCCTGACGTCTGGGGTAGGGAAGCTGCGAGAGAAGATACTGAGGGATAGGATCTATTCTCATTTGGATGAATATGGTCTTATCAGTGAGAGGCAACATGGTTTTGTGCAGGAAAGTCAGCTCTTACCAACTTAATAGAATTATTTGAGGAAGTGAAAAAGTTGCTTGATGATGGAGGGGCTGTAGATGTCATGCACATGGACTTCAGGAAGACATTTGATAAGATTTCCCATGGTTGGGTTATGGAGAATGTGAAGTCACATGGTGTCCAGGGTGTGCGAGCTACATGGATAAAGAACTAGCTTGGCAACAAGGGTCAGAGGGTAGTAGGGGAAGGGAGTTTCTCCAAATGGAGAACTGTGACCAGTGGTGCTCATTTAAGCTATTTCCGGAAAAATCCATGAATGGTCAAGGAGCATAGGGATACAGACCTTTAGAAAATAGGAGACAGTTTGAGATAGAGGATTTGGTTTGGCGCAGGCTTAGACCGCCGAATGGCTTGTTCCTGTACTGGAATGCGTGCAGTCTGATCAAGCTCCAATTCAACTGAAGCAAGACATCCCTCCCCTTGTTCTTACATCCTCTGACAATAAATGTTCTCATCCCACTATCTTTCCAAATAGCCTGCTGCACCTGTAAGTTAGACGTCAGCAGCGTATAGACAAGGACACTTTGGGTTTTATTTATATCTGTACTTTTCAACGTTTCACAATTTATGAACTATAATGTCTATTAATTTCTCCAATAAAGTGGATAACTTCACGTTTCTGCATCATATGTCCTTTGCAATGACCTTGCCCATGTGGAGGCCCGTTCAATTTTCATAAATATTTACATCTTCCTCACAGCACACATTTCCACACAAAAATTAACTGTAAATTCTTCACTCTGCTTCCTGTCTTTTCATGAATACTTAATCCATCCGAGTAAATTCATAATTGTTGTTTTGTTCGAGTGAAGGAGGCCCATTGTGTTCTCAATGGCACTTCAAATGAGCATTATTACCTCCACCCAATTTCCCACTTTTACTATGCAACCTCCTTGACGCATGCCAAACACAATCTATTTCTTACTTTGACAAGCTGAAGAACTGTCTTTGTTGAAGAAACTATTCGCAACAGAAGAAAAGGCAATGAGTGATGGACATTACCCGTCATTCAAATTATCCCTCAAATGCCTTCTGTAGACAACACTGAGTTTACACTTTTCAGGTTATCCATTCAACATCCATCTTGTTCCCTGTTTTGGTTGGTAATGTTTCGTTCTTTGTTTGCACCTGAATAGCTGAGATGGAAACTCTTTTGTGAATGAAGGGTCGTGACCGATTTGGGCCAAAAGCAGGTAAAAGAAGTTATATAACAAATTAGTTATAATCTCCTTAAATTATGGAACAGGCGCAAAGTGGTCAACAACCACATCCTGTCCTGATCGTATTGTGTTCCACGTGGCAATGGCATGGCGACCATACAGCCAATTACAAACTCATGTCAGCAGATAATTGTACAATTTAATTGCATGGAGTCACTGATTGTAACAAATTGAAGTCGTATTGCCAAAAAGTAGCTAAGACCATATCTAGAACAGCTATGCTGCCCCTGTATAAGAAACGGTACATGTGTAGTCCAACTCGATTGCCACAGCATCCACAACATTCACTATTTCCGCAATCAACCCTTAATGGAGGCAGTGTGTTCCAGCTACAAGATACATTGCAGAAATTTATCAAAGTCCATTCGACAGCACCTTTCAAGCCTTGATCATCTGAAGTAGCAAGGGCAACAGATCTATGGAAACACGAACCCTGCAAGTTGCACATAAAGTCAATGACAATCTTGACTGGGAAATATATCTCAGCTCGCGGGTGTCACTTGATGAATATCCTGCCTTTCATTCCTTCACATTATTGTGGGTGACCCTGCTGCATGGGCAGCACACAGCCTTTTTGTCCAGAACATAAGTGTATGGGCAATAAATGATGGCCCACCCAGCAATGTCTGATACCTATCAATGAATAATACACAAATGTTTCGCTGTTTTGCATCTGAGTGTCCCTTGCTGCTTTTGTGAATAAATGTATTCGATATTTTTGAGTCTCAGGAAATGGAGAAGTGATTTGTTTGAGGAGCAGGAGTTTCTGAGTGGAAAGACTTTTATAGGGCCGATGCTGAGAAATTATTTCTGTTGGTCTCGGAATCCAAAAAGTGATGGCAGGATCTCGGGATAAGGGGCAACCTATCTGGGACTAAGATTATGTGAAATTATATCCCTCCATGGGTCTCAGAATATTTAGAATTCGCCATCTGAAAGATTGTGGATGCATGTCAACGAATACAGTGAAAAGTTCACAGAGATATGGAGGAGCTTCGGGTTAGAAAAAGTTAAAGTGATATGGAGGTATAGGTTCAGGAGGGTGTTACAGTTGGGCGGAAGCTGCAATAGAACAGAGAGATTACCAAGATACTGACGGGTTTGTGTGCTGGAAGACTTTACAAAATTAGAGAAGGCTGAAGGGGCTGTAAGTGTTTCCAAAGGCAGGGAGGAATGGAAGAGCTTGTAAAGTTTATAGAAAGAGGGTAGTATATAATTGCTAGAGTGCGTCCAGAGATATGGAAGGATATATGTGATGAAGGAAGCCACAGTGATAGGAAGGACTGAAGATACTGCAGGAGATTACAGAGATCAATAGGGTTGGAGAGCTGGAAGATGTATGTGTTGGTGGAGGTTATACAGATAAGAACAGGATTAG
Organism: Chiloscyllium plagiosum; assembly: GCF_037043375.1. Classification (NCBI taxonomy): domain Eukaryota; kingdom Metazoa; phylum Chordata; class Chondrichthyes; order Orectolobiformes; family Hemiscylliidae; genus Chiloscyllium; species Chiloscyllium plagiosum. The sequence goes on from NW_028270180.1 coordinate 81,896,515, forward strand.
GTATTGGAGGATGTTAGCGATACAGAGAGGTGTGGAGAGGCTGGAGGAGGAGACTGAGGTCAGGAAGACCATCGATGATGAATGAAGTTCACAGAGGTGAGGAGGGGTAGAGCGGCTGGAGGAAGTTACGTAGATAGAGAAGAATGAAGTGGGTGGAGGAGGTACAGAGATGAAGAGGGCTGTAGTGACTGCGTATAGTTACTGAAGTGGGGAAGATGTAAGGGTTTATAGAACATAGAACAATAGAGCGCAGAACATGCCCTTTTGCCTTCGAACTAGAAGCAAGCTTCCTAGCTCAGAGAGAGGGCCAGCATCAGTGAGCTATACGAGTGTTCTCTGCCCTCGGCCCAATAATTTTCAGCTCCTTCATAAATTACAATAAAATCACAACTTGGGATGTTTGCCAATGATTGGACAGTATTCAACACCATTCGTGATTTACTCAAATACTGAAGCAGTCCTTGTCCAAATGTACCAGGACCTTGAAATATGCAGGTGTGTGCTTAACAGTGACAATACCATTTCTATTATACATGTGCCAGACAATGATTACTTCTAACAATGGAAAGTTGAACCACATCCTCTAACATTCAATGCCACCACCATAACTGAACACACACCAAGCAATATCGCAAGGATAACCGTTAACCTAAACTGGACTGGTTATATGATTTCATTATCTATTCCTGTGAAGGGCTTCTGCTAAACCATTGACTCTACTGTCCCTCAGATGCTGCCTGACCTGTTTTGCTTTTCGAGCGCGACTTTTTGACGCATATAAATTAATTGGCTACAAGAGTGTGTCAGGGGCTAGAAATTCTGCAGGAATAACTCAACTCAAGATTTCCAAAAGCCTTTCCCCTATTGCTTAGACACGTGTTGAATGTATGTGTGTGATTAAATAATTAAATTTGCCCGTGTGAGTACAGCTTCACCCCTCCTCCAGTGACGCTCAGTAGCAGCAATACCTGACATCTACACAGTGCTCTGCAGAAATTTACCAAGGCTCCTCACAACGTACCTCTGAACACCCAACCAACAAGAATGACAAGGAAAGCAGATACAGGGTACCGCCACCATGTTTGCTTTCTGTTCCAAGCCATCGACCATCCTGAATGGAAGTATATTGCCGTTCCTTCAGTGTCACTGTTTCAAGTTTCCTATCAGTAAATGCCGTCCCAATCACATTTCATGAATAAATTAACATTAAAAATATTGTCTTGACCTGTTCAATGCTGGACACTGTGTTTTGGGTTTTGTGAGCTCAGGCTGGTTGGTCCAGGCAGTACCTTGCTTGTTGTGAACAGCTGAAGGGATGTGCTGTTTGAAACAATCTGCCAGTCTCTCAGAGGCATGGCCTAAACACCGAGCATCACACAGACACTGGCATTCTCATCCCACATTACTGAGCTCTGAGATAGACAGAAGCAACTGAAAACGTACATATATCCGACTGGAACATGTTTAAACACACAGTGACATTGTTGCCACGAAAATGATTATGAGTGAATATTAGCAGGGAGAAAGAGAGGACTGCAGATGCTGGAGATCATAGCCAAAAAGTGTGGTTCTGAAAAAAAAACACAGATGTTCAGGCAGCATCTGAGGAGCAGGCGAATCGACTATTAGTTAACAATATTAATACAAGGGAAAATAATTGTATATTTTCAAAGTCCTTGTACACTTAATAATAATTTGGTCTTGGGTGTGGCAATGAGACTCATCATTTCAGTGCTACTTACTGTGAGTTTTCATCATGTTGTTGTTATAACAGTGTACTGAACAAATAGGTGAATTTTGTGCTTATTGCATAATCTAAAAGTTGGTAATATGAAAGGATATCGGACCTTCAGTAAGGAGGCTTTACTTAATGGCTGTTAACGGTTAGAACAACGCTGCAAACATTTACACAGAGATTTCCAGCTCAAGTCACACACAAGGTGGGATCACGCTGGCCATTAATGGAGCTGCACAATTCGGTTTGGATACTGACATTGTGGGGCTAACATACACTGGATATAGTTTATGATGGATTCAATGAAAGATGTCATGTGCTACAGGAGTCCATCACCTTTATAACACTTTCATTCAGGATCGGGTCCAAGGTGCGGAATTACAGAGTTTAGGTGGCACACAGACGATATATACTTGCAAGGTATGGTTGTTTACAGCTCGTTTGTTATAAATATTGAATTGTGTCTGGACCAGCGCCATGTGCTAGTCCATGGACCAGTCTGCCCCACACATATCTCCTCGTTGTTCAGGTATGTCTCTAACCAGTCTATTGTGAGGGATTGTGTGAGTAACTGCCCATCTCCAGTTTGGAAGCTGTCTGGACAGATTATGGAGATGGCCAGTGTTTAGGAGGTCGTGGTGAGGCCCAATAACACTGTGTATGAATTCAGGCTTTTCCTCAAGGTCATTTCCAACAGCTTTACTGCCTGCAAGATGGTGTGTTCACTGATCTGAACATGAATCAGCTGTTTACCACAGTCACTAAATTGTGTAATAGTTAGCTATGCGCTCTGGTAATTCAATTATTGTTCACTTCAATTGTTTTCAACTGAAAAAAATGATGTTTGGTTTATTTTAAAATATGTAAGAAATAAAGTGATATTAACTCCTCATTACAGAAAATGTGAAAGTGACCGGGTATATATTTCCCATGCTAATCAATCAACAGTCAGATATTGTCTGTAAAGCAGGATTCTGTGAAAAGGACTGTGTGCTGGGCAACATCGCCACCCTCTCTGGCAGGTTCTGTCCCACTGACAGGACACAGCCAGGCAGAGGGGGACAGTCAATATAGTGTGGCATGGTGGCTCAGTGTTCAGCACTGCTGCCTTATAGCACCAGGGTCCCAGCTTTGATTCCAGCCTCGGGCAATTACCTGTGTGGAGTTTGCACATTCTCCCTGTGTCTGCGTGGGTTTCCTCCCCCAGTCCAAAGATGTGCAGCTCTGGTGAATTGGCCATGGTAAACTGCCCATAGTGTTTTTAGATTAGATTAGATTACTTTACAGTGTGGAAACAGGCCCTTCTGCCCAACAAGTCCACACCGACCCGCCGAAGCGTAACCCACCCATATCCCTACATTTACCCCTTACGTAACACTAGGGGCAATTTAGCATGGCCAATTCACCTGACCCTGCACATCTTTGGACTGTGGGAGGAAACCGGAGCACCCGGAGGAAACCCACGCAGACACGGGGAGAACGTGCAAACTCCACACAGGCAGTCGCCTGAGGCGGGAATTGAACCCGGGTCTCATGGCGCTGCGAGGCAGCAGTGCTAACCACTGTGCCACCGTGCCGCCCACAGTGTTCTGTGCATTAGTCAGAGAGGCATGTGTTGCTCTTCGGAGGGTCGGTGTGGAATGGTTGGGTCGAAGGGCCAGTTCCCATAATGTATGAAATCCAATCTAATGATAGTGCTCAGCATTGATGCTGGATCCTGTGGCTGCGATACTGCTCTGTGGCAGGGTATGGTGGAATAAATAAAAGAGAAACATAATATTGACCACATCATCACCGAGCTGCCTGCTGCAGACATACCTCTCCATTTCAAATATCGGTAAGAATGGTCACTGCACAATGGGGAACAAGGGCTACCTTCACATTTTGCAGACCCTTCTCACCATGATATGTAGCCCCTTTAGTACTGAATGGGACAGACTTTAAACAGATTGAATAAACAATGATGATGCAGCCATGAGATGCAGAGGGCCATCGGCAGCAGCAGAATCATGCTCTGTACAGCTCATACAGTCTGCAACCTCACAGCCCGACATACCTCCCAATGTACAGTAACCATCACGGCCCGACATACCTCCCACTGTACAGTAACCATCACGGCCCAACATACCTCCCACTGTACAGTAACTGTCATGGCCCGATATACCTCCCACTGTACAGAAACCATCACGGCCTGACATAACTCCCATTGTACAGTAACCATCACGGCCTGATATACCTCCCACTGTACAGTAACCATCACGGCCCGACATACCTCCCACTGCACAGTAACCATTACGGCCCGACATACCTCCCATTGTACAGTAACGATCACGGCCTGACATACCTCCCACTGTACAGTAACCATCACGGCCCGACATACCGCCCACTGTATAGTAACCACCACGGCCCGACATACCTCCCATTGTACAGTAACCATCACGGCCTGATATACCTGCTACTGTACAGTAACCATCACGGCTCGACATACCTCCCACTGTACAGTAACCATTACGGCCCGACATACCTCCCATTGTACAGTAACCATCACGGCTCGACACACCTCCCACTGTACAGTAACCATCACGGCCCGACATACCTCCCACTGTACAGTAACCAACACGGCCCGACATACCTCCCACTGTACAGTAACCATCACGGCCCGACATACCTCCCACTGTACAGTAACTATCATGGCCCGACTTACCTCCCACTGTACAGTAACCGTCATGGCCCAACATACTTCCCACTGTACAGTAACCATCATGGTCCGACATACCTCCCACTGTACAGGAACCGTCACGGCCCAACATACCTCCTACTGTACAGTCGCCATCAAGAGCTCAGTGCGTACCACTGCTGCCTCACAGCACCAAAGTTGTAGGTTCAATTCCGGCCTTGGGTGACTGTCTGTGTGGAGTTTGCACATTCCCCCCCCCCCCCCCTCCACCCCCACCCCCGTGTCTGCATGGGCTTGCTCCGGGTGATCCGGTTTCCTCCCACAGTCCAAAGATGTGCAGGTCAGGTGAATTGGCCATTCTAAATTGCCCATAGTGTTAGATACATTAGTCAGGGTCGAATATCGTGCAGGGGAATGGGTCTGGGTGGGTTACTCTTCGGAGGATTGATGTGGGCTGGTTGTGCCGAAGGGCCTGTTTCCACACTGTAGGGAACCTAATCTAACCTCCAAGGTTCAAGTCAGGAATATGATGGACTAATCACTTGTCTGGATGAGTGCAGCTCCAACAGTACTCGAGTATGGACTTACTGGCAACAGGCAACACAGTTTTGTGGGGAAGATCATGTTCCCAAACTTGATTGATTATTTTGAGGAAGTGACAAAATTGATTGATGAGGGCATGGGGCTGGATGTTAGCCATTTGGACCTTAGCAAGGTCTTTGACATGGTTTCTTATGACAGGCACATACTGAAGGAGAGGTGAAATGTAATCAGCAGTCAGTTAGTAAGATGGATAGAGAACTGCTTGGCCATTGAAGACAGAGCAGTGGTGAAACAGTGTTTTTGTGACTGGAGATCTGTAAATAGATTGGTGGAGTTGCAGATTGTGAGGATGATTGCCAGAGAATACAACAGGATATAGGTCAGCTGCAGACTTGGACAGAGAAAACACAGATGTAACTTTATCTGGACAGTTACAACGTGATGTGTTTTAGGCGGTCTAGTGCAGGAGAGAGGTGTAACTTGGATGGAAGAATTACTCACCGCATCAACATCCGAAGGGATCTAGATGTACAGCTCCACAGTTCCCTGAAAGTGGCAACACGGGTGGATAGGGTGATCAAGAAGACTTTTGGCAAACTTGCGGACAGGCATCAGAGCATACAATATGAAAATTAGCAGGTTATATTGCAGCTGTGGAGAAACTTAGTTCGGGCACATTTGGAATATTGTGTACAGTACTGGTTGCCTCACCAACAGAACGATGTGGAAGTGTTGGCGAGGATGTTGTCTGCTTTGGAGGGTATTAGCCAGAAGGAGATATTGAACAAACATGGTTTGTGTGCAGCTGGGCATCATTGGCTTTGGGGCTTCCTGATAAATATTTACAAAATTATCAGAGGCATAGATCGAAGGACAGTTAGAAGCATTTTTTTTCCCAGAGTAGAAATATCAATTACTCAAGACCGTAGGTTTTAGGTAAAAGGGAGAAAGTTTAGGAGATATGATCGGCAAGTTGTTTTTTTTTTATGCTTTTCCAGACAGAATGTGCAAGTGCCTGGAATGCACTGATAGAGGAGAAGAGGCTAATATAGCATGGCTTAAGAGGGATCTTGGCACAAATATGAGTAAGTAGGGAACAGAATGACATAGAGGGTGTCGGAGCAAAAACGTTCTTTTTAAATTTAGAACGGCATCATTTGTCAGTGCGGGCTTGCTGGGATGAAGGGCCTGTTCCTGTGCTGGACTGCTGTTTAAAGCAACATTTGAGTGCAGGAGTGGCAATATGTTGACTGAATGATTACTGATGATCAACAGCCATATTCTGTGGATCTCTCCTCATCAACTTCCAGCTTCGTACCCTCCCACCCACAGCAGGGAAACTCAATATGGAGAATTTAACATGAAAGTCCGAGCTGGTAACTGGTGACTTCATCTCGTCCCTTGCTCCTGTGGCCTTCTATCTTGGACACCAACGTCTCGGGGGACACTGCATAGACAGAAGCTGCATGTACTCCACACCCACCAATGCTGGCATCTGTCACATGCCAACCTCACCATGCCATCACAGAACATCTCCGACCCACTGACAGTACACTTCTGTACTTCAATGCTGCAGCTCAGGGTGCACTGACAACTCTCATTGCAATGCTGCTGCAAGGACACTGTGCTCAGGGACACACATCCAGCTCATGGACTGTCTCTCTGGGCTGCTCACTCCGTGTTTGTACACACTCACTTTGAGCTGACTTGAATGTACACAGAATTATTGCCTTGCCTTACCACGCCCTCAGCAGTGTTTCCCCTTAGGCAGAGCTACCAGGCTCACCCACCTGTGTATTGTTTTGATGTTTATAACAGACACAAACACAAGAAGCTTGATATCATTGTCCACGGTCAGTCACGGTTCCCAGCACAGTGAGGCAGGGGGAGTCTCAGATCCCAGTCCGGGAGCTTGGACGCGGTCAGTCACGGTGCCCAACACAGTGAGTCAGTGGGAGTCTCAGATCCCAATCCGGGAGCTTGGACACAGTCAGTCAGCTTCTCGTGTTTGTTAGTGTCAGGATCCTTCCCCTGAGATGGGGTGAGGAGCTAATTGTTGCAGAACCACTTGGCTCTTTCTGCTCTCGTGTGGTGTGGTTCCTTCCGAAATGTGAGAATTGCCAAGCAGTATTAAGGGAAGTGGAATTATTTGTTACAGCTTATACAGCTGTGGGAAAGGTAGCGAGGTGTCTGAGTGAGTGAGTAGGCCGCACAGACACCAGGCAGAGTTGGAGAGAGGGACAGAGAAGCGGTTAGAGAGAGACTGAGCGAAGTTGCTGCATTCAGTGAGAGTGGGAGAACTTGAGCCTCGGTAGGAGGTGGGTGCAGTAACAGAGAGAGTGAGGGTGAGGGCACGAAGTGCAGACGGTGGCACTTACCCTGGTGGAGTGGGGAGGTCACCGACCTCCTTCCTACTATGCTGGGCATTCACCCAGAAGGCTGGCACCTCACTGACAGAGGGGTCAACAACGGGCGAAGGTGGAAGGGTCTGGTACCATTGCCTCTTCTGCCAGTCTTAGAGGAAGATAATGTCCCTGTCCTGCACCATGTCATCCACCAGAATCTCAGGTGCTTGTCCACAAAGTGGGGCCCTAGTTTTATCCCCTCTGCCATGTCTATGGCAGTTTCGGATTGACAGTACAAGAGTATAATGACTTTTTAAAGATGGCCACTTTAACAGGGAGGCCAGAGCATTCTGGGACATCCAGGCAGTGGGCAGTTTTTATGACAAAAGGGAAAAAAACATCAGGTTAGTGTCAGATGACAGGAAGACCACGTGGGCAGGGAGGGTCGTTAATGAGGCAGATTGGGGATCGTATCATGAGAAAATGCACTTCACCTTGTGGAGAGTAATCCTCCATGAAACTCGACTAAAATGGAACTTGAGTATATCATAAGATGGTTTAGGTTTCTGTCTGTCTGAATCAAAATAGTGATGAAATATTGGGAGCAACAAACTTGGAGCAGAGAATTTTACAGGAGATTCAAATCCTTGAAATATGGGTAACACAATGTTCCAGACCGTTAAATGGAGCCGGGGAAAATCCCCTGCATTATAGTTACCCACATTATCCAATCCTCACTGGATGCAGGGATGATGCCGAAGGACAGGAGAACGGCGAATACCACAACTTTGTTTAATGTGGAGCAAGGGACTGACTGAATAGGTCGAGGCTGGAATTCTGAGACAGTGGATAAACGGTCACTGACGAAGTCTCAGGGACTCCAGGACAGTCGGTCTGGATTTGTGCAAGGAAGATCGTGTGTATTTAATCTGAATGTGTCGGTCTGAGGCAGGAACCTGCAACTGCATGTGACTTACTTGGATTTGACGAGAGACCCCACGGCAGGCTGCTTTAAAATATAATATGGGGTCCAGGTGAATGAAGCAAACAACCCAGAGAAGTGGAAGGGAAGGCATTTGGGGGCATCAATAATAGAGGGGAATGTACAATAAATGAGAGTATGGTCAGTGTGGGCAGATAAATGAAGGTAGCTAGAAACACCAATAATCTTGTTATTGTAGAAAATGGCATTATTTCCTGTCAGACAAAATACTCTTCAGAGCAGGAAGCTTATGCAGGAACTGTATAAATAATGATTTCAGTCGCAGCTTGGGGATTGTGTACAGTTCTGGTCACTCCATGACATGGAAGGATGGAATTTGACTGGAGAGGGTACAGAGCAGATTCTTCACCCTGTAACAGTGGAAGTGCAGTTATGAGGAAAGATTGGAATGGAGAATGCTGAGAGGAGATTTGATTGGGGTGCACATATTGTCAGGGGCCTGGGTAGAAAGGGAGAGAACATCTTGTTCCTGTTGGAGAGCTCAGTTACCAGTGGCGAATATTTAATCTAATTGGTTGAAATATCAGAAAAGTGGTGAGGAAAGTTGTTATTTCACCCAGAGTATGGTCGGGATCTGGGAGTCACACATGGAAGCGGAGTAGAGGCAGAGACTCTCAAACCATTTTAACAAGGTGCCGGGATCTACACCTGAAGGCCTTCACTGTCCGGGGAGACAGAACTAGGGCTTCAAACCCAATGCATACAGTGGACAGAGTCATCTCCTCTATACTGTGCTATTTTCTGAAGTTTTCAAAGGTTACCAATATCTGATAGATCAATACGCAGAGATGAGGGTGAGGGCATGGAGGATTGATTAGCATCACAATAATACTGATTCCCATCCTTTACACACAATGCTAATTCACTGTATTGGCCTATTTACCCTTCCTGTAGAAATGGGGAAAACCTTTGATTATCCAGGTCCGTCATGGTCACACTGCAGCCCCATCTCCATAATGACAGCTACATCTGACCTGGTTCACACTATTTAAAGCTACCATTTCACTGGCCTTGTTGAAAATTTCCCAGCTTCATTCTTGCCCCATTGAAGGCTGCCCGCAGTCAACTAATGTTTCTCACGCTCAATTATTGCATATCATTCTGTACCATCATCCTGAACGTTACAATAAAATGATCGGTATGCCCCAACACGTTCCCCTACTGACATTCGACCCACGTAATCCAGAAACACTTGGCCCTCGTGATCCTTCACCGCCAGCATCCCTGACTGTTGTCTGGAAACATTAAGTTTCTCAGTATAACTAATCTGGAGTATTGTCATCGCTATCAAATGATCCTGCATATTTATTCTCCATCATTTCTTTGGTTGCTGGCCGACAGACTGTACCTCAAAGTGTAATTGTATACTTGTTGTGTAGCTCCAGTCAATTTCCTTCTGTCCTTGGACGGATGTTCTTTCTCTTGGACTTCTTAACTAACGCTAATCTAAACCAATACTTCTACCTTCATCCTTTTCATTCCCTTCTAACATTTTGGAATTCTTTATATTCAGCAATATTTAACACCCAGTCCTGCCATTCCTTGATCCAGCTCTCGGTGATCAGTACATCTGATTTCCACACAGCAATCTGCATCTGGAACTCCCCACACTCCGAGTCTTCATGTCCATACAGAGTACCTTAGATTAAAGCTTTCTTTCTTACTCCATCCTCCACTGTTAAACTTGTTGTCGTAAATTAGTACCAACTATGTCTCCCATCATTTTGAGAATCCTAGTAGTCTCCTCTACTATTCCTTTTTGTATCCTAAGCACACACCAAGTTATTTTCAATCCCTGCCAAATACCCCGTATGAAATTCATTCCCGGCTCTGTCACGTTAGTCCATCCAGCTCGTACAGTTGCTGCCTTCCCCAGAACAAGTCCCAATGTCCCAGGAATCTGAAGCCCGTCCTGCTGCACCATCGTTCCAGTCACACTCTCATCTCGCTAAAACTCTGAGTCCTGTTCTCACTTGGACACGGAACTGCGAGTATACCAGGGATTGCTACATTTGCAGACTGGCTTGCTAACCATCCACCGAGCTCCCAAAATTCTGACACCCAGACCACTTCACCCTTCCTACCCTGATCATTCCTCCCAACATGGACGTGACCTTTGACTGCTCACTGTCCCCCAGACGAATGTCATGCAACCACAGTGACATTCTTAACCCCACTATCCTAGAATTACAGACACGCTGACACCTTCTTCACTTTCCTGTCTCCCCTGTGACTATTGCTCCTCCTTCCATCTCCCTCCCCTCCTGTACAGTCAGGCTGCTTGTAGGGCCACAGACATGGCTCTGACTGCCCTCCCTTGAGGAGTCTACACCTTCATCAGCTTCCATGACCCAATGGGAAACCGAATTGGGAGGGAGACACCAGGATATTCTTATATTCCCTGACTGTTTCTCTCCGATTGCCTAGTCCCCAGACCCTTCCTTCTCCCAGGCTGTCATGTCTGCAGGTGATCTGCTGTGTGTGTGTGCTATCCACCTAACTCTCAGCATCACAGATGCCCGATAGAGTCTCTAGTCACTGTCTGAACCCCAAGACCCAGTGTCCATCTAGGACACGAGCAGGGGCTATGACTTCCCAATGTAACAGAACACATTTTCCATCTGACAAACATGTCCTAAAATGCATTTTGTCTCGAGTTACTTAATTAATTACTAAGAATGAAGTTATGTCTTGCCATGTCTTAAAATGCAACATGTTTGGAGGAACTTAATTAATTACTTAAAATGAAGTTTACATTCTGGAAATAACAATATGGTTAAGTCCCTTATTCAACTGTGGCTTACTGAAGGTAATTTATTATATTGGCTCACAATTTCACTTCTCCCTCTTATTTCTGTTTCGAACCCTTATTTCAGAAGTTGAAAAAAATTGCTAACTTATAAAAATTACCTGATAGTCGCTAATAACGGTGTATTATCAGCCAATGAACTTACAGCCTTTTCTGTGATGGCTCTTGCACTTCTTTCAAACTCAGTGCAGGCAGGTCCCAGCAGCATAAAGTTATCTCTGTGACTCCCAGGAACTTGTAATCCTCCAGGTCCCACTCCACTCTGATCCCTCACAGGGTCACCGTCTCTGTGACTCCCAGGGACGTGTAATCCTCCAGCTCCACCTCCACTCCGCTCCCTCACAGGGTCACCGTCTCTGTGACTCCCAGGTACGTGTAATCCTCCAGCCCCACCTTCACTCTGCTCCCTCGCAGGGTCACCGTCTCTGTGACTCCCAAGCACGATTCTGCCTTGATCCTCAGTGCTGATTTATACCCTCCCACTTTGCTGCCTCTGTAACTCCCAGGTATGTTAGCCTCATGCTCCTGCTCCAAGTTGCTCCCTCACATGGTTATTCGGTGCTGATTTCGAGCCACCTGCTCTGCTGTTTCTCCAAGTCCAAGTCCCAGTCGGCCTCGATCCTCGTTGCTGATGTATATTCTCCGGCTCTGTGCTGCTCTCTCAGGTTCCCTCCCTTTGTGACTCCCAGGTAATGGTCGGCGTCAAGCCTCAGCTGAGATTTATAACATCCCATTCCGCATTGCTCTCTTACAGGATCGCTGTTGTGCCTGGAAGATAGTGGAAAACAGGACGATTAGACAGAGCAGAGGGTGTTACAGTGATTACGAGAGCTATATGGGATGGAACAGGTTATCTGGGGAGCTAGGCAGACTTGCAGCAACTTAAGAAGTTTACCGGAAGATACAGTGAGAGTTTCCGACATTGAAGAAGGCAAAGGAAATAGAGAGATTGTGGCTTGTTCATGACAGAGCTTTGCAGAGTCTAAAGGGCTTTTTCCGAGCTGCTTACAGAGATGTGTAGACTTCAACAAATGCAAATTGACATCCAGCAAGTATTGTCTTGTCCTGGAGACTTGGAGGAAGACTTGGATGTGACAGATTTGGATGTGACAGAGTGAGAAGACTTGCAGTAACTGGGGGGAATATAAACCTTTGGTGCACTGGTGGTTTTCAATGACCCTCAAGAAATGAGGAGGTGCAGAGAATGGTTGCATTCCAAATAGTGGGATTGTGGGGGCTGGAAGTCCTGAGATGATAAGGAGGAAGAAAATTGCCAATTTAGCACACGCAACCATTGTAATTACAGAGATTTAGGAAGGGAATCTGTGCTGTCATTGATGACAATTATATGGATAGTAACAGAAACTGAAGGAATTACAAATTTAAAAAGGGAGAGATTTTTGGTGATCAGAAGTTTAAAGAAGAATAAAGAAATTTTAGTGATCTCTAGCACAGATGGGAATGGAGGAGGTGAGATATTGTGAGGAACTGTCAGGTTTATATGGCTGGGAGGATGTCAGATATAATGGGGAGATTTGCATTGTCTGTATGCAGTTACAGACATGAGGAGTATTGTAGCGCCTGCTGGCGGGGAGACAGATAACAACAGTTCCAAGGGCTGGTGCAGTGGCTCAGGAAGGCAGCTCATTACCACCTTCTCAGGGACATCTCCAAATCAACAATAAATGCTGGCTCAGCCAACAAATCTCATGTTCATGAATGAATGAAGGATTAAAAGATCTACAAGCAGCACTGAAGTCACTCTGGAAGGCTCTTTCAACAGCACTTCACAAACCCGGAACCACCATAACCTGGAAGTACATTAGTTCCAGGTGCACGGGAACATCAGCATTTCCAAGGAGCCCTCCAAGGTACTCTCAATCCTCCCAGCGCTCTGTCTGTCCCTACTCCCAAAGGACTGCAGTGGGTCAGGAAGGCAGCTCATCACCAACTTCTCCAGGGAATTACTGATGGGAATGCAATGGTGAAACTCTGCTGTTTGCAGCCAGATAGAAAAATTAATCCAGCAGTTTGTGTGAAATGAAATTTACGTTTGAGAACAACATGATGAGCATGGAGAGAGGATTTGTCTGATTGGCACAAGACAGAGAGTGTGAAGAAAGTGGTCTTTTTCACGATGGGAACTGGTGATGAGGGGAGCACCGCAGGTGTCAGTGTTGGTATTACACTCTACACATAGAGTCATAGAGAGATATACAGCATGGAAACAGACCCTTCGGACCAACCCATCCATGGCGATATGATATCCCAACCCAATCTAGTCCCACCAGCCAGCGTCCGGCCCATATTCCTTCAAACCCTTCCTATTCATATACACATCGAAATGCCTCTTAAATGTTTCAATTGTACCTGCCTCCACCACATCCTCTGGCAGCTCATTGCATACACGTACCACCCACTGCGTGAGAAAATTGCCCCTTAGGTCTCTTTTATATCTTTCCTATCTCACTCTAAACCTATGTCCTCTAGTTCTGGATTCCCCGACCCCAGGGAAAAGTCTTTGTCTATTTACCCTATTCATGCCCCTCATAATTTTGTAAACCACTATAAGGTCACCCGCAGCTTCCGACGCTCCAGGGAATGCAGCCCCAGCCTGCTCAGCCTCTCCCTGTAGCTCAGATCCTCCAACCCTGGCAACATCCTTGTATATCTTTTCTGAACCTTTTCAAGTTTCGCAACATCTTTCCGATAGGAAGGAGACCAAAATTGCACGAAATATTCCTTTGGTGGCCAAACCAATGTCTTGAACAGCCGCAACATGACCTCCCAACTCCTGTACACAATACTCTGACCCATAAAGGCAAGCATACCAAACGCTTTCTGCACTATCCTATCTACCTGCGACTCCACTTTCAAGGAGCTATGAACCTGCACTCCAAGGTCTCTTTGTTCAGCAACACTCCTTTGGATCTTACCATTAAGTGGTATAAGTCCTGCTAATATTTGCTTTCCTAAAATGCAGCATGTCGCATTTATCTGAAATAAACTCCGTCTGCCACTTCTCAGCCCATTGGTCCATCTGGTCCAAATCCTGTTGTAATTTGAGGTAACCCTCTTCGCTGTCCACTACACCTCCAATTTTGGTGTCATCTGCAAACTTACTAAATGTACCTCTTATGCTCGCATCCAAATCATTTATGTCAATGACAAAAACATAGAGGTCCCAGCACCGATCCTGTGGCAATCCACTGGTCACAGGCCTTCAGTCTGAAAAACAACCGTCTACCACCACCCCTGTCTTCTACCGTTGAGCCAGTTCTGTATCCAAATGGCTAGTTCTCCCTGTATTCCGTGAGATCTAACCTTGCTAATCAGTCTCCCATGGGAAACCTTGTCGAACGCCTTACTCAAGTCCATATAGATCACATTTACTGCTCTTTCCTCATCAATCTTCTTTGTTACTTTTTCAAAAAACTCAATCAAGTTTGTGAGACATGATTTCCCACGCACAAAGCCATGTTGACTCTCTCGAATTCGTCCTTGCCTTTCCAAATACATGTACATCCTGTCCCTCAGGATTCACTCCAACAACTTGCCCACCACCATTAAGAGTCTGGACAAAAGATGTGAAGGGGTACGAGTAATAAGTTTCCAAGGAAGATCCCAGGGATGAAATTCGTATCATTTGAGGAGCAGGTGAAGTCTCTGGGTCTGTGCTTGATGAAGTTTCAGAGGTGGCGGCAGAATCTCATTCAAACTTACAGATTAACGCGGGGGGGGGGGGTGCTGGATGGAGTGGACGTGGGCAAGATGTTTCCATGAGCAGGAGAGACTCGGGGCCAAGGGCACAGCTTCAGAGTGAAGGGACGACCCTTTAGAATAGAGATGTGGAGGTATTTATTCAGCCAGAAGGTGATGGATCTGTGGAACTCACTGCTTCATGGGTCTGTCTTTCCGAAGTGATTAAACGTGTCTAACTCAGAGATAGCTAAGTTCTTGATAAGTAAGGAGATCAAGGGTAATAGGGAGTAAGTGAGAGAATAGGGTTGAGAAACAATTCAGCCATAATCAAATAGTCGAATAGACCCGATGGACCGATTGGCCTAATTCTGCACCTATACATGATGAACTTATAGACTGCGCTTTTTCGATAGGTTTCTAAGTGTGCACTTAGCATTTTGGCATGTCGTTTACCATACATTCCAGCGCCTTCCTGATTATTGCTGTCACCTCTTGGTTGAAGATCAACTGCAGAAAGCTACACCACAGAGTAACGTGGGAACCCTTGTGTCTAACTCTCAGAAAGGTAGCATACAGGGCCAGCAGGTCATAGAAAAGGCAAATGGAATGCTGGCATTGATTCCAAAGGGAATGGAGAATAAAAATAGGGAAGGCTTGTAAAAATTATAGATGACTCCAGTTATTCCCACACCGAGAACATTGTAAACAGGTTTGGTCCCCTACCTGGAGGGAAAATGTCCTTGCATTGGAGGCAGCCCAGAGAAGGTTCACCAGGCTGTTCTTCAAAATGGAGGGACATTGATGAGAAGAGGTGGAGAAGTTTGAACTTGCAGTCGTTAAATTTTAGAACATGAGGCACAAGTATTCATAAACACAAGAACCAAATTCTTGTGTTTTTGCAGATTCGGTACTGAGACATTGTTTTCCTGATCAGGGATCTGTAACCGGAGATAAAGGGGAATACAGACACCAGAGAAACTAACAGAGAAAAGCTGGGTTGGAGAGACTGCAGGATGTTACACAGTTCGGGTGATTGGAGATCACTGTTAGTAGTTTGAGATCAGATAGGTTGTCGGCCTGAAAGATATCAAGGAGAGATACAAGGTTATCAGTCCTGAGAAAGTTACAGAGATCGGGAGGAATGAAAGGACTAAAGATTAAACAGATAGAGTGGTTGTTGGAGTTCAGGAGATACAGAGACTGGAACGTGTGTAGGGACTAGAGATTACATAGATATCCGTGGTAGCTGGAGCTACAGAAGGTTTTAGAGAAAGGGATGGTGTTTGACACTGGAGATTAGACAGATTGGAGTGGTATTTGGAGCTACCTGAATTTATAGAGAAAGGGAGGATTGGAGGCACTGGAGATAAAATAGATGGGGTGGTAGTTGAAGCTGCAGGAGGTTATACAGACCGGAATGATTATTGGTGCTGGAGATTACAGTGACATGCACAACAGTTGGAGCTGCAGGAGCGAGTGAAATAGGAAGGGTTGAAGGGCTGAATCAGTTCACACACCAATGGAAAAGTGGAGGGATTGGAGGAGCCAGAGATACTGAGCGTTGTAGGGCTACAGGAGTTCAGAGAGCTAGTGAGAACCGTGAAGGCAGGTTTGAAGAATTCCCATCAGTTAACAAACATTTGTAGTGCTGTTCTGGAGGAGGTTACAGAAATCAACAGGATTCCAGATACTGGAAGATTTTACAAAGACAGTGAGCTGTAGTATTTGAGGAGGTTACAGCGACAGGATGCGTTGAGGAGTTGGAGGCTGCTACAGGTGTTAAACATGCTGCAAGGGATCAATAACCTTACATTGATCAGGGGGATTGGAAGCTCTGGAGATAAGGAATGAGAATTCAGTAACTGAAGAATATCACAGAGATGTGGAGTAACATATGAGTTTGAGGAGTTATGACATGAGATGAGCTGTATTCAATGGAGTTAGGAAAGCTGCAGGGAGATCTGAAGGGACCACAGGTGATCAAAATGACAGTGAGGCTTCTCAGTGTAGGATTGGGACAGTTCATGCAGGCAGGGAGTATTTTATGGAATTGTGCTATTTGCAGAGATTAAGAGAGTTGTATAGAATTGAGGAATGAACAGAGATATGGAAGGCTGTAGTTAATGAAAACATTTGTTTATGTCGGATGCTGAGGTTCTGGAAATCATATGTACCGGAAAGTTGAACAATCTGTCAGAGCTTACAGCAAAAAGGCCTGGAGACACTAAGACAGATAGGGATCATTGGACACATTGGAGAAGGTTTCTGCTTTAGGGATGGTTGTAGGGGAATGTAACGTTTACATCAATAAGTGTGTACGAGTTGGAGAAGGATATGGATATGATTAGATTGGTGGGGAGACTGGATGAGCTTAAATTGACAGGGTGGGTGATAGTGACGGAAAGATGTTACATAGATAGCCAGTCTTGTAGAAACTGATCGGGAGAGTGACAAGCATTGGAGTTGGTTCTACAGCTTGGGGGTGTTGCAGGGACCTGAGAGGATTACGCAGACAGGGAGGATTGTAGGATGTCCACATTTTCAGAGTGTTCCAGGACTGGAAAAGGTTACACAGCTAAGGAGGGATATTGGAGCTGTGGTGAGAGAGAAACGTTTCAGGTTGTCAGGTGTATGTTGATTTTAACGAATATAGAGGACCTTTAAAGAAATAGTTTTATGCTAAGAAATAACTTTGAGTACTGTAGCTTGACCACAAGAGAAGTAGGAAGGGCATTTCGCAATAAGCTTATAGTTTGTAGGTCCGCTTTTTGGACTATCAAAATAGTACTTTGTACACCCCAGTCCAACACTGGCATCTCCGAATCATTAGTTGAAATCAATGTTGAGTAAAGTAGCATTTCTTTGAAAACTCCAATTTCACATTTCTGTCAATTATTATATGAAAAGCTGCAAATATTCCCCAGGTGAATATCCATCTGTGGATACAGAAAGAGAGGTGAAATTTTAGCTTAATGACTTTTTTCAAATCGCTCAACCTGCACAGGATTACATTCTGGGAAAGCCTGTTTAACTCATTTCATATCATTCCATTTCCCGCAAACACGCACAACTCATTATCCAATCGAAAGTATTAGATTTATCTCTTTGGGGAGTTTGAATGTTGTCAGTTAATCTGGCAAAGGCATAACAAGTAGTTTTGCTGTTGGGCGGAGCAGAGGGTGCAAACTGGGATAAGGTCGAGTCTTGTCACAGGATTTTTCAAGCGGAGATCAGTGAGTATTAAATGGACTCACTCTCCTTTCGAGTGATTGTGACCAAATGTTCAAGGCAACAGATGGCAATGATAATGATGTTTTACATCTACAATCCAAATCTTACTCACTAGAGGCACCATAGTATTACAGATCAGATGAGCGGAGTAGATGATGATCCTTATGCAAAGCTGAGACAGTGAAAGAATTAATCCCATGCTGTTGATCTCACTTTTCTCATAACGAGTTAGTCAGAGGACTGAGCTAACCGACTTCCATTCAATGCAGAGCTCAACCAAACAGCTCAGTGTATTTACAATATATAATATTTCACGTAGAATAAGCTGCAACACCTATCAACTCCAGCAGCTCTTCTTATACTTAACATTTTCAGGTGCAGGTATTATGCAATTTATTTCCGATGCATCCACTTCGAGAGTATGTCCCTTTTGCTTCGCCATCCAGGTTGCCCAGAATCTCTGTCGCTGTTAAATTCAGTCCCTGTGTGTCTGCACACAACTTTTGAAATATAATGGAATCAGCTCCTAAAATGTTTTAATTTCTGAAAATTCATCTCCGATTTTAATAATTCTCAGAATATAAAAAAAAAACTGCTCCAAACTTCATCATTCCCCGTTGGTTTTGAGGCTCCAACCTTTAGTTTCCACTCACATAAACGAAGGAATTTAACTCGGATTTACTCTTACAATGTCACATCACCTGGATAACCTCCCTTCAGACACAACTAAGTCTTTCCTGATTTCTCCCGCATGATTCTTTATCTGTCCCACCTGCCCATTAAATCTGCTCTTTCCTTTTCTAGTGGTGTTATCTCAAAGTAAGCTTCATGTCTGACTTTGTAACAAGTGAACTCTGACTGTGTCCTTCCTAACGTCTTTATATTCTAGTAAACCCTACCGTGTCATTCACCATGCCTTTATATCCCAGTAAATTTCAAGCTGAGAAAGAATGCTGGTTCCAATGCAACGCACGAAAACTCACCACTAAGCTGTGCAATCTTATTACCAACACAGGAAAGGTGGAAACAATTTCAATTACAGTTGAATCGATTGGCTGCAGCAGCATTGGGGCAAATCCCAGTCACATACGTGACTGTTGTTCTTATATTTATTTCTTCTCTACGTGTGCTGAAGTAACACAGTGAGAGATCAATTACTATTGTCAGACATAAATGTAGGAGCGTATTAAATACTGAAGTTGTGAGATCCGAGCAGTTTTTATTAACATAGACCATTCACTGTTCGAATCCCAGGCCCAGGAACTTGACAGAGAGCGAATTTGAGCGAAAGTCGAGCCAGGGCGTTTACCCCATGACGTAACACGAGTTTCTGCAGTTGCTTTGTTGTTCACCTCATTTGTGTGTCTTGCATCATTGAGGATTTTGAAGTTGTGCCCTCTATTCAAAAGGCCCGTGCTTTTGCAACATTGTACAAAAAATGCAGTACAATAACAGCCGATGCTGATTCAGTCTGCTTATCCAGATATTGACCCCTGGAAACAGCACTGTGCACTCTCCTCTAGTCTGGAAAACAACTTCCTCATGGATAATGTTATATTCTCGCTCTCATGGCTCTTTTCATTCCAACGGCTTCTGTTTTTCACGGAATCCGATTCAATCGATCTTGTCATTGTGTCATTTCTTTCCATGTGGTCAGATCTTGTGAACAGAATATCACAGTGGGTGTGCCCTGGGCCCATAACCCAGAAGTCAGACCATACTTAGGGAACCGTTTTCTGCTCTTGATCATTTCATGAACACCAGGGAGAAATATCTATGCTTTTCAAAATTTAATTACCCGTTTTAAGAAGCGGTTCCTGGTTCCTGCTTTTGTTGCCACACGGACCAAGATTGCAAATGCTGGAACCAGTCGGGACTGTCCGCTCTCCAACATCCAATTTATCCCCAGCTTGTGTTAAGATGATGGTCTGAATCGCTTGCTTCTCTTTCCTGTCACTCTAGGATGATGTGAGCTGCGAAATCTTTGATGTGAACTGTAGGCAACGTGGAAGAATGTATACACATTAGCTGCGTGAGCGACGGGACTCGCTGCAGTAACATCCCATGCTGATTCAGACAGCAGAAGCCTTCCTGTGACTTCGAGAAGCACAGGCACTGCTCCCGAATAATGGGGAGAGATTCACTCTTTCCTCTCAGTTCTGCATTTTCTATCTGCCTCAGATGGCATTATTTGGACAAGGGTTCCCAAAAGAAAATGATTTCTTGTGCATGCACGATCTCCCTTTTCTACACCTTTCCAGAATTTCCATACTTCCCACTCCCGCCAGACCCCCTATCCCTCTCCACAAACCCGTGTTTGATAGGGAGCTGAAGACCGCGTTCAAGCTGCTCTCCACCAACACTGCGTGACAATGGAAGATGAGTGCGTCCAGTTATCAAGGAAGATCGCCCTGTTCTGGGAAAGCAGCAAGCAGAGCCTCCTGGGAGAAGCGAGTCAAAATGGAAAGGTGCTGTTATTAAAACTCTGTGCTTCTTTCACTCTGAAACAGCAGAAATAGCCTTAGTTAACCAAAACACTCACCTGAGTTATGGTTACCACGTCTGGCGCCGTTCTCGCTCGTTTGTCTCGGGTGTGATATTGCTTCAGACAGGTGACATACGTGCGAAAAGTCGCGGGTTCACATTGCGGATGAGCCTTGGAATTTTGCACACTACTTCATTTTTGACTGAGAAGATATGATTTCGATGAGATCGGTTTCAGATAAAGATTCCAAAGCTTGAAATCACAGACAAGCAAGTTCAAGAACCGCTTCTTCTCGGCCGTTGCTGCTCTGAGAAATGGATTGTCTAACTTGAAATAATGCTGATCTTGCCAAGGCGGATTTTGCTGAGCGCACGTCCTATACGGAGTAACCTGAATTCCTGAGTCTGGTCAAATTTTGCTTTTCTCACGATCTGATCTGCACGTCCTTTATTACTCTGATCCGCCTTTCTCAATCGCAAACAACGCTTTCCACTGTACTTAGGTCCATGTGACAATCAATCAATCAAAATACCGTCATTTCCTCATTGCGTGGAGCCAGCAGAGCGAAGGTGGGCTGCATGGCCTCAGTCTGCAGTGTGACACATTTTGTAATTCTGATTGCATTTGCAATTAAAACAGCAGAATTTGGGAAGTTACAGAGTGGTTATATTGACACAGCCGGGACACATCTGTGCCACAGTGTATCACACAATAACAGTGAAGATCCTTTGACGTCATCCTCGAAGGTACATGCTACAAAAACCTGAAGACTGCGTGAAACTGCTGTGGTCAGCGATAACAGAGCGGCCCAGAGGGATCGTGGTGGGCGCATAATCCCGAAATTAATGAATGAAAAGCATCCTCTGCTCGTTGACAATTCCAGCTTTCAGCATGTGTACTGCCACCGCCAGTGTTTCGCTATAACAGTGCTCCGTTCTTCGCATTACATATTGATGCGTCCTTACACTGAATGGTATCTGAAATAGATACACCCGCCAAATTTATACATTTGAGGAAACACACGTTTGAAGTTATGGATTTTTTTTGCTGTTCTCTGTTGTTGTGTTATGACCTGATTCGCAAAGTCACTTGACTGAGCTGGGAATACACTGGCGAAGGTGAGAGAAATCAGTTGTGGTGTGGACCATGCCCCTGACGCCTTGCAGTTATTCCCCACGCTGTGTCACAAAGCAGGGTCCTCCGGTGAAATGAACAGCCGTGAATGACATGTGGAACAGTATGTTGGAGACAGCATTTTGACACAGACACTGTTTCCTATTATTAGAACAAGCACAATTGATGATGAATAACCTCAGAGAGAAGCAAGCGATGGAGATTTGCCGTGGACTCGATGGGCCGAACGGCTTCTGTCGGCACGTGAATGACGTCATACGTCTCTGCTGTCCCTCTCCCTGCCTCTGTGACAGAGTGGCTGAGGGAGAAATATTGGCTCGTACTTAATCCTCCCTTCCGCTTTGGACTGCCTGCAGCCCCGTAGCTCCTGGCTGTGGGGATGGTTCACAGTGAGTGAGGTTTCATTTGGAGTCGCTTCATCTGGGACAGTTGGGACTCAGATGTTAACTGATGCCCGATTGCAGCAAAAAAGCCGACGCCTCTGAAACAAAAACCTTTCTGCAGGATAGTTCTGCGATTCTGAACATCAAATGGGCAGCACAGAAATGCACTTATTTGAATTTTACTGAGGGACGAGAGTCCACAGCCCATTTCTCTCTTTCCCACCAGCTCAGCATCTTTCTCTCTCTCTCTCTCAAATCAATGATATTTGGAGGAAGTTCGCAATCAAAGTTGCTAAGTTCCAGCGGCGCTCTTGCACCTAGCTGTGCCCGTGAGACGAAGCTTCAGAGCATATCCGCTTTTACATCCCGTCATAATGCCTGCAAGTGGAGGGAAATGGCTGAATACTCTGCCAATAGAGACAGCTCAGTCCACGGGGATGGGATATATAGCACCGTCCCGCATGGGGACATTCTGCAGATCAGACACAGTGCACTTTATTATTCAGATCATACCAGAATGAGAGCGCGCGAGAAGGCCAATCGGTCACTCGTAACTGTGCCAACTCGGGAGTTGCAAAAGATTGTTGAAATTGGAAAGTGGATTTGTTCACGTTTCAAGTGTTTCCGTGAAGCAGGAAGCAGAAGAAGATACACAGTGAAGCGATTGAGATCTGAGTACAGGAGCAGCAAATAAGTTGTACAGCGCAGAGGAGAGCTTTGAAGTATTGAATTCTGATTGATGGGACGATCATGCTCTCTATAGGCCGCGCTGCTACAGAAGAAACTATGTCAGTGTCTCTTAGCATTGTGATGTCGCAGGCAAACGTCGCTGTTACACTGCAGGAAATTCCTTTTTCCAATGTGAGGGCAGTCCATATGTAAAATAGCTTATATACCGAACCCTTTCACAAAAATAACTCCACCGCACCTCAGTGTGTTGTATTGTCTCCTTTCCACTTTACCTGTCATTGTGCCTGCACTGAAGTTGATTTTCTCCTGCTGCGTGTCTTTTACAGTCTGGGTGATGTGATGCAGTTGTACTGACCCATCTTCTGACAGAATTTTCCACTTCAGCCCGCCCTAACTTCGCTATTTGATACCATTCCCGTTGTTTAGGTATTAACCGCTCGTCTCAGATCCAGTCGGTCCTCACCCAAAATAAATGGAAAACTCAGTCACACTGTGATCACTGCAATCGAGGGATATCTTCACTCTAAGGTCATTGATAAATCTAAGGATAAAGTTAGGACTGCAGATGCTGGAGATCCGAGTTGGTCGTGTGATGCTGGAAAAGCACAGCAGATCAGGTAGCATCCGAGGAGCAGGAGAATTCGGGTTTCAGGCTTAAGCCCTTCATCTGGAATAAGGCTTGTGAGTCGGGCTGAGAGATAAATGGAAGGGGTGTGGGGCTGAGTGGAAATAGGTGGAAAGCAATAGATGGATGAATAGGAGGGAGAAGATAATAAGTCAGAAGTGGCAGTGATGGAATGGGTGGAGAGGGCGGTAGCGAGTTGAAGGCTTGTGCTTGGGGGAGGGGAAATGAAGAAACTGTTCGAATTCACATTTATCCCGTGTGCTGTTAGGGTCCCAAGCCGGAATGTGTGGCGTTCCTCCTCCAGGCGTTGGGTGGTAACGGTTTGGCAGTGGAGGAGGTCCAGGACCTGTATGTCTTTGACGGGGTATGTGGGGGAGTTGAAGTGTTCAGCCACGGGACAGTGAAGTTGGTGGTGGGGGGGGGGGGGGGGGGTGCTGTGTCCCAGAGATGTTCTCTGAAATGATCTGCAAGAAGGTTTCCTGTCTCCCTGATGTCGAGGAGACCACACTGGGCGCAACGGATTCAGTCGATGACATTGGTAGCTGTACAGGTGAATTTCTAACGGATGTGGAATGATCCATTCTGGCCTTGGCTGAGATGAGGGGAGTGGTGTGGGTGCTAGTTTCACCTTTCCTTTGGTGGCAATGAAAGGTGCCAGAAGAGGGTTGTGGGCTGGTGGGGTGATGTGTGGACCTGAAGAGGGGGTCGTGGAGGGAATGATCTTTACGGAATGCTGGCAGGACTAGGTAGCAAAATATATCTCTGGCGGTGGTGTCTGTTTGGAGGTGGCATCAGTGGCAGAATATGATGCGTTTATGCGGAGTTTGATGGGGTGTAAGGTGGTTTTATGGAGCACCAGGTGGTTCTGTCCTTGTTGCGTTGAGAGGCGTGGCTTCAAGGGTGGTGATGTGCGAAATGGAGGTGATGAACTCGAGGGCGCTGTCAACCACGTGGGAAGCCAATTTGTGATCGTGGAAGAAGGAGACCAACTGGCTCTTTCTGAGGTGTAATTGGTCATCCTGGGAACAGATGTGGTGGACGTGGAGGAATTGGGAATAAGGAATGGCGTTTTTACACGAGATAGGAGATGTAGTCTAGATACGTGTGGGAGTCGGTTGGCTTGTAGTATAAGTCTGTAATTAGTCAGTCGCCAAAGTCGCTGATGGAGAGGTCCAGGAAGGTGAGGGAAGTTGTCAAGATGATCTGGATAATTTTGAGGTCGGAGTGGAAGGTTTTGGTAAAGTTGGTGAGCTATTCAACCTCCTCGTTGGAGCACCAAGTGGCGCCAAATATTCATCAATGTAGCAGAGGAACAGGTGGAGGATGGTGCCTGTGTAATTGCGAAAGATGGATAATTCTGCGTATCTGACAAACAGGCAGGCATAGCTAGGTCCTATGCGGGTGCCCATGGCTAACAGTGGGAGAATTGGAAAGAGAAGTTGTTGATTGTGAGGACCAGTTCAGCCAGGTGGATGAGGATGTCGGTGGAAGGGTACTGGTTGGGATGGTGTGAGATTATAAATGGAAGGCTTGCAGACCTCTGTCATGGCAGATGGATTTGTACAGGAACTGGATGTCCATGGTGAAGATGACGCGTTGAGGGCCAGGGAAACGAAATTCCTGGAGGAGGCGAAGTGCATAGGGGTGTCACGAATGTAAGTGGGCATTTCATGAACTGGGGAGAGAGGATTGTGTCGATGTAGGAAGAGATTATTCGGATAGGACAGGCGCAGAATGAGACAATAGGTCGACTGGGGCAGTCAGGTTTGTGAATCTTAGGAAGGAGGTAGAATCGGGGGGTGCACGGTTCACGGACAATGAGGTTGAAGGTTGTGGATGAGAGATGCCCAGAGATGATGAGATTATGGATGGTCTGGGAGATGATGGTTTGGTGAGGCGAGGAGAGTTTGTGATCGTGGTCTGTAGGATGAGGTGCCTGCGAGTTGGCACCTGGCTTCAGCTTTGTTCCTCTGCCCGATTCACAAGCCTAATTCCTGATGAATGGCTTATGCCTAAATCGTCCATTCTCCTGCTCCTCGGATGTTGCCTGACCTGCTGTGCTTTTCCAGTACAACACTCTCCACTCATTCATTATTACTGTCTCATTTTACATTACCAGGTCGATGCTGTCTGTTTGATTCTATTGAGCACTGTTCTCATGAACTGCGACAAAATCTGCCAATCTGAAACAAAAACAGAAATTGCTGTAAAATCACAGGTGTGCTGGCAGCATCTGTGCAGATGAATCACAGTTAACTTTTCACATCCATTGGGTCCGCCTCTCCTCAGATGCTGCCAGACGTCCTGAAATATTCCAGCAACGTCTGTTTTTGTTTGATTTTCAACATCAGCAACTTTTTCGTTTTTGTTTTCTTATTTTCTGCCAATATGATTTGGCTAAAGATTACGTTAAATGTTTTAACTATGACTGCGATGGAATGGCCAGATTCCACCAGCCTGCTACTTTTATTTGGTTCACGTGATCAGTGCCTTTCCACTTGGTCACCGCACCCTACGGCTGCACTGCATATAAACTGACAAAATGTTGGCATTCTCTCGGATTGGTAATCAACAGCGAGATTGATTGAAATTATTGAAAACTTAAGATAAACTGATAAAATACAGGATATAAAACGGGAAACTGAAAGGGAAAGAGAGAACAGCGAATGATAATTTTTGACAAAACTGAAATATAAATGCTCAAGATTCAGAAAGTGCTTTCATCCACAAACATACCATAATATGGAATGTACTTTTTGGGACAACGAATGCAAGCAGATTGCAAAATCTTCGTTTTAAAGTCTTGCTGCAACTGTTTTGGTTTTAATGAACGCACACGTGGGATTCAGTCCTGTAATGATCTCCTAAAATGGAAAAGGAAACCTTGCCTTCGAGGATACGTGGGGAATGTTCACTGATTCATCCCAGTAATGGCAGGACTGTCGTCTGGAAGCATATTAGTAAAATCTTTCAATGTTCCATGGCGTTTCGAATGAGTGGTGAAGGGAATGTCTCCATTCACAAATTAATCATTCAGTAGAATTCAATACAGGGACCCATGAAATGATGAACAAATTGAACAAGAACACGGACATACCATACACAATAGCTACGACAATTACTATGTGAAAACTGTTGATTTCAGATCCACGGTGGCCTTTGGTGATATCATTTACTGTCCAGAACCAGTCTGCACTGGAATGACGGGAGACACACTATGAAGTATTTGAACTTCAGTCACCTTTAGAAATAGGTGAGACTGACTCAGGACACGGGGACTTAGAGATGTTGGCCTTACAAACCTTTCAGACATTCCGTGGAAGAATAAAGGAAGTGATAGATAATTTTCGTCTCCATGGAGACGATGTTCATGAACTGGATAGATAGTAATTTTCCTTATTGGAGTTTACAAATAGAGACGTCATATTTAAAAAGCAAAGAGTTCATAGTATAACTGTAAAATCTTTAGGTCACACTAAGTGGGAATATTGTGTGTAATTCTTGTCCTCATTCTCCACCAAAACCATTTAAGGAAGTTAGAAAGGGCACAGACATTGTTTCCTGGATAGCAAGATATTAGAAAGCCAAGTGAGGTTCTTTACTGAGACATAAAAATATCAGAAAAGATACAACCGGTTTCATCGGGATGATAGAAAGAATGAAGGAGTTTATTCACGAGATTTGGAAATGCTGGAGCAGAAACACGCAAGTTTGAAGTAAACAAATGAGATTTTCACATAATGTGAGGTTTGAATGACTAAATCGGGGAAAGTCCTTCTTTCGAGTGAATCAATAACTTTCGTTAGAGCTTGAAAACCATTAGTGAATGATTAAGAAAAATTTGGATGAGAGTTTCTTCCACTCAATAGAGTTATTTAAATCGTGAACGATTTTCCAGAAATAAAACGTAGAAACTGATTTCAGAGTGTTGTTTTCAAAGATACACGAACAAACATACAAGGGGAGAATTTACCACTGAGTGAAAGTCAGTGTGGTAGCGTAACAATTTCGAATTTGTTGACTTCGGACACAAAGACATTTCATGAACACGTACAACTGAATAAGATTGAGTATAAAAAGTTCATGGATTGGTAAGGTGTGGCGTATTATTCAAGGTGAAACTCTGTAAATAGAGCTGATGTCGTAAAATAACTGCAGACAGAAGTTATATCCTAATGAGTAGGAATTGAATTGTCACTTGGACACGTAACACCTACTTTAAAGATTTGACCACATTCACATGATGGTATGTACATTTCGTACATTCGTAACTCCACCCAAGGAATCCACCAAGAAGACGCTGTCCTTTTGTATTGTTAACCCTCTGTACATCTCTGCAGCACGCCATTGAAGATAAAATATGCTCAGACCAAAATTCAGTTCAATACAATATTCAAACGGTCCTATGTGAATTTTTTTTATTATTGTAATAACCTTAGTGAGTTTGCAACAAACTGTGTAACATAAAACCAGTTCAATATCTATTTTCCCGGAATTTAACGCAGTGCACATGGGAAACGTTATCTACCTACTGAAAAATCACCTTTGGATCTCTCTCCACATATGTCTCTTCACGTTTTAAATACTTGCAGTATGTTTGTTGATCAAGGAGTCATTATCCAGAAAGGTCGTTTCTCAATCCACAAACACGGGTATCTTCCCATAAACTTGGCTTTGTTCAATATCCCCTTCTATCCGTACCCCTCAACACGACGACAACTTGAAACTGCTCCATGTGAGGCTCAACCGTAAAACTTAAGCACAGCACAGCCCACTATACTGGCACAGAGATACCGTGCACTGGTCACCTTCAGCACAGGAGCAACACATTACCTCCACATTCCTGGTTTTACCTTAACGTTTGGGAAACCGAGTTTCTCTGATTCCATGGCGAGTAACGGGGATTATATAGAACATAGAACATAGAAGAATACAGCGCAGTACAGGCCCTTTGGCCCTCGATGTTGCGCCGATCCAAGCCCACCTAACCTATACTAACCCACTATCCTCCATATACCTATCCAATGCCCGCTTAAATGCCCATAAAGAGGGAGAGTCCACCACTGCTACTGGCAGGGCATTCCATGAACTTACGACTCGCTGAGTGAAGAACCTACCCCTAACTTCAGTCCTATATCTACCCCCCTTAATTTAAAGCTATGCCCCCTTGTAATACCCGACTCCATACGCGGGAAAAGGTTCACACTGTCAACCCTATCTAACCCCCTAATCATCTTGTACATCTCAATCAAGTCACACCTAAACCTTCTTTTCTCTAATGAAAACAGCCCCAAGTGTCTCAGTCTTTCCTCATACGATCTTCCTTCCATACCAGGCAACATCCTGGTAAACCTCCTCTGCACCCGTTCCAGTGCCTCCACATCCTTCCTATAATATGGCGACCAAAACTGCACACAATACTCCAGATGCGGCCGCACCAGAGTCTTATACAATTGCATCATGACCTCAGGACTCCGGAACTCAAGTCCTCTACCAATAAAAGCCAGTACGCCATATGCCTTCCTCACCGCACTATTTACCTGGGTGGCAACTTTCAGAGATCTGTGTACATGGACACCAAGATCACTCTGCTCATCCACACTACCAAGTATCCGACCATTAGCCCAGTACCCCATCTTTTTGTTATTCTTCCCAAAGTGAATCACCTCACACTTAGCTACATTGAATTCCATTTGCCACCTTTCTGCCCAGCTCTGCAGCTTCTCTATATCCTGCTGTAACCTGCCACATCCTTCCTCACTGTCAACAACTCCTCCGACTTTCGTATCATCCGCAAACTTGCTCACCCAACCTTCTAACCCCTCTTCCAGGTCATTTATAAAAATGACAAACAGAAACATACATTACACCAATTTCCCGCCCTATTCCCTGAACCTTTTGTTTTCTAGAAATCTATCAAACTCAGTCTTCAACACGCAGTCCTCGATGGAACCACCACAGCGTCTGGGAATATCGAATTTAAAGATTCAGCTAATTCTGAATTCCCACATACCTGCTATCGCGCGCCTAATATTCCTGTTGTGCATCTGCTACTCTTCCTAACATCTCCTCTGTCACTGTAATTATTGCTGTTTTTAAACGCGTGTGTCTGCATGACTCAGTGATGGTTTGAATGTTAAAATATTCTGCATTGTGGCCTCAGTAAGCTCGTTCGAATCCGAATCACTGCATTTCACTCCTTGTGACTCATGCTGAAGAAACACAGAAAGGAATTAGTTGATTTTACATGAAAGCATTCTCAGAGATTATCATTTTTTTCTCATCAAACCCCTCTCTCTCACATCTCTGCGAGTCATATATCAGGATTGAGACTCACCCCTTCTCGGAGAATTCCCTCCCTCCCGCAATCACTTAACTCCTTTAAGTTCCCCCTCCCATTTCCCTTACAATCACTTTCACATTGATCTCGTTCAGCCTGTGCTGCTGCGCTCACTGTTTCTGGGTGACCATGCCCAAGTCTCACCATCGGGACCTTCAAACCAGTTGATCCATTTTGATGCCGCGGTTGTGAGATCAATCCTCATGTCGCAGCTATTACTGACATGGATCAGCGATTATTGAAACATCAGGCTCAGGAAAAGGGCACAGGGCAGCATTGAGGAAAAGAAACTTTATTCTAAAAAACATCAGTTTCTGTGTACTTTTGCATCATTTATTTTACTTGTTCATTCAGCTCTAGCGAGACTGTTGTATGTAGTTATGCAATTCACATTATAGCAGGGATGTGACAGCGCTGGAAACGATGCAGGGGAGATTCGCCAGGAGATTGTCTGGGCTGAAGAAGAGAGAGTGGACAAGTTGGAGTTTTTTTACTTAGAGCAGAGGAGATTGGGTGGGGCGGGGGGGGGGGGTGGCGGCGTGATTATGATGTACAAAGCACTGAGGGATATGAATAGCGTAGACTGAAATAAATGTTTTACTTTGATAGAGCTTTCGATCACGGGAGGGGGGTGGGGGGGGGGGCGGGCACCGATTTCAGGTCAGAGGCGGAAAGATTATAGTGAATGCGTGGAAAAACGTTTTCAAACAGTGGGTGGTTGAAATCTCGAACACAGTGTATGCAAGACTCGGAGAGGCAGAAATCCACATAACTTTCTGAAGTATTCAGATGTGAATTTGTGATGCCAAGACATACAAGGCTATGGGTCAAGTGACTTTAAAAAGGAGTTAGAATAGTTACGCGATTCTTAT
This sequence comes from Chiloscyllium plagiosum, assembly GCF_037043375.1. Classification (NCBI taxonomy): domain Eukaryota; kingdom Metazoa; phylum Chordata; class Chondrichthyes; order Orectolobiformes; family Hemiscylliidae; genus Chiloscyllium; species Chiloscyllium plagiosum. Next base: position 81,927,089 of record NW_028270180.1, read on the forward strand.
TGAGCAATACAGATACTCCGTTCGAAGTACAGGTTATTAATAGCTGTCCTTCCATTCTCGAAGGGATACATCACAGGAAGAACTGTGTTGTCTTAATCAGCGTGGGGGAGTACTACTGCTCCCAGGGAGACAGACTGACAGTGACAGTGTAAGCACGTGACTTCTGTCAGCTGTACCTAGTGTCGGTGTTGGCATGAAAATCATTAAGTAGTTTTGCTCCGTAACTAGGTATTTGCTTATAGCAGGAAGCTCAGGAAGATATGCATTCTACTGCCCTTTCCCCACTAGCCCATGCAACTGAATACCAGCACAATACAGGACAACTTCTCTCTGTACATCCTCGTCCAATCCTCATTGACCCCCAACACTTTCCTATATGGCACCATTCCACGAAATCTCAGAAGGTGTAATGCTGCACGGTTATGATGTCCCTCCTCATTGTGTAAAGTTCCATTGATTTATCTGCCCATCACTCAATTTAGCAAACAGCATTTTCTGCTCATAATGTAATCTCGTCTGGACTGGGGAAACATATAGCGGGGGCCAACGTGTGTACACCTACGTTCTGTCTGCAAGCAAAAAATGACCCTGAGCTTCCAGGTTCCTGTCACTGCAACAGCCCAATGTCTTCCCATGCCTCCATTTCAGTTTGTTCTGCTGTACAGCTCCCGCACAGCACAGCGCGAGTTGGAAGAGCGGCAGGTCATTTCCTGTTGACAGACCGTACAATCTTCAATACCCAACATCGAGTTCAATCATTTTAGACCCTGTCCACCTTCTTTCACATTCCTGCCCCACCTACACATACCATTCATTCCAAAGGCGGATCGTTTGGCTCGAAAATCTCTCCTAGATGCACTAAACCTGCTGATTTTGTTCAGATATTTCTGCTTTTCTTCGGATAATTTTGTTCTGTTCTGATTGCCAGCCTTAAGGAATCGTGTGTTTCCATGGGAGCGTGGTCAGAGTAGATTTACCAAGGTGGTGCCTGAGCTAGACCATTCCCTCTGCGAAGATAAGCGAAAGTGAGGGCTGCAGGTGCTGGAGCTCAGAGTCGAGACTTTAGTGCTGGAAAAGCACAGCACGTCAGACAACATCTGAGGAGAAGAGAATCGATGTTTCGGGCACGAGCCACCGCCATTCCATTACTAGCCGATGCCTGGAGGAAGAACGACTCATATTCCAACTTAGAAACCTGAAAACACTCCGGATAAATGTGTCTTTCAACAGCTTCCTCATTTCGCCTCCCCCCACATTATCCCAGTCCCAACTAGGCTCTGCTGTCCGGATCCATCCATCAATCCTCCTTCTGAACTATCACATTCTCCCTCACCTTCATTCACTTTCCCATCACCTGATCACGAACCCCATTCCTCTCCCTCAACCCCGACTCAAAATCCTCATTCCTGATGAAGGGCTTATGACCGAAACATCGATTCTCCTGCTCCTCGGATGTTGCCTGACCGGCTGTGCTTTTAAAGCACGACAGTCACGCCACTGCAAAGATGGATGAGCTCGTCTGGGCCTCTTTATCTGAGAGCGGAGAAAACTGAGAGAGAAATTGATTAATGTGCACAGAAAGGGATTAGGTATGTGTGACAGTAATAAACTTCTTATGGAAAGGGTTAATAACCAGGGATATAGATGAAAAGCTAGAGAGAGAATGTTCAGAGAAGATTTCGGAAGAATGTTTACATCCTGAGAGTGTTGTTTTTTCTGGAACTCACTATTTGAACGTGTGGTAAAGCTAAGAGTCATCAAAACACTTCAGGAGTATTTAGCTGAACACTTGAGGAGCTAGAGCATGCACGGACAAGTCCCAGGTACTGGGAAGTGGTGCGAGGATAAACCGAAGTTTGATGATAGACTTGAACACCGTAACTTTGGGTGCAGTAAAATGGAGGTTAGCGCAGCTCTGCAGCCCAATGAAAGACGTGTTGGACCTCTACTGCATTGTTAAGATTGCGATTCAAAGTTTGTGGGTTTGAGTCCCACCAGAATCAGAGTGTAGTTCAGATTTCAGCTGAATCAATGATTGTTCTGCTGACTCATCATCAGTTCCGATCGCCTGGAGTTCTCGTCCCTGCTACTGACCAGAGAAGACTCCTCACCTTCTTGGTGGTGAGTTTTGATGGAATCGTATCATTTGAAACATGATCAACCAAGAATCCCATTGCATAAGCTCACTGTCTCTAAACACATTTTGCTCCCACAGTTGCGCAGAGTTTTTCGGTTTATTCAGTGTCTTTTTCCCATTGGGCGACAGCTTGATGTGGATGGGCTGGGAAAAGACATTGACGTGTTCGGTCAGCCATAATAATATCAAATGGCGGGGTAGTGTTGGTGGGTGAAATGCCCCCCTCCTATTCCTCTCTGTCTGTGCTGTTTCTGACAGAGGGTTTTAAACAATAACATGATGAGGACACTGAATCTCCACCACGGAATACCAAGGTCCTCCACTTTAACCCACTGCTCTCACAGCTGGAATACACAGCTCCTGTTGTAGCTTTAGATCAGACAGTGGAGGATTCTTCCAGGCGCTCTGTCAGACTGCATGCTCCTTCACACAGTTTTCCCACTGGACACATGGAGCAAGCAAGAGTGTGGATATTGGGGATTCAGCGACAGATTTTCCCTTTTCCTGGCTAGAGTTCTGGCCACGGTAATAAACATGAATTTCGGGTATTATCTATCTCACTTTGGATTCTTATTACTTTATAATTTAAAGTGAAAATCAATTTACTCTTGCATGACATTCTTCTATCTTCAGTGTTCATGAAAAGTGTGCAATAAGTCCTTAGATGGAGCCATGGTGAAGATTGATGATGAGTGCAGTATGTTTCATGTTGTCTGTAAGAACTTGCGGAAGGAGGTGAGTGAAGTGTCGTTGAATCACATTCTGTGCCAAATTGAAGCCGACCGAATGAGAAGCCCTGTGACAGCGATAATATAACATTGTCTGTAAACAACGCAGTGACCCACAGAAAGCCAGTTTTCAATCAAGTCTATTTTGCACAATGTTTTTTCTATGTCCCATTTCCTGAACCTGATGCTCGAATAGTCACAGGTCCATATCAGATCCTCCTCCTCTGCCTTAGCTTTAATTTCAAAACCACAGCAAACGTAGAACAGGCGGGTCGAAGGTCCCAGAGGTACGAGTAGGGCACTTTATAGGCTTGCTGCCGGCGGCTCCAGTGGAGCAACTGATCAGCTCTTGGCACTGAACAGTGTGTTAAAATGCCTCAGTTGTAATTTCAATCCTTATCTAAAGCTGGTTTTACTGACGTTGATCAGGAATCATTGGAGCATCAGACTGAAGCATAGTTGAAGAATAATGTCGAGTAAAGCAGCATCTATTCTAAAACTCCAGTTTCTGATTTTTGGGATTGTTCTGTCTTTGGGAAAGGTATCAAATATTTACCGTAAAACTGCACATATTCCCCAGGTAATTAACCATCTGTGGAGCGAGAAACAGAGGTGATATTGTCGCTTGATGACCTTTTTCAAATCTCTGACACTGCACTGGATTACATTCTTGAAAAGATGGTTAAACTCGTTTCAGACAATCCTGTTCGCTGCAAACTCACAAGATCATAAAATGGTTCGAAAGGAATTAGATTTATCTCTTTCAGTAGACTGAATGTTGTCAGTGAATCTGGTAAAGTCATGACAAATAGTTTTGCTGCCATGCAGAACAGAGAGTTCCAACAGGAATGAGGACGAGTCTTGTCCCTGGATTTTTCGGGAGGAGATCAGTGAGTATTAAATGGACTCAGTCCCGTTCCTGGTCATTGTGACCAAATATTCAAGGCAACAGATGGCAAAGATAATTGTGCGTGACATTGACAGGTCCATTCCTTCTCACTAGAGTCACAATTGCATTACGGATTGCATGAGCGGTGGAGATGATGATCCTTACGGCAACCTGAGAGAGTGCGGCAATTAATCCCACGTTGTTCGTCTCACTCTATAGCATAAACCAGTTAGCCAGCAGCCTGAGATAACCAGCTTCCATTTAATGTAAAGCTAAAACAAACAGCTCAGTATATTAACAATTTGTAGTAGTTCACTTCGAATCAGCTGCTACACATTTCAACACCACCAGCTCTTCTTACACTTAACATGTTCAGTTGCAGATATTATGCAATTCCTTTCCGATGAACGCTAAACAATTCGTGAGTGTGTCACTTTTGCCTCCCCATTCAGGCAGCCCAGAGTCACTGCCCCTGTTAGATTCGCTCCTTGTGTGTCTGCCACTGGCCTTTCAAATATGCTGGAATCATCTTCTAATTTTATTTTTCTGTCTGGAAAGTAATCTCCGATTTCAAAAACTCAGAATAAAAATTACCTGCTGCAAACTTCGTTGTGGTTCCTCCCTGGGTTTGAAGCTCTAAACTTTAGTTATACACTCACCTGAACCAGGTAATTTCCATCTTATTTACCCTTACCAACCTCACATCCGCTGGAAAACCTCCATTAGGACATAACTCAGTCATTCCTGATTTATGTCGCGTGAATCTTCATCTATTCCACCGTCCCATTAAATCCCTTATTTTCTTTTATCGTGCCTATTCCTCCCAGTAAATCTCATTTCCATAGTCTCTAACGATTTGGTACCAAGGGAACTCTGACCATATTCTTCGTAACCAAATTGAACCCCCCAACCCCCGTGTATTTCATCAGTAAATTTCGCCCCGTGAAATGATGCTGGGTCTAATTCAACTCATGAAAACTTAACACAATGCTGTGCAATCTCATTACTGGTACAGGAAAGATGAAGGCTATTTCACTTCTCGCTGAATCTGTTGGCTCCAGCAACATTGGGTCAAATCGCAGTCACATAGGTGACTGTTGTTCGCATTTTTATTTCTTCTCAACGTGTGCTGAAGTAACAAAGTGCAAAATAAATTAATATTGTTAGACATAAGTAAGGGGGCATGTTAAATCTGAGGTTATGAGAATAGAGGAGTTTTGATTAACATTGACCAGAGATTGTTCAAATCTCAGATACATGAGATTGATAGAGAGCGATGTTGAGAGAAATAACCTGTCTTGGCAAATGCAGGTGTTATGAAGTTGTGGGTGTAACGTACTTTTAATTGTGCTGAAATGCCTGGCGAGTACAAGGAGTCCAGAACAACATAACATTTAAAGAAAACAACTAAGGACTGTGTTACATGGATACAAATCAGTTTAAATTATGCCCCAATCAAGTTTGAATTTGATATTTTTAAAACGTTAAAACCAATGAAATGGTCTGACGCTTTGTGGGATAAATATCGGACATTTTGAAGAGTTACTCGGAGCGGCAAAGAACAGCAAAGAGAGCAGCTAAAAGACCAACAGATGGAGGATGTTAGTAAAATCTCCAAGAGGTGCCTATCTGGAGAAATAGATTGCGTAGAAAAAAAGCATCAACACTGACCTGGAGAAAAAAAAAAACATCTACAGAGGAAGATACAAAGAGAACATTCGACAACGATCTAGTTATTAAATTTGAACTTTTTGGTAAAAGTCATTGGGATCGGAGTGAGGGAAGAGATTGCAGAGCAGTAGGTTGAGAGAAAGGAGTTGTAGGTTGATTATTCTCTGTCAATAAAAAGCAATAATGTTGTTATTTTTAACTTTAAGTAGTGATTTATGGGTTGTTTCTTTGTCTCTGACATTTTAACAGAATACAGCAAGGGGTGAATCTTTTCTGCTTTGCTGGTTCCATTAGCAGAGGGGGTTTACCCCCTCACGTAATACCAGTTTCTGTGGTTGCTTTGTTGTGCATTGCTCATTTGTGCATTTTGCCTCATTAACGATTTTGAAGTTGTCCTGTCTACAGAAAACTTCCGTGCTTTTGTGCCATTGTACAAAAGGTGCAGTGTATCTAAGCGACAGGGCTCCCGACAATAACATGGAAACAGCACTGCGCACTCTCCTCGAGTCTGGAAAACGATCCCTACACAGGTCATGTTACATCCGCTCTCAAGGGGCTTTTCATTCCATCGCTTTCAATTCCTCACAGAGTTCCATTTCAACAGATTTTGTCACTGAGTCATTTATTTGTTTGTGTTCAAATCCGGTGAGCAGAGGGTCCCAGTTGGAGCGTGCTGAGCCCATAACCCAGAGGTTAGACCATACTCTGTGAACTGTACTCTGCTTTTCATCATTTCACTAACTGCATGTAGATGTATCTATGCTCTGCAAATGTTCACGCCTGTTTTAAGAAGCAAGATAAACAGTTCCTTTTGTTGTCACACAGACCAAGTTTGTAAATGCTGGAACATGCACTGGTCGTGACTGTTTGCTCTCCCACATCCGTTTTCTCCCCAGCAGGGGGTAAGATGATGGTCTGAATCGCTCTCTTCTGTTCCCTGTCACTCCGGGATGATGTGAGCTGTGAAATCTGTTCTCTGAGCTGGCGGTAACGTGATAAAACTTATGCACATCAGGTGCAACGTGCATGAGCGACGGGACTCGCTGCAGTAACATCCCATGTTGATTCAGACAGCAGAACCCTCGCTATGACTTCGAGAAGGACAAAGACACAGATGACTGGAAGAGATTCTCTCTTTCCCTGCAGTTCTTCACATTTCTATCTGTCTCAGATGGCGTTATTTGCACAAGGTTCCCTAAAGATTATTAAGTCCTGTGCATGCGCGATCTCTCTTTTGTGCAGCTTTCCAGAATTTCCATAACTCCCACTACCTCTAACCCCCTCCCGCGCTCTACAACCCCGTGTTTGATAGTGGGCTGAAAAGCGTGTTCATGTTTCTCTTCCACAACGCTAATAGCCAATTGAAGATGAGTTCGTCCAGCTGCCAATGATGGGAGCCCGCTTGCAAAGGAAGTGGCTAGCACAGCCTCCGGGGAACCGGAAGTCAGAATGGCAGGTAGCTGCTATTAAAACTCAGTTAGGCTTTCCCTCCGAAACAACAGAAAAACCCTATTTTTTTAAACAAGGAAACTCACCTGATTTATGGATCATGCTTCTGTTGCGGTTCTGGCTTGTTGGTCTTGGGTGTGATATCGCCTCGGGTGGGTGATGTTCGTGTGAGAAGTCACACTTGAGCACTGGAGCTTTGCATATGGTTCTATTTTTGACGCAGAATGTATAATTTTGATGAGCTCGAGTTCAGAACAAGGTACCGAAGCTTAAAGACACACAACAGCAACTTCTTGGAGGTCGTTCCAAGACTGAGAAATGGATTCCCTAACTTCAAATGATGCTGATCCTGTTAATGTGGATTTTGCCGAGTGCACGTCCTGTGCGGAGTAACCTGAAGGCCTTAATCTGTCCAAAATTTTGTTTTACTTATGCTGTGATATGCATGTCCTTGATTAGTATGATCTGCCTTTACCAATTGCAGACAGATGTTTTTACTGTACTGAGGTTCATGTGATAATCAATCAGTCAAATAAAGTCAATCAATCGACCGCCATAGACATGTCCTTATTGTTTGGGGGCTGCATAGCCTCACTTTGCACTGTGACATATTTTGTGATTCTGAGTGAAATAACAGTTAAACCAACAGAATATGGCAAGTTAGTCACCGGTTATATTGACACAGCCGGGACACATCTGCGCCACAGTGTGTCACACAATAATAGTGAAGACCTTTTGAAATCATCCTCTGAGGTACAAGCCACACGCCAGACGAAAAGCTGAAGACTGTGTGAGACTGCTGTGGTCAGCGCTAACAGAGCGGCCCAGTGGGGCGTATTGGGCTCATAACCATGAAATTAATGGATTGAAAACATCCTCTACTCGTTGACAATTCCATGTTTCAGTGTGTGTACTGCCCCCTCCAGTGTTTCTCTATAATAGATCTCCATTCTACGCATTGCGTGCTGTTTCACTTTCCGCTTCCTTTCATACAATGTATCAGAAATGAATATTTCATACTGATACACACGGGAAATTTACACAAATGAAGAAACACACTTGTGAAGTTCTGGAACATCTTTTCCTGTTCTCTGTCGGTGTGCTCTGATCTGATTCGCAAAATCTCTTGCCAGAGCTGGGAATAAACTGGTGAAGATAAGATACATCAATTGTAGAGTGCTCTATGCGCATGAGGCCCTGCAGTTATTCCCCACGCCGTTTCACAAAGCAATGTTCTTCCTGTGAAATGAAAAGCTGTGAATTACAATTGGATCAATTTGCTGGAGAATTGCGATACTGGGACATCTCCGCATTATTAGGACATACATCACCAACTATGAATAACCACAGGGATATATAAGCGTCAGAGAGTCGCGATGGGCTCGATGGGCTGAATAGCTTCTATTGGCGCGTGAGTGACGCCACGGATTGATGCTGTCCCTCTTCCTGTCTCTGGGACAGAGTGGCTGATGGTGAAACAAAGTCTCATTGTTAACCCTATCTTCTGCGTGAAACTGTCTGCAGGCCCGCAGCTCAGGGACGTGGGGATGGCTCTCAGTGAGTGAGACTTTCAATCGGATTGTCTTTATCTGGAAAGTTGGGGCTCAGATGTTCACTGCTGACCGATTGCAGCAAAGAAGCCGATGTTAGTGTTACAAAAGCCTTTCTGCAGGATTGCTGTGTGAAGATGGATTTTGAACAGCAATCAGGCTGCACAAAAATGCCCTCACATGACTTTACCTGAGGGTGTAGAGTCCGGAGTACATTTGTGTCTTTCCCACCAGCTCAACATCTTTATCGTTGGCTCAGATAAATGATATTTGCAGGAAGCGCCCAATCAAATTTGCTGATTCTCAGCACTTGGTGGAACTGGCCGTGCCGATGACAGCGAGCTTTAGAGTGTAACCACACTTGCCTCTCCTCACACTGCTTGCCGGTGGAGGGAAATAGCTGAATACTCTGCCGATGGAGACAACTTAGTCCAAGCAGAAGGGATAAACAGTACTGTTCTGTGAACAAGGAGACAAAATGACAAGGCAATATTCTGAAAACACTTTGATGCTTAAAAATCTGAGAACAAATTGGGATGTAGTTGGACCTGACCGAATCTCAGCTGGTTTGTTGTTGGCAATGTAAGAGTGTCTAGGGCATGATCTTCGCTCAGCAGCTTGTGTTAATACTGGCATGGGAGAATGTCTTACTTCAAGTTGCCATCGAGCCTTGGTTGTTTGACTTCACTTTTGCTCCTTCGTCCTATCAACTGTCTGATAAAAAGATGTAAATCATTGAGTTGCACCCTTTGAAATAACTTTGAGTTTTGGGGTCAGAAGTGTCATTGTAGTGGGCATGGCACAGTACCACATGTGGTGAAAGTGAAACAAGTGTTAGAGGATGTTCACCCACAGAATCCCACTCTGAATAAATCCACCATCTGGATATTCGCACAGATCTGGGTGTGAAACCACATATGGTTCGCTACTAACAGTCTCCATTAACAACTGTTCACCCTGCTAGCCAGATCATCATCCACTCCTTTGTCCAAATGTTCTTCTCTCTATTTGAACTCTATCCCTACCTATCGTTTACTCCTTACCCTCCTCCAACCACCACTATATCTTCTGCAGATAGACCAACATTTTCCAAGCTATCGTCAGTTCTGAGGAATGATCACTGGACTCAAAATGTTAACTCTGATTTCTTTTTTCAGATGCTACTAGACCTGCTGAGTTTTTCCAGCACCATCTCATTTTGCTCTAGTTAGAATCGGATACTGTGAATGTTCGAGGAAAAATGACTGCACATGGCCTGGTAGAAGCCTGATACTGCGCTTATGAAATGACCCCTTGCACAGAAGACAGAACTGTGTTCCTGTTAAAAAGTTCTCTTGTGGATAGTTCACATTACAAGGTGAGCCATCGGCATCAACGACTTCGGTCAATGAAGACAGTAGTAATTTCTGCCGCAGTTCTATCCTGGATGTGAACAACAGAGGGAAAAACATCCTTCATGTCAGATGTGAACGGATTGGAGTCCACGCAGGAGGTGTAATCAAGTCTAATCAGATAGAGAACGCTCAAACGCTTTCTCACTGTAACAGTGTTCCATTGGGTATCAAAGCTACATGGTTTGTTGCCGCAAAGGCTAAACACAGCGTTTTCCAGTTAAAATACGTGGATGTGTTCCCTCCAGTGTGACAGTACAGTTGTGTATAGTTGTAAATAGGATAACTGGATGAATCACTTTACATATTCAGCTGGCGAACAGTCCTTTTGTGGGAAGACAACTGTATAGAATGCAGGAAGATGCACTGAGAGGTTCTTGATCAGGTACATATAGGGGCTGAGACAGTACTGGAGGTTTTGAGTCTTAAACGTGGACAAATCCCCAGCTCAGTGTGCAGTTGTATCTCACGTTGCTCTGTGAGACAAAGGAGCAATTTAAGGGGTTCTGACCAATGTTTCACATTCCTCTTTGGCCAAAGGGGAATTGGTCGAGGACTGCGGGACTACTAATGGGGTTCCACTTTTTAACAAGGCAAATAGAAACAAACTAGGGAGATACAGCCAAGTGAGTCTCACAGGAGTGGTCGCGAAACGTTTGGGGAAACCTCTGAAGGAGAGAATTAATTGCAACTTGTCCAGGCAAGGTTTGATCAAGGAGTCAGCATGATTTTGACAGAGGAGGTGACGCCTAACACATCTGTGGTCACAGACAAAATAAGTGTCATTGTATGTCCTTAGGTGGTGGGTTTGTGTTCCTGTCTAAATATTATTGAAAATGGAATTGTAGGCAGACATGTTGTGGCCAAGTAAATGTTTTGAGGAAGTGATCAGAGGAGAGTGAAAATGATGTAGTGTTTGTGGGTTTCACTGAGATCCCACATCAGAGACTGATAACACGGTAAAAACATAAGCAATTCACGATCACGTGGTGTCAGAGAAATTCAGCTCAATGGATCAGAGACCAGATACGATTAAACAAATTGACATCGCGGAAAAGGCATTGACAGGCTGACACAGAACTGATTCTCCGCACAGATGGGCAGAATGTTCTGCCCCAAACAGAGGGTGCAGGCAGGTTTCATAGGGGTACAAACAAAGGTGATGATTACAAAGCAGTAACAGTACAGTGGTGAAAATAGTAAAGCGATTAAAACAAGAATAAACAGAATGGAATTTAAACAAGCGTCTGGCAGCAACAATTCAATTGTAATTGACACTGGAGATTCCAGCTATCTCCTGGAATAGATGAGAGTGTCTTGTCGGGCATTCTTAACGGTATTTCCTGTCTGCACGAGTATGTGCAAGTGTTCCTTCTACTGGCATTTCAGTTCTGTCCATTGTGTTCCTCCTGGGAGCAATGTCTTCCGGGGTCTCTCAGTCTGCCTCTTTGTTTATCTGCCATCGGTTTATATGGGGAACGAGCTTGTGCTTAGGGTATTAGGATTGAAGAGATGATCGAGGCTCCGGAGCTTACTGTGAAGGCTGTTTGAGAAGTGTCTTATTTGGTTTGGGAGTAGCTTTGAATATCTGGATTCTATATTCGCCTGTTTGGCTAAAACTGAGGCATTGTGGGTGTGTTCTATGTGTGAGAGCTGGCATGATTTCTGTGTTTCCCAGACATGCTTCTGTGTTTTTTATGTGTTTATGCTGTGGGTGGGCAGTGTAGCAGATTTTCTGCCACAGTCCACCTTTTTTTTGTTAAGAGCATGTTGAAAAAGTGCAATGTAGCCCGAACCAAGTAGGCTATCAGGTGGTGGGGTTTCGGTGTCAGACAGGTAGTAGTCAGTGTCTGAATCTGACCAAGTGTAGTTTGTGTCAGGGGAGGGGATCTCACTCCAGCGAACTTGTACAAGCTGGTTTGTGAGGAGAGCAGTGGTAAAAGTGCTGTACAAAACCGGCAGCAGCACATATGGAGGCCCATGACCAGGATAATGATACCGACAACCGCAATACGGGATATTAGTTCCTCCAGAAGTTCAGTGCCCCGTGAGCCAAGCCAGGCAGTTGCCCAGCTCCACAGGTCCCAGTGGGACTCCGCTTCATTTGGGACAGCAGCAGCCTGTGGAAAGTGGTGTGTCAGGTCCGTTATATTTTCGCTGGGGTCAGGGATGTAGGTACAGCAGTCTGTGCCAATGAAGGTGCAAGTGCCCCAGTTTTGGCCAGCTAGTTATCCAGAGCCATTCTGTTTTGTAGGGTGAGAGTGCGAATGGCGACAGCCTCTGCATTCAGCTGGGCAAGTACTTCACCCATTACATGTTATCTCCCTCGAGGGTGGTGGCCAGTTGATATGCCTTTATGTCGAGGTGCAGGCTTTCGTAAGTGGACATGAAAACGGGGGTGGGGTGTAAATCGTCTAGGGCAGTGAGTGCGCGTTTTCTGTGGGGAATAAGCTTCTGGAAGGGAAACGACTAGGAGTGGTAAATGAGTGGTACCACATACCACGTGTCATCCCATGACAATGCCATCCAGGGTATGCCTTGTGGCCGAAGACAAAATAAGTGTTATTGTATATTCTTAGGTTGTAGGTTTTGGTTCCTGTCTCAATATTATTGAAAATTGAATTGTGGGCAGACATGTTGTGGCCAAGTGCAGCAGTGAAGGACAGACCAAGAGTGATTATCCCGATGGCTGCAGTGAGCAGCTGGATCCCTCTGTGGTGTCTGGAGTTGTATCCTGTTCTGCTTGGTTGTCCTTCTGTAGAGGCGGAACCCCCTTTCACCGGCCTACATTCTGGTCTCCCTTCGAGCATGACAGCTGTCAGTGTCGTGAGACAGACCAAGAGTGGTCTTTTCCATCTAATGTAGAGAGAATCTTTCGGCAGGCACTGTCACGTTACATAGTGCCCAGTTTAAACGGGTGAAGCGGTTCCTGCAGTGGTGTGGACATCGCAGCTTTTTATTTGTTTGTTTTTTGTTTTACTCCCACAATATCGCCTAACTACGGTAGTGCTTATTCTTTCCCCATTTGTGTTTGTACAAGTTTGAGACACAGTAAAGGACACAAGATGCGCGAATCTTTATTCAGTTTCCATCAGCAGGAAGAAAAAAAACACGCAAGTGGCCAGTATACCGCAGCTTTTAAAAAAATCATGGTTTAACGTGATCCTTCTACTAAGGGCTTGAACGTAATCCAAGAGCGTTTCCTGTGTTAAGAGCAGCGCTGTGTCACTGGCTAGTTTTGAGGGTCCGGCGGCTGTGGGAATTGGTCGTTCCATTAGCAATTGAAGGGGTGTGATTTCCGTTATTCGGTTTCCCTGTCCTCTTACTGTGTAAAACACCAGTGGCCGGCCATCTGGCCAAGCCAGTCCTGTGTCCTGAGTGATTTTGGGGAGGGTGGTTTTGAGGGTACCGTTCATTCTCTCCACCATTCCTGATGCCTGGGGGATGATACAAAATGTGGTATCTCCAGCGTATCCCAAGTGTGTAACAGTCAGCAGTAATGAACTTTGCGGTGAAATGGGCCCCACCCCCCGTATGTTTCTAAGCGCCCTGGGATATAAAACTCCTGTTATAACGTCCTGCAGGATACATTTTACCACTGCTCTGGTGGCATGTCTTTTTATGGGGAGTGACGGTACCCATTTTGAAAACATGTTGACAATAACTAGGACATGTTTGTATTCCTCTTTCTGAGGCAAATGGGCAAGATCAGTTAGAAGGTGCGTGAATGGACCCTCAGAAACTGGTAGGTAATCATGTTTGTCCAACGGCTTCCCTGCATTTTACAGTGGATAGATGAGGCACTGTGACAGCAGGGCTTGGGCAGCTGCAGCGAATCCCGCTGCATACCAGGAATGGCTGGCACCATCTTGCCTTTGTGTCCGATTCCGTGTGCCACCAGGGTCAGTCAGTGCAGGTGGGCTTTCGTGTAGATGATGCAGCCATCGAGGTGGGTAAGAACCTATAAGGATGGTGATTGCACGGCACCAATGTGGGCCCATGCGGCCTTCTCTTCTGGTGTGGAAGTTTGCTGAGCTGCTCGGACTGCATTGAGAGGGTCAGGAGACTCTGGAGGTTTCACCACCCTGGGGGTCTGTAGGGCATAACTGACCAGGGATAGTGCGGATTCCCGGGTGGCTGCATCAGCAGAGGCATTTGCTAAGGTGACGGGGTCGGTGGCAGAGCTGTTGGCATCATATATTATAATAACGACAGTGGCGGGTAGCAGGACTGCTTCTCGGATGTTGGCAATGTGTGCAGCATGTTTGATTCGTCTCCCTGCTGAGCCGATAAACCCCCCTGTTTCCATATTGTGGCAAAGTCCTGAACGACTCCAAAGGCATATCTGGAGTTTGTGTAGATAGTGGCTGTGCTACCCTGTGCCAGTTTGCAGGCTCTGGTGAGAGCAAAGAGCTCTGCCACCTGTGTGGACACCTCATCTGGTGATGCAACTGATTCGCGAGTGGTGAAGGGGATGCAGATGGCATGTCCTGCTAATGTGTATTGGTCTGATGGCCGGAAGGAAGAGCCTCTGGTGAAAAGAATCTTGTCAGGGTTTTCTCAGCCCGGTCAGGACACCTGTTGAACCACGCGAAAGTGAGAACTGCAGATGCTGGAGATTCGAGTCAAGATGAGAGTGGTGCTGGAAACCACAGCAGGTAATACAGCATCCGAGAAGCAGGAAAATCAACGTTTCTGAGAGGAGCCGTTTGTCAGGAATGCTGAACCAGGTCCAAGAAGTTGTGGTCGTCTGCAGAATCATGTTAGGCGAGCGGAATTAGGATGGCGGGTATCAAAGCTAGGGCACGGTGTAGGGAAAGGTTAATTGAGATCACCAAGCGAGCTGATGACCAGTTCTCTGAGTTGCAGTAAAATGTTGGATTGCTGCTGAATTAAGCAGCAGGAAGATTCACAGTGGGACCAAAACAATACACGGATTAACTAGCACAATGGGGGTGGCCTTATCCACTGTTACTGTGGCTGCTGCCAACGCGCACAAACATGCCGGCATTTCGTTCATTAGAGATGGTAACTGAACATTATAACACGCAACAGGGCAACGGAGATCCCCATGAAGCTGTGTTAAAATTCCAGACGCGAACCCTTCTGGCTTGGTTACACAAAGACAGAAGGGACAGGATTAATCTGGACTCCCAGAGCAGGAGTGGAAATTATTTGTTGCTTCAGTTCAGTGAATGTCTGTTGCATTTTGGATCTTCACTCCGTTCTGTTTACGGGAAGCTGCCTCCCATAAAGATGCATTAATAGCACAATGGGCAGGAATCCAAGGCCTGCATTTCTTTACCAGCCCAAGAAACACTTGCAGCTGCCTGTTTGTGGCAGGTAGAGAAAGCTGGGTGATGACAGCCAATTTCTCCATTGACAGTGCTCTGAGGCCATAGAAAAGATATTAGACATTTTGCTGACAGAGCTCCATTTTCTTGATAGGCACCCTCTGCCCATCCTGTGCCAGACTACAGAGCAAGGCCACCGTAAACTGCTTTCATGCAGTAGTGGAGGTGGAAGCCAATAGCAGGCCATTCGCATACTGGAGGAACATGCTGTGGCATGGTAGGTGAAGGGTGGACAGGGTGAGGTATACTTCAGGAGCACAAATTTGGGGCTTTCGAATACCCTTAGGGAAATCCGGCCCATGTATTTTTTGCAGCCGCCATATGTAAAAACATAACGTTTCAGGGAACAACTTAATGGAGAATGATGCTGAGCAAAAGTCGATTACAAGAATATCAGGAGGAGGAGGCGGGGTAGTGACCAGGAGAGCATTTGTGTCCGAATCGACTGGGAAGCAGGGAAGAACAATGGCATTGACAGCCCTAAGGTTTTGCACAAAGCGCCATTTTCATGGTCTTCCACGCTTCGGGATAGTTAAGAAGGGAGTATTGCATGGGCTGGTTGTGGGCCCGAGGATTCCCTGTTGCAGAGGTGATTCAATAGCTGGTTTGATTCCCAATACTGCCACGGGTGATTCGGTATTGTTGTATTGATGGCAGGATTGCTCCCTGTCTGAGTGTAACTGTACGTGATAGGGCGGAAAATAGCTGGCCTGCATGGTTCTATTGCTGTGCCCACAGTGATTATGGGATGTCAGCTAATAAGAGTGGGCTGTCGTTGGAGGAGGCAGCGCCTGGGCCTTGTTTTGTTAAAGTAGATATAGTAATGCGGGAGCACAGCGCACACAAAACTCGCCCTGTCCAATCAGTGTAAGCTCTACTGAAGGATTTGTGTCTTGCATAAAGGGCGTGTAATGTATTGTTGGTTGTGCGACATGCCCTATTATGGTTGTGAGATCTTTGGGGAGCAACGTGTTCTTAATTATAAAGGAATTGTGCCGGACTGCCGTTAGGTCTTTGCAGGCCAGCCTGCTCTGCGCTGAGTTGCACGTTTGCTGCAACACTCTGTGGTCTGGCAAAGTATCTGACAGTGATGGAAAGTGGGGAGGTGAGCTCGAGATACGAGTCCATGAGTGGAGGATATGTTGATGTAGGTTCCTGGTTGGCTGAAGCTGGACAGTGAAATTGACAGAAAAAACGGCAACCCACCCTGAGAATGGGTGAAGGATAAAGGGGAAGTTGATATCCGGGAGCGGAGAGAGACAGGAAGGGCGAGGGTAGGTTCTGGCGGGCACAACCAAGGGCATGAGCAATATACTATTCTCAGAACTAACAGCAGGGCTATTCCAGACTACTGGTTCAAACATCCTGGAGCCTTAGTGCACGGCCACATGACAGAAAGTGCTGAAAAGGGAGAAAGAAAGAACACAATAAGAATGGGCAATTAAAAGTGAATTACACCAATCAAATTCTCGATTCGATTTTCTTTCCATTCCGCCGTGTCCAGGACAGAAATGAAGGAAATGGGAGAAATATTTGAACATATGACATCGCAATTCATTGGAATCATTTTCCCATTCGCCAGAACACCAAATAACTGCGGGTAGAGTAACGGAAGGACAATGTTTCACAAAAGCAATGAAAACTCAACTTGCCTGAAAAAAAAACAGCGGCAGTAAAGCTGCTTGTGATTTCACATGTGGGAGACAAATAAGACCATGACAGCACAGAAACTGACCCCTTTGAGAGAGACTGCACTCTCTCACACCGTCGTTAATCTTCCAACAAGCAAACCTACCAGGTCTTTTTGTTTTGCTTTGAACACTGCACTTAAACACGCTGCAGCTTTGTTGTTGACCAACAGAAATGGCAGTGGTGGGATTGGAAGCGACGCCCCCTTCGAGACCGGCCACGTTAACACCCGCACCCGCGTGTGGCCTATTTTCATACATTTTCAATTGTGCTCCTGAAAAACAACAGTTGAAAATCACAGGGAAAACATTTCGCGGTCCTTGTCCTCCTCGCATAACAGCTGGGATATGCCCGACTCTGATATCAATTTCACAGCAGATAATGACAGCCCATCAACCCAGAAAAACTCAATGGAAAGCTGAATCTATCTTCTGACACTATTTTAAGCTACAAATGTATATGTGAGTATGAGAATGCATGTTCTGTCATGATTTGATAAAATAACCATGAGCTGCATGACATTACTGGAATTTCGATTCTTGCTTTGGTAAATTATTTCGACCATTGCTCGAAATAGAACAGAACATGAAACATACCGGATGACAGGGAAAATGCACAAAGCTGAGCAGGCCATGTTCCACATCATACCATGCAGCACAGTTTCAATTAGTGCGACTGTTTTGCAGAATAAGCGTCCCAAAGAATGTTCTCCACCTGAAAGGCCGAGGTATCAGGACAATCCGAGAAGGATAGATCACATTGTGAGGATGCTCAAACCTTGGTGCCAGTACGAGTTGGCATTTCCTTGTCTTTCACCTTATCCATGCAACTTGCTGCAGAATGTCCACATCAGGACATGAGCGACATAGCTGCCAGCTGAGGTGGAAACCAATGTGGGAATCGATGGGAAGCGACTCAGAAAAGTTACAAAATCCCATGGTGCTTATTAGGGAAACAGTTTCTGTTCTCATCAATGCAAACGATAGTTTCTGAACATATTAACAGAAGTCAAAAAGTGATTGTCCCACCCTTCCACCCCACAAGATGTCAAAGAGTTGCTAACTGTACGTGAGTGTTCTTTGTTCTCAATGTGAAAATCTCTCCCGCCTGAGTCACTTTCACGTCTCTTGTTGTTGAGTGAATCAAAACGCAGGAATTTCACCAAACTGCTACTGCCTCACTTTGTTATCCCGCTTGCCTCCTCCCCTCCCCCTCCCTGTTTACATTTTCCTGCTTATCTGTGAGATTAAGAAAACCAAATGGATGCGATGTCATTCTGTAGCCGGTCTGTTATTACCGCAGTCTCAGTTCCAACATGGCTTAGATCTCGGTGCATACCTAAATGTTAGTGACGCTATGACAGCACAACTCCAATGGATTATCTGAGATTGTAATTTCAGTTATTGCTGTTGCTGATGGAATGAGCTGCTAACGTGTGAAAACATGATTCAGGACTTGTGGTGCTAACTCTCGCACGTTGAATAACGGCAGTCAGCTTCCAAATGAGGCCTTTCCGAGACTACTTTGGGATACTTTTGACAGAGAAGCTACATTAGGAATCCGTGGTGCACCGTGACCCAGCACATCACCTTTCTCCTTGGCTTTGAAACGGGCCGCCTGCGCAAGGAATGCAAATGTGTTACTGCTTTTCGTCGAAGGATCAGAACGCGGTAACTACACTCTCAAACAGGATGGCGTATGATCAGAAGCCGGTTGGAGAAACACTTAACAACGTTTCGCCCAGTACTTAAATGGAATTGAATTACTTTTCACTCTGAGAGCGGATTTGCACGAGCAAACGCAAAGCCAGGTTTGCTGATGGGAAAGCAAGCAGGAAAGATCCATTCTCATCCATCTAAAAGTCTGCGGTTGGGGACAGGGCTATTTCTGTCCAGTTTCAAACTGGGGACCTTTCACGTGTGAAGCGAATGTGATAACCACTACACACCAGAGACATGTCCCGCCATGGCCTGCTGTTGTTCAGCGGTGCCCAGCTGTCATTTGCAGCAGTTCTCCGCTTCACCTTTCCATTTCCAATAGCCCATCGTTGTCCAGCGGAATTGGCATCATCGAAAAAGTAAGAAAATCATGTGAAATTGCTTACAAAATTGCAACAATGTTGTCAATGTTTCGACTGTCGGGTGAGGCTAAATAGGCTGGGTCAATTTGCCCTGCAGCGTAGCGGCTGGCGCATGATCTTATGGAAAGTTTGCAAACTGAGTATTTAAGTATTTTACTCAAGGTGGGGTGAGTTGAAAACTGGATAGCGTAGGTTTCAGGTGAGAAGGCTAAAAGTTAAACGGGACCTGAGGCACATTTCCCACACAGACGGGTGTGCGTGTATGGAATTGGCTACCAGAGGAAGCGGAAGAGTCTAGTACACTCAGAAGGTTTTAAAGGCAACCGGAGGAGTTTCTGGATCGGAAAGGTTCAGAGGGATAGGGGCCAAGTGCTGGGAAGTGGGACTTGTTTGATTTTGGCAATGTGGTCAGCATGGACGAGATCCACAAAGACTCTGTTTCCACGCTGTGTGCCCCAATAACGTTGTGTTACTTACA
The DNA here is from genome assembly GCF_037043375.1 of Chiloscyllium plagiosum. Lineage (NCBI taxonomy): Eukaryota > Metazoa > Chordata > Chondrichthyes > Orectolobiformes > Hemiscylliidae > Chiloscyllium > Chiloscyllium plagiosum. The sequence continues at coordinate 81,946,505 of NW_028270180.1, forward strand.
CCGGCTTGAAAGGATTACTTTTAAGGGGGCTTACCATCGCTCTCTGAGGCTGTTCACCGGAAAGATAGCATTGTGAAACACTGCAGAACCGAAAGACTTTCTTACTTTTGCCCCGACTGACCATACTCCATGAAATATTCCCGGATCCTCAGTTGAGGATGTTTGCTGCTGGAAGTTACCTCACAAACCGTGTTATCTCGTAATATATTGAGCGAATGGCAAAACGGTCAGCATTTAACACGGAACAGAAACAAGGATGACAAAGCAAATGCATTTTTTCAGACACAGCGAAGCATGAACGCTAAATGCGATACAGACCGTGGGCATGAGCCATCTACTAATCTCACAACTAACAGTCGGGCAATTCCAAACTACGCTTTCAAACATACTGGAGCCTTAGTGCACCACCACTTCCCAGAAAGTGCTGAAAAGAGAGGAAGAAACAACACAAAAAGAATGTGCCATAAAATGTGAAGTTCGCCAATCACAGTCTCGATTAAATTACCTTTCCCTTCTAATGTCTGCAGGACAGAAATGAAGGAAACTTAAGACCATGTAAATCGTAACTCATTGGAAACATTTCCCTTTCGTCAGAACACCAAATAACGACGAGTAGAGTCACCGCAGGACTTTGTTTCACGACAGCGATTAAGTAACAGTCTCTTTTTGGTTCCAATGAAAGCTCAACTTGAGTGGAACAAGACAGCAGTAGAGTCTGCAATTTACAGTGGGAGAGACGAACACCGCATGGACTGTGACACCTTTGAGGGTGTTTGCACTCGCCTACACTGCATTCAACTCTCTAATCCCGCAGCTGTTAGCTTGACTTTGACCAGAGCACATTAACACTCTGCAGCGGTGGGATTCGACCCTACGCCTACCGAACAGGAACCTGAATCCCGCGGCTTAGGCCGCTTTGCCACGCTATCGAGAGCTGCTTTTGTGCCCCTAGTGAAGTGTGCTGTTTCTGATTCGAAGGACACACTGCAGGAGTTTCAAACAGCGCCATCCTCCCTGCGACATGTCCGTGCTGGATAATATTCTGTTGTGTAGATGTGCCCCAGCTTTGCCAACATCACCGTGGTCTAACTCCTTACCTTCTGTTGGTCGAACTGTGATTCCACTCTGAATCACAAATGTGTCACAAACCACCTTAGATGTGCTGGCTCTCCACAGAGATTAATGTGTTTCTCTTTTGGGATCATTCTCTTGCCTTTTTCCTGTAACCCTGCACTCTTTCACTTTCAACATAAACATCGAATTAGTTTTTAAATAACTCGATTGAAAATGCCTCTTTGTCAATTTCAGGCAGTGGTTTACAGACACTAACCACTCGCTATGTGAAAACGTTTCTCCTCATGTACATTTTTCTTCTTTTATGAATGACTTTAGAACTCTGCTTAATTGTTATCGATCCTTTCAGGCGTGGGGAGCATTCTCCCTTCCTTACTTCCTCTGTCTACCCACTCATGTCTTGGAAAGGTTTAACAAGGCCAGCTATCGGCCTTCTGCTCCCAAGAAGAACTGCCCCAACCTTACAAATTAGCTTTATTGTTGACGTTCCTCATACATCACACCATTCCCCTTAACCTGTTCAGCGCTGTTTCCAATCATTTCATGTCACCTCAAGTTCCTCAAGTTTCATACGCAGAACTGTGCGAACAACCAAGATGGTGGAATTGCCCTGCTGTTAGTTGTGAGATTAGTTTATGGCTCATGCCCATTTATTGTGTGGGTGAGCATCCTGAAACACTTGTTTCGCTTTCACCACATGTGGTACAGTGCCATGCTTACTAAAATGACACTTCTAACTCCAGAATTCAACGTTATTTCAAGGGGGACAACTTCCATATTTACAACTTTTTTTTTATCAAATACATGATAGGACGACCGGGCAAAAGTGAAATCAAACGATCAAGGCTCGATGGCGACTTCATGTAAGACATTCTCACATGCCAGTATTAACACAAGCAGTTGAGCGAAGATCATGCCCCTGCATAAGTGGCATTTTTACGTTTCCAACACCAAACAGCTGAAAGTCGCTCAGGTCCAACAACGTTATACTTTGATCTCGGGTTTCTAAGCACCAAAGTCTTTCAAGAAATCGCCTTCTCATTCCGCCTCCTTGTTCACGGGACAGTGCTGTTCAACCCTTCCGCTTGGACTCCATCGGCTGAGTATTTCGTTATTTCCCTCCACCTGCAAGCAGTGTGAGGGAAGGCAAGCGCGGATATGCTGTCATCGGCAGAGCTAGTTCCATCAAGTGCTGAAAATCAGCAAGTTTGATTGTGAACTTTCTCTAAATATTATTTATCTGAGAGACCAATAAAGGTGTTGAGCTGTTGGGAAAGACAGAATGTACAACGGATTCTCTATCCTCAAGTAAATTGATGTGAGGACATTTTTGTGCAGCCTGTTTGCTGTTCAGAATCCATCTTCACACCGCAATCCTGCAGAAAGGCTTTTGTAACAGTGACATCGGTTTATTTGCTGCAATCGGGCAGCAGTTTACACCTGAGCCCCAGCTGTCCTAGATAAAGCGAATGCGAATGAAACCCTCAGTCACTGAGAGTCATCCCCACGGTCCTGAGTTGCGGAGCTGCAGACAGTCTAACGCGGAAGGGAGGGTTAACAATGATACATTATTTCACCATTAGCCACTCTGTTCCAGAGACAGGACGAGGGGCAGCATCAACGTGTGGCATCACTCACTCGCTGACAGAAGCTGTTCAGCCCATGGAATCCACGGCAACTCTCTGTCACTAGCATATCTCTGTGGTTATTCATAATTGGCGATCTATGTCCTTATAATGCGGAACTGTGTCAGTGTCATAATGCTGTCTCCAACAAGTTGATCCAATTGTTACTCACGTCTTTCCATTTCACGGGGAGGACATGGCTGTGTGAAACAGCGTGGGGAATAACTGCAGGGAGTCATGCGTATAAAGCACTAAACAACGAATATACCTCACCTTCACCAGTTTACTCCCAACTCTGGCAAATGATTTTGCGAATCAGTTCAGAGCAGACCGACAGAGAACAGGAAAAGAGCTTCCCGAACTTCACGAGTGTGTTTCCTCACCTGTGTCAATTTGGCGGGTGTATCAGTACAAAATATTCATTTCAGATACATTGAGTGAAAGTAAATTGAAAGTGAAACAAATGCAACACATGGAATGGAGCCATGTTATAGAGGAACACTGGCGGGGAGAGTACACACACTGAAACCTGGAATTGTCAACGAGCAGAGGATGTTTGCAATCCATTAATTTCCGGGTTATGAGCCCAATAGGTTCCAGCTGCGCCGCTCTGTTAGCGCTGACTTTAGCATGAATTACACTGTCTTCAGCATTTCGCCTGACGTGTGGCATGTACCTCAGAGGATGATGTTGAAAAGTCATCACTATTATTGCGTGTGGCGCAGGTGTGTCCCGCCTGTGTCAATATAACCTGTGGGTAACTTCCACATTCTGTTGCTTTAACTGTGATTTAATTTAGAATCAGAAAATATGTCACAGTGTAAAGTGAGGCCATGCAGCCCACCTTCGCCGTGCTGGCACTAAACAATAAGGAAATGTCTGTGTGGTTCGATTGATTGACTTTATTTGATTGTTTGATTGTCACATGTACCTGAGTACAGAGAAAACATTTGTTTGCGATTGTTAAAGGCAGATCACACTAATCAAGGACATGCAGATTACCGTGTGAGTAAAAATAACATTTTGGACAGATTAAGGCTTTCAGGTTAATTCACACAGGACATGCGCTCGGCAAGATACACATTAACAGGATCAGCATCATTTGAAGTTAGGGAATCCATTTCTCAGTCTAGTAACGGCCAACAAGAAGTTGCTGGTGTATGTCTTGAAGCTTCGGTATCTTGATCTGACCTTGATCGCAACGAAATCTTGCCTTCTGAGTCAAAAATAGAATTAAATACAAAACACCAGGGCTCAAGTGTGACTTCTCACACGTACATCACCCTCCCGAGGCGACATCACACCCAAGACCAACGAGCCAGAACCGCAGCTTGTGCGTGATCTATAAATCAGGTGAGTCTCTTTGTTTGAAAATCGGCTTTTTCTGTTGTTTCGGAGTGAAGGCAGCTTTGAGATTGAATAGCAGTTCCTTGCCATTCTGACTTCCAGTTTCCCGGAAGCTGTGCGAGCCACTTTCCCCGCGAGCGGGCTCGCACCATTGGCAGCTGGACGAACTCATCTTCCATTCGCAATCAGTTTCGTGGGAGAGAAACGTGAACGCCCTCTTCGGCTCCATATCAAACACGGGTTTAGGGATCGGGGTGGGGGCTGGAGAGAGTGGGAGTTATGAAAATTCTGGAAAGCTGTCCAAAAGGGAGATCACGCATGCACAGGAATCCATCTTCGTTTGGGAACCTTGTGCAAATAACGCTATCTAAAACAAAGAGAAAAGTGCAGGGAAAAAGAGAATCTCTCCCAGTCATCGGGAACTGTGTCTGTGTCCTTCTCGAAGTCACATCGAGGCCTCTGCTGTCTGAATCAGAATGGAATGTTATTGCAGCGAGTCTTGTCGCTCAGGCACACTGCACCTGGTATGTATAAGTATTACCCCAAGGTCAGAGAACAGATTTCACAGCTCACATCATCCCAGAGTGACAGGGAACAGGAGAAAGCGTTTCAGATAATCATCTTTACACCCATGGGATAAAAATGGATGTCTGCGAGCAGATAGTCTCGACCAGTGCTGTTGTTGTCTGTGTGACAACAACCAGGAAATATTTATCTTGCTTCTGAAAACAGGTGTGAAAATTTACATAGCAGAGATACATCTATCTGCTGTTACTGAAAGGATGAACAGCAGACTATAGTTCACAGAGTATGGTCTGACCTCTGGTTTATGGGGTCAGCACGCTCCAACTGTGACACTCTGCTCACAGGATTTGAGCACAAACAAAGGAATGACTCAGTGACAAATTCTGTTGAAACGGATTCTGTGAGGACTTGAAAGCGATGGAATGAAAAGCCCCTTGACAGCGGGATGTAACATTATCTGGGATCGTTTTCCAGACTCGAGGAGAGTGGGCAGTGTTGTCTCCATGGGTCAATATCAGGATAGTTAGACTGAATCAGCGTCGAATTTTATTGTAGGGAGCCTTGTCGCCGAGACCCACTGTTCCTTTTGTACAATGGTACAAAAGCACGGACGTTTTGTGTAGAGGGGACAACTTCAAAATCGTTAATGAGGCAAAATACACAAATGAGCAAAACAACAAAGCAACCATAGGAACTGGTGTTACGTGACGGGATAAACCCCTCTGCTAATGTAAACCAGCAAAGCCGAAAGGATTCATCCCGTGCTGTATTCTGTTAAAATTCAACAGGCAAAGAACTATCCCAAAAATCACTATTTAAAGTTAACATTAACAATTTGATTGTCATTTGTAACATGTGACAGAGAATAATCAACTTTCAACTACTTATAACTCCTTTCTCTAAACCCTCTGGTCTACAATACCTTCCCTCACGCCGACGCCATTAACATTTACAAAAAAAATCAAATTTACAAACCAGCTAGTTGTAGAATCTTCTCTTTTCGATCTTCCTCTGTCGATTTTTTCTCCAGGTCGCTGTTGATGTTTTTTTTTCTATGCTATCTATTTCTCCAGGTCGGCACCTCTTGGAGATTTTACGAACATCCTAAATCTGTTGGTCTTTTAGCTGCTCTCTTTGCTGTTCTTTGCAGCTCTGCGTAACTGTTCAAAATGTCCGATATTTGTCCCACAAAACGTCGGATCGTTTCATTGGTTTTAACATTGTAAAAATACCAAATTCTAACTTGATTGGGGCATAATGTAAACTGATTGGCCGAATTCGCATTTGTTTTTGTATCCATGTAACACAGGTCTTAGTTGTTCCGACCAAATGTTATGTTGTTACCTTGTTCTGGACTCCTTGTGCTAGCCAGACATTTCAACACCATTAAAAGTACATTACACCCAAAACTTCATAACACTGGCATTTGCCAAGACTGTGTATTTCGCTCAACATCGCTCTCTGTCAATCTCATGTGCCGCGATTTGAGCAATCTCTCGTCTATGTTAATCAAAACTTCCCTATTCTCATAACCTCAGATTGAACCCGCGCCCTTATGTATGCCTTACCATATTAATTGATTCGTCACTGTGTTACTCAGGCACACGTTAAGAAGAAATAAAAATGAGAACAACAGACACCTGTGTGACTGCGATTTGACCCAATGCTGCTGCAGCCAACCGACTCAGCTGTAAGTGAAATAGCCCACACCTTTCCTGTACCGGTAAAGAGATTGCATAGCATAATGGTAAGTTTTCATGAGTTGAATTAGACCCAGCATCATTACGCAGGACGAAATGTACTGGGATATAAAGACACAGGGGTTGGGGGGTGGAATATGGTTAGGAAGGATATGGTCAGAGTTCCCTTGATACAAAATCGTTTGAGACGACGGAAATGAGGTTTACTGGGATAAAACAAAAGAAGGGATGGAAAGAAAAGAAGGGATTTAATGGGATTGTAGAATAGATGAAGAATCATGCGACACAAATCAGGAATGACTGAGTTGTGTCCTAATGGAAATTTTTCCAGCGGATGTAAAATTGGTTCGGGTAAAAAGAGATGGAAATTACCTCGTTCAGGTGATCGTATAACCAGAGGTTAGAGCTTCAAAATGAGCGAGGAACGACAAAGAAGTTTGCAGCAGGTACTTTCTATTCTGAGTTTTTGAAATCGGAGATGATTTTTCAGAAAGAATAAAACATGTTAGAAGATGATTCCAGCATATTTGCCAGGCCACGTGCAGACACAAGGAGCGAATTTAACAGGGACAGGGACTCTGGGCTGCCTGAATGGGGAGGCAAAAGTGACACACTCACGAATTGTTTAGCGTTCATCGGAAAGAAATTGCATAATACCTGCAACTGAACATGTTAAGTATAAGAAGAGCTGGTGGTGTTGAAAGGTGCATCAGCTGGTTCGACGTGGACTACTACAAATTGTTAATGTACTGAGCTGTTTGTTTTAGCTTTGCGTTAAATCGAAGGCGGTTAGCTCAGTCTGCTGGCTAATTGGTTTATGGTATAGAATGAGAATAACAACGTGGGATTAATTGTCGCACTCTCTCAGGTTGCCAAAAGGAGCATCATCTGCACTGCTCACGGGATTTGTAATACATTTGTGACTCTAATGAGGAGGAATGGACCTGTCGATGTCAAGCATCATTATCTTTGATATCTGTTGCCTTGAACATTTGTTCACAATGACAAGGAACGGGACTGAGTCCATTTAATACTGACTGATCTCCTCCAGAAAATTCAAGCGACAAGACGCTTCCTGAATCCTGCATGAACCCTCTGTTCCGCACAGCAGCAAAACTATTTGATATTGACTTTACCAGATTCACTGACAACATTCAGTCTACCCAAAGAGATAAATCTAATTCCTTTCGAACGGTTTAATGAGCTGTGTGACTTTGCAGCACACAGGATGATGTGAAACGAGTTTAACAGCCGATTCAAGAATGTAATCCAGTGCAGTGTCAGAGATTTGAAAAAGGTCATCAAGCTAAAATATCAGCTCTGTTTCTTGATCCACAGATGGATAATCACTTGGGGAAAATGCGCAGTTTTGCGGTTAATAATTGATACCTTTCCCAAAGACAGAACAATCCCACAAATCAGAAACTGAAGTTTTAGAATAGATGCTGCTTTATTCGACATTATTCTTCAACTACGGTTCAGTCTGATGCTCCAATAATTCCTGATCAACGTCAGTAAAACCAGCTTTAGATGAGGATTGAAATTACAACTGCGGCATTTGAACACACTGTTCAGTGCCAAGCGCTGATCAGTTGCTCCACTGGAGCCCACCGGCAGCAAGCCTATAAAGTGCCCAACTCTACCTCTAGGACCTTCGACCCGCATGTTCTACTTTTGCTGCAGTTCTGGAATTAATGCTAAGGCAGAGGAGGAGGAACTGATATGGACCTGGGACTTTTCGGGCATCATGTTCAGGAAGTGGGACACAGAAAAATGTTGTGCAAAATAGACTAGATTGAAAACTGGATTTCCGTGGGTCGCTGCGTTGTTTTTCGACAATGTTATATTATCGCTGTCACAGGGCTTCTCATTCGGTCGGCTTCAATTTGGCACAGAATTCTATTCAACGACACTTCTCTAATTTCCTTCTTCAAGTTCCGACAGACAACATGAAACATACTGCACTCATCATCAATCTTCATCATGGCTACATCCAAGGACATGTTGCACAGTTTTCATGAATACTGAAGATAGAAGAATGTTATGCAAGAGTAAATTGAATTTCAGTTTAAGTTGTAAAGTGATAAGAATCCAGAGAAAGATACTGAATTTCCCAAATTCATGTTTATTACCGTGGCCAGAACTCTAGCCAGGCAAAGGGGAAATCTGGGCCTGAATCCCCAATATCCACACGGCCGTTTGCTCCATCTGGCCAGTTGGAAACCTGTGTGAAGGAGCATGCAGTCTGACAGAGCGCCTGGGAGAATCCTCCACTGTCTCATCTAAAGCTAAAACAGGAGCTGTGTATTCCAGCTGTGAGAGCACTGGGATAAAGGGGAGGACCTTGGTATTCCGTGGTGTAGATTCACAGTGTCCTCATCATGTTATTGTTTAAAACCCTCTGTCAGAAACAGCACAGACAGAGAGGAATAGGAGGGGGGCATTTCACCCGCCAACACTACCCCGCCATTGGATATTATTATGGCTGACAGAACACGTCAATGTTTTTTTCCCAGCCCATCCACATCAATCTGTCGCCCAATGGGATAAAGACACTGAATAAACCGAAAAGCTCTGTTCAACTGTGGGAGCAAAATGTGTTTAGAGACAGTGAGCTTATGCAAAGGGATTCTTGGTTGATCATGTTTCAAATGATACGATTCCATCAAAACTCACCACCAAGAAGGTGAGGAGTCTTCTCTGGTGAGTAGCAGGGACGAGAACTCCAGGCGATCGGAACTGATGATGAGTCAGCAGAACAATCATTGATTCACCTAAAATCTGAACTACACTCCGATTCTGGTGGGACTCAAACCCACAAACTTTGAATCGCAATCTTAACAATGCAGTAGAGGTCCAACACGTCTTTCATTGGGCTGCAGAGCTGCGCTAACCTCCATTTTACTGCACCCAAAGTTACAGTGTTCAAGTCTTTCATCAAACTTCGGTTTATCCTCGCACCACTTCCCAGTACCTGGGACTTGTCCGTGCATGCTCTTGCTCCTCAAGTTTTCTGCGAAATACTCCTGAAGTGTTTTGATGACTCTGAGCTTTACCGCACGTTCAAATAGTGAGTTCCAGAAAAACAACACTCTCAGGATGTAAACATTCTTCCGAAATCTTCTCTGAACATTCTCTCTCTAGCTTTTCATCTATATCCCCTGGTTATTAACCCTTTCCTTAAGAGGTTTATTACTGTCACACATACCTCATCCCTTTCTGTGCACATTAATCAATTTCTCTCTCAGCTTTCTCCGCTCTCAGATAAAGAGGCCCAGATGAGCTCATCCATCTTTGCAGTGGCGTGAGTGTAGTGCTTTAAAAGCACAGCCGGTCAGGCAACATCCGAGGAGCAGGAGAATCGTTGTTTCGGTCATAAGCTCTTCATCAGGAATGAGGATTTTGAGTCGGGGTTGAGGGAGAGGAATGGCGTTCGTGGTCAGGTGATGGGAAAGTGGATGAAGGTGAGGGAGAATGTGATAGTTCAGAAGGAGGATTGATGGACGGATCCGGACAGCAGAGCCTCGTTGGGACTGGGATAATGTGGGGGGAGGCGAAATGAGGAAGCTGTTGAAATACACATTTATCCCGAGTGTTTTCAGGGTCATAAGTTGGAATATGAGACGTTCTTCCTCCAGGCATCGGCTAGTAATGGAATGGCGGTGGCTTGTGCCCGAAACATCGATTCTCTTCTCCTCAGATGCTGTTTGACGTGCTGTGCTTTTCCAGCACTACACTCTCGACTCTGAGCTCCAGCACCTGCAGCCCTCACTTTCGCTTATCTTCGCAGAGGGAATGGTCTAGCTCAGGCACCACCTTGGTAAATCTATTCTGACCACGCTCCCATGTAAACGCGTGATTCCTTAAGGCTGGCAATCAGAACAGAACAAAATTATCCGAAGAAAAGCAGAAATATCTGAACAAAATCAGCAGGTTTAGTGCATCTAGGAGAGATTTCCGAGCCAAAAGATCCGCCTTTGGAATGAATGGTATGTGCAGGTGGGGCAGGAATGTGAAAGAAGGTGGACAGGGTCTAAAATGATTGAACTCGATGTTGGGTCTTGAAGATTGTACGGTCTGTCAGCAGGAAATGACGAGCCGCTCTTCCAACTCGCGCTGTGCTGTGCGGGAGCTCTACAGCAGACCAAACTGAAATGGAGGCATGGGAACACATTGGGCTGTTGCAGGGACAGGAACCTGGAAGCTCAGGGTCATTTTTTGCTTGCAGACAGAACGTCGGTGTACACACGTTTGCCCCCCGCTATGTGTTTCCCCAGTCCAGACGAGATCACATTATGAGCAGAAAATGCAGTTTGCTAAATTGAGTGATGGGCAGATAAATCACTGGAAGCTTACACAATGGGGAGGGACATCATAACCGTGCAGCATTACACCTTCTGAGATTTCGTGGAATGGTGCCATATGGGAAAGTGTTGGGGGTCAAGGAGTATTGGACGAGGATGTACAGAGAGAAGTTGTCTTGCATTGTGCCGGTATTCAGTTGTATGGGCTAGTGGGGAAAAGGCAGTAGAATGCATATCTTCCTGAGCTTCCTGCTATAAGCAAATACCTAGTTACGGAGCAAAACTACTTAATGATTTTCATGCCAACACCGACACGAGTTACAGCTGATAGAAGACACGTGCTTCCACTGTCACTGTCAGTCTGTCTCCCTGGGAGCAGTAGTACTCCCCCACGCTGATTAAGACAACACAGTTCTTCCTGTGACATATCCCTTCGAGAATGGAAGGACAGCTATTAATAACCTGTACTTAGAACGAAGTATCTGTATTGCTCAATAAGAATCGCGTAACTATTCTAACTCCTTTTTTAGTCACTTGACCCATAGCCTTGTATGTCTTGGCATCACAAATTCACATCTGAATACTTCAGAAAGTTATGTGGATTTTTGCCTCTCCGAGTCTTGCATACACTGTGTTCCAGATTTCAACCACCCAATGTTTGAAAACGTTTTTCCACGCATTCACTATAACCTTTCCGCCTCTGACCTTAAATCGGTGCCCCCCCGCCCCGTGATCGAAAGCTCTATCAAAGTAAAACATTTATTTCAGTCTACGCTATTCATGTCCCTCAGTACTTTGTACATCATAATCATGCCGCCACCCCCCCCCCCCCCCCCCCCACCCAAACTACTCTGCTCTAAAAAAAAACTCCAACTTGTCCACTCTCTCTTCTTCAGCCCAGACAATATCCTGGCGAATCTCCCCTGCATCGTTTCCAGCGCTGTCACATCCCTGCTATAATGTGAATTGCGTAACTACACATAACAGTCTCGCTCGAGCTGAATGAACAAGTAAAATAAATGATGCGAAAGTACACAGAAACTGATGTTTTTTTGAATAAAGTTTCTTTTCCTCAATGCTGTCCTGTGCCCTTTTCCTGAGCCTGATGTTTCAATAATCGCTGATCCATGTCAGTAATAGCTGCGACATGAGGATTGATCTCACAACCGCGGCATCAAAATGGATCAAATGGTTTGAAGGTCCCGATGGTGAGACTTGGGCATGGTCACACAGCAACAGTGAGCGCAGCAGCACAGGCTGAAGGAGGTGAATGTGAAAGTGATTGTAAGGGAAATGGGAGGGGGAACTTAAAGGAGTTAAGTGATTGCGGGAGGGAGGGAATTCTCCGAGAAGGGGTGAGTCTTAATTCTGATATATGACTCGCAGAGATGTGAGAGAGAGAGAGGGGTTTGATGAGAAAAAAATGATAATCTCTGAGAATGCTTTCATGTAAAATCAACTAATTCCTTTCTGTGTTTCTTCAGCATGAGTCACAAAGAGTGAAATGCAGTGATTCGGGTTCGAACGAGTTTACTGCGGCCACAATGCAGAATATTTTAACATTCAAACCATCACTGAGTCATGCAGAGACACGCGTTTAAAAACAGCAATAATTTCAGTGACAGGGGAGATGTTAGGAAGAGTAGCAGATGCACAACAGGAATATTAGGCGCGCGATAGCAGATATGTGGGAATTCAGAATTAGCTGAATCTTTAAATTCGATATGCCCAGACGCTGTGGTGGTTCCATCGAGGACTGCGTGTTGAAGACTGAGTTTGATAGATTTCTAGAAAACAAAAGATTCAGGGAATAGGGCGGGATATTGGTGTAATGTATGTTTCAATAACAATGTGTTATTGACATTGTGTTAATAACAGTTTCTTCACTAACTTCCCCACACAAGGAATCAGCCATTGCTGCAGTCAGTCACATAACCCTCGTCCCTAGAACCTGAATCAGACAAACTTCGTGGTGCAGCCGCGAATACCAAACCGGAAGTGGGGGTGGAAATGAGCATGTGAAGCTATTCTGTGGCACCAGTGACATGATTGGTAAAGGTGCCTTCATGGAGTCATAGAGTCATAGAGATATACAGTATGGAAGCAGACTATTTGGTCCATGCCGACCAGATATCCCAACCCAATCTAGTCCCACCTGTCACCCGGCCCATATCCCTTCAAGCCCTTCCTATTCATATACCCATCCAAATGCCATTGAAATGTTGCAATTGTGCCAGCCTCCACCACTTCCTCTGGCAGCTTATTCCATACACCCACCACCCTGTGTATGAAAAAGTTACCCCTGAGGTCTCTTTTATATCTTTTCCATCTCAATCTAAATCTGTGCCCTCGCGTTCTGGACTCCAGACCCCAGGGAAAAGACTTTGTCTACTTATCCAAGAGCGTGAAATGCTGAGGCTGGGAGTGCTTCTGGTCAATTGGCTCAGAGGAAGCGTGCTGGAGCGTCAAGTGAGAGGTCGATGTGTTAAAAGCGTTCTAAGAGATTTTCCTAAACAAAGTAGTATTTTGTTACTTTGACAGTAAGAACTGCTTTTGCTCACATCGTCCCCACATCAGTCTCTTGCTCCAGTGAACACTCCAATCCAGTGTGCATTGTTTCCATTCCAACACAGAAACGCGTCCTATTCTCGCTTCATCTGGGATAATCTGAATTGACAATATCATTTTTTGAATGGAGAAATGCAACAGGGAGTTGTTAGTGTAGCGGTCATCTATTGGGCTAGTAATCTTTGGAGACTGGAACGTGGCAGCAGCTGTTAGTTAAATTCGACGAATAGAATCTGGAAAATAAACCCAATCCCAGGTACAGAGACAATAACTTTATATTGCTGAAAACTCATTCATTCATGTCCCTTCGAAAGGGAAATCTGCCGACTGTAATGAGTCCTGTCAACATGTGACTCTAGACCCACAACAATGTGGTTCAGCCATGAATGCCCTCTGACTCAGTTCGAGGTGAATTAGAATGAACAATAAATGCTCTTCAAACCAATGATAGCCACATTCCGTGGGAGATTAAGGAAGAATAAAAATGCATGGACAACAGACGAAGTGGGAATCGTGTCTGTGTGGACACGAATTCAACTGATTATCAAACGAAATAGACACAAGGATACCCACAGCGCCAAGAAGTCAGGGCCACAGGGTGACAGCAGGAAGGGATTCAATTATGCGCTGAGGTGAAAACTCACTTACTCAGTCACAGTGCGCATAGGTCATTCACCACTCCCATATGTGAGAAGTGATCCCTCAGGAGACCAACTGGCAGAGTCACCAGCAAGTTTACAAATTACAGCAGGAGTTCGATTCTGCTGTTATTGCAGCCGTTAATCCCAACCAGCAATGAAACCTGTTCGCATGCGTGTTTCCAGTGTAGTTGCACTGTTTTCTGATGTATATCAGTGATTAAGACTTAGTTGTAGGAACCATAGTTCAGAACTTTGCTGATGATGCAATAATTGATTATGGTGAAGAATGCCAGGGACTGCAGGGATATATCAATCAGGTGGAAAGGTAAAATGCTGAATGTAATTGAATCCAGATCAATGAAAGTTAATGAACTGGGGAGAAGAAACAATAACAGTGAGTGTTCTGTGTGGTGTAGACGGACAAAGAGATCATGGAGTGGGAATTCACGATCGCTAAAGTTCAATGGACAGGGGAATCATTTGGACAGAAGTACGTACTGCAGATTTTGATAATCAGAATCAATATTAGAGTTGAGCTGAAGAAGCACAGCAGGGCTGGCAGCATCCGAGTTGCAGAAAAATGACGTTTCGGTCAAAAGCCCTTCATTAGGAATAAAGCTGCGAGCCTCGAGGGTGCAGAGATAAACGGGAGGACTCGGTCTGGGAAGAATTTAGCTGAGAGTGCAATAGATGGATAGAGGTGGGGTTAAAAGTGATAGGTCCGAGGAGAGGGTGGGGCGGATAGGTGGGAAGTAAGATAGACAGGTGGGACAGGTCAATAGGATGGTGCCAATCTAGAAGCTTGGAACTTGGATAAGGTGGGCGTGGAGAGATAAGGAAGCTGGTGAAGACCACATTGATGCTCTGGGGTTGAAGGGTTCCAAGGTGGAAGATGAGGCGTCGGGTGTTGAGGAAATGGCGGTGGAGGAGGCCCAGGAACTGCATGTCCATGGGAGAGTAGGGGGGGGGGGGGGGGGGAGGGAGTTGATGTGTTTGGTCATGGGGAGTTGGGGTTGAACTTTGTAGGTGTACTGGAAATGTTCGCTGAAGCGCTCTGCGCGAAGGTATCTGTTGGCCCCAATGTAGAGGAGACCAGCAGATGCAATAAATGACATGTGTGTCATGCAGATGCACATTTGATGGATGTGGAAGGATCTATTGGAGCCTTGAAAGGATGTGATGGGGAAGATGTGGGTGCAGGTTTTGCAATTCCTGTGGTGGCAAGGGAAGGTGCCGGGAGGGGAGGGTAGGTCATTGGAGGGCGTGGACTTGACTTGGTAGTCGTGCAGGAAACAGTCTACGTGAAAAGTGGATACGGGTGGCGAGGGAAATATATCCCTCAGGTTCAGTGTTACTGACAGTTTTTACAAACCCACTGACTCCCACAGCTGTCTGGATTATACCTCCTCCCACCCTGTCTCTTGCACAAATGTGATCCTATATTCCCAATTCCTCCACCTCTATCGCATCTTCTCCCAAAGGAGCAGCACAGCGTTTCAGGCAGCATCCGAGGAGTAGTAAAATCGACGTTTTGGGCTAAAGCCCTTCGTCAGGAATACAGTCAGAGCGCCTGAAGGCTGGATAGATAAATGAGAAGAGGTTTGGGGTGGGGAGAAAGTAACATAGAGTACAATAGGTGAGTGGGAGAGGAGATGAAGGTGATGGGTCAGGGAGGAAGGTGGAGTGGATCGGTGGAAAGGAAGATAGACAAGTCATGGGGACATTGCTGAGCTGGAAGTTTGGAGCTGGGGTGAGGTGGGGGAAGGGTAAGTGAGGAAACTGGTGAAGTCTACATTGATGCCCTGGGGTTGCAGTGATCTGAGGCTGAAGATGAGGTGTCCTTCCTCCAGGCGTCGGCTGTGAGGGAGTGGCAGTGTAGGAGGCCCAGGACCTACATGCCCTCGGCTCAGTTGGAGGGGGAGTTGAACTGTTGGGCCACTGGGCAGTGTGGTTGATTGGTGGGTGTTGCCCAGAGATGTTCCATAAGTAGAGTAGACCGCATCGGGAGCAACGGATACAATAAATTATATTGGTGGATGTGCAGGTAAAACTTTGATGACTGTGGAAGGCTCCTTTGGGGCCATAGATGGAGGCGAGGGAGGAGGTGTGGACGCAGATTTTGCAATTATTGCGGTGGCAGGGGAAGGTGCCAGGATGGGAGGATGGATTGTTGGGGGGCGTGGACCTGACCAGATAGTCACGGAGGGAACGGTCTTTGTGGAAGGCAGAATGGGATAGGGAGGGAAATATATCCCTGGTGGTGGGGTCCGTTTGGAAGTGGTGGAAATGTCGGTGGATGATTTGGTTTATGCGAAGGTTGGTAGGGTGAAAAGTGAGCATCATGGGGGTTCTGTCCTTGTTACGGTTGGAGGTGTTGGGGTCTGAGGGTGGAGGTTCAGGATGTAGACGAGATGCATTGGAGGGCATCTTTAACCACGTGGGAAGGGAAATTGCGGTCTCTAAAGAAGGAGGCCATCTGGTATGTTTCATACTCTATGCTACTTTCTCCCCACCCCACCCTACTCCCATTTATCTTTCCACCGATCAGGCAATCTGCTTGTATTCCTGATGAAGGGTTTTTGCCCGAAACTTCGATTTTTCTGCGCCTCGGATTCTGCCTGAACTGTTGTGCTTTTCCAGCACCGCTCTAATCTAAACTCTGGTTTCCAGCATCAGCAGTCATTGTATTTTACCCTCTGCTCCCAAATGACCAGTTCCACCACAGAACATACCAGATGGCCTCCTTCTTTAAAGACCGGAACTTCCCAATCTATGTGGTTGAAGATGCCCTCCAACGCATCTCATCCATGTTCCGTACCTCCACCCACGAACCCCAAATCTCCAACCACAAGGACAGAACACCCCAGGTCCTCATCTTCTATCCCACCAACCTCTGCATAAATCAAGTCATCTGCTGACAGTTTCGCCATCTCGAAACGGATCCCACCAACAGGGTTAGGTTCTCCTCCCCAGCCCTATCCACTTTCCACCAAGACCATTCGCTTTGCGACTACCTAGTCAAGTCCTCGCCCTCCAATGGCCCACCCTTCCCTCCCAGAACCTTCCTCTGCCACCGCAGGAATTGCAAAACCTGCTCCCACATCTACCCTCTCATCTCTGTCCAAGGCTCCAGTGGAGGCTTACACATCCATCAAAGTTTCACCTGCACTTCCACACATGTCATTTCGTGTGTCTGTTGCTCCCGATGCGGTCTACTCTAAATTGGCGAGACCGGATGTCTTCTCACAGAGCACTTCAGAGAATATCTGCAAAGCACCCACAAGAATCATCCCCAGTGCCCTCATGGTCAAACATTTCATCACCCCCTCCCACTCTCCCGAGGACATGCAGGTCTTGGGCCTCCTCCATCGCCACTGTCTCACCACCCAATGCTAGGAGGAAGAAAGCCTCATCTGCCGCCTAGGGACCCTTTAACCCCATGGCATCAATTGGGACTTCACCAGTTTCCTCATTTCCCCTCCCCCTACCTTACCCCAGTTCCCACCTTCCAGCTCATCACCGTCATCCTAACCTGTCACACCTGTGCATCTTTATTCCCACTATCCACTACACCTTCTTCTCTGAAATATCATGTTCACCCCCCACCTCCATCCACTGACTGCACTCTCAGTTACCTTCTCCCCAGCCCCGCCCCACTCCCATTTATCTCTCCATCCAATATGCTCCCAGTCTCATTCCTGATGAAGGGCTTTTGCCTGAAATGTTCATTTCTCGTGCTCCACAGATGCTGCCGGACCTGCTGTGCTTCTCCAACACCACTCTAATCTTGAAGGGAATCAGTTGATTGAGAGGGTTTTCGGATATTTTCTAGTGTTGACCACTTTAGCAACTACCAGTTTAGGGAACAGCTAAAGGACTGAGCACAAGTCAGGTCACCACATAAACATTTTTTTAAATTGCAAGATAAAACATGGAAGGCTGAAGTCTGCAACTTTGCCCATCAAAACTGTTTCACCAATGAGTTTATCACTGATTCCTTTCCAAGTCAGAGTGCTATGGGCCTTGGAGGGGAACTTGCAAATGGTGGCGTTTCGTTGCATCGTCCAACCTTGTCCTTATAGTCAGTACAGTTGTTGAGCTTTGAAGGTTCTGTCAAATATGCCCACATGACTTACTCCAGTGCATCCTGTAGTTGGTGCACTCTGTTGCAATTGTGCCTAAGCGGTGAAGAGAATGAATATTGCAGGTATTGAAGAGGGTACAATCAAGTGACTGCATTGTCGTGGACCGTGTCCTTAAATGTTACTGAAGTTACACCCATTGAGGCAAATGGAGAGAGTCTCATTTTTGCCTCGCAAACGATGTAGGATTCACGGAGTCATAAGCTGAGTTTATAATCAAAACATGTCTCCGAAAGGACATGTTTTTGTTGTCAAATTGTTTATATAGCCAGTTTCTATCTGTTTATTTTTTTAAATACTAGCTCTGTGGACAATTACACGGGAATATTTGTTTACAGTAAAGCCATTGAATGTCAGTGGGATATGATTAGATCCTCATTTGTCAGAGTTATCAATACTCTATTTCGTCCTTGTGTGGACCAATCTGATTCCAGTCGCTGTCTGATTTCAAGTTCCAATTCCCGTCTGTGCTTGAAATTTCAACCGTTTCTTCGCATAATTGTCTCCACCTGCCTTTATAATATGTAAGGGTTCTGCAGGGGACAGCAGAGATTAATGAACATGTTGTCAACACTGGAGAAAATGGAGCTTCTTGGGATGATTGGTTACGCTGGGATTATTCTCCTTGAAACAAGGGAGACGGAGTGCAGCTCTATAATCACGTAAGAACATTTATGCACGTTCAATATTCATGGGATCTTGACAGGGTAGTTACTGGCAGGTGATTTACCCTCTGGTATGAGGGGAGCACCAGAGGACATGAACTCAGAATTAGATATTGCCAATTTAATTCAGAAATAGGGAGTAATTTCTTTGCTCGGGGCCAGTGAATCGGTGAAACTCCTTACTAAAACTGTTGTTGAGGCTGAGTTGCTGTGTATTTTCAAACTGTGACAGACAGATATTTAACCAGAAAGACGATGAAGCTTTGTCGAGGTAATGCAGGAGAATGGAGTTGAGGATTATCAGATCAGCCATGAGTTCATTGAATGGTGGAGCAGATTCTATGGGCTGAATGGCCGACTTCCAATCTTACATCATTTGGTCTAAAGCCTTAATTTATTGATACATCTAGAATTCTGAGGGAATGGGATGAAGTGATAGAAAATGTTTCCAAACTGATCAGACAGACCAGGAACTAGGCTCATAAGCTCATGATCAAGAAATGTGCTGTGGCCTGGAGACAATAAATGGCACTGGGCACCCAACAGATGGGTATGCGCAGACATTGTGATTGCTAAAGAAAATTGGTGGATCTTATATTTTTGAGGAGAACGTGAGGTCTGCAGATACTGGAGATGCTGGATCTTATATTTTTGCCAACTTCGCGTCATGCTGGATGATGGAAGGCGGTATGATTCATACAGCAAAAGGTTGTGAAAGAATGAAAGGTTCGTTTCATTGGAAAAGTTTTCTGTGGTTCCAAGTCCAATTGACTGTTTGAAATACTGATCAGAAATTTGTGTCGAATGTTAGATTAAAATTCACAATCCTTCTGGATAAACTATTGCACCCAATCTCTCCTTATTTGTTTTACTTTCATTCGATGTAAATTCATAGAAAGTCAAGATGGAATGAAAGGAGGAAAGAAACGTTTGCACTCCTTTTCATTATCCTAATTTAACTTACAACAGAATCAAATTGCTTTATTTTGACTTTGATGAGGTATCGATTTAGCACCAATCTCCGATGCAATGAAGGACAAGAGCAAGATTCTCCATCTAATGTATACTAAAGATGCGAGGTACAAAGGGAAACCACAGCTGCGTTTGATAGAAGTAACAGTCAGAATAGCATTTGAATCCACACATGCACCATGAAAGAGCAACCCGTCGCGTTAATCTCTGGGCCACTTAAGTCCATGGAAAAGGGGATCACATATGACCACATCAAGATTACATATCGTGCACCTAGGGGATAAGAAATTCCCTGAGCGGAATCGAACCCACGCCATTATATTTCTGCTTTCAGCGGAATAATGATATCAGCAAAATCCAAGGAATTGACCTCGTCCTTGGAAGGGATACCTGTCCTTGAATTATTCCGAGTCGGAACTGTCTCAGAATGAACCAGCAAACATGAAATTCCCGTCACATTCACACGCACATTTAGTCTTGACGCATAATTTCTTCAGACAGTTTCTCTCTCACGGGAAGAAGTATCTATGGAGAGAGAAGTGAAGGTGATGTTTTAGCGCGATGATCTTTCCCATATGGCTGAACCTGAACTGGGTAAAATTCCCGGAAATGCAGTTATGTTCGTTTCATTTTATTAATTTTGCTGCAACTTCACTCTGTTCATTGCAATGATCGGAAGTGAATTGGATTTATATGATTGGAACGTTTAATGTTGTATTGAATTTTGCTCCGAATTTATTTCAGCTTAAAGAAAATGCTGATGAGAAAAACAGAAGGTTAAACTACAAAACAAGATGCCAGTTTTGATGCTCAGTTACTTTGGCAGATTTCAGTGGGTAACAAATGAACCCAACATCATGGCGATTGTCCTCCCATCTTTAAGCCATGGGATTAAAGCAGGAAATCGATCTGTAAGAGACGGGTCACTTCCTGTTCATTATGGAATAGCTTTCCTTGACAATATACAAACTCTGCTCAGTTTCATTTATATGATTCATGTGGAATATTAATATAAATCTTTCAAAACTCTCAGTTATTCTTTTGCTGAATCCTATTCAGCTGCATACGTTTGCGATAATTCTTTCCATCTGAAGTCGTCCAAATTAGACACTGTTTCCTCGCACCTTTCACACCCCATACCCGACTTTTACACTTTTACCCACCCACAGGTTGTCTCTCTCCTGGTGAAACCCACTAGTTGTGTGTCTCTAAATGTGCCTTGCCAAATAATTTGGAAACGGATTCTCTGAGTGACAGAAATTCTGCTCCCATTATTTCTTTGTCCTTCTTCAATGGTTTTGAAAGCATGACGTTCAGAAATTTGCGAACTTGAAAGAGTGCATTTACCACCTATTTCCTCTATCCAAATCTCGCATACCCTGGAAAACTTGCATTCGGTTTTCCTTGGTTCAGTTTCAAATTTTCCAAAACACAAATAACTAAAATGCCGTCAGCATCATCTCTAATGTCTTAGCACCCCAGTCAATGCTGGCAGTGTCCTCTCTGATGGAATCACAGATTCCTTACAATGCAAAAAGCACAATTCAGCCAATCGAGTCTGTAGGGACACTCTGAACAGCATCTCAACCCAGACTTAGCTCCCCTCTCTATCACCGCAGTCCTCTGGCTTGTAATTTCAAATAAACCTGCTGCAATAAAACCTGGCATCGTGTGATTGCTGACCTTATCATTGCGTTACCCATGGCTGATTCACTGAACCTCCTGAAGTCACTCCCTGGACACATCAGCGCAATTTAACATGGCCAATCCACCTAACCAACAGACTTAACAGCAGTGAGAACCACTGTAGTGTCCCATCACATTGAACACTATCTATCATGTGTTTTACACACTGGTAACTCCGCCTAGTGAAAGCAAGCTGCGCTCACCAACCCGAATTCAATGCATCCAAACGCGGTTCTACGCTGTACAACCTCATTAGTGCTGCTGGAAATGTTTCTGCACTCAGATCTGAATGGGTTTACTCTGTTTCCTTCCTCAGATTCCTGCTTTAAATACACACATCAGTCAGGAACAACTCTATATAATGGTTCTCATTCCAACACAAGCACAATATGCAGTTTGTAGAAGTTACGTGTGTTCACTTTCACTGACACTCTCTGTCCAGGAGCTGCAGCCCTGCCCCAGCTGATTCAGACAGCACTGTCCTTCCTGTGACATGTCCCATCGAGAATGAAAGGCCAAGCATGAATAACTTCTGTGGGGAACAGAGCGACAGGTTTAAAACCATTACGATGCCCCCAGCGGAGAATTGAGCCCTGTGACAGGAGGGGACACTAACCACGATACTGTGGAGGACAACAACATCGAAGAAGACCCTTCAACCTGTTGTGGCCGCACTTGTCCAACGCAACTGCTTAATGACCTGAATCAAGTTTTCCATCGTTTAGCCCATAGGCTTATATGTTTTGGCATCACAAATTAACATCTCAATTTTTTTAAAGCTAGAAAGATTCCCGCCTCTCTGACCCTTTCCGCACATCTACTCAAACCTTGCTGCCTTTTTCCGAAATCTCTTGGCCGCAGTGTTCGATCTCTCCATCAAAAAGAAACGCTTCTTTCAGTCTGTCCTATCCATATCCCTCATTATTTTGTACATCTCAGTAATGTCTTCTCCAATCTCCTCTGCTCGGTGACAAACTACCCCAGTCTCACCAATCTCTCCTCATAACTGAAACTCTTCAGCCCAGACAATATCCCAGTGAATCTCTACTGCAACGTTCCCAGTGCGATCACATCCATGCTGTACTGTGAATTGCAGAACTGCACACAGTAATTCAGCAAGAGCCGAATTAACTTATTTTCTATTCTGTTACAGTATGAGGGCGTCGCTGGTTCGGCAGTATTTATTGTTATCCCTAATTGCACAGCGGGTAGTTGAGACTCAACCATATTGTAGTGAGGCTGAAGTCACATGGAGGCCCGAACATGTACAAATGGCAGTTCCATTCCTTAAAGGACGTCAAATGGTTTTATTTTTTTCAACAATTGAACATGAATATATAGGAGTTATTAGATTCGTAATTTCAGATATTTATTGAATCCCAATTCTACCACCTAGCGTGGTCGGTGTCAAACCCGGGTCCCTGGTGTCTGAATGAACAGTTCAGTGGTTAGTGGTAATAGCGCTCGGCCATTGCGGAAAAGCAGTGGAACTGATCTTCTCCAATAAAGTCGCTTTTCCCCGATACTGTCCTGTGCCATTTTCCTCAGCTGACACCCCCCCCCTCCCCCGCCCCACTCCACACCAATAATCTCTGGTCCATGTCGGTAAAAGCTGCTACATGAGTATTGATCTCACAACAGTGGTAACCAAATGGATCAAATGGTCTGCAGGTCCCGATGGTGGAGCTGGGGCACGTTCACCCAGCAAAAATGACCGCAGCCACACAGACTGATCGCTATCAATGTGAGAGTCTGTATTAGATTCTGCAATGCCTTAAAGAAATCGGAAATGACTCCACAAACACATGATGAAAGAGCAGCGCTCCGAAAGGTAGTGCTTCAATTAAACCTGTAAGACCATAACCTGGTGTTGGGTGATATTTAACTTTCTACTCCATAGTCCAATGCCGGCTTCTCCAAATTAATGAAATGGGGGTGTGGGACAGAAAGTTCGGTTAGTGGTTGGAGGAGGAAAGAAATCTCTGAGAACGGGTGGATTTGAATTCTGACATATGAAGCACAGAGATGTGACCGAGCAGAGCTTGAAGGAAAAAAAAAATCACCTTGGAGAAAATCACCATGTTAAAACAACAGATTCCTTTGTGTTTCACAAAAGAATGGGACACATAGAGCAATTACTGTCGTGACTCGGATTCAAGCCGAGGTTGCTGCGGCCACAAAACAGAGTACTAACCACTATACGATCACGGCACCCCACCGACGGACACACTGACCACTAGCAATAAGTAAAGTATCATTAGAAATGCTCGGCAGAACACCAAATGCACAATATCAGTGCTTAGCGAACAGTGGCAGATATATGGGAACGCAGAATGGGCTGACCGTTTAACATCGGTGCCCACAGAGGCTGTGGTGATTCCATCGTTAATGTGCTGAAGGATGAGATAAATAGATTTCTCCAAAACATTAAAGACTCCGGGGACTGTGCAGCATTTGTTACCAGCACAACCACCAATATAATTTATGGTATCTGTTGCTCCCGGTGCAGTCTCCTCTACATTGGGGAGACTGGACACCTCCTAGCAGAGCGCTTTAGGGAACATCTCTGGGACACCCGCACCAATCAACCACACCGCCTCGTGGCCCAACATTTCAATTCCCCCTCCCACTCTGCCAAAGACATGGAGATCCGGGGTCTCCTTCACCGTCGCTCCCTCACCACCAGACGCCTGGAGGAAGAACGCCTCATCTTCCACCTCGGAACACTTCAACCCCAGGGCATCAATGTGGACTTCAACAGTTTCCTCATCTCGCCTTCTCCCACCCCACCCCAGTTCCAAACTTCCAGCTCAGCACTGTCCCCATGACTTGCCTTGACTGGTCCTACCTGCCTATCTTTTTTTCCACCTATCCACTTCAACATCTCCCCCGACCTATCACCTTCATCCCCACTCCCACTCAACTATTGTACTCTATGCTACTTTCTCCCCACCCTCCTCTCACTTATCTCTCCACCCTTCAGGCTCTCTGCCTTTATGCCTCATGAAGGGCTTTTGCCCGAAACGTCGATTTTACTGCTCCTCGGATGCTGCCTGAACTGCTGTGCTCTTCCAGCACCACTGATCCAGAATCTGGTTTCCAGCATCTGCAGTCATTGTTTTTACCAAGCTTTTGTTGAAATGTATGCTTCAATAGCAATGCAGTTTAACATCAGCTATTTCACGAGTTTCTCCACACAAGGCAGTAACCACTGCTGCCACATAGTCCCAGTTCCTAGCCCCAGAATCAGAGGAACTGAGTGGCGCAGTCGTGAAGATCCAACTTGAAATCGAAATGGGAATGAGGTCGCAGAGATACTCGAGGGCTCAAGTGACACAACCGGAGACTGCACGGTATTTCTATGATGGTTTAGAGGCGCAAGCAATTCTGAGGTTGGGAGTTCTCCTGGTCAAAGGCGGTGCAGAAGGGAAATTGTGTTCCCGTTTATATTAACAGCAATCTACAGTGCATCTTGCTGAGACAGCTGAGTGCCACACCTGGAGCGTGGGTAGCTGGTTTGAAGTTTAATTTTTCCTCACTATCACCCAGTTCCCTGGAATGAATTGCTTTCACCATTTTTATTTCCAATTGTTTGATAACTCCCTGCAGTCTGCGGCTTTCTTCCCCATGGTTAATTGCATGACTAACTGTTGTATGATCTGCACACCGCCAAATCACGGCCACTACAAGTAAATATGAATCATTGATCTATATGAGAAAACAGTGGGACTCACTGCAGGCATGCTTAGTAGGTTTACAGGCGGCACCAGAATTGTAAACAGTGAGGAAAATTATCTAAATTTCAAAAGGATCTTAATACAATGAGTCGTTGGACTTAAAAGTGTAACATGGAGTTCAATCTGAATAAATGGCAGGTATTGCATTTTGGGACAACAAAAAGAATATGACTTTGTGTATGTTGGAGAACACAGAAGCTCGGTGTGCAGGTACATAATTCTTTGTAGTTTGCATTACCTACATACAAGGTGGTTCAAAGGTATTTGACACACTTCCCTTCATTGCTCGGTCCTTTGTGTATACAAGTTGGGACAATATGTTGACATTTTGCAGGACATGGATGAGGCCTCTTCTGGAATATTACGTCCAGTTCCGGTCGCCCAGTTGTAGGAATGATTTATTCAGCTGGAGCAGGTTCAGAAAAGGTATACACGTATGTTGCTGTGTGTTGCAGGTTTGAGTTATAATGAAAGGCTGGATAGGCTGAGACTATTTTCAGATTCGAGATTGGGGTGCTGGAAAACCACATCAGGTAACAGAATCCGAGGAGCAGGCGAATCATTTTTTTTCGCGCAAGTGTCGTTCATCAGGCTCTTCCCCGAAACGTCGATTTTCCTGCTCCTCAGATACTGCCTGACCTGCTGTGCTTTCCCAGCACAACACTCTCGACTCTGATCTCTCATTTGCAGTTCTCACTTTCTCCGAGTTGAGAGTGTTTTCACTCGAGGTTAGAGGTTTGAGCGGCGACCTGACAGAAGTTTATGAATTATTGAGAGGCAAGTTAGAGTTAACGATAGCTGCCTTTTCCCAGGATGGGGATTTCAAGGCGAGAGGGCATCTGTTTAAGATGAAAAGAGAGAGAGTTTTAAAAAAAAAACATGTGAGGCTTATTTTTAGGGAAGATGTTTTACGTGTGCAATTAACTTGCTGAGGAAGTGATGGATGAGGGTACGTTTGCAACATTTAATGGACAATTGATTCCAAACATGAATGGGAAAGTGGGATTTTTAAAATAAATTTATTCATGCCTAGTATATCAGTTATTTCCCAGAGGACATTTAAGAGTCAACCACGATATTATCCATCTGGAGTCTCCTGTGGGACAGAGCAGATGAATATGACAGTTTGCTTCCCGAACTGGCATGAATGAATCAGATGGGATTTTTCACGCAACTGATTCAGGTCATCACGATACTCTTCAATTCCAGGTGTGTATTGAATTCAAACTCCACTATCTGTCATACCAGGACTTGAACCCTTTTTCCCCAAAATATTACCAGTTTTTTTTTGGATTAACAACACAATAATAAAACTACAAGGGCATTATAACCACTCAATGGGTACAGGAGGAGGCAGATGGGACGAGGTTAATTTGGCAGTATGTTCAGCATGGATTGGTTGGACTGACTGGCCTGTTTTCATGCTGTATGACTCTATGATTGACGCTATGGAACAAATAGCTGGTTGGGATTAACAGCATTACTGACAGCATAATCGAACACCTGATGGGATATGTAATCCTGCTGGAGTGTCCGGAGGTTGTTTTGCTCAGTGGCCCCTTCCCACACACGGGACTCGTGAACGGTCTCTCCCCAGTGTTACTGATTAAATGAGTTTCCATTTCTGTGGTTAATCCCTTCCAGCACTTCCCACATTGCTCTGCTTTCTCTGTGGTATCAGCGTCCTTTTTTCTACCCAGGGTGAACGATCCTTTCAAATTGTGTCCACAGAGATACAAATCCCGTTTTCCATGTTGTGAGTATGTTTTCATTGTTTCTCATTCACCCACAGGGTGTGAGTGTGACTGGTCAGGGCAACATTTATTATTCGCCCCTCGTTCATTGCTGTCTATCTGCACCACAAACCGGGGTGCGATCCCAGCCTCGGGTCTCTGTCTGTGGGCATCTGCACATTCTCTGTGTGTTTGTGTTTTTATTTCTCCCTCTAACCTAGGATGTGCCAGTTACAGGGATCAACAATGGGATAGGGAATACCGTGGGTCTGGTGGGATGCGCTTCGGATGGATGTGTGGACTGGAAGGGCCGACTAGACTGCTTCCCACACAGTGGGGATTCTTGGACGAAGGGTCAGCTATTTTTTTTTCTGGTCCTGGAGTCTCTCGGAGGCAGGACTGGGTAAAGATGGTAGAATCCCCTGCATAAGGGACATGAATGAATGAGATTGCAGAAAATTAAAGTCATGATCTCTGTTCCTGAGGTCAGGCTTGCATTTCAGGTTTTATTCGTCGAACTTAATCATCACCGTGTCCAACCCCCAAGGATGACCAGTTTAAAATATCACCCCAACACCACCTTCTCCAGGTTGAAATCTTGACTGTGTGGAAGAAACTGATACTGAGCTGATGCGAGCAAATGTAGCTGTCACCGCCAGTGTCGGAAGCACAGATCCAAATAGCAAAATCATCTTTTAAACCCACCACTGCAAAGTTAAGGGCTCAACACGCTCCACATATGGCATTCAGCGGTGTTAGAAAGATGCACCCGAAATCGCTATGATAGTATAAACAGGGACAAGCATTCCCTTGAGCAGCACCACATTCAACCGGGGAATTTTGTGCGCCTCGATACCATCATAGAAGGACAGCACGCTCACCTATTGCATCACTGGAGCCAGTGAGTAACTCTGCGCACTCATTCCCATCCCCATTTTTGGTTGGATCTGGGCGGCTGTGCCGATGTAAAGCTGCAATGCTATTGAAGCATACATTTCAACAATACCCTGTACTGTCTCCGCAGTCTTTGATGTTTTGTCGAAATTGATCAATCTCATTTTTCAACATTCTCTTTCAAGGGATCTCCACAGCCTCTGAGGACATCGAACTTAAAGATTCAGCTCATTCTCAGTTCCCACATGTCTGTCACTGTTCGCTGAGTACTGATATTGTACATTTGCTGTTCTTCCGAACATTCCCTCTGCTAGTATACTTATTGCAGCTTGCAAGCATCCTGTTCTGTGGTTACTGTGATCGTGGTTGTCGGTATTTTGCATTTTGACCACAGCAACCTCGATTTGAAAGCAAATCACGGCACTAAGTGTTCTCTCCGTTGTCCTTTTTGTGACACATGGTTAGAAATTAATTGTTTTACCTTCAAATTCCGCTCTCTCACATCTCTGCGTTTCATATATCAGGATTCAAACACACCCGTTGTTGGAGATCTGTCTCCTTCCCACGATCATTAAACCGTCTTTCCGTCCCTCCCTCCATTTATCTAGGGCAATGCACAATCTATCACTCTATTTCACATTCATACTGTTCTGTCTGTGCTGCTGCTGCGGTCACTGTTGGTGGGCGAAAGTGCCCCAACACTACCATCGGGACCTTCAAACAAATCGATCCATTTGGATACCGCGGTTGTGAAATCAATCCCCATGTAGCAGCTTTTACTGACATAGGCCAGAGACAATTGGAGCGTCAGGCTCATGGAAAGTACCCAGGGCAGTTTTGGTGAAAAGACATTTTATTGGAAAAGATCAGCTTTTATGGTTTTCTGCTTTGGTCTTGTGATAATTTCATAGGACTGACTATCCAGAGACCCAGATAATAGTATGGGTACTCAGGCTTGAGTCCCTCCATGCGAGATTGTAAAATTTGGATGCCGCAAATATCTGCGATGAAGTATCCAATGACTATTATAGATCCATTGAATTTTGTTGAAAAATATATATCTGGTTTACTGATGTCATTTCAGGATGGAATCTACTATCTTTACTTGTTCTGGCCTGCATGTGACTTCAGACTCATAGCAATATGGTTGAGTCACAACAGTCCTCTGGGCAATTCGGAATGGATAATAAATTTGCTTAGCCAGAATCGCCCTCATGCTAATCCAGAAATTTTAAAACAAATGCTCATGAGGCTCAAGCAAGAGTGTTGTATGAAGTTTTGCAAGTCACATTATCGCAGGGATGTGATCATACTGAGAACATTGCAGGAGATATTTACCAGCATGTTGTTTGGGATGAAGAGTTTCAGTTGTGAAGAAAGACAGGACAGAGTGGACTGTTTGTCGCATTGCAAAGGAGATGTAGATAAGTCATGAATGAGTTAGGGTATGGACAGATTTGACTGAACGAGTTTCCCATTGATGGAGGGATCGATCAGCAGGGGACAGAGACTTAAGGAGAAAGGCAAAAAGGTTTGAGAAAATGTGCAAAAACCTTTATCAGCCAATGTGTGGTTGGAATTTAGAATACATTGCCTGCATTGTTCAGAGCGGCAAAAACACTTATAAACTGAATAAATATTCAGATGTGAATTTGTGATGCCAAGACATTTAAGGCTGTGGGACAAACATTGAGAAATGGGATTCAGTTCATTAGGCAGTTGTTTTTGACAAGTGTCGCCACAATTGGCTGAAGGGCCTCCTTTGACACTCCTGTCCTCGGTAGTATAGTGGTTAGTGTCCCCACCTGTCACAGGGCTGAATTCTCCGCTGGGGACAGTGCATTTTTTTAAAACCTGTCACTCCATTCCCAAGTTCGGGCATCGATACCTTTCCTTCCATTCTCGATAATGCATGTCACAGGAAGGACAGTGCTGCTTGAATCAGTGTGGGGCGGGGCTACAGCTCTCAGGGAGATAGAGTGTCAGTGAGGGTGCAAACATGTGACTTCAGCAAACTGTACTTTGTATCTGTGTTGGAATGAAAAGCATTTGACAGACTTGTACTGGATGTAAGTGTTTACTGGAAGCAGGCCGGTGAGGAAGAAACAGCGTAAAAACATTCAAATATGGTTGCAGAAACATTTCCCTCAGCACGAATGAAATTGGAATGGACAGAGTAGCGTTTCAATAGATTGAATTTGGGTTGATTTGCTTTGATTAGGCTGAGTTATCATGGTATAAAGCCATTTAAAAATGATACAGCAATTACTCACTATGATGAAACATTGTGTCAGTAATTCGCACTGCTGTTCGGTCGGAGAGTTAGGTTGATTGGCAAAGTTAAATTGCCCTCTCGTGTTCACGGAATGAATTAAGTAAGTTAGGTGAATTAGCCATGGTTAACGCGGAGACAATGTCAGAAGTCACAGGACGACAGGTTATAGTCCAACAGGTTTATTTGAAATCATAAGGGGGAGGGCTCACTCTTCCTCAGGTGAAGTATACGGGAATAGGGAGGGGAGCTTGGTCTGAGTGAGATGACGTTCAGAGAGTCGATTGACTGAAATGCTCTTTGTACACTGTAGAATTTTGTCATTCTATCGGAGAGGATAATGATGGTATTTACTGGGGTGTAAAGCGATTAGAAACGATGCTGGCGAGGTGTACTGAGGATGAGATTTTATTCACTTGTCTTCTTGGAAAATTGAGAACAGTTATCCCTGAACCAAGGAAGACTTAATTGGGTTTTTTTTTCCGGTTATGACATGTTTGGACAGAGTAAATGGGTGGAAGATTCTCTCTTTCAAGTAAGTAAACTTCTAGATGTCAGGCATTCAAAGCCTTTGAATAAAACCTTTGAAGGACAAAGAAATGATGAGAACAGAATCGCTGTCACTCCGAGAATCTGTTTTTCAAAATATTTGAAAAGGCACATTTGGTGACATACAAGGAATGAATTTCACAAGGAGAGCGACAGCGTGTGGCGAGGTAAAGGATAGGGGTGGGGTGTAGTCAGTCAGAAGTTGCGGGGAAACAATGTCTAAGTGGGTTGACTTTAAATGTAAAGAAATTTCGTGAAGATGTGCAGCTGAATAAGATTCGGTTCCAAAACTCTAAATTTTGAAAGCTTTGGCACAATATTCCACTTAAAGCATTGCAAATGGAACTGAGCGGATTGTTTTTTATTGCGATGGGAAGATATTACATAATGAATAGGAAATGACCAGTTGCTTGGAGATCGACTTCGTGCTTTAATCACATGCGTTAAAGATGTGAGGACAAACACCATGATGTTTGGTCCATTTAATACTCGGTGAAATCTGCCAAAGTAACGAGCAACAAAACTGCACTTTAACCCCCTGCTTTTCTAAGAAGTATTCTCCCTAAGCTGAAATAAAGTCGGAACAAATTTGAATACAACATTAATGGCTCCAATGAGATAAATCTAGTTCAATTGCGATATTACAATGAACATTGTCAGGTTGCAGCAAAATTAAAATGAAACGAACAAATAGCGTTTCTTGCGGTTTAATCTACTTCAGGGTCAGCCATATGAGAAAGGCCATTGAGCCACAATATCGCCTTTATTTCCCTCTCCATGGCTGCTTCTTCACGTGAGAGAGAAAGTGACTGAAAAAATTATGAGTCAAATGAAGATGAGAATATGACGTAAAAGTCTTGTTCTCTGTTTGATTCTGACATAGTTCTGACTCAGAATGTATCAATGACAGCTATTCGTTCTGACCAGCTTGGCTATATATTGGAATTTGCTGTCTTTATAATTCTGGTGAAAGCAGAACCACATTCGGTTCCGCTCTGAAAATTTGTCATCCAAGACTTTCACTGCATGTAACCGTGATGAGGTCACATGTCACCGCTTTACAAAATGTGCTGAGGAGACCGAGTGATTATGGTGGTGGGTTATTATACTGTTGTGCTCCACATTCACAGATTCGAGTCACACTCTGGTTGCTAACTTCACAAACCGCTCCAGCAGTTTTACTTTGCATCTCACACTCTGGTATACACTGGATCGAGAATCTTCTTCTTGCCGTTCACTGCACGGGAGATTCACCAGCAGTCGATACCACATTAAAGTCGAAATGAAGAGCGAGAGCAGTCATTCTATTCAATTGTGCATTAAATTGTTGTAATAAGAAAGAACGCATTTTTCTTTCTGCCCCACATTCCATCTTGTCTTTCTGTGAAGTTACATCGAAAGAAAGAGAAACTGATAACAAGAGATCGGGAGCACAAGTTTATCCAGTGGGGTTGTTCATGAGTATTTTAACCAAACACTTCACACAATGATCTGATCAGTACTTCAAACAGTCACTCGGAATCGGAACCGCAGGGAACCTCTACAATGAAACGAACCCTTCATTTTTCCACAAATTTCTGCTGTGTGTGAATCATACAACGATCCATCATCCAGCGTGATCACTGACTTGCCAACTGTATAAAGTCCACTAACTTTCTTCAGCAATCACAGCTTCTGGACACAGCCACCTGTGCTGTGCCCAGTGTCATTTGTTGCACCCAGGGCACAGCACATTTCTTCTTCCTGTGTTTACGAGCCTTGTTCCTGATCTGTCTGATCTATTTCATAAACGTTTCCTATCACTTCAGCCCATCCCCTCACAATTCTGAACTTATGCATAAAATAAGGCGTAAGACCAAATGAAAAATAAAGTGGAAGTATGCCCCTCAGCCAACCGAGTCTGCCCCAACATTCAATGAACTCATGGTTGATCTTCAACTCGATTCTGCTCACTTACCTCGACAAAGTTCCATCATCTTTCTGATTAACTATCCGGCAGAGTTTGAAAATATCCAACAACTCAACCTCAACCGTGGGTTCTACAAAAATGCCACAGACTTTCTGGCCCCTGAGCAAAGAAATTAATCATCATTTCTGAAATAAATAGGCAATGCCTAATTCTGTGTTCATGTCGATTGGTGCTCTCCTCACAGCATAGGGCAAGCCACCTGCCTGTATCTACCCTGTCAAGATCCAGTGAATATTGAACGTTTATAATTGTTATTATGTGAATATAGAGCTCCCTTCCACCTCCTTTGTTTCAAGGAGAATAATCCCAGCCTAACCAATCATTCCACGAAACTCCATTTTATACAGAGTTAGCAAGATGCTTGTAAATCTCTGCTGGCTCTTACAGCGTCCTTACGAAGTTATAAGACAGGTGGAGAAATTTCGGCGAGGAAACGGGTTGAAAGTTCAGGCGCAGCTGGGAATTGGAACTTGAAATCAGAAAGCGATTGAAATCGGATTGTTCCACAGAAGGACCAAATACAGCAATGATAACTCTGACAAATGAGAATCTAATCATATTAGATTGACATTCAATGGCTTCATTGTAACTGAATTCCTCCGTGTAATCGTCCTGGGAGATAGTATTTAGAAGAAATAGAACCTGACCGCCCATATAAAGAAGTTGACTACAGTAACGTGTCCGTCCGTCGACTTTGTTTGATTAGAAACTAAATTCTCGTCTCCGTGAAGCCTACGTTGTCCGCAACGCACAAATTAGATTTTAACAGAACTCTCTCCATTTGCCTAGGGGGGTACAGCTTTAAAAGTACTGAAGGAACTGGACACCTTCCACGACAATGCAGTCACTAAACTGTACATTCTTCAATACCTGAATATTTATTCCCTTAATTGCTAAGGCACAATTACAAGAGTGCACAACCTAGAAACCTGGAATATATCATCCAGGTTTTGTTGACAGAACCTTCAATGTTCAAAAACTTTACTGACTATGATACAAGGTTGAAGATGCACTGAAACGTCACCGTTTGCAAATTACCCTCCAAGACACATGCAATATGACTTGGAGAGGAATCAGTGGTAAATTCATTGAGTGATGAAGCGGTCCTGATGGGCAAAGAGTTATACTTCAGCCCTCCATCTTTTATCATATCAATTTTTAAAAATGTTGATTATTGCATTGACCAGACTTGTGCTCACTCCTTTGGTTGTTTCCTAAACTGGCGCTTGCTAAAGATCGAGTATTATCCTCAACCTGTAGTCAACAATAGAAAATATCCAAAAACCTTCTCGACCAACTGATCTCCCTGTCAAATAATCTTCAGAGATCTGTAAATGTTCACTCCAAGATCTCTTTGTTCCTGTACACCACTCAGAATCCTCACTGTTACTGTTTCAACTCCCCAAATTCATTACCACTTATTGGTCTGGATTCAATTACATTCGCAAATATTTCCTTTCTACCTGATTGTTATATCCCTGCGGCCCCTGAAATTATTCATCATCGTCAACTACACAACCAATTGTTATATCTTCTGTAAACTTCTAAACCATGACTCCTACAACTAAGTTTGAATTATTGATCTACATCAGGAAACAGTGGCACTCCACTGGAAACAGGCATCCAAACATGGTTCATTTTGGATGGGATGAACACCTGCAAGAACAGCAGAAACAGACCCTTGCTGTCATTTGTAAACCTGATGGTGACTCTGCAGGTTGATCGCCAGTTTGATTCCTTATTGCATATGGGAGTGGTGAATGACCTGTCCACTTTGTGACTGAGCAAGTGAGTTTACATTTCAGCGGGCAATTGAATCCCTTCCTGCAGACCCCGCCCGCATGGACATGCCTTCATTGCGGCGTGGGTAGCCTTGTGTCTGTTTCGTTTGGATAAGCAGTTGCATTTGAGTCCACGCTGAGACGACTCCCAATTATCCCCATCATCCATGTATCTTTTTAATCCTTCCTCATTCTCCCACGGAGTGTGACCATCATAGTCTGAACAGCACTTGTTGTTCATCCTTAACTCTCCTTGACCTGAGTCGGAGGGAATTTATGGGTGAACCGTACTCTTGTGCGGCTGGAGTCATATTTTGGCAGGTCTCGCTAAGGACGGCAGATTTCCCCTTTGAAGGGATATGAATGAATGGGTTTTCAGCAAATTAAAACGTTTTGTCACTCTTCCTCTGAGCGGCTTTTTATTCCAGATTTTATTCATCAAATCTAATTACTACCAGCTGCCATGCTCCATTCTCCAAGGGTTGCTGGCCCAAATATCGCCATTACATTTGCAGATGACACGAAGATTGGTGGAGAAGCAGGAAGCATAGGGGACTGTCAAAGAATGAAGGAGAATATAGATAGATAGAAGAGTTGAGTGGAGAATTGGCAGACAGAGTTGAATCCAGGCAAATGTTAGGTAATGCATTTTGGGATGTCTAATTCTCGAGCAAAATATATTGTAAATTGAAGAGCCTTGTGTAAAGTTGATGAGCAGAACGATCTGGGAGTTCATGTCCTTTGTGCCCTGAATGTATCTGCACAGGGGGATCGAGTGGACAAAAGCCATATGGCATGCTTGCCTTCACCGGACGGGGGGCATTGAGTATAAGAGCTGGCTGGTCATGCTAAAATTGTGCAAGATTTTGGTTCAACCGCATTTAGAATGCTGTGTACTGTTCTGGTCGGCGAATTACCAAAACGATGTACACGTTTATGAAAGAGTGCAGAGAAGGTTTATGAGAATGTTGCCTGGTATGGAAGATGCTAGCTCTGAAGAGACGATGGGTAGATAATGTTTGTTTTCATTAAAGAAAACGAGATTGAGGGGGACCTGATTGACATCTACAAAATCATGAAGGGTATAGCTAGGGTGGACAGAGATAAGCATTTTTCCCAAGGTGAGGGATTCAATAATGAGATGTCACGCGTTCAAGGTGAGAGGTGAAAAGTTTAAGAGAGGTCGACGTTAGAAGTATTTTACACAGAGGGTGGTAGGTACTTGGGTAGTGTTGCCAGCAGTGGTAGTAGAGGCAAGCACGGAAGATTCGTTTCAGGTGCGTCTGGACAGATGCGTGAGTAGTGCAGAAGGATGCAGAAGGATACAGTTTGTTTGGAATTGGGTGATAGGTTTAGACAGTGGATCAGCTCAGGCTTCGATGTCCAAAGGGTCTGTTCTTGGCCTGAAACTTTTCTGTGTTCTCTGTTCTTCTGTGTTCACTACACCATCAACTTCATGCTACATTGCTACATCTCAGAGAAGGACATTGTCAATTCCAATTATCACAGAGGGAATGAGAATATGACATGCGGCTGTGTCGGAATGCAAGTGATGTACGCTGGATTGGAGTGTTTACTGGGAGCAAGAGGCTGATGTGGAGACGAAGTGATCAAAAACAGCTCTTACTGTCAAAGTAACAAAACGGCGCATTGTTAAGGAAAATTTCAGAGAATGCTTTCAATTAATCGACCTCTCGCTTAAGGCTCCACCACGCTTCAGCTGAGCCAATCTGTAGTGCGGATTAATGCTGCTATTGTATCTTAATGATCTAATGAACGGAGACAAATATGCCCTTCCGCCCCGCCTTTGACCAGGAACACTCCCAGCTTTGGCATTTCATGCGCCTCTGTACCATCATAGAAGAACCACGTCCTCACTTTCAAACCAATCATTCCATTTCGATACCGTGGTTGTGAGATCATTTCTCATGTCGCAGCTTTTACAACATGGACCATAGATTATTGGAACATCAGGCTCAGGAAAAAGGACAATTGGTAGCAGTGAGGAAAAGAAAATTTATTTGAAAGTACCTCTTCCTGTGGAATTCTACATCATGTATTTCACTTGCTCATTTGGCTCTATCTAGTCTATTGTGTGCAGTTCAGCAATTCGCATGATACCCACGGATATGATAGCACTGGAAATTATGCAGGACAGATTTACCAGAATATTGTCTGGGTAGAAGAGTTTCAATTATAAAGATAAATTGGATAGTCTGGAGGTGTTTTTCTTGTAGCAGAAGAAATTGAGAGGAGACATGATTGAGATGTACAAAATAATCAAGAATATGGATGGTGTAGACTGAAAAAAAACGTTTCTCTTTGATGGTGAGATCGATCACGGGGGAGGGCCAGGGTGGCATACACTTAAGGATAGAAGAGGAAAGATTTGAATGAATGCACAGACAAATGTTTTGAAACAGCGGTTGGTTGAAATCTGGAACTCAGTGCATGCAAAGGTTGGAGAGTCAGAAATCCTCATAACTTTCAGAAGTATTCAGATGTGAATTTTGTGATGCCCAGATAGACGAGGCTAAAGGCCAAGTGATTTTAAAAAGTGTTAGGATAGTTAAGCGAATGTTAATTTCCAGTAATACCAAATAGGCTTCTTTTTGCATAAAATTCCTGGATATTACCACCGCCTGTCGCTGCGTGAGCACCGGTTCAATTCGCTTCCAGGACGTATGCTTGCATATTGGGAGGGCTCAGTGGGCGGAACTGTGCCTTTCTGCACCAGAAACCCGCATTCGATTCCAGACTTGTGTGACTGACTGAGTGGAATTTGAACACCCCTCTCTCTCTCCCGTGTGAGTTTCCTCTGGCTGCTCCAAGACCTTCCCACAATGCAAAGGTGTGCAATTCAGGTCAATGGCAAACAAAATCTAAATGGACTGTAAGTGTTGTAAATCAGAGACAAAAGTCAGAATTGCAGCTCAGGGGAAACAGAATGACCATTTCGGGTCAACAGAGCCTTCCTCGGAACTGTTTTAAATTCGCAATGTTAACTCTGATTCCTCTCTACTGATGCTGCCTGACTCGCTGAGCTTTTGGAACAATTTCTATTTTAGTAGGTGGATCATAAATGCGGATTTAGAAAGATACAGTGGGCAGTGTGAATCTCTTCCACGGCATAGTGCAGACTCAACTGACCAAATGGGTTCTGTCTGCACTGTGTCTAATTCCATTAAGTTTGAATCTATAAGTCTTTGTCGTATTTTTAGTCTTTGCTTTTCACATCTCTCCTGTCATGTGAAGTGCAGAGCAGGACAATCGACGTTTCCGGCATAAGCCACCACCAAACCGTTACCATCTGACGCCTGGAAGATGAACGCCTCATATTCTGCCTTGGGACCCTGCAACCACACGGGATAAATGTGGATTTCAACGGCTTCCTCATTTCCCCTCCCCCTACATTATTACAGTCTGAAGCATCAAACTCAACACCACCCTTCGGACCCACACATCTCTCCCCCTCTGACATATCACCTCCTCCCCTGCCTCGATCCACCATTCGCTTTCCCAGCTGCCTTGCAACCGACTCCAAACACCTCCCATTTATCTCCCAGCCCCCACCCACAAGACTCATTCCTGATGAAAGATTTATGCCAGAATGTCGATTCTCCCGCTCCTCGGATGCTGCCTGACCTGCTGTTCTTTTCCAGCACGACACTATCGCCATGTTGAAGATAGAAGAGATCAGCTCAGTCTCGTTATCTGAGAACGGAGAAGGCTGAGTGAGGAAGTGATTAAGGTGCACATTAAAGGGATCGGTATGTGTGATAGGAATAAACTTCTAATGGGAAGAGTTAACAACTAGTGATCTCCGTCAAACGCAAGTGAGACGATGTTCAGAGGAGATATAGGAAGAACGTTTTCACTCTGAGTGTGTTGTTTATTTGGAATTCACTGTTTGAATGTGTGGTAAAGCTATGTGTCAGGAGTATTTAGCCGAATACTTGAGAAGCTAGAGCACACATAGAGAAGGACCATGTATTGGAAAGTGGGGTGAAGTTAAACAGATGTCCGATGAAAAAACAGAACACTGTCCAGAAAATACAGAGCATGAAAGCATGGGAAGGGTAAAGATATGGAAACTACTGGCGATCTGTTACAAGGGGGTCTGCAGAATGCTACATTCGTCCAAAGGTCCCTGGGGGAGGATGGGGCCAGTGTGTCAGGATAGGATAAGAATAGTAGAATGCTCATACACCAATTAGCAGAGTCAGACTGGGCTGAAAGGTTACAATGGCAGAGGGAGATAAAACCAATTAGTAAAGTCACCCTTGCCGACTCAATATCATCATGGCAGTTTGGGACAAGTCTTGATAAAACATACTTCGGGCATGACTTTTAATAAATAATTGATAGTACAGTCAGCCTGCTTGTGACGCTTGTAGACGGAAAGATATGACACTAAATATCTAATCAGTAGTTAGTAGAGTAAGCTTGGGACAGGAAAACATTGTGATAGATGGAATAGCTAAATATCTAATCATGACAGGTTAGTCTGGGATGGAAGGTCATTGTAGCACAGGTGGCAGTAGAATACCTAATAGTGACAGTAGAATAATATTAAGTAGAATTATGAAAAACCATAGTGGCAGAAGTAGAACGACAATGGGAACTAAAACCATTGGTTTATTGTATAGCTGGAGTGAGGTAATTCTGACAAACACAGTTGGGCATTCTGATAATCTAACAAAACATGATTAATTACAAGGCATAAAGTGATGGAGTTTAATTCAGATACATGCGACGTGCTGCACTTTGGGAAAGCAAATCTTAGCAGGATTTACATACTGAATGAAAAGGTCCGAGGCAGTGTGGCTGAACAAAGACACCTGGGAGTGCAGGTTCATAGCTCCTTGAAAGTGGAGTCGCAGGTAGATAAGATAGTGACGAAGGCGTTTGGCATGCTTTCCTTTTTTGGTCAGAGTGTTGAGTACAGTAGTTGGGAGGCCATGTTACGGCTGTACAGGACATTGGTTAGGCCACTATTTGAATATTGCGTGCAATTCTGGTCTCCTTCCTATCGGAAAGAGGTTATGAAACGTGGAAGGGTTCAGAAAGATTTACAAGAATGTTTCCAGGGTTTGAGGATTTGAGCTATAGGAAGAGGCTGAACAGGCTGGGGCTGTTTTCACTGGAGCGTCGAAGGCTGAGGGGTGACCTTATAGATGTTTACAAAATTATGAGGAGCATGGATATCATAAATAGACAAAGTCCTTTACCTGGGTCGGGGAATTCAGAACTAGAGGTCATAAGTTTAGTTTGAGAGGGGAAAGATAAAAAAGAGACCTAAGGGGCAACCTTTTCACACAGAGTGTGGTACGTGAATGGAATGAGTTGCCAGATTATGTGGTGGAGGCTGGTACAATTGTATCATTTAAGAGGCTTGTGAATAGGAAGGGTTTGGAGGAATATGGGCCAGTTGCTGGCAGGTGGGACTAGATTGGGTTGGGATATCTGGTCGGCATGGGCAAGTTGGACAGCAGGTTCTGTTTCCATGCTGCATATCTCAATGACTCTATGAGTCTATAAAGAACCTTAAGTTTCGGGAGATTCAAGAATTTGTTTTCTGAATGTCACTGTTTTTGTTTGCAAATAAAAGATATACTCCTTGAAAAACTCTCCGCATCTCCTGGTGATTGTTGACATTTTCTCCACGACAACCGCAACTTTGGGTGGAGTAAAATTGTGGCGAGTGCAGTTCTGTGGTGCAATGAAAAGTGTGTTAGATTTCTACAAATTTGGTAACTTTGCTATTCAAAGTTTGTGAGTTTGAACCGCATCAGAATTGGAGTTTAGTTCGGTTTTCAGCTGAATCATTGATTGTTGTGCTGATTCATCGCCAATTTCTGTCGTCTGGAGTTCTCGTCCGTGCTACTGACCAGAGGAAATTCCTTACCTTCTTGGTTGTGAGTTTTTACGGAATCATGTTCAGACCAGAATCAGATGCTCACCCGCAAAACCTGCAAATTTCGTGCAGAAACCCACTGTCTCTAAACACATTTCCCTCCCAAAGTTGCACAGAAATGTTCGATTGCTTAAGTGTCTTTATCCCGTTGTGTGACAGGTTGTTGTGGATGAGCTGTGGAAAGACATTGACGTGTTTGGTCAGCCATGATGATATCAAACGGCGGGTAGTACAGGTATTTGGAATAGCCTCCTCATGTTCCTCTCTTTCTGTGCTGTTTCTTACAGAGTGTTTTCAAAATTAACATGATGAGAGCAATGTGAATCGACACGACGGAATATCAAAATCCTCCCCTTTACACTACCGCTCTCACAGCCAGAACAGACAGCTCCTATTGCTGATTTAAATCAGATAGTGATGGATTCTCTCAGGCGCTCTGTCAGACTACATGCTCCTTCACACAGGTTTCCAACTGGGTACATGGAGCAAGCAAACATGTGGATATTGGAATTCAGGGACAGGTATCCAATCTGCTGGGCTGCAGTTCTAGTCACATGAATTTCTGACATGCTGAGACTTTCTGTGCATTCTACCTACTTGACGATTTAAACTGTAATTGAATTTTTATTATTGCATAACATTCTTACATCTTCAACATTCATGCAAACTGTGCAACGTGTTCTTGGATGTAGGAATGGTGAAGATTATTAATGAACGCAAAATGTTTCATGTTACCTGTATGAACTTTCAGAAGGAAGTCAGCGAAATTTCATTGATTTGAATTTTGTGCCGATTGGAGCTGATCGAAGGAAAAGCCCTGTGACAACGGCAATGTAACATTGTCTGTAAACAACGCAGGAACCAACGAAAGCCCACTTTTCAATGTCGTATATTTTTTCACATGTTTTGTGTCCCTTTTGTATCCTTTTCGTGAACCTGATGCTTCAATAATCACATGCTCATGTCAGTTTCACCTTGACTGCATTAGCTTTAATTTCAGAACCAGACGGTTCAGGGAAATGAAGTCGGTTGAGTGACTGAGGTACCAGTGGGGCAGCACATCACCACCAAAGGTCCCACAGTGTTGTGGTTCAGTGGTTAGTACTGCTGCCTCAACGGGGTCCAAAGTTCGATTCCAGCCTCGGTGGACTGTCTGTGTCGAGCTTACACATTCTCCCCGTTTCTGCGTGGGTTTTCTCCGGGTGTTCCAGTTTCCTCCCACAGTCCAAAGATTGTGCAGGTCAGATGAGTTGGTCATTCTAAATTGCCCATAGTGCATTTGTCAGAGGGGAAATGTTTCTGATTGGGTTACTCTTCGGAGGGTTGGTGCGGACTTTTGGGTCCGAAAGGTCTGTTTCCATACTGTAGGGAATCTAATAATCACAGCAAAAGTAGAGCAGTTGAGTTAAAGTTCCCAAGGTACGTATTGGTCACGTGACAGGTTCGCTGTCTGCGGCTCTCGTCACGCAGTTGGTCAGCGCTGAATACTTAAAAGTGCATAACATGCCAAGGCTGTAAGTTCAATGCTTATCTAAAGATGTTGTTACTGACATTGACCAGGGATTATTGAAGATCAGACTGAAGCGCAGTTGAAAACAATGTTGAATAAAGTAGCATTTATTTGAATACTCTAGTTTCTGACGTAGGGAAAAGTTTTGCCTTTGTTAAACATGCCAATTATGAACAGAAAATCTGCAAATATTCCCCACGTGAATATTCATCGGTGGATAGAGAAACAGAGGTGAAGTTTTAACTTGATGACCTTCCTCAAATCGCTGACTCAGAGCTGGATTACATCCTGGGAAAGTCTGAATAAATCGTTTCATATCATTCAATTTCCTGCAAGCTGCACAGTTCATTCATAAAATCGAAAGTATTAGATTTATCTCTTTGTAGAGTTTGACTGTTGTCAGTAAACCTGGTAAAGGATCTGGGCAAGTAGTTTTGCTGTTGGGAGAAATAAAGGGTCAAACTGGAATAAGTTTGAGTCTTGACGCAGGATTTTTCAAGCGGAGATAAAAGTGTATTAAATAGACTCACTCCCCTTTCCCTTGATTATGATCAAATTTTTAAGACAACACATGGCAATGATAATGATGTTTACATCGACAGACCAAATCTTGCTCACTGGAGGCACCACAGTATTACAGATCAGGAGAGCGGGGGAGATGATGATCCTTGTGGAAACCTGAGCAAGTGAGAGAATTAGTCCCACACGGTTAGTCTCACTTTTCTCATAACTTAGTTAGTCAGCGGACTGAGCTGACAGACGTCCATTCAATGCAGAGCGAAACCAAACAGCTCAGTGCATTCACAGTATATAATATTTCATGTTGAATGAGTTGCTGCACCTTCCAACTCCACTAGCTCTTCTTATACTTAACATTTTCTGTTGCAGGTGTCATGCAGTTTTTTTTTCACATGAATGTTAACGAATTCAGGAACGTTTCCATTTTGCATCCCCATCCAGGCAGCCCAGAATGACTGTCGCTGTTTAATTCTCCCCGTGTCTGCGTGGGTTTCCTCCGGGTGCTCCGGTTTCCTCCCACAGTCCAAACATGTGCAGGTTAGGTGAATTGGCTGTGTTAAATTGCCTGTAGTGTTAGGGGCATGAGTAAATGTAGCGGAATGGGTCTGGGTGGATTGCGCTTCAGCGGGTCGGTGTGGACTTGTTTGGCTGAAGGGCCTGTTTCCAAACTGTAAGTAATCTAATCGAATCTAATCCAATCTAATTCACTCCTTGTCTGCCTGCACTCGCTTTTCAAATATTCTTGAATCCGCTCCTAAAATGATTCTATTTCTGAAAATTCATCTCCGAATTCAATAACTCTCAGAATAAAAAATGCCTTCTCCAAACTTCGTTATCGTGCCCCGAGGGGTTTGAAGTTCTAACCTTTAGTTTCC
This sequence comes from Chiloscyllium plagiosum, assembly GCF_037043375.1. NCBI lineage: Eukaryota > Metazoa > Chordata > Chondrichthyes > Orectolobiformes > Hemiscylliidae > Chiloscyllium > Chiloscyllium plagiosum. The sequence goes on from NW_028270180.1 coordinate 81,989,510, forward strand.
ACTCACCTAAACGAGGAAATTTCCCTCGTATTTACTCTTAACAACTTCACATCAGATGGATAACTTTTTTTCGGACACATCTCAGTCTTTCCTGATTTCTCCCGCATTATTCCTTATCTATGCCACCATCCCATTAACTCCCCTCTTTTCGTTTCTAGTGGCTTCATCTCCCAGTACACCTCATTTCCATCGTTTCTAACGACATGGTATCATGGCCGTATCATTCCTAATGTCTTTATAGTCCAGTAAATACTGCCCGTGTCTATCATCATGTCTTTATATCCCTGCATGTTTCAACCTGAGAAAGGATGCTGGGTCTAATTCAAATATGAAAACTCACCACTAAGCTGTGCAATCTTATTACCGACATAGGAAAGGTGGAAGCAAATTCAATTACAGCTGAATGGATTGGTTGCAACAGAATCGTGTCAAATCCCAGTCACATTCTTGACTGTTGTTCTTATAGTTATTTCTTCTCTACGTGTGCTGAAGCCACACAGTGAGGGATCAATTACTATTGCCAGACATACACAAGGGGACATATGAAATGCGGAAGTTGTGAGATCAGAGCAGTTTGTATTGACATACCATTCACTGTTCGAATATCAGGCTTAGGAATTATACAAAGAGCGATTTTGAACGAAATTTGAGCAGGGAAGTTTACCGCATGATGTAACACCATATTGTGTGGTTACTTTGTTGTTTACCTCATTTGTGTGTTTTGCCTCTTTGGGGATTTTGAAGTTATCCCCTCTATACAAACGTTCCGTGCTTTTGCACCATTATACAAAAGATGCAGTACAATAACACCCAACACTGCTTGCACAGATATTGACCCCTGGAAACAGCACTGTGCATTCTCCTCGAGACTGGAAAATAATTTGCTGCATTCCCGCTCTTATTGGTCTTTTCATTACATCGGCTTCTGTTCTTCACGGAATCCAATTAAGCAGATCTTGTCACTGAGTCATTTGTGTTCAGATCATGTGAGCAGAATATCACAGTCCATAACCCAGAAATCAGACCATACTCAGGGAACCGTACTCTGCTCTTGATCATTTCATGAACACCAGGAAGAAATATCTATGCTCTTCAAAATTTACTAACTTGTTTTTCAGAAGCAAGATAAACAGTTCCAAGTTTCTGCTTTTGTTGTCACACGGACCAAGGTTGTAAATGCTGGAACCAATTGAGACTGTCCGCTCTCCCACATCCATTTTCTCCCCAGGAAGTGTTAAGATGATGGTCTGAATCGGATTCTTCTAAAAAGAAGAATACTTTTATTATTGATTTCTGGTTTATGGGCCCACTAGGCTCCCGCTAGGCCTCTGTATATCGCACTGACGACATCAGTTTCCAGCCGTCTTCAGCTTTTTTGTAGCAAGTACCTTCGAGGATGACATCAAAAGATGTTCGCTGTGACTGTGTGACACTCTACCGATGGAGACAGCTCTATCAATGGAGGCAGCTCAGTCCGCTGGGATGGGATAATTTCTGCAGTGTGTCCTGCGGATCAGATACAGTGCACTTTATCATTCAGATCATACAGAGTGAGAACGCTCGAAAAGGCCAATTGGTCACTCGTACCTGCGTCAGCTCGGGAGTTATAAAATATGGGTTAAAGCAGAAACTAGGGATTTGATCAGGTTTCAAGTGTTTACGTGAGACAGGAAGCAGATAAAGATAGACCGTGAAGCGATTGGGATCTGACGACAGGAGCAGCAAATATGTTGTTCATCGCAGAGGAGAGCTTTGAAGTATTGAATTCTGGTTGATGGGCTGATCATGCTTTCACTTGGCCACGCTGCAGCAGAAGATAATATGTCAATGTCTCTTGGAATTGTGATGTCATAGGCAAATATCACCGTTACACTGCTGTAAGTTCCTTTTTCCAATGTGACGACAGTCTGTATGTAAAATAGCTTAAATATTTAATCCTTTCTCATAAACAAGTCCATTCCATCTCATTGTGTTGTATTGTCTTGTTTCCACTTTACCTGTTATCGTGCCTGCACTGAAGTTGATTTGCTCCTTCTGCATGTCTTTTCCAGTCTGGGTGATATGATGCAGTTGTACTGATCCACCGTCTGACAGAATTTTCCACTTCACTTCAGCCTGCCCTAACTTCGCTACAGGATACCATTCCCGTTGTTTAGATGTTAAGCGCCCGTCTCAGATCCAGCCTACCCTCACCCAAAATAAATGCAAAACTCAGTCCCACTGTGATCACTGCAATCCGGTAAATCTTCTCTCCGAGGTCATTGATTATTCCTAGGAGAAAGTTGGGACTGCAGATGCTGGAGATCAGAGTCGGGAGTGTGGTGCTGGAAAAGCACAGCAGGTCAGTCAGCATCCGAGGAACAGGAGAATCCACGTTTCAGTCATAAACCCTTCAACAGGAATAATGCTTGTAAGTCGGGACTGAGAGATAAATGTTAGGGTTGTGGGGTTTGGGGGATGAAGCTGGGAAAGCGATAGTTGGATGAAGATGAGGGAGAAGATGATAGTTCAGAAGGAGCAGAGATGGAATGGGTCCAGAGCGCGGTTCCAAGTTTGAGGCTTGGAACTTGGGGGAAGGGAAATGAGGAAAATGTTCAAATTGATACTTATCCTGTGCGGTGAAAGAGTCCCAAGGCGGAATATTTGGCGTTCCTCCACTATGCATTGGGTGGTTGTGGTTTGGTGGTGAACGAGGCCCAGGACCTTTACGTCTTTGACGGAATGGGAGGAGGAGTTGAAGTGTTCAGTCACGGGATGGTAAAGTTGATGGCTGCGAGTGTCCCAGAGATGTTCTCTGAAATGATCTGCAAGAAGGTGTCCTGTCTCCCTGATGCAGAGGAGACAAGACTGGATGCAACGGATGCAGTAGATGACATTGCAAGCGGTATAGGTGAATTTCTAACGGATGTGGAAGGATCCTTTGGGGCCTTGGACGGAGATGAGTGAAGTGGTGGGCGTTCGTGTTACCCTTACCCTTCCTGTGGTGGTAGGGAAAGATTCCAGTAGTGGGGTGTGGGCTTATTTGGGGTTGTAGACCTGACGAGAGTTTCGTGGAGGGAATGTTCTTTTCAGAATGCTGATAGGGATGAGGAGGGAAATATATATCTGATGATGGGGTGTGTTTGGAGATGGCAGAAGTGGTGGAGTCTGATGTGTTTTATGCGGAGGTTGGTGGGGTGAAAGTTGAGGACCAAGGGTTTCTGTCCTTGTTGCGGGAGGGGTGGGGTTGAAGGGCGGTGGTGAATGAAGTGGATGAGATGCACTGGAGGGCATCGCCAACCACGTGGGAAGGGCATTTGCGATTATGGAAGAGGGAGACCAACTGGTACTTTCTGAGGTGGAATTGGTCATCCTGGGAAAAGATGTGGTGGAGGCAGAGGAATTGGGAATAAGGGATTGCTTTTTTACACGAGGTGAGGTGGATGGAGGTGTAGTATTGATAGCTGTGGGAGTTGGTGGGGTTGTAGTATATGTCTGTCATTAGTGATTCGCTGGAGAAGGTGATGGACAAGTCCATGAAGGGGAGGGAAGTTGCCAAGATGATCCAAGATGATTGAGGTTGAGGTGAAAGATGCTGGCAACCCTTGCTGAACTGTTCAATGTCCTCGTGGGAGCACGAAGTGGCGCCAATGCATTTCTCAATGTCGTGGAGGCACAAGTGGAGAGAGGTGCCAGTGTAACTGAGAAAGATGGACAATTCCCGATATCTGACAAGCAGGCAGGCACAGCTAGGTCACATGCGGGTGCCCATGGCTATCCCTTTGGTTTGGAGGAAGTGGGAGGATTGGACTGAAAAGTTGTTGAGGGTGAGGACCAGTTCAGCCAGGTGGATGAGGGTGTCGATGTAAGGGTACTAGTTGGGATGTGGTGAGATGAAGAAACAGAGGGTTTGGAGACTTTCATCATGTCAGATGGATGTGTATAGGGACTGGATGTCCAAGGTGAAGATGACGCATTGGGATCAGGGAAAGAAAAGCCTTGGAGGAGATGAAGTGCATAGCTGGTATCACAAACGGAGGTGTGAATTTCCTGGACTGGGGAGACAGGAAGGTGTTGAGGTAGGAAGAGATGAATCGTGCCAGACAGGCACAGGCTGAGACAACAGGTCTTAGGAAGGAGGTAGAATCGGGCAGTGGTGGGTTCATAGACAATCAGGTTGTCGGCAGTGGGTGGGAGATTCCCGAGAGGTGATGAGATTGTGATTGTCTGGGAGATGATGGGAGGTGTGGCTGTGATCGGGCGCAGTAGGAAGAGGTATCAGCGAGTTGGCGCCTATCTTCAGCAGTGTACCGCAGGCCGTCTCATGCCTCATTCCTGATGAAGGGCTTATGCCCGAAAATTCGATTCTCCTGCTTCTCGGATGCTGCCTGGCCTGCTGTGCTTCTGCAGCATCACACTGTCGACTCATTCATTATTCCGCTTTCATTTCACACTGCCAGGTGCGTGCAGCCTGTTTGCCTCTAGAAAGCATTGTTCTCATAACCTTGCACAACATCTGCCAATCTCAAACAAAATGAGAAATTGCTGTAAAACCTCAGCAGATCTGGCAGCATCTGGCGATAGGAAGAGGTGTCCTCGAGTTGGTATTTGGCTTCAGCGGTGTAGAGGTCAGTGCGCCAGACTACCACTGCGCCCCCTATATCTGCTGGCTTGATGGTGAGGTTGGGATTGGCGCAGGGTGACTGGAGTGCTGCGAGTTGTGAGGGTGAGAGGTTGAGGTGGGGGAGGGGTAGACAGGTTGAGGCGGTTAATGTCCCAGTGGCAGTTGGAAATGAAGAGTTCGAGGGCAGGTAATAGGCCAGCGCGGGGTGTCCAGGTTTATGCAATGTGTTGGAGGTGGGGGAAGGAGTCTTTGGAAGGTGGGCGGGAGTCCTGATTGTGAAAGTAAGCTCGGAGGTGGAGGCAGCAGAAGAAGGGTTCGACGTCACGGCGTGTATTAAATTCTTTGATGCGTGGACGGACGGGGAAGAAGGTGATTCCTTTTCTGAGGACTGATCGTTCGTCCTCAGTGAGGGGAAAGTTCAATCCCAACCTCACCATCAAGCCAGCAGATATGGGGGCGCAGTGGTAGTCTGGCGCACTGACCTCTACACCACTGAAGCCAAATACCAACTCGACGACACATCTTCCTACCGCCCCCTCGACCGTGACCCCACCTCCATCACCAAACCATCATCTCCCAGAGCATACAGAACCTGATAACCTCAGGACATCTCCCAAACACATCTTTCAACCTCATTGTCTGGGACCACCGCACTGCCCCTTTCTACCTCCTTCCCAAGATCCACATGCCTGACGACCCTGGCCGACCCATTGTTTCAGCATGCTCCTGCCTCACTGAACTCATCTCTACCTGCCTCGAAACTGTCCTATCCCCCCAGTCCAGGAACGCCCCACATACGTTCGAGACACCACCCACGCCCTCCACCTCATCCAAGACTTCCGTTTCCCCGGCCACCAACGCCTCATCTTCACCATGGATATCCAATCCCTCTACACCTCCTTCCACCATGACCAGGGCCTCCAAGCCCTCCGGTTCTTCCTCTCCTGACGTCTCCAACAGTACCCTTCCACCGACACTCTCATTCGATTGGCCGAACTGGTCCTCACCCTTAACAATTTCTCCTTCGAATCCTCCCATTACCTCCAGATCATAGGGGTAGCCATGGGCACACGCATGGGCCCCAGCCATGCTTGTCTCTTTGTTGGCTATGGAGAACAGTCGATCTTCCGTCATTACACCGGCACCACTCCCCACCTCTTCCTCCGCTACATCGACGACTGCTTTGGCGCCACCTCGTGCTCCCGTGAGGAGGTTGAGCAATTCATCAACTTCACCAACGCATTCCACCCTGACCTTAAATTTACCCGGACCATCTATGACACCTCCCTCCCCTTCCTGGACCCCTCCATCTCCATTAATGACGACGACTTGACACTGATATTTTCACAAACCCACCGACTCCCACAGCTACCTGGATTACAACTCTTCCCACCCTACCTCTTGCAAAAATGCCATCCCGTATTCCCAATTCCTCCGCCTCAGCCGTATCTGCTCCCAGGAAGACCACTCCACCACAGAACACACCAGATGGCCTCCTTCTTTTGAGACTGCAATTTCCCTTCCCACGTGGTTAAAGATGCCCTCCAACGCATCTCGTCTACATCCCGCACCTTCGCCCTCAGACCCCACCCCTCCAACCGTAACAAGGACAGAATGCCCCTGGTGCTCACCTTCCACCGCACCAACCTTCACATAAACCAAATCATCCGCCGACATTTCCGCCACCTCCAAACAGACCCCACCACCAGGGATATATTTCCCTCCCCACCCCTTTCCGCCTTCCGCAAAGACCGTTCACTTCGTGACAACCTGGTCAGGTCCACGACCCCCTACAACCCACCCTCCCATCCTGGCACATTGTCCTGCCACCGCAGGAACTGCAAAACCTGCGCCCACACATCCTCCCTCACCTCTATCCAATTCCGAAAAGGAGTCTTCCACATCCATCAAAGTTTTACCTGCACATCCACCAATATCATTTATTGTATCCCGATGCGGTCTCCTCTACATTGGGGAGACTGGACGCCTCCTAACAGAGCGCTTTAGGGAACATCTCCGGGACACCCACACCAATCAACCCACCGCCCTGTGGCCGAACATTTCAACTCTCCCTCCCACTCTGCCGACGACATGGAGGTATTGGGCCTCCTTCACCGCCGCTCCCTCACCACCAGACGCCTGAAGAAAGAACGCCACATCTTCCGCCTCGGAACACTTCAACCCCAGAGCATCAATGTGGACTTCAACAATTTCCTCATTTCCCCTTCCCCCCCCTCACCCCAGTCCCAAACTTCCAGCTCAGCACTGTCCCCCTGACTTGTCCCACCTGTCTATCTTCTTTTCCACCTACCCACTCCACCCTCCCCGCTCCCCCGACCTATCACCTTCATCCCCTCCCCCACTTCCTATTGTACTCTATGCTGCTTTCTCCCAACCCCCACCCTCCTCTAGCTTATCTCTCCACTCTTCAGGCTCTCTGCTTTTATTCCTGATGAAGGGCTTTTGCCCGAAACGTTGATTTTACTGCTCCTTGGATGCTGCTTGAACTGCTGTGCTCTTCCATCACGAATCCAGTTTCTGATCCATTGGTCCGTTCCTCCACAGATCTGTCAGAAATACTGAACTTTTCCAGCAACTTCTGTATTTGTTTGATTTTCAACATCGGCGGATCTTTCGTTTTTTTTTTCTTATTTTCTACCAATATGATTTGGCTTAAGATTATGTTGAATATTTTGAATATGACTGCGATAGAATAGCCAGATTTCAAAAGCCCGCTACTGCTACTTGGTTTACGTGACCAATGCTTTTCCACTTGATCACTGCGCCCTACAGCTGCACTGCAGATAAATTAACAAAATTCTGGCATTCTCTCGATTTGGCAATCAGGAGCGAGATGGTTTGACTTGTTGAAAAAGTTAGATATACTGATATAATACAGTATATTAAATGGGGAACCATAAGGGAAAGAGAGAACAGTGAAAGATAGTGTTCTGGCAAAATTTAAATGTCATTGCTCAAGATTCAGAAAATGCTAGCATTCACAAACATACCACAATGTGGAATGTAACTTTCAGGACAAGCAAGACAAGCAGATTGCAAAATCTTAGTCTGAATGTTTTGCAGCATCAGTTTTAGATTTAATGAATGCACGCATGGGTTTCAGTGCTGTAATGATCTCATAAACTGTAGAAGGAAATCCTTGCCTTCGAGGATACGTGCGGAATGTTCACTGATTCATCCCAGTAATGGCAGGACTGTCCTCTGGAAGCATATGAGTACAATTATTCAATGCACCATGGAGTTTCAAATAAGAGGTGAAGGGAATGTCTCCATTCACAAATTAATCATTCAGTAGAACTCAATACAAGGACACATGAAGTGATAACCAAGGTGGGCAAGAACACGGAAATATGATACACAATAGCTACGACAATTTCTATGTGCAAGATGTCGATTTCAGACCCTCGGTGGCTTTTGGTAATGATATTTACTGTCCAGAACCAGTCTGCACTGGAATGACTCGAGCCCTACTGTGATGTATTTGAACCTCAGTTACCTTTAGAAATAGCTGACACTCACTCAGATCATGGAGATTTAGAGAAATCATATTTAAAGCAAATAGTTCATCTTGTAACTGTGAAATCTTTAGGTCATCCTCAGTGGGAGCATTGTGTATAATCCTTGTCCTTATTCTCCAACAAAGACATGTGAAGAGGTTAGGAAGGGCACAGACGCTGCTTACTGAATAGCAAGATATTAGGAAGCCCAGCGACGGGGTGTACTGAGACATAAAAACATCAGAAAGGATAGAAATGATTTCATCCGCATTATGGACAGAATGACGGAGTTTATTCACGACATGTGGAAATGCTGGACCAGAAACACTCAAGTTTAAAAGTAAACAAAAGAGATTTTCTCATAACGTGTGGTTTGAAGTGACTAAATCGGGGAAATTCCGTCTTTCAAGTGAATCAACAACTTTAATTGGAGCTTCAAAACCATTAGTGAATGATTAAGAAAAGATTGGATGAGAGTTTCATCCACTCAATAAAGTTGCTCAATTCCTGAATGACTTTCTGGAAATAAAACGTAGATTTATGATTTCATAGTGTTATAAAAAAGACACGAACAAACATACAAGGAGGGAATTTACCATTGAAAGAAAGGAAAAGTGTGGGTGTGGATTAATTTCGATTTGGTTGTTTTCAGACACAAAGACACTTCATGAACACGTTCAGCTGAATAAAATTGAGTATAAAAAGTTCCTGAATTTGAAAGATAAAGCGCATTATTCAAGGTGAAGCATTGTAAATGGGGCTGATGTCGTAAAATAACTGCAGACAGAAGTTACATCCTAATGAGTGGCAATTGAATCGTCATTTGGAGACGCAACACCTACTTTAAAGATTTGACCACATTCACATGACGTTAGGTGCATTTCACGCTTTCTGATATCCACCACCAAGTCTACTCTGTCTTTTTTGTATTTTTAACCCTCTGTGCTGCTCTGCAGCACACCATTCCAGCTGAAAGATGCTCAGACTAAAAGTGAATACAATATTCAGACGGTCCTATGCGATCAGTCTATTTTTTTTTTATTATGACAATGGCCATTGCGAGTTTGCAACAAACTACATAAAATGAAAACAGATCAACATCGATTTTCCCGGAATTTAACGCAGTGCACATGGGAAACTTTATCCGTCTGCTGAAAAATCACCTTCGGCTCTCCCTCCACACATGTCTCTTCACGTTTTAATTATTTGCAGTATGTTTGTTGATCAAGGTGTCATTATCCTGAAAAGGTCGTTTCTCAATCCACAAAAACTGGTACTTTCCCATAAACGTGACATTGCTCAATATCACCTTCTACCCGTACCCCTCAACACGACAAATTGAAGCTGCTCCATGTGAGGCTCAAACTTAAAACTTCGGCAGAGCGCAGCCCACTATACTGGCACAGAGATACCGTGCACTGGTCACCTGCAGCACTGGAGCAACACATTAATGCTTACCTCCAAATTCCTGGTTGTACATTAACGGTTGGGAAACCGAGTTTCTCTGATTCCATGGCTGGTCACTGCGATAAAATGATCATCCTCACCAGTGCTTCTGACCCCGTGTGAGGCAAGTGGTGAGCTACTCATTGCAAAGATGTAAAAATGTGCAAATTCAACTTTTGCCTTCACTAATCCATGAGCCTTTTATTTTGTTTTTCATCTGTAGAAATCTTAAAACCTTCATCTTGAACAGACTCAATAACAGATCTCCATTGTGTCTCTGGCATCAAATTCCAAAATGTAAACCCCTTCTGAATTCTTTTACCGCAGTCCACTGTTTGGGAAGTTTTCCTGCTCAGAGGAATGCACTTGCCAGTGTGTCAACTGCTGATCCCAGCATTCGCTCTGGCACTGCACTCATTTTCCTTCTGACACTTGCTCACTGTGTTGCTGTGATCATACAGTGACTTGGTGTCACACAGCCAGGAAAATGATACAGATCAAGGTTTTTGCATTGTTGAATTCAATTGTCAGTTTAGCCTTATTTAGGATTTCAAAATTGCCTGTCCTGTACACAAGTGCGTGTCAAGAATATCTGAGTGGAAGAAAGGTGTTCTGAATAATGACATTGAGCACTATGCACTCTCCTCCAGTCTGGAAAACAATTCCTCACAGACAACTATACACCTCCTGCTGTCACGGGCTCTTCAGTCCGTTGACTTCAAATCTTCACAGAATTCAACAGACCATGTTACATCGTCATTTCTTCATTTTTGTTTAGATCACTGTGAGCAGAGTGTCACAGTGGGAGTCTGTTTGCCCCACAACTCAGAGGTAAGACGATACTATTGGAACCGTCCTGTACTATTTATCATTTCACCAATACCATGGAGAAATATCTGCTGCTCAGCATAATTTACGCAATTCACTTATTCATAAGGTCAAATGTGCCTTCGACTTATATGACGAGGTGGCCGAGAGGTTAAGGCGATGGACTGCTGATCTATTGTGTTCTGCACGCGTGGGTTCGAATCCCACTCTCGTCGCTGTCATCAACGATTTTAAATTTTGCTATCTTTGGATGATCACAGCTGTCCAATGGTCTGTTTATATGCATCGACGCTATAATAAAATCTCAAAGAATAATTTGAGTCTGTTGCCTAAACTGCATTGAAATGTAGATTGAATTGGAACAATGAACAGGAACGCGATTGTCTTTTTCAAGTCAAGTTGCTGTGAACTTTTATCGTATGAAAGAGATCCAGGAGAGATGCGAAGTGCATGTTGATGCATGCGATTCTTAATGAGTGTTTTGTCAGATGAAATTTGTAGCAGTTGGGTAGAAGTGATTCATCTTGGTGAAAACAGCACAGAGAGACAGCACGAAACAATGTAGATATTTCAAAAGTGGCAGGGGCTGGGTGTAGGGGCACCGGAGAACTGGCTATAAATGCACAGGAGAGAATTACCGATGTGGGTGCCGTGCATGGGCACGGACAGACTTACACATTGGTCTTATCCTTTCCCCCTTGCTCTCGCCATTGATGAATGCTGGACATAAGACACATATAAACACAAGATGTGGGAAGCGAACTCCCTCTCGTTATGCACACACTTGATGCGTCATATTGAACTATGAACAACTGGAGAAGTCACCAAGTTAACTGCAGGGACTGAATCTAAACTGTGTATCAATAACCGCAGATTTATGCAGCATAGACATGAAAACTGATTTGAAATGTCTTTATACGCATGTCATTAACAGACGGTTCGTTTTAATACCCGTGTGCCTGAAAGAAGTAAACACCACATTTCAAGGTGGATGACAACATTACCAATTCTGTTCAGAAATTGAGATCTATTTGATCATTTTACACAGTGACTAACGTTAATTTAAATAATACAAACCAAATTCCCTAACGTGAAATAAAAGAGTGATTCCATTAAAAACATTGTCCTTGCTAAGTAGCAGTTACTCATGAAAAATAGAATGTGATTTCTAGTGAGCATACGTCAATTAGAACGATTATCTTACTTCGGATTGACTGCAATATGCACATGCAAAATAAGTTTTAAGAAAGAAGTCCTTTGGAAATATGAGTCGGTGGTGATTAAAAGTAAGATTAGGTTCTCATGATATGGATATTGCACCAATGGCTCCAGTGGTGGAAATGGTCAGTGGGCAGTATTTCCATGATGGTATAGAGGTGTGTGATCTGCCAGGGATGGGAGCTCCCCCCTCATCTGGAGCAGCGTCTGTTGACATGGACCAGGGAGTATTGTGACATCAGTCTGGGAGTTCCAAGAACACCTGGAGAAGCTTTTATTGACATGAAGCCGCAGGGAGCATTGGGACATCAGACTGGTAGATCCAACTTCAACTGGACCGCTTCTATTGACATGGAGCAGGGAGCATTGAGACATCAGACTGGGAGCTACAACGTCAACGAGAGCCAGGGATGGGAGCTCCCATTTCATCTGGAGCAGCGTCTGTTGACATGGACCAGGAGCATTGTGACATCAGTCTGGAGTTCGAACCTCACCTGGAGCCGCTTCTATTGACATGAAGCAGCAGGGAGCATTGGGACAACTGCGAAATCCAACCTCATTTGGAGCAGCTTCAGTTGACATGGAGCAGGGCACTTTTCGAGATCAGTCTGGGAGCTCCACTCTCACCTTGAGCTGCTTTTAATGACATGACGCAGCAGGGAACATTGGGACATCAGACTGGTAGAGCCAACAGCAACTGGACGTTTTCTATTGACATGGAGCAGGGAGCATTGAGATATCAGACTGGGAGCTGCAACTTCAACTAGAGTAGCTTGTATTGACATGGAGCAGCAAGGAACATTGGAACGTCAGGTTGGGAGCTCCAACCTCTCTTGGAGCAGCTTGTATTTGCATGGAAGAGGAGAGAGTAGTGGGACATTAGGCTGGTGGAAAGGGTATTCAACTATTTTAATCTGAAGTAAAATAGGTTTCAACACCTCAGGTGTTAACAGATTTATGAAGATTCTGTCATGGGAAAATAATTAATTCATTAGATATTAAAGACAAGTCCTGCAAATATTCAACTCAGGAAAACGCATTGGTACAGAGAGAAATGGGAGTGATGTTTCAAGTCTTTGACTTTTCTTTTCTGGCCGACTCTGCACTAGATTACATCACCAGAAGGACGTTTCCACTCATTTCATGTCATTCAGTTTCCTGCAAATACGGACAGGTCATTAACATAATCCAAATCTGAAAATTAATGGGAATATGCGATGTAATGATTAGGCTGGAGTTTACCTCTAATTATGGTGAAAACGTAGCAAAGTAAGTTGTAATTTCCTTGATCAGCAGTCACCTCATTGATTGGCTGATCAATTTTTTGGACAATGTGAAGTGAATCATTGATGGTGATTCTCTTTGTTCTTTGTTCACCTTTGATAGTGGATACACTGGGAGATACTGAAAGCCCAGCAGCCTATCTTGAAAACCATTTGAAAAGTTGGAGGCTTGAAAAGAACACGATGTGGAAGTTAGCCAATTTTTCACCACAATGTTCCGGACTGCTGTTGTCGAGACAATATCCCCCTTAAGTCAGCACTAAGGTAAAAATAGTGGGTCTAACGTCAATGGACCGCCAGGAATTCAGAGATCATGTCTTCCCTGCAGTTGAACGATACCAGAAAGACAAAAATGAACCTGGCCAAACAACAGGAGGAAGTGCAAAGAAAGTTGTCACAAAAGGCAGCTCGAGGAATCTACAATGAAAGAGAGAGAGAGAGAAACAAAAAATATGTTGGCAGTGACAACTGAGTTGATAGGTGCTACTAAAATGAACAAAATTTCTGTCCAGGGAGAACTCTCTCACACCCAGCTGGCAAGCGCCGGAAAACCCCTTGCCGATCATAAACATGTTTGCGGACATTTCAAAAGATAACATATCAAAGTCAAAGTAAAATTAAGCAATAGCCCAGACAGAACTGTGGTATCCACGTAAGGGGTAAAGAGGTGGGGGGAGGGTGCATAGTGTATGGTGAGAAGGCAGACTCAGAGACAGTCAAAAAACGTGTGTTGGGGATGTCATCAACCAGAATATTTTAGAAGGGATTGACCATATTGGACTGGACTTCTGGGCTCCAGGGTAGACCACTGAGGCAGAAACGTCCGGTTGTCCCATCACAAATGCCGACTAGCCCGACAGGCCTGTTAATCCGTACGGCATGTGCTCAGTGTCCCCCAAGAACCCGAGTGGGAAAGAACAGCATGCAAGGCTGAACAGGAACCTTTTGTACAATTTAGTTTAGAAGTGTGGTTGACGCCTATGATAATAGACACTTGAGCTACTTGTACTTGCGGTTAACCGCAAATATGTCTCCTACCTTCCCATATCTGGTTAATTGATTTAGACTGTAGGATCCAAGCTTACAGTTTTACAACTGCAGTAAGTTTACAAATGGATAGTATAACAGTGGTCTTGTCTTTATTAATCTCTCAGGGGGCGCCGATTAATTTGCTTGTTAGAGACGCCTTGCTGAAATTTAAATTGAAATTTGAACGTACTCAAAATGGATTATGTGGAGAAAGGAGGATTTCTCAATTGTTATTGCAAGAGGCCAAGAATGCCCATGTATATTGGATATGAGACATAGAATGTTACATTTGAGAAACTTGGGAAAATGGAGGGAAGATCTTGTGGCATTGCTGTCTAAAGCTAAGCCATCCAAGTTTGCACCGCATTGTACAGTGATTTTTGACGAGACTCAGAGCAAAGTCTAAGAAGAGCGGTAGCACTGTGAACTTGTCATCCCCAGCATGTAAGGAGTGAATGCGTAGTAATAGGAAAGTAGGGAGCAGCATTTCAAATTAGTCAAAATGTGCCAGGGACTGCGTCCATGTGTCGGTGTTAGAAAAGAAGGGACATCAGTCCAAAGATTTGGGACTCATGGTAAAGCATACAGAAATGATTAGTGATTGGCGAATAAAAGCCCAAGGGGTCTAGAAATCTGGAAGTATGAAGTATGTTAAAGTTGAAGCTTGTATAGACTTGGTGCGGAACCCAAATGAGGTTGAAGTGGTTTCAAAACCGAGGACGCTGATGATATTCGGATGAAGTGGCTCAGAGATATCCAGCTTGTTACCAGGGGGTTGAGGTGGCTCATTTTACATACGAAAACACATCTTCCGTAACGATGGGCTGGCCTGTGATCTTGTACACGCACCACAAGGCTGCAGAATTGTTAGAAAGAGGGTAATTTGTATTGAGGCCTTCCAGGTAAGGGCATATCGGATGTTATTGACGTTTCCTGATATCATTATACGCAGATGTGTTTTAAGGAACATAGCAGCCTACATTCCATTAATGCACTAAGGAAAACCCCATGATTCCGCAGGGAAGATAACGACATTCTCTTGAATTGAGGGCTGACTTCTGTTCTGAGCCGCTGCCTGATGAGGATTAAAAATGTTCTCTTTGTTGATGGTTCATGTTACAGATCCCATGATGCAAATCATGCAGGGTTTTCAGTAGCGCAGCAAAAAGCACTCTCTGTTTAGAAGAATTAAATTGGCGGCCTGTCCACAACCTTGCTAACACAGCTAGCTGAGTTTAAGGCACTAACAGCAGCATGTGAGTTGATGGAATATGAGAAGGCAGATATCTATGCTGTTTCTGTTTATGCTTATGGGGTTTGCCATCTCTTTGGGCCGCTCTGGAACCTTATGGGCTTCAGGAAAATCAAGGGAAATCCATCACAACATTGCCAACATATTGTAGAGTTGATGACTGCGTTATTGATACTAATTATTATAAGTGTAAGGCATACAAAAAAGACAGTAATATGGAGGTTAAGGGTAATCAGGTAGCAGATGAAATGGCAAGAATGGCCTTTGGATAAACTTCAGTTTTCATCGCAACATCGGTGAGTTTAGATCTGGAGCCGAACTTAGTGGACATCATTGCGATGGAAGGTGGAGCAATCTGAGCTGAACAAATACTGTGAAGACAAAGTGGTATGGGGTGGGCAGGTGAAACCAAGAA
Source organism: Chiloscyllium plagiosum (assembly GCF_037043375.1). Taxonomy (NCBI): domain Eukaryota; kingdom Metazoa; phylum Chordata; class Chondrichthyes; order Orectolobiformes; family Hemiscylliidae; genus Chiloscyllium; species Chiloscyllium plagiosum. Next base: position 82,005,102 of record NW_028270180.1, read on the forward strand.
GGCCTTTGGTGAACAGAGGAAGATTTTTGGATGACACCAACCCTTTTCTTGACCATTCTCATCTCAGAGGCATATGGGTTGGATCACTGTGCATGAGGGTAAGTACAATGAAGATAAAGAAGGATGGCTTCTGATCACCTTACTTGCAGGCCTCAGAGGCTTTCATATTGTCACATATGCGACATATTTGCTGAAGATAATAACAGACAGGAGATAGTAGCCCCTACAGGACAGACAACAGTACCTGATGAAACATTAAAGCAATTGGTGATCGATTATGTGGACATGATGCAGACGGTGAGAAAGAAGAGATCTATCTTGGAGGTCATGGACAGATTTGTATGTGGGTAGCAGCAGCCACATCTAAGGATTCAGGGGCAGGCACATTGAAAAAAATTCTTAACAACTGAGATTAATCTTAGGTTTGGCACGCCATCAGAGGTCGGTTCAGTTAATGAGTCTACTTGTATCCAAAGATTGCTTAAATTGATGCTGCAGAATGTGAGGATCGAGCAGAAATTTGGACGTGTGTCTCATCACCAGTCACAAAGTATGGTGAAATGGTTTAATGGAAGACGAAAAGCTAAGTTGAATAAAATTAGCACAAGTATACATTTTCACTGGATTGATGCGTTGCCACTGGTACTGATGAGCTACCGTATGCAGACTAACCAAATGACTAACTTGACGCCGGCTGAAATGCTTACCAGTAGATCCATATCAGTGCCCAAGTGGAGAGGTCAGAATGACGGACCTACTATGGAACACTTGGATCTCGAACTTAAGCAGTACATGCGATAGCTAACTATGATATCTGAGTCCACCAACACTCAGGAAAAACTAAGGGTACCGGTGTCTGCCAAGGAAATGGGTCCAATTAAACCTGGAGATCAGGTATATGTACGTATTTCACTGCCGTTCAGGTGGAGGGTCGATTTATATGGTGTAATTTCAATCATTGTCCCTGAGCTGACCCACAGACACTGGAGGGCTCTGGTGCTGAGGTACATGAGGGCAGAAAAGGGACAGCAGTGACTGGAAGGGATGTGCTGGGATTTGTTACTCCTTCGGTGGCATAGTGGTTAGCACGGTGGCACATGGGCGGCAGGGTGGCACAGTGGCTAGCACTACTGCCTCACAGCGCCGGAGACCCGGGTTCAATTCCCGCCTCGGGCGACTGACTGTGTGGAGTTTGCACGTTCTCCCCGTGTCTGCGTGGGTTTCCTCCGGGTGCTCCGGTTTCCTCCCAGAGTCCAAAGATGTGCAGGTAAGGTGAATTCGCCATGCTAAATTGCCCGTAGAGTTAAGTAAGGGGTAAATGTAGGAGTATGGGTGGGTTGCGCTTCAGCGGGTCGGTGTGGACTTGTTGGGCCGAAGGGCCTGTTTCTACACTGTAAGTAATCTAATCTAATCTTCTCTTGATTTTGAACAATCTGTGGGTGGTGCTTTCTGGGATATGGTGCCTCGGGGACGATCGGTGATGTTTCTGTGTAAGGTGAATTTTCTCCTGATGGAGGAGGGGAGGTCACTGATGCCCCCTGTCCAGTCCTGAGCCTTGATATCCTTGTGCAGACTTGGGACTATCAATTTGGCGGACCTGGCAGATCTCGCTTGGTAGTGCCAATGCCTATCCCAAACGACTTTAACATGCCCTAGACGGGACTATGTCCCAGATCCGGCAATATACATTGTTGGTATCGGTTAGTCAGGGGTGAGGAATCAGATTGCCGCAGGCTGGAATGTACTGATCCCTTCTGAATGGATTAATTGCATCCATTGCAATCAGCTGAGTTTTATCAATTGCGCCAATGATGCCCTATTGATTTTAGGTGTGCAGGTGGATTCAACTATTAGGATGGCATGGCCTGATAGGCTGGCCTTGGACTGGACGTTGGCTGAGAAAGGTAGTGCCTGTGTTATGTTTGGGGAATGGGAAACATTACTGTACTTTTGAACTCAATAATAATTAGCGGGAGCGAACTTTTTCCACTGTGTTGTGTAAGGTGAGGAATTTATGAAAAGAGCTTAAGGAGAATGTGGGGTCCAGCCTTTGGTGTTTTGGTTAGTTAGATAATGTTTTTAGTGGATGGGTACTTGGTTGGCCAAGATTGAAATTGCTACAGGTGTTGTGCTGATGTTCGTTGCCTTTGTCGTTTGCTGTGTGATACCTCTTCACGAGAGTTATTTTTAGTGGGTCGTGATGCGCGAAAATTCCGTTCCGCACTCGCGGACTCTGGTCCAGCCCGCTCTTCCACTGCTGCTCCACCACTCTACTAGTATTATCGGACGTCTCCAAAATGCTGAAGCCTTGTCTGAATGAAGACATCTGAATTCCATGTGTTTGCATGCATGTTTAGATTATGCTGGGGTTTGGGGTTTTCTTTTTTTTCCCTGATGTAGATACTGTGGGATGTGTTTTGACCCAGAGGTTCCACGTGAAGAGGGAGAATCATTTAAGGCGTGGACCCTGGATTTTTATTTTGCCCACTTATGTCGCTGTCCCTACCGATTTGGCTTTTATGCATCCTGGCACATTGTTCTTCTTTTCTATGTAATGCCTATAGGTCTCAAAGGATGGAATGTATGAAGGTTAATTTGGCAGTTATACAGTTAACTTAGTGTCGTAATGCATGTGCAGGATCATTTTACAGAGCTGCAGTAACAGATAATAGTAGTGCACTGTGATAGATGAGTTGAATCACTGATAGATGAGCTAATACTGAACACGATAATTGTGTACTGTGATAGGTTAAGTGGAATGTAGAGTACTCGTGTGGCAGACGATGATTTGTTTAGAGAGACAAAGCAAGCTAATATGATTGGATATGCTAATGCTATCAGATAAGTCAGGGAACAAGGACAGTATAAATTGCAGAAAGACAAAAGGACTGGTGGGCAAACAGGAAAAACACCTTCTGATTGTCACAGCTTCATTTTTTTGCAAATTAAAGATTAATTTCATGAAGGAACTTCCGCATCTCCTGATAATTTTACACAGAGTATTGGGTGATTTTTCCACAACAGTTGTTAGAATCGCAAGTCGTTGTCTGAGAAAGGACATGCATGGAAGAAATCCGTTTAAAAATGAGCAAACGCTTCCCTGACTAAAAAAAAAGAAACAACTGCAGATGCTGAAGATGAGAAACAAAAACTGCTCTGATGAAGAGTCCGCAGATTAGAAACATTGTCTCTGCTTTCATAGAACATAGAACATAGAACAATACAGCACAGAACAGGCCCTTCGGCCCACGATGTTGTGCCAAACATTTGTCCTAGCTTAAGCACTTATCCATGTACCTATCCAATTGCCGCTTAAAGGTCACCAATGATTCTGACTCTACCACTCCCACAGGCAGCGCATTCCATGCCCCCACCACTCTTTGGGTAAATAACCTACTCCTGACATCCCCCCTATACCTTCCACCATTCACCTTAAATTTATGTCCCCTTGTAACACTCTGTTGTACCCGGGGAAAAAGATTCTGACTATCTACTCTATCTATTCCTCTGATCATCTTATAAACCTCTATCAAGTCACCCCTCATCCTTCACCGTTCCAATGAGAAAAGGCCTAGCACTCTCAACCTATCCTCGTACGAAGTATTCTCCATTCCAGGCAACATCCTGGTAAATCTTCTGTGCACCCTCTCCAAAGCTTCCACATCTTTCCTAAAGTGAAGCGACCAGAACTGCACACAGTACTCCAAATATGGCCTAACCAAGGTTCTGTACAGCTGCAACATCACTTCACGACTCTTGAATTCAATCCCTCTGCTAATGAACTCTAATACACCATGGACCTTCTTACAATCTCTATCCACTTGAGTGGCAACTTTCAAAGATCTATGAACATAGCCCCCAAGATCCCTGTACAAGATTTCCTTGTACAGATGTTAGCAGATCGGCTGAGATTTGCAAGCTCGGTCCGTAATTGCAAAATTAATTTCGTGTTGATAAAATGATTTATTCTGCAGTTCTGACTCTGATGAACAACTCCCACGAGCGTTTGTTTCACCTTGCTGTATCGAACCTCAAGCCAAACTGTTTCTTTGTGATCTGAGCAATGTGAGGTGTGGTTAAATTAACAGCAGATTAGGCGAGATACTTTCGATGCTTTTGGTTATGTTGAGTTAAAGTCGTTGGGTCATATTCTGTCTTCTGAAAGGAAGTGGTGAAAATCACACTTGATCTCCCCTTACGCTGTTGGAGTGCAGAAGGACAACGTTCTTCCCGCAATACCGTGAATTCATCCAGATGAATTAAAACGATCTCACTTGGGGGGTACGGATGGCAACTTCACAACTGCCGCCTTGGTCTGATGCATTGGTCTCCTCCGCTGATCCTGAGGTAATAGGAAGTCCTGCTTGTTAACGTCCCCACACAGGAGTAGTCCAATGCCCCTGCCTAGAACCGGGTCTGGGGATGGCTACAGTTTCTCCCTGCCTGCCTCGTGCAGGCTAGATATTAGAGACTTTCTATGGTAGCTCGACACAGACTGTGGTTGTTTCGATGCACTATGCACTTTTAATGTTCGCACCAGTTCTGAGAATGCTGACTATTTCCAAGAGCTCCCTTGAGACAGAAATTGCTCTAAGCATGGTGTGCAGTAAGAAACTCAACGTGATTCTCACTGTGAGGGTTCAAACCGCCATTAATTTGGCGACTTTCGTAATATCCACTCAGCATCATGATGGAAATCTCCCCGCAAACATGACTCAAGTGGTTGTTTGCATTAAGAAAAAATAGATTATATATTAAGATTATTACATAGGGCCATAAGAGCAATGATAGGTCATCTGGCCCATAGGGCCTGCCCCTGCCATTCAATAAGGTCATTGGAGATCTTTCAGTAGGTTCAGCGCCTCATATGGCCTGGTCGCCATAACGTAGTTCTTTAAATGTTCAAAAATCTGTCATGTCTTAAAAATTCAATGACATTGCCTCGATTATTTCTCTTGGCAGGGAATTCCTTTGGGTCAATGTTATCCCAATCAATTCAGTCGTAAATCTGTTTCCCCATATTTTAAAGCTGTGCCCCCAAGTTCTTGTTTCCTGCACACGTGTAAACAATCACCCTGTTTCTATCCTACTTATTTCCTTATCAGTTGATATGTTTCTGAAATAATTTGTCTCATTCGTCAAGATTCCATTCAATGTATCCTCATAATTTAATCTTCTCAATTCTGAAATAAACTTCGTGAACTTGCTCTGCAACCCTTCCAGGGCCAGCACACCCTTTCTCAAATGAGAGGAACAAAACTGTGCACAATTATCCAGGTGTGGCCTCACTAGCAGTCAATACATCCACATCAAAACCTGCCTATTTCGACTTCCATGCCTCCAGCAAGGATTAAGAGCATTCAATTTGCCTTCTTAATTACTTGTTGCAAATACAAATCAAACATTTGTGATTTCGGCACAAGGCCACGCAGGTCCTTTTGCACAGTGGTATGCTGCAAATTTTCACGATTTAATTAGTAGTCTAGTTTCCATTATTTCAAACAAAATACATGACTTAACTTCGACCGAAGTTGCACTCCATCTGGTAGACACTTGACAGCGCACTTGGCCTAATCATACCCCTCTGCAGACTTTCAGTGTGTTCTTCATACATTGCTCTATCACTCACTTCCGTGTCATTTGTGAAAAATGGCACACGACACTTTGTCCCTAACTTAAATTATCGATGTAATACTTTGATCACTTGATTTGAGATCCTCTTTTAATCATACACATAATATTCCGTATTCGCAGATTTGTTTGCACTCCCTCCTCTTCAGTTTATTGTTGGTTATAACATGCCAGCTGCAAATGTTTTGGATATTCAGTTCGCATTAGCAGTCATTCTGTCTACTTGTCTCTCAAATACTACGAAATCCTATTGTTTTCCGTTAATGTATACATTTACTTCCTCAATCATTCTTGAGTTTGCCCCACACATTCAGCTCGAGTGCCTTCATTCAGTTTTTTAAGCCATTATTCACTTCATCCTAGTCACTGAATCAGACTTGATAGATAATGGTCCTTGAAGCACATCTGGTTTATCCCAGCCCACCGACAGGACATACACACCAGTTGTGGCACCATAGTGGTTTACAGCCAAGAAAGAGGTTAACCTGGATTTCACAAACATTGATTCCATAACCCAAGAAATCTCACAGCACAATTCAGACAGATTCAATTGCATATCATTTAATTTGGAGTAAATGGCTGCTGTGTGATCAGTTAGGTAAACTAAATGTCTCACAGTATTAAATATCTTGGAAGGATAGGCAAAAAACGAAAATTTGTTGGAGTGGCATTGCTGCTGAAAGAGGAAATTAGAAAATAGTGAGAAATAATTTTGATAATGTGGAGTTTGAATGGCTAGAGTTGAGAGGTATAGATACACAGATAAACGTTAGTGTGTGTTATATAAAGCACTCAAAACTGCAGTGGCAATATCGGGAATGATGCTGAATATAAAATTAGAGATAATTGTGGAAAGGGAATATCAGTGAACAAAGATGATTTAAGTCTGCTAATAAATTTGGCACCATGCCGTGGAGGAGGATTTCCTGGAATATATGGAGGATGGTATTCTTGACCAATATATGGATGAACCAACGAGAGAGTACACCAGTTTAGATTGGTTAATATGTCATGAGAAGGGAATAATTGCCAAACGAGCTGTGCAAGACCCCTTGGAGATGAACGACAATGATAGATTTTTTTTATCGAGATGAAGGGTGAGACAGTTCATTCAGAGATTAGGATGCTGAGTCTTAGTAAAGGAACTCTGAAGATATTAAGCGTGAGCTGGCCTTGATATTTTGGGGAGATTTACTTACATGGATTACAGTGGATCGGCAATGGCAAACATTCGAGAACGATGGAGAAGTGCAATAACTCATATTCCAGACTGGGACAAACGCAAATTAGATTAGAGGGATAATTCATAGAGTACAAAGTAAATCAGACTTCGAATCCGATCGGAAGAAGAAGCACACAGCTTCGCCAAGTAAAATAATAGGGTTGAGAATTGGTAGAAGTTTCCAATTCAGCAAAAAAATCACAAAGTGATTAATTAAGATAGACAAAATGCAATGCAAAACAAAGCCTGCAGTGAACACAAAGACTGACATTAGAAGTTTCGGCAGGTACGTGAAGCGGAAGAGACAGGTGGAGACAGAATCTGGGCAAGTATAATACGCGTCAAAAAATTCGTTGAGTAACTGAATATATATTTTGGTTTCAGCCTCACAATAGAGGACATAAATCAAATATCAGAAGTGTTGGCGAATTTAAGAAAATGTAGTTGGAGGGAAGAGCTGCGTGAGATCTGTGCGAGTAAAGAAATGATGCTCGTAAAATTGAGGGGATTAAAGGTGGATAATTCCCCAGGGCCTCATAATCTTCATCCCAGAGTGCTTAAGGAAGTGGAGCGAGAAATAGTGGAAGCCATTTTCCCGGATTCTATAGAGTCTGGAATACACCCGACAGATTCACGGAAGCTCATGTCACTCGAATATTCAAAACATGCGAAGGAGAGAAAACAGAATTGTCGACCAGTAAGCCTAACATCATTCAGGGGACAAATTCTAGAATCCAATAGCAAGGGCTTGATAGCGGAGATTATAATACGCACTAACTGGACCAGACATAGTCAGCTTTAATTTATGAAGGAGAAATCATTCTTGACAAACCTGTCAAAATTAATTGAATATTTAACCAGTAGAGTTAACAAGTGGTTCATTTGGACATTAAGAACGCGTTTATCGAACTCACACATAAGAGAATATTGTGCAAGTTTAAAGCACATAGGGTGGGGCAAGTACATTGAGATATCGAGAAAACTGGTTGGCAGAGAGGAAATAAAGAGTAGCAATTAATGTGTGCTTTTCAAATTTCAGGCAGTCAGTTGTGGGGTGCAACCGGTTTCAGTGCTCGCATCCCAACTGTTCTCAATGCAAACTAATGTTTTGGATGAGGGGAAAAAAAGTAACAGATTGGTGATGATGCGAAGTTGGGTTGGTGGGCGAACTGTGACGAGTATGCAGAGATTTTTCAACATGAATGGACAATTCAATGGCACATGCAAGGTAATTTGGAGAAGTGTGAAGTTTTTTTTTATTTTTGAAGCCAAAGCAATGAGGCAGATGGCTACTTCAATGGCCATAAGTTATAAGAGGAAAACGTAAAGCGAGCCATGGGTATCCTTGCGCACTAGTCGCCGATGGAAAGCATGCAGTGTAGCATGCGGGTGTGAAGGTTCATGGTATGTTTGCCTTCATACCAAAAGGTATCGAATAGAGGAGCATGGATATGTTGCTGAGTTACAAAGGGCCTTGGTGAGGCCACACCTAGAACATGGCATTTAGTTCTGGTCCCCTCTTCTGAAGAAGGATACTCTTCCACTCAAAGGTGTGCAGAGAAGGTTTACCAGGCTGATTCCAGGAATGTAGGGACAATCTTATGCGGAGAGATTGACAAGGTTAGGATTGTTTTCGTTGTAGTTCAGATGAATAGGGGTGGGGTTCACATACGGACCTATAAGATTCTAACCGGACGAGTAAGGATAAATGCAGGAAGATGTTACCAATGGAGGGTGTGTTCAGAACCGCGGTCACAGTTAGAGGATTAAGGGTGTATCATTTCGGACGGGGTGGCAGCGACATTTCTTCAGATAAAGAGTGTTCAGCCTGTGTAATTCATTATCATGAAAGGTAGTAAATGCGAAAATATTGAATGTATTGAAGTTGCAGTTCGGTATAGCAAATGGGTTGAATCAGAACAAAGGATATGGGATGACATCAGCATTAGAATTTTACGTTAGACGATTAGCCATGATCGTGATGAATAGAGAAACAGGGTCTGGGGACCAAACGGCCTTCTCCTGCTCATATCTTCAAAGTTTCTATGTTAAGTAAAATGAAACCACCTGATGACATACATCTACGGCACTACTAACAACACTTGGCTATAATCCCTTTTTCTGTGACACTGAAAAACAATCTGAGGAAGCGCTGACGGGAACAAGAGTGCAGAACGTACACTAGATGTGGTACTTCAATGTCCCTAAATAATAGTGTCTCCACAGTCCCACGGCTGACTGAGAAGGGCAAGTCCTCAAATACGTAGCAGCCATGCTGTGGGAAGTGATGTCTGAAAAAACAGGAGAGATGCATTCTCCCCAAACTACTTGGCACGGATGTATTTGTCCCCAACAGTGTCTATAGGGAAATCAAACAGGCAATTCTGGCAAAGGTGAAGTCTCAGCTGCATATTAAAGATTAACACCAACTTGTTACGTGGCACTACACCCTGCGAAGAAAGGCATAATTCTAAAGGATCAAGCAAATCGAAATTCGGTGTCCATGACGCACTGTTGACCATCAGCAACTGCAGCATCAATGGCCTTCTCTGACACGAATTGAGAAGTGAGGTGTTCAATAATGACTCGAAAATGTTCAGCATCATTCACAATTACACCTCCAGTGAAGCATTCTATTCAGCATATCAAGAGTCTTCAACTGGAAGAGAAGACACAGATCGGTAAATCCCACATCCCTGTCAGAATCGAAATGAAATGGAATATTCAGATACTTACGACTGCAGTGACAAACTATGCAGTGCCGGGTCCTCAACTATTTGCAATCGGTAACGACAGTTTCAAGAATGGAGCAAATCCATCCTCAATACAATTGTGGATGACACTAACATAAACAGGAAGCTAATTCATCAAGAGGGGGTAAAAAAAAAAACTGTAAATGAAAAACCAATGGCTGGAGTTTGTCAGATGGAATCTACCGTGGATAAGACATGAACCTGTGATTTTGTTTTCAGCAAAAGTAAGAAGCTGTGTATTACATAAATAGAGTTCACAGGAATGAGTGTTACAGTATATTCTGGAGTGTTCAATCTGACACTTTCAGGCACTGGAAGTGTTGCTCCAGCTCATTATTTGTCTGTTCCCTGATAATTCTAGTGTCCAAATGGCTCCCAATGAATCAGAATATTTTGATATGGTCATTTGGAGGTACAGAGTGGTGAGTGGTTTGAGCCTTGTTTCAAAGAGACAACGTTTATCTCAGAGGACATCGTTACTTTCTACTTGGAGACCTGAAGACGATGGGAATAGTTGAGTGCTTCTGCATGAAGAGGTTTTGGCTGCTGCCTGAGCATAACGTATTCATCAACATGTATACTGTGTGTGATCACACTGCAACACTAACGCAGTGAGAGTTTGAAGTGTCCATTCATAAGAAAAACAACACAAAATGGAAACATTGCCAGATTCAACTGAAATTGCTATGTATACCACAATCTTAATTCGCCTCATAGAACCAGCCCTGGCACCATAACTCAGACGAGATACCTATTCAGGGTGGAGGACTTTGGTGACCTGGCTAGTCTACTGTTAATTAAAACCCGGCCTTATTCCCAAAGCGAATCATTGTTCAGACCAACCAATTGCATTCCATGGTAGCTTTGTCTTCGATCGATGCCCAACTTGGGAAAACCTGCAGCCATTACTGGATGTGACAGGATGTGATGTACCATTTACAGCTCCATATCTCCATTGTGCAATAAAAAATGAACTTATGTTTAAAAACCACTTCGAGAGAAATTTCGACGGAGTGAGTTTAAATACCAAAAAATGGGAGGAGTTTTAACGTAACCAGAAAAACGGGTGGGGAGGATTCACATCAAATGTCATGGAAGGATGCGTTCACACGTTTCAGAATGCTGAAATGGAGCCATTTCGACAGCATTTTGTAACATGGGCCAATAAACCCAGAAAGGATGAACGATTGGGATTTTGATGTGAGTTCGGATGATGGCGAGGTTTGAATGAACTTCTGTTGTGCAGCTTTATAAGTGAGCATGGATTCAGCAGAGCTTCCAACTCATTGGTCTAAATCTGATTATAACTTTTCTCAGTGTCATTGTAATTGTCTGTGATAGAAGGATTGCCTGCCCGAGGTCGAGTGCGTGTTCTGGTGACGTCTTATTGAACGCTCAAAATTAACTATCTACTTCAACCTATGGCATCTCTCTCATTCAGTGCCAGCCAGATTCTCTAATTCCTCACGTTTGCAGATACTCAACTTAACCGAAGTTCCCGGATATTCTGTGATCCTTGGCGGTGGCCACGTCTCTAATCGGCCACATGGCAACTTGGTTGACCATGCTCAGTTCAGAGTTGCTTATATGGTTAATGCTCCACATGGCATATAAATGGCAATTGCAGCATGATTTGTATAAAGGACCATGGAGATCCTACTGGATGGGCTAGTAGAGAGCAGACCTACTTTCTACTCTGAAGTGGCCATACCACACTATATAATGAGCATGGTCTGAGCTCACAGTGCACTTTCTGCTGCCTGAACAAATGTCCAGCAATACAGGACATGCATTGTTAGCCTTCTCCGCTCTGCCAGGATAATAGTCGCCGTATACTCTCTGCTCCTTCACACTTACTGTATATCTGTTATAGCGCCTACGCCTGAACAAGTTTCAAGCTCCACAACACTGACGACTCCTTGCAGCAACCGCTTACCTCGCTCGCTCTTCATTTCTCTCTCTCTCTCTCTCTGTCGCCTCCACTGTATCCCTCACATGGATAACACAGCATGGATTCAACATTGTAGACTGACTTGCTCCGGAGAGCACGCTATTTCCCTCTCACGTATATCAGCACTAGCAGCAGGACCACACACTCCCACCATTGATCATTCCGTTCCTTTCTCGCATTCCAGGAGGAATATCCTGTAATAGGACAGAAATGGCAGCGCTGGATGGCTCAGTGCTATCACAGCCTGATCCCCGCTGTGTGGAGCAGACACTGACATGAACTGGAGGACCAGGATGCCTTATGTGGCGATTCCGAAAGAGCAATGTCCATACGACCGACTAGGAAGTAATGTTCAGTGAAGGGTGACTTTAAACTTACTGTCAGTTCTCTTTCCATCGACTGGAACTTATAAGTTATTGACCTGATGCCATCTCGCTTTTCTACCGATAGAATATCGAAGGTCTCCATGAACAGGTGTTTGGGTTGACAAAACATCGACTCCAGCAGTATTCAGGAAGGGAGCACAGATAATCTTTCCTGTACATTCTCCTCTAAACAGCTCATGTACTGAAACTAAACTATGATATTTACTGATCTTCCCACTGTTGTCATTTCCAGCGAGGACACTCTGCTCATCAAAACCCTTTAATTACAATACAACTGTTTACGTAGCATTTCAGTGTGCTTCCTACTAATTTACGTTATATCACATTGCACTGCATTGCCCCTAACCTGCCACCAACCTGATCACTGCACCAACTTTTCGCTGTCTGTTGTGCATGTATGTAACTGTATCTGTCTCTGTGTCTTTGGTGGCGGAAATTGATATATCTCTGTGTTCCTCGCTGTGTATGTCTGCTCATCTGTCTTTGTGTTATATGTTTCAGTGTATTAGTATGTGTACTTCATTGCCTTCATTGCAATTGTGTCTCTGCTGTTCTGAGAGTGAATCAATTGAAATGGTGATCAAAACATCTCTCTCTATATATCTCTCAAGTGCAATGAAATTAATCTCCAATCTCTTCCAACCTTCTTCACTCAGAGGGTGATGGATGGAATTGTTGGGGAATTTCACTTAAATATGTTCAATCTGCATCACCGGTAATGACCACAGACAAATCATCTCCACTTTCCAGCGAGAGCAGATACATTTCACCACATGGACATGCTCCATCTGAAGGGCTTCAGTGTAATGACATTCTTCTCTGCATAAGCCTACTGTTTGGTTGTATGTCTGTGTGTGTGTTGATACTACTGTCAGTTTCAGTAATGCTTTGAGCTGCGACCCTCCTTTCCATCTCTGACTGATTCCGTGATGACTTTCCCCCTCTGCTGTTGTCTATGCAGTGGCATGGCACGGCCTGCAAAGGGTGGCATTGAATAGTTCCATATAATTAGTATAGTTCTGTATAATTTATCTACCAATCAGTTTCTTAAATATGATTCCCATGTGACAAATCTATTTTGACTTTGTCTCTGTCATTTCTTTCCATCTCAATAATTCTTCCAAATCCATCTATTTAATCATTGCCATTCTATTCCTTTTCCCTTACCAGTCGTACGTTTCCTCATATTGCTGGGAAGATTTATTAGTTTTTGTTTTGTTTCTGTGAAGACAGAACTAAAGCACTTGTTTCATATTTGTGCAATTCTCTGCTCTTTAATCTCCACCCTCTGATTTCAGACTGTAAGGAACCTGCACTTGTTTTTTCTTACTTTTCCCATCAAAATAATTTCAGAAGCTATGACAGTTCACTCTCACAATAAATGTCAATGTGATCTCCAGAAAGTCAACAATTCCTGTCTTTAGCCGCTCAATGTTTGACCTTCCACTCAAAAAAATCAATGTAGCGTAGACTCTATACCATCAGAAAGACAGGACTGTCGAAATAACTTCCAATTTCCTGGTGCACGGCATAGTGGCTCAGTGGTCAGCAATGCCAGTGGTCACAGTGCCAGGAAGCGTTTCAATTCCAGACTTGAGCTAGTGTATGTGTGCAGTTTTCACATTCTCCCACTGTCTGCGCAGGTTTCCTTTGGGTGCTGCAATTTCCTCTCACAATACAAAGCTATGCATGTTAGGAAATTTAGCCATGCTAGGTTACCCGTAGTGTTCAGGAATGCGTACCATATGTGCATTAGTCAACAGTTATTGTCGAACAATCGGGTATGGAAACGGGTCTCGACGGATTATTCTTAGGAGTTCCAGTATGGACTTATTGGGTCAGTCTGTTTCCACACTGTTGAGATTATATGATAAACGAGGGCCGTAGCCATGAATTTTATTGCACTTACGGTACAGCTCCAAGTAGTTCTTAACGGTAGTGAGGTTATTCGTAACTCGCCTCTCAGGAAGTGTATTCCAGAACCCCAAAACCCTCTGAATGAAAATCAATACTCAAATCTTCTGAAAACCTTAAGCTGTTTATTTTAAAACGGTTCCCCCTTGTTCTTACCCCTTTGACTGAACTCAAGAATTGCTGTTTTTCCACCCTGATAATGCGCCCCATAATCTTGGACTTCTGAGTTACGTCCCCTCCAGTTTTCTCAGCTCCAAAGCAATCAGCCCGAACTTCTCTATACGTTGATACCCTCAATCCCAGGGAACGTTCTGGTAAATCTCGTTGCACCCCCTCCAGTTTCATCGAATTTTTCTGTAATGTGGCACCCAGAACTGCACATAATATTATATATTAGCTTAACCATAAACGTGTGTAGCTCTTTTACTCTATGCTTTGATCGAATAAAGGTTTACCTGTGTATACAGTCGTCTTTGCCTTCTTGAATAATCGATTTTTCTATCGAGAACATTCAGGGAAGTCTGGTGAACCTTCCCTGAGCTTCGTCATGTCCTGTCATTCATTTTGTACACCCCAGTCTGGTTCCTTCTTCCAAAGTGCAACACGTCATAATTAATAGGTTTAAAATCTTCCGCCCATTGACCTGCCCTTATCACTAGTCCAACTAAACCTTTCTGTAACGTAAGATCTTCGTCCGCAATGCCATACACCCAACCAAAAATATGCCAAACAGAAACTTGACGATCATACTCTCCCCAACATCATTTTCCCCTTCCTGCATTCACACCTGAATCATGTATGAATGGCACATATAAGAAGAGATATAGTACCAACAGCCCTGTTGTACACCACTAGACACTGGCCTCCAGTCACACAAACAGCCTTCTACAAAACCCCTCTGCCTCCTGCCACGAAGGCAATTTTTGAGGTATGTTGACAAGTTAGCTTTCCTCATCAGACAATTTTACGAATTTACTTATTAATCTGAATAATTCCAATTGCGTTTTCTATATTGTGAGATTTGTTTCCCACTTCTTAGATTAGAACTCCAAAAATGTACGCAATCCTCGAGTTACATCTCACCAACACTCTCTAATGAGTTCAGGACCTCTTTACTTTTATCTTCCGATTCCATTAAAATGGGATGGAACTTTTTTCGTTCCCTTTCAATAAGAAGCACTACTTCACTTTAATCGTATATACTAATTGTAGCTGCGTTCTTTAAAAATAAAATCCACCTGACTATTTAACTATACCCATCCAGAAGTTTTCATTTGTCTGTGATTACAAAAATGTCTTCAAACAATCTCATAAATGTGTCAATCATAACATTCTTTCCATTAATGCATTAATATATCTTAAATTTGTATTTTTCGTTTCTAAATATCAGGGGTTACCTGCTTTATAATATATTTCAACGAATTTCTTAATGTGTATGTTAAGTTAACTGATCTGTAGTTCGCCATTATCACTCATCTTGCCTTGTCAGGTTGTTGGATTAATTTTAGAACCTTCCATTCCTTTATAATAGGTTCCTGCCTTTGCTCAATGTTTGGGAAAATCACACAGTGGTCCGCAATGCCATCCTTATATCTATTGCTGCTTCCTCCGAAATTCATATATGAATCACATCCTGTGTGTCAGTCCTATCAGTGCTCAACTCACATATATTTTCAAACACTGCATTTTCACTGATATCAATGACTTTAATCTTTCATCACACAAGTAACGTGGGCATTTGATACTTCTGGGAGAGGTCTAGATCTTACTTTATGAAG
The DNA here is from genome assembly GCF_037043375.1 of Chiloscyllium plagiosum. Taxonomy (NCBI): domain Eukaryota; kingdom Metazoa; phylum Chordata; class Chondrichthyes; order Orectolobiformes; family Hemiscylliidae; genus Chiloscyllium; species Chiloscyllium plagiosum. The sequence continues at coordinate 82,020,737 of NW_028270180.1, forward strand.
ATAGACACAAAGTAACTGTGTAATCTCCTGATATTTCTAACGTTTTCTACATTATCCTGACTGCACATTCACTGTTCCGCATTTGAACTTGTTTTCATTTTATTTTCAATATCAATAACAACTGTTTGGCAGGCTTTATGATTCTTGCTAGTTTGCATTCTGTTCACTTTTTGATTTTTTGCATCATGTAATTGGTGCTCCTTTTATGGATGATACATTTTTAGGAATCCATGGCTTTCATTGTATTTTTTTGTTTAATCTGAGCCATTTCTTTTGGTCTAATATAATCGTTAACTTTCATTAGTCATCGTTGGGCTATCGTTCATTTTTACTGTTTGCACTTTGGAGCAACACGTATATTATTCACCTGAAAATGTTTTCACAAATAAAAAAACATTGTCTGTGCTAAATTAAATCATTTCCATTCACTTTTGCAATTCGAAGAAGCCAACTTGCCCTCACACGTTCAGGGCCTGCATGAGCGCTGTAACCATTATTTCAAGAAAAGAACAAAAACTGTTTTGTAGTCAGACATCGCTAAAAATATCAATGCATCTTTATCACTACAACCAAAACGCCCATTACGCCAGTGTTTTCAATTTGCTGTTCTGATAACGACTGCAATTCCATAACAGCCTGATGTACAGCTAGAACAAATAACAAAGAACAAAGAAAGTTTACAGCCCAGGAACAGGCCCTTCGGCCCTCCAAGTCTGAGCCGATCCAAATGTACTGTCTAAATCTGTCGGTCAATCCGTAAGCATCTGTATCTCTCTGCGCCCTACCTACTCAAGCATCTGTCCAGACGCATCTTAAATGAATCTACCGTGCCTGCCTAAAACATCTCTGCTGGCAATGCGTTCCAAACTCTGTGTGAAGTACTTACAATGTGTATCCCGCTTAAGCTTTCCACGTCTCACTTTGAAAGCATGACCAATCGTTATTGAATCCTTCACCCTGGGAAAATGCTTGTCTCCATCCACCCTGTCTATACCTTTCATGATTTTGTAAACGTCAATCAGGTCCCCCTCAATCTCCTTTTTACTAGTGAAAATAAACCTAACCTACTCAACCTATCTTCATAGATAGCCCCTTCCATACCAGGTAACATCCTCGTAAACCTTATTTGCACCCTCTCCAAAGCGTCCACATCTTTTTGGTAATGTGGCACCCAGACCTGTACACAGTATTCTAAATGCGGCCGAACCAATGTCTTGTACAATTTTAACATGATTTGCCAGCTCTTATACTCAATAAACCATCCAATAAAAGCACTCTATCTACCTGTCCAACAAACTTCAGAGTACAATGGATCCGCACTCCCAGATTTCTCTACCCATCATCTTTTCTCCAGGCTCTTACATTCATTGCATAATTCGCTCGAGAATTACACTTGCCTCAATGCATCCCCTCACATTTGTCTGGATTGAAAGCCATCTGCCACTTTTCCGCCCAACTCTCCAGTCTATGTATATCCTCCTGTATTCTCTGACAGTCCCTTATGCTTTCTGCCACTCCACCAAACTTTGCCCCATCTGCAAACTTGCTGATCATACCAAGAGTGCCCTCTTCTAGACCATTTATATATATTACAAACAACAGGAGCCCCAATACTGACCACTGTGGAACACCACTGGTGACTTTCTCTATTTTGAGAAACTCCCTTCAACTACTACTCTGTGTCTCCTGCTCCTCAAACTGTTCATTATCCATCGAGCTAGAACACCCTGCACACCATGTGACTTCAATTTTCCTATTAGTCTACAATGGGGAACCTTATCAAACGCCTTACTAAAGTCCATGTATATGAGATCAACAGCCCTTCCTTCATCTAACAACTTGGTCACTTCCTCAAAGAACTCTATCAAGTTAGTAAGGCACGATCTCCCAGGAACAAAACCATGTGGCCCATCACAGATAAGCTCATTCCTTTCCAAATATAAATAGATCATATCTCTCAGTACCCTCTACAACCAACTTCTCCACCACCGACGTCAGGCTCACTGGTCTGTCGTCACCCGGAATATCCGTACTACCCTTCTTGTACAGGGGGACAACATGAGCAATCTTCCTGTCCTCCCGCACCTGCCTGTATTTAAGGAAGACACAAAAATATCTGTCAGGGCCCCAGCTAATTCTTCTCTCGCCTCCCCCGGCAACCTGGGATAGATCCCATCTGGTCCTGGGGATTTGTCCACTTTAATAAGATCTAGTATGACCAACACATCTTCCCTACTTATGCCAAGGTGATCAAGACTAATCAAATTTCTATCTCTAATCGCAAGATACATCATGTTCCTCTCCTCAGTGACTCTGATGCAAAGTAATCATTCAGAATCTCACTCATTCTCTCAGGTTCAGCACACAGCCTTCGTTCTTATCTTTTAGTGGACCAATCCTTTCTCTAGTTACTCGCTTGCTTCTTATATAAGTATAACATGCTTTGGGATTTTCCTTAACTCTGATAGCTACAGCATATTCATGACCCCTTTTAGCCCGCTTGATTACTTGTTTAAGACTTGTCCTCCTCTTCCAATATTCCTCCAGGGCCCGTTCTGTCCTCAGCTGCCTAGACCTTACGTATGCTTCCCTTTTCCTCTTGCCAAGTCGTACAATTTCTCCTGTCATCCACGGTTCACAAATCTTACACTTCCCATCCTTTGCCTTCAACGGGACATGCCTATCCTGCACTGCCGTTAACCTATCTTTGAAAGCCTCCCACATCTCAAATGTGGACTTCCCTTCAAATAGCTGTGTCCAATCCACGTTAACCAGCTCCTGCCTAATTTTGATATAATTGGCCTTGACCCGGTTTAGCACTCTTCCCTTAGGACCACTCTTTTCTTTATCTATGAGTATTGTAAATCTTACAGAATTGTGTCACTGTTCCCAAAGAAATCCCCCACCGCATCTTGTATCACTTGTTCTTGCTCAGTACCAGGACCATTATGGTCCCTTCCCTCGTCGGACTATTTACATACTGCTCTAGACAACTCTCCTGGATGTCTAAATTCTACTCCATCCAGACATCTGACCCTAAGTGTATCCCATGCAATGTTGGGAAAATTAAAATCTCCCATCGCCACTACCTTATTGCCTCTCCACCTATTCATACTCGGTTTACCTAATTGTTCTTCTACCTCACGTTCACTGTTGGTAGACCTGTAATACAGCCCCAACAATATAACTGCACCCTTTTTATTTCTCAGCTTCGCCCATAATGCTTCACTAACCAAGACTACCACAGTGTCCTCCTTTAGCACAGCCGTGATATCATCCCTGGCCAGCAATGCAACTCCACCCGCTCTTTTACTTCGCACCCTCTACTGTCTGAAACGTCTATATCCTGGAACATTCAGTTGCCAATCGTCATGCCATTCCTTCAAACAAGTCTCTGTGATGAAAATAATGTCATACTCGCAGGCACCAATCCAAGCCCTAAGTTCATCTGCCTTACACCCTGTACTCTTTGCATTAAAGTAAATGCATTTCGGGCCACTAGTTCTTTTGTGCTCACGTGCTGTCTGCCTATTCTTTCCTTTATTAGTGCTATCTTCATAATTCTTACAGTCTGCAGTCTCAATTTCGCTGCCTACTTGTTTTCTCATCCTGTTCCCAGTCCTCTGCCACGTTAGTTTAAAACCTCCCCACCAGCAGTAGCAAAATCTCCCCCAAGGACATTGGTTCAGGTCTGGTTCAGATACAGACCGTCCCTTTTGTAATAGTCCCATCTTCCCCAGAACAAGTCCCAATGCCCAATAAATCTGAACCCTCCCTCCTACACCATCTCTCAAGCCAAATATTTATCTTGCCTTTTTTTTTTCATTTCTACGCTGGCTAGCACGTTGCACTTGTAGTAATCCCGCGATCACTACCTTTGAGGTCCTCCCCTTCATCTTCTCTCTAGCTCTCTGAATTCTATTTTTCAGGACCTCATCTCGCTATCTAATTAGTTCGTTGGTGCCTATATGCACAAAGAAAACTGGCTGTTCATCCACCTGTTTTAGAATGCTCTGCAGCTTATCAAATTAAATTTTCAATTTGTCCATTTTTTAATGCAGTAGCCAAGAGCATGCATGTTTAATTTTCAGATTAGTAACATGCCCAATCTTTGTATTGCCATTTTGAAATTGATATAAAACCCCCCATCTTTGCTACTCCTTGCAATTTCTAATCTCCACCTTAATTGATTGAGTAGAATATGAGCGCGTTGACCCTGAGGAGATGAATGGTAGAATTAGGCGAGATGTTTGGAGAGGCCTATCCGAATGGTGACATTTTCTTGCCACGTCTTGTTCGTTTCTCTCTAGTGTCATTATGGCATTTTCACCGGATCACCCGTTATGCTGACGGATTAGAGGAGGACAAAGGTTTTTCTACAATACTGTGCATTCCTCCGTACAGCTCAGACTGCTCTAACTTGTGTGTGAACCTCAGAGTAGGCTAACAAAGCGTGTGATCGCTTTACTGGTTCTTAGTGGGATTAAATAGAACATAGAACAGTACTGCACAGAACAGGCCCTTCAGCCCACGATTTTGTGCCGACCACTGATCCTCATGAATGCACCCTCAAATGTCTGTGACCATATAAATGTCCAGTAGTCTCTGAAATGTCCCCAGTGACCTTGCTTCAAAAACTGCTGCTGGCAACGCATTCCATGCTCTCACAACTCTCTGTGTAAAGAACCCGCCTCTGACATCCCCTCTATACTTTCTTCCGACCAGCTTAAAACTATGACCACTCGTGTTAGTCATTTCTGCTCTGAGAAATAGTCTCTAGCTATCGACTCTATCGATGCCTCTCATTATCTTGTATACCTCAATTAGGTCCCCTCTCCTCCTCCTTTCTCCAATGAAAAAAGTCCCAGCTCAGTGAACCTCTCTTCATAAGATAACCCCTCCAGTCCAGGCAGCATCCTCGTAAACCTCCTCTGAACCCTCTCCAAAGCAACCACGTTTTTCCTATAATAGGGAGACCACAACAAAGTTTTATAGAGCTGCAACAAGATCTCACGACTCTTAAACTCAATCCCCCTGCTAATAAAAGCCAAAACACCATATGCTTTCTTAACATCCCTGTCCACTTGGGTGGCCATTTTAAGGGATCTATTTACCTGCACACCAAGATCCCTCTGTTCCTCCACACTGCCAAGAATCCTATCCTTAATCCTGTACTCACTTTTCAAATTCGACCTTACACAATGCATCACCTCGCATTTATCCAGGTTGAACTCCATATGCCACCTCTCAGCCCATCTCTACATCCTGTCAATATCCCGCTGCAGCCTACAACAAGAATCTGGAATAGTATGTAGAGATTAAGTCTCCTCATTGAAAAAAATTGGAAGCAACTCAGGGATTGTTCCTTCAACGGATTACTGCAATTGAAGGGATATTCGTAGAAAACCTATAGTGTGTCGAAGCAGGCCATTTGGCGCATCGACTCCATACAAATCCTCTGAAACAATCCCACCTAAAGCAACACCTCTGCCAAATCACTGTATCCGGTATTTACAATGGGTAATTTAGTTTGGCGAACCCATCTGACATGCACATCCGGGACAGTAGGAGAAATCACAATATCTAGATGAAACCCTTGCAGACATGGGGATATCGTACTAACACCCACAGATAGTCACCCAAGGCTGGAATTGAATCAAGGTTTCTGGTGGCTTGAGGTAGCAGTGATAACCACTGCTCTACCTAGCAAGTGGAACACGACGTAGCGTGAAGTAAATCAAGGCTTCTCGTGCTGTCAGGAAGCAAAGCTATTAACTGAGCGATCCAGTAATGACAACCCCAAAATGCGTGAGCAAAGAGACCGAGCACTGCTTTAATTCAGCCCATTATCAGAAATCTTTGCGTGAGAGTTGTATGTGATTAAAGTAACATTGTAGAAACCCAGTGTGGCCATTGTCCCGCTGGAGATTCTGCTTTGTCGCTGATCATAGATTGCGGTACTAATAGTACATTTTGTTGTTATCAACTGAAACAGAACTGAGACCCACCAGTACCTGGCACAACATATGAGCTCAAGTGAAAGCGGCGGCCGATAACAACTAGCATTTTTAACTGCTTGGCAATGGTACCACACTTAATGAAATCCATGAGCAGAATTTATATCCAGCTCCCCAGAACATTACTGCACCTCTGGCTGCAATGGAAAGTGATAATATGAGTAAGCCGTCATCTTAACTAAAAGCTAGGACCTCTGTTATGGAATAAAACTTTGCAAAAGGCGTGGGAGAACCGTTTCGTTCAAACACACGAATCATGTTCAGTCGATAGTTGCTTGCATCTCCACCAACAGGTTTGATGTTTTTAAAGAGAAGTTTAAATAAGGGTTTTATAATGTAAGTCGAAGGTACTGCTATGATTTGAAAACAACATGTACTTCTTATTAAACAAACAAGTTAACCAGTCAAACTGACACCGTACATTAAAAAGAAATGAGCAGATTGGTCCAATACCTCTTTCAGTTTACAAATATTGTGATAATCTTGCTTTAAGACTTTAAGTCTCAGCAAAAACAGAAGAAAACTACAGCAAATTCAAGAGTCTGTTCCACTTCTTTGATCTGGAATATCTGAACAGCAGAAGTATATTCTCTGATATCAAATGATGAGAAGGCTGTTTAGACCTTGGATCCTGATTTTCAATTTCACGAAGAGGTCAATGATTGCAGAACTGATCCACAACGTAAGGACATCACAAGTTGGCTGGAATTGAACAAGGTCTCTGAAACTGTTCAGCAGCAGTGCTTAACATGGTACCCGTTGTTGGTCATTCTGCACTTGCATACTGTTACACAATAACCACATGAGTCCATTCTGCCTTCTCAGTGCTGCAGTACAAGAATTGGATGAGGGCATAAAGTGACTGGAAGTTCTCCCACTCAATTAAGGACATTCACGTCATTGAGCACGTTATGCAAGTAGAGAAGAAGGGCATGAAACTGTTGAGTTTTTTTTTGAGGCGAACAGCATGAGATAATTCTGCCCCAGTGTCCATTTTGTAGAACAAGGGCAGATCAAGAACTGCCTAAGTCACAATCCAGGGATGTTGAAGGAGACTGTTCACCCGTTTATGCCTATTATGGAGGAACACGGGGAGGGCCTTCAGTCCATTTAAATGTATCATTGCAACAGGACGGTTCCATAAGTCCTCAAACTTTTCACACAACAAGGAGAGGGCACTTAAGAGTCAAACGAATTGCTCAGGAACAGGAGCAAGACATTCAAATGATCAAGAATTAATGTAGGAAAACCCGGAAGACATTCAGCCCGCCGACTGAAACCAGGAACTGAATGCATCCATTCATCCACACATGGCTCTTACTCAGAAATCAGAGGAAATCTTTTATACCGTTGTACCCATTGCACACGAACTGGAAGTGAAAGCAGAGCCTACAGAAAGGAAATAGCTGAGAACTGTCAATTTCGCGGGATAGTAAAGAAAAGTGAGCCATTTGTTAGTAATTAATGAAATTTGCTATTTTCCGTTATCAATGAAATAACAAAAGGATACTTGAAAAGTTAAACCACTATCCATCAGAGTGGCCATCGCTTCACGAAGGATGAATTGTGTTTGAACTATTTACCTAAGTTCCTTAAAAATGGGACAAGCAAGGTAGATAATGGGTACGTGGGTATATATTCATGTTCAGATGAAAATGATTGCAAAATATGCCTAAAGAATGCAACATAACAGCACATGGAGGTGAGTATATTTTGTTTGCTCGGATAGAGGACTGGCTACCCAACAAAATGCAGAGAGATGGAGCAAATGGATTGTTTTGTTTTGTAAAATCCAAATTGTGAGATGCCATAGAGTTTGGTCTTTAGTTTGCAACTATTTCCAATCTCTACTATGACTTGTTGAAGGCGATGGAAATTACTAAAATGAAAGTTAAGATTATGCTAAATGAGTTGGAAAAGTAATTTGCTGGAAAGATATTATGAATTTATAAGTGTGTATGGATAGGTGAGATAAACGGGCTAACATTAGGCAGATAAAATTTAAAATGAATGAACATGAGGATGTTCCATTTGTTAAGAGTAATAGAAATATAATTAATTGTCTTAATGGAGAGAAACTTCAAAGTACTTATGAGCATCGGGATGTGGGTGTGCTCAAACATATCACAGAATACTCGCATACAGAATACTCGCCCAGCTATGGAGCGCATAGCTGGGCGGGAAGGTAAGTGATTAGTATTTGAGTGGGTGTGTTCTAGACCCCAGGTCCTACTTCCGTAGGGCCTCCCTCCCACCCTTCTCCTCTAACCTCCTCCTCTAACCTAATTTTAAAGTCCACAGGTAAGTGACTCAGTGTTATTGACTCAGTGTTCTTGTTTTTGGAGAAAGTGTACAGTCATGGCAGCGCAGGCAGTGGAATGTTCCTCCTGCAGGATGTTTGAGGTAGGGGTGACCACCAATACTCCTGCCGACTTCGTCTGCAGGAAATGCAGTCAGATCCTGATCCTCACCGAACGAGTTAGGGAACTGGAACTGGAGTTGGATGAACTGAGGATTATTCGAGAGGCTGAGTGGTGATTGATAGAAGCTACAGGGACATAGTTACGCCGGAGAACAGAGGTAGCTGGGTAACAGTTAGAGGTGGGAAGGGGAAGAAGCAGGCAGTGCAGGGTTCCCCTGTGGTCGTTCCCCTAAAAAATAAGTAAACAGCTTTGGAAACTGTTGGGGGGGACAGCGTTGCAGGTGTAAGCTGCATGGAAGGGGTCTGTGGCTCTGAGACTCAGAAGGGAAAGGGGGAGAGGAGGAGAGCGCTAGCTATAGGGGACTCTCTAGTTAGAGGGACGGACAGGCGGTTCTGTGAACATGGGCGAGACTCACGGATGGTTTGTTGCCTCCCGGGTGCTAGGGTCCGAGACGTCTCAGACCGTGTCTTCAGAATCCTTAAGGGGGAGGGTGTGCAGCCAGAAGTCGTGGTACACATTGGCACCAACGACATAGGTAGGAAGAGGGGTGGGGAGGTCATTCAAGAGCTCAAGGAGTTAGGCTGGAAGCTAAAAGCTAGGACAGACAGGGTCGTCATCTCTGGGTTGTTGCCGGTGCCACGTGACAGTGAGGCAAAGAATAGGGAGAGAGTGCAGTTGAACACGTGGCTGCAAGGCTGGTGTAGGAGGGAGGACTTCAGATATTTGGACAATTGGACTGCATTCTGGGGAAGGTGGGACCTGTACATGCAGGACGGGTTGCACCTGAACCAGAAGGGCACCAATATCCTGGGGGGTAGGTTTGCTAGCACTCTTCGGGGGAGTTTAAACTAATTTGGCAGGGGGATGGGATCCGGACTTGTAGTCCAGCAAGTAAGCTAGCTGTGTGTCAGGATGCCCAAGACTGTAGGGAGGCTGTGGAGAAGGTAGCACTGACAGGGACTACTTGCGGACACAGAGATGGGCTCAAGTGCGTATACTTCAACGCAAGGAGTATCAGAAATAAGGTGGGTGAACTTAAGGCGTGGATCGGTACCTGGGACTACGATGTTGTGGCCATCACGGAAACGTGGATAGATGAGGGACAGGAATGGCTGTTGGAGGTTCCTGGTTACAGGTGTTTCAGTAAGATTAGGGAGGGTGGGAAAAAAGGAGGGGGGTGGCATTGCTAATTAGAAATGGTATAACGGCTGCAGAAAGGTAGTTTGAGGGGGATCTGCATCTGGAGGTAGTATGGGCTGAAGTCAGAAATAGGAAAGGTGCAGTCACCTTGTTGGGTGTTTACTATAGGCTCCCCAATAGCAGCAGAGATGTGGAGAAACAGAGTGGGAAACAGATTTTGGAAAGGTGCAGAAGCCACAGGGTCATAGTCATGGGCGACTTCAACTTCCCAAATATTGATTGGAAGCTCTTTAGATCAAGTAGATTGGATAGGGCGGTGTTTGTGCAGTGTGTCCAGGAAGCTTTTCTAACACAGTATGTAGATTGTCCAACCAGAGGGGAGGCCATATTGGATTTGGTACTCGGTAATGAACCGGGACAAGTGGTGGGCTTGTTAGTGGGTGAACATTTTGGTGATGGTGACCACAATTCTGTGACTTTCACCTTGGTTATGGAGAGAGATAGGTGCGCACAACAAGGTAGATTTTACAATTGGGGGAAGGGAAATTACGATGCTGTAAGGCAGGATTTGAGGAGCATACGTTGGGAGCATAGGCTGTCAGGGAAGGATGTGGTGGAAAGGTGGAACTTTTTCAAAGAGCAGATACGACGTGTCCATGATATGTATGTACCTATCAGGCAGGAAAGAAATGGTCGTGTGAGGGAGCCTTGGTTGACGAGAGAGGTTGAATGTCTGGTAAAGAGGAAGAAGGAGGCTTACATAAGGCTGAGGAAACAGGATTCAGACAGAGCAGTGGAGGGATACAGGATAGCCAGAAGGGACCTGAAGAAAGGGATTAGGAGAGCTAAGAGAGGGCATGAAAAATCGTTGGCGGATAGGATCAAGGATAACCCCAATGCATTTTATGCGTATGTGAGAAACCTGAGAATGACGAGAACGAGGGTAGGTCCGATCAAGGACAGTAGTGGGAGACTGTGTATTGAGTCGGAAGAGATAGGAGAGGTCTTGAACAAGTACTTCTCTTCAGTATTTACGAACGAGAGGGACCGTATTGTAGAAGAGGAGAGTGTGAAATGGACTGGTAAGCTAGAAGAGATACCTGTTAGGAAGGAAGATGTGTTGGACATTTTGAACAACTTGAGGATAGACAAGTCCCCCGGGCCTGGCGGGATATATCCTAGGATGATGTGGGAAGCAAGAGAGGAAATTGCAGTACCGTTGGTAATGATCTTCTCGTCTTCACTGGCAACGGGGGTGGTACCAGGGGACTGGAGAGTAGCGAATGTTGTGCCCCTGTTCGAAAAAGGGAATAGGGATAACCCCGGGAATTACAGGCCTGTTAGTCTTACTTCTGTGGAAGGCAAAGTAATGGAAAGGGTACTGAGGGATAGGATTTATGAGTATCTGGAAAGAGACTGCTTGATTAGGGACAGCCAGCACGGATTTGTGAAGGGTAGGTCTTGCCTTACAAGTCTTATTGAATTCTTCGAGGAGGTGACCAAGCATGTGGATGAGGGTAGAGCAGTGGATGTAGTTTACATGGATTTTAGTAAGGCATTTGATAAGGTTCCCCATGGTAGGCTTATGCGGAAAGTCAGGAGGCATGGGATAGAGGGAAATTTGGCCAATTGGATAGAAAACTGGCTAACCAGTCGAAGGCAGAGAGTGGTGGTAGATGGTAAATATTCAGCCTGGAGCCCAGTTACAAGTGGAGTTCCGCAGGGATCAGTTCTGGGTCCTCTGCTGTTTGTAATTTTTATTAATGACTTAGATGAGGGAGTCGAAGGGTGGGTCAGTAAATTTGCAGATGATACGAAGATAGGTGGAGTTGTGGACAGTGGGAAGGGCTGTTGTCGGCTGCAGAGGGACTTGGACATGATGCAGAGCTGGGCTGAGGAGTGGCAGATGGAGTTCAACCCTGCCAAGTGCGAGGTTGTCCATTTTGGAAGAACAAATAAGAATGCGGAATACAGGGTTAATGGTAGGGTTCTTAGTCAGGTGGAGGAACAGAGGGATCTTGCGGTCTATGTACATAGATCTTTGAAGGTTGCCACTCAGGTGGATAGAGTTTGTAAGAAGGCCTATGGAGTATTATCGTTCATTAGCAGAGGGATTGAATTCAAGAGTCGTGAAGTGACGTTGCAACTGTACAGGACTTTGGTTAGGCCACAGTTGGAGTACTGTGTGCAGTTCTGGTCGCCTCACTTTAGGAAAGATGTGGAAGCTTTGGAGAGGGTGCAGAGAAGATTTACCAGGATGTTGCCTGGAATGGAGAGGAAGTCATACGAGGATAGGTTGAGAGTTCTCGGCCTTTTCTCGTTGGAACGGCGAAGGATGAGGGGTGACTTGATAGAGGTTTATAAGATGATCAGAGGAATAGATAGAGTAGACAGTCAGAAACTTTTTCCCCGGGTACAACAGAGTGTTACAAGGGGACATAAATTTAAGGTGAAGGGTGGAAGGGAGAGGGGAGATGTCAGGGGTAGGTTCTTTACCCAGAGAGTGGTGGGGGCATGGAATGCGCTGCCCGTGGGAGTGGTAGAGTCGGAATCATTGGCGACCTTTAAGCGGCATTTGGATAGGTACATGGATGGGTACTTAATCTAGGTTAGAAGTTCGGCACAATATCGTGGGCCGAAGGGCCTGTTCTGTGCTGTATTGTTCTATGTTCTATGTTCTATGCACAGCACCAGCATGTAACGAGAAGGGCAAATTTACTTACAACATTTATTTTCTTTTTTAAAAAAGAGTACAAATGCAGAGAAATGTTCCTGCAACTATGCAAGGTATGATTGAAAATGCAGCCGTGTACGGTTTTGGCGCCCTGACTGGTGGAAGGAGATAGTTGCATGAGCGGCAGTTCAGAAGAGATTGATTCCAGAGACAAGGAATTTGTCTTTTGAAGAGAAGTTAAGCAGTTCAGACGAATACCTTCTGGAATTTAGAAGAAGAAAAACATATCTAATTGAGGCCTGGAAGATTGTAACCGTGATTGACAATGTGGATGATCAATGGATACTTCCACATGTGGTGCAATACACAAGAAGAGATTATAGATTTTGGATAATGCAGAGTAAATTGAAAACAGGGGTGAGGATAACTGACTTGTCTTAAAGGGTAATAAATCTATGCAACTCACCACCCCAGAATGCAGTGGATGCAGGACAGTTTCAGTTATGAAGGATTATGGAGAGATAGCAGGAAGGAGGGTCTGAAGCTGAGATGGATACTGATAATTATCGATGCAATTTTTAACATACATATAACGTTGAACCCCTCGAATATGCGACAGAGGAATGAAGGAGAGTTGGTTATGAAACAGGAAGCAGGCAGTTTGAATACAAAAAACGTAACAGAATGGGTATTTTTTTGGTAGGTGGAATAATACGCGACTAACCAAGACCCTGTCAATTATTGTTATGAAGATTCAGATGCAGTATCTTATTTTGCCAGAGTGACATCTGGAATATTAGTAGTACAGTATGTACTCGAGAGGTTACTCTGACTCATTCAGGCATGGGAGGTTTTGCTCGACGTACCCAATGCTCTGTTCTCAGTGGCCCATTGCTCTCAGCACACACGGTAAATTTTGGTGTGTTTGGTTGGTGGTGGGGAGTCGTGACGGAGAGGAAATTTTGAACATCAATCAATGGGGTGGCCTTTTTTTGTGGAAATCATCCCGCCTTTGTACGTACAGACCCGAAGACAATGGGAATGACTGATTGCGTCTGAATGTAGAGACTGTGACTGCTGACAGGACAGTGTGTATTCACTAATATGGCGTACTGTACGTGGTCTCACTGCAACATTAATGAACAGAGATTTCGTTTAGTTTCTCTATCTCTCCCCATTGACATGGTGAGATCGCACAGCCAGGTGCACCATCGGGAATCCCACTATACGTGGAAATCGAGAATACAGCTGGTATCTCCCTGCTGAGGGAGGGAACATTATATTCACTTCATCCACTATATAACACCTCCATCACCAATTTTTGAAATGCCTATCGACGTACTGGGAGATGTTAAATATACCACTTAGTCCTCCCTGCGAAGTTCCCTGTCATAGAAACTGAATGAAACTATGACACTCCCATCCCCACCCCACAATGCTCATTGCGAAGCTGCATGTCTGTTGAAGGATGTGACATAATTCTATGAACACCTCCTTATTTAATCAAGGTCACCACACACACTGCACCAGGATGATGCATAGCTTGGGAAGCTGTTTTTGGAAAACCCAGTGTAGATACAACACTTCCCACTCTGCACACACGTTCCCTAATTGGTTTCAGAGCTGCTTCTTTGTGCAACCTCCGATCCATGTCTGTTTCATGTTGCAGAGCGAAATGCTTTAGCTACAGCCCACAATGCTCCATGCAGAGTTGGTTGACCAAGTTCTCAGCTCTCTCTGAATGTCTGAGGCAGCTCACAGGACGACCTCCACCAAAACATCCCAATCAGCTCCACTAACTTTTCGATAGCAGGAGTCAATCAGAAGACCCTCAACTACAAGTTAAATGTCTTGAAGCTTCACAATGTTACTTTAGAGGCTTCCCCGTGTTAATTGCAGCACAATCAGCTGAGAGGCACAAATACAGGCGTTCAGCAGATAGGCACTGATGAAGTTATGAACAAGTGTCTCAAAGCTGTTGCACCCTACTGTCGATTATGGAGCAGCACATGGAACACGCTGGTAAGTGAACAACAGCCTGACACATACCATTTCACTCTTTCTGACCTTCACAAAAGCAGCACTGGATACACTAAGGAGGGATAGACCAAAACCAAGAATGGATGTAAAGTAAGATGAACGTTAAACATAGCAGCAGACAATTAGCTTGTGTTTCTTTGATCTTGTTACTACACAATCAGGGAGAATTATCAAATAAGACTCGTGTTGTGCTTCAATTGCTTGAGTCTACACTGGTTTATCAAAGAGAATAGGCAGCATGCCTACCGGTCAATCAGCTGTATCATCTACAAGGACAAATTACATTCCTGTTGCTGAGAGTTTACCCAGTACTCCAACCACAAATTATCCACTCTTTTCTGGGCATTCTAGCCTCGCATTACATAATCGAGCACTTTTTGCGTCACCATGGATTCGTGATACCAGCACCTTTTCTGGCTATATTCCTTCAGGAAGTTCATATCTCTTCATCCTTCAGCGTCACAGACTGAGAGGATCCTGTGTACTTTAATCTTGTATCCTCTTTATTTGCTACTGCTTGCTTATGTGAATAAACAATACCCTTGAATGTATACTTTTTGAAGCAGATCTGGCACTTCTTCCTTAATCAACCTCCGATTCAGCTTTCTAGCTCCGTGGGCTGTCTGTTACCAAGGCAACAAAACTTTCAGGCTTGTACTGTTTTCTTATCTGTGGCTTTCTCCTAGCCCACCAACGCTGTGATTTCATCTGGCACACTTTAAGGCAATGAAATCATCAAGTCTTTTTTTAACTTCTTTGTCTCATCAAGGGTTTCCTTTGTACACGGTGGCAATTTATCCGTATGGTCTTCACTGCCATCTACATTCCCATTCCATGTAAGGATATCTCTTTGAACCAATGTCTATCCCTTATCGACTGAAACTGATACTGGAAGCTAAACCGTGTTTTATGCTTCAGCTCATAATCATCATCCACTTTGGCTGTTATCATTGCCATTCCAAATCTCTGAACTGCTACGAGTTCAGATTATTTCCTCGCTAAGGTTATGTTCATCCTTTATCTCCAGCCTTTGAAGCTGACTTCTCTTTTAAAGTGCCACTTTCTGAAGTTCATGCGCTTTCTGTTTAACCTCTCTTTTACGTTTCATCGTAGTCGATCTATTTAAAATCTTCTGCCTTTCCTTGCTTCTCATCTCTAACTCAAGTTGTTTCATTCACAGTGGATTTCTTGCCATCTCTGTAGACCCTGATGCAGTTTCCAGAAGGTACAAATGGTGAGTTGCTGATGTCGTTATCTCTCCTTTCCGAACGGAAGGAGGCAGCTCCAACCTCAGCTTGTCTGTTAATTCTAGCTGCCTGGTCTTATCCATTTTCTGCAAAAGTACTACGTTCAATCTGTCCACTTTCAGAACACTCTTGGCGACTGAAAGAACCATTGCTGTCCCAACCTTTGCTTATTCTACCAAAACAATGGCCGAAATCAAGAGAGTAGCACCTTTCATTCGCTGTTTAAATCCCGCAAAGAGTCGTCAATCTATTATGGACTCGGCGAGGCCACGCAACACATTCTTAAGTAGGCAGCCCAGACCTCAAATTACCAATTTGTTTTGGTGAGTGTATAGTGAAAATTACCCGGAGTAACTTCGCTAGTTTGACTAACAGGCAATAAAACAAAATGTATCCAAAAAATTACGGAATTAAACACAAAGGCCAGAATAAAGAACACCTACAGAATGCAGTCTTCGAACCTCGACTTAATTATGCTGTTTCTAATATGCACTGCAAACCAATAAATAAACTCCTTAAACACAGAGAAAAAAATGAAAACAAAGGCGTACAGGTCGAAGTTAGAAGGGCAGAAGGAGAGAGTTTAGCAGCCCAGCTGTTGAACTGATAACGTAAGTTCTGTTTCTCAGACTGAACTGCTCTGCTAGAAAGCTGGCCACGCCCCCTTTGCCAATCCAGGTTTCTTCTAAAAGCACAAAATCGTTTGCCTAAAGACTCATTTGTTTACGCATAAACAAAAAAAAAGACTTTTCATCTCTATACTATTACAGCCGTTTTGGAGCCTGAATGGTTAACAATCCCTTTGAAAAAAAGCAAAGTTACAGTATCCTTGAGAAAAGGAACAGCTTTCAGAAAAAAAGGGACCTGCCTTGTGACATGCCGGAACACGACAAGGTAGCACATGTTATGCCTTGTTCATGAAAGGAGACATGGATAAAATCACTGAGTGAGTGAATGCAGGTGGGACGTATATTGGACCGGTCGGTGGGGAGGTAGAATTGGATACGTGGGATGGAAGTTGGACATGTAGGAAATGTTATGAATTTGGTGCCAAGTTGAAAGTTTAATCTGGGATGAGGTGGCAGGATTTCAAAACTGATGAAGTCGATGTTGACACCATGAATCACTCTGCAAGGTTGTGTTGGGCGCCTGATGAAGAAAAGACCACATTGAATCAAATGGATGACGTTGATGAGGTGTATCGACATGTAGCAAAATCTCCATTAGATTTGAAGTGATACCAATCACCGCCCCAGCGCCGCTAATTATCTCTCAGACCCCTTTCCATTTCACATTTCCATACTCTTTATGAATGGATTTTCACAAAACATCGTCTCTCATGCTCTTGGGATGCTGCCTGACTGCTGTGTTTTCTCGCATAACACTTCGACTCTGACACTTCAGCATCTGCAGCCCTCACTTTCTTCCAGCAATTAAGTAAATGATCATTTGCATAAAGTGTAAGTAGGGGAGATTTCCAGAGAGCATAAAGTGAGATATCAGTTTTTAATCTTAACTGACTTGATGTAAGACTGGTTCTGTTGTTACATTGTTTGTGATCAAATCCGTGCTTGACCTTGAAACGTCATTCAGTCCATGAAGACTGCTGATCAGGAGCAGGGGAACGACTTTGTCCCCATTTGCATGTTTCAAAGGGTTAGGTGGAAGGCATTCATTCTAGACTAGCCTAAAACGAATTGAAGGGGTTGAAACCTGAAATATTGGCATATTTTCAAAAGTGAATCATTGGAAGCATAGAGAAGTGTTACTGCAGCTATATGAGGTGTTACCGGGAGGACAGCTGGAGTACATTGTGGTAGTTGTGCTTCTGTGACAAACAAGGACACACTCCATCAGATACAGTTCAATGGCTCCTCATAATCCAAGTATTGCTGTTTCATTTCATGTCTTGTGCCTGTTACATAGGTACAGGAGGAGGCCATTGATCTTCCCAAGACATTTGCAGAGGGACAAGAGAAGACCATTCAACCCCTCCAGCCTGTTACAGAGGGGCAGAATGAGGCCATGCGGCCAGTGGAGTCTGCTACAAAGGAACGGAAAGAGGCCACTCTGTACCTCGATTCTGTCACAGAGGTTCAGGAAGAGATTTTGCTGCACCTTGACTTTTTACACCATAATTATTAGCTCGGAATTAGTTACAGAAAGGACAGACCTGATATGATTGTTACAGTTCCAAACTGAATGCAGTCAAATGTGAATGTTTTAGATAAACACTTTGTAACATTGCTTGGATGAGGTTATTCATTAGTGACAGAACATGTGGAAAGAGTGAGACCCTCAAGAATGAGGTAACAAGTGTTCAGTGCCAATACATTCCTGTTCAGTGGAATGACTAGCTTTTTGGTGTGGGGAATCCTGGATGATGAGCTACATCGAGTCGCTGGAAAACAAATAGAAGGAAGGTTACGATTGCAGGGATTGGTTGAATCCATTTAAAATTACAAGGACAGGAGGATAATTGGCAAGCGGCAAATCAGGAGGGGAAAACGGGACATGAAATAGCTTCACGAAAAGGGTCAGGGAAAATTCGAAAAGATTATATCAACGACAAAGCAGTATCTGGTCAGAAAATGGAGGTCTGAAAGGACCCGCAAAGACGCCAATATGTGGAACCACAGGGAAAAGGTGACACACTGAATGAGTATTTCCAGACAGGATTTACTGTGGAGAAGGATGCAGAAGCTAGAGAACTTTTGGGAAATAAATTGTGATATCCAGCAAATAATCCAGAATACAGAGGCGGAGGGTTTGGAAGTATTAAAACGAATAAATACCTTGGATCTTATCAAGTGTTCCCCAAAATCTTATGGGAATCTATGGAAATTATTTTGGAACCACATTACTGAAATATTTGGATCATCGATTGCCACGGGCAAGGTGCCAGCAGAATGAAGGTTACATAGCGTGGTGCCACTATTTAAGAAAGTTAGTGTGGAAAAGCCAGATATGTTTTGACTGGTATCCCTGGCATCATCGGTGGGTAAGTTTTCGAGGGGATTCGGAACAACATTGTTTACAAAGTATTTGAAGTGACAAGGACAAATAATTTGCATGGGAAATCCTACCTCACTAACAGGGTTGTTTTTTTTCGAAAAAGTGAAAAAAAATGGTGAAGACACAGAATGGAGGTTGACAATATGGACTTTAGTTAGGCGTTAGTCACGGTTCCATATGATCGACTGGCTGATAAGGTCAGATCAACTGGAACCAAAGGAGGGATGGAGGTTATTGTTTGCAAGGTAAGAAACACGGGGAATGCATTGAAGATTTTGTTTTAATTTCGGAGTGAAGGCCTGTATCCAGCAGTGTGCCATAAAGATTGGAGATTGGCCTCTTGGGCTTTGTCAGTTGGAAAATGATTTGTTTGTGAATATAAGCGAAATTTTACAGTGGTTTTGAAGTTAACATCAAAATTGGTGTTGAAGAAAGTTAGCTCAGAGAACAAAGGGACATTAATCTGATGGGCTGAAAGACTAAGCGATATCAGATGGAGTTCATTTTAGCTTAATGTGAGGCATGGCATTTTCGTAAGATAAATCCACGAAAGACTTAAAGGTTTGGTCTTGTGAAGTGCTGCAAACCATAGAGACCTTCAAAGCAATTATAGAATCTCTGCAGTTTCAAACCAGAATATTCAGCCTATTGGTCCACACTGACACTTGATAATGCACACGGTCAGAAACGTATGTGCCCTGTACCTGTAGAAGTGCATTACATCGCTGGATATTGCAGGCCAAATTCCATCGTCCCATCCACCCAACCTGCTTGTTTTTTGGACTTTGGGAAGAAACCTACACAGAAACTAGGACAATGCGCAAAATAGACAGAAAATCATCTAAGGGTGTCATCAAACCTGAATCTTGGACTCTGTGAGGCAGCACTGCTAACCACAGAGCCGTCGTGCCATCCCAGTCATTAGCTGAGAGTGACTGGGTTCTTCCACTTTCCCTGAATCCATCATATCTGGTGAGGTGTTACAGTGGCTCACTGTTAAGCACAGCTATCTCACAGCGTCAGGGACCCAGGTTCAATTCTCGCCTCGGGTGGCTGTCTGTGTGGAGTTTGCATGTTCTCTCCATGTCTGCGTGGGTTTCCTCCACAGCCACGCGACATTGCCCATTAGTCAGGGTAAATATCAGGTAAGGGAATGGGTCTGGATGGGCTACACTTCGAAGGGCCGGTGTGGACATGTTGGATCTGAAGACCTGTTCCCATAGTGTAGGGAATCTAATCTAACATGTCGAATTCCACTACAGTATATGACCACCTTCTCGCTCTTCCGAGAACACCCTTTCCCCCCCAAAAAGAAAACACTTGTGGACAGGCCCTTCGTCCTGTATGACTGATCTGCTGAACTTCTGCCCCTGTCCTCCTGAGGTTAAATCTTCCATAAATATTGCAGCATACTAAATACTTGCTCTCTTGCCACACAAGATAGCAAACAGAAACATTAGCTATGGGAAATTCGGTTTCTCAGGAATGGGGCATGGGTGTGTTTGGTAGGGTGACCTTAGTAAGGTCAGTGGTGACTCGCTGGTCTGTTTACTCAATGCAGATTTGGACAGTCAAAGGAAATAGGAGCATCATGGTGGTGTTCGTGCCTTAATGAGTTTTACGCAAAAAAACAAGGACCTGGAAATTCAGATGCACGTTTCTATGAAAGGATAGTCACATTCAGGCTGAGCAGTGAAGAAAGTTCAGTTCTTCATGACTTGGGGCACTGAGTATAGAAGTTGCTGTTACACAGACTTTGTTGCATCCGCACCTGAAGTGTTATGCTCAGTTTCGTTCACCTCGCAATTGGACGTATGCCATTAATCGGGAAAAAGCGCAGACGAAATCTACAAGGATTTTGCCAAAACTCAAAGTTCTAAATTATTAAGAAAGGTTATACAAGCTACAATTATTTTCTATGTGTGTTCTTATAACTTGTCCACCTGAATGACTAACTATACCATATCAACTGATTCCTCATTGCCTGTGACTGCAAGAAACATCTTCAAACTATTACACAAAAAAGGATGTCAGTAATCATATTGATGAAATTTATTACCATCCTCAACAATTTTGCTTTTATTTTCTACATATCCAGTATAACATTCTTTGTAATAGACTTAACAGATTCAATTTGCGAATGAATAGAGAACTGTCCTGCAGTTCGCCACTCTCCTCCTTCACTCGGCAAATTGCTTTCATAAGCTTTCAGATATCCGGAATGACGTCCTGCTTTTGCGGATTGTGCAGGAAAATAGCACTGTGATACCCATTGCAATCAATATTTAGTTACTGCGTCCTCCAAAACATCTAATCAGACTTATTAATGATCAATCAAGCTGTGTTTTCAAATACTACATCGTTACTGACATGGGTGATATTAGTCTTTAGTTACTGAAAACCCCGGACTCTTGATATTTTTAAAATCTTCCACACGAACACAGACACAAAGTAATGGTTTCGTTTCCTGTATTTTATCTATTCTCCACGCATTGCATGTTCCATATTTGACTTTGCATTCAATATCCTTTCAAATAATAATAGAGGCTTTTCGTCAGTCTTTATGTTTCTCCTGAGTTTGCGTTATGTTCTCTTTTTGATCTTTTTGTCACTTACTTGGTCCTACTTTGCTGGGTCCTAAGTGTTTTGAATCCACAATATCTGGCATTTTTGAGCCACTTCCTTACATCTAATGCAATATTCACCTTCTTTTGTTAACAATCACTGAGTAAAATATCCAGTTTTTGTTTGCAGGAATGTATGTATATTGTACACCTTAAAATGTTTCTAAGAACAACATACACTGCCTCGCTTTCCTTAACTCTCACAATGTACTTTTCTAATTCACTGAAGCTAACTTGATCCTTAGATATTAATGGTTTGGTTAAGTCAGGATTATAACTGTAATTTTAAGAAAAACCTGGTTTATATTCAGAAGTTATTTGAAATGCAAAGTCACTATTGCGAATATCTCCCTCACCACAAGACATTCAATAAGCTATTCTGATCGCACAACATCAAATCCAAAATAGTCTGATCTCTCGTCATTTGCTTAACACACGGTAAAAGTAAACCAATCTCATACACGTGCATGAAGTCCATTTTTTCCAGCATTCACTTGGATTAGTACAGTTTAGTTGCAGCCTGGATTTTTCCATTATTACTGCAGCACCCACAAACTTGTATATAGATTTTCATGTTTGCAAACATGTCGAACTTTTGCATTGCAATATTGACTTTCATGCATGATTTCCGTTAATGTTTGTTTCTCCTTGCTGTTTGACCAGAACTATCATTATGCAAACAGAGTACAATGATTATTCAACAATGCCGTGTATTCCCATAGATAGCCAACTATTCTTTCAACAGGAATGGATACCTTACAGCAGGCTGGTTAAGTGCTGCTGCCGCTGTACAGGGTTATCGTGAGATCACATCTGGAGTAGTGTGTAAACATCACGTGACCACACAGAAGAAAGGACATTGTTCCACTGGAAGCAAGTTAGAAATGGCAACTGATTCCTGTAATTAAGGTGTTAATAATTGAATCCATGGAATCACTACAGAGTGGAAACGGGGATGACGATGGGAATCATTGACTTCTTGTGAATGATGAGACTGTGGCTGTTACCAGAACAGTGGGTAATAGACAATAGGTGCAGGAGTAGGCCATTCTGCACTTCGAGTCACCACCACCATTCATTGTCATCATGGCTGATCATTCTCAATCAGTATCATGTTCGTGCCTTATCCCCATAACCCTTGATTCCACTATCCTTAAGAGCTCCATCCAACTCTTTCTTGAAAGTTCCAGAGACTTGGCCTCCACAGCCTTCAGGGACAGAGCATTCCACACACCCACCACTCTCTGGGTGAAGACGTTTCTCCTCAACTCTGCTCTAAATGGTCTACCCATTATTTTTAAACTGGGTCCTCTGATTCGGGACTCACTCATCAGCGGAGACATGCTTCCTGCCTCCAAAGTGTCCAATCCTTTAATAATCTAATACGTCTCAATCAGATCCCCTCTCAGCCTTCCAAACTCAAGAGTATACAAGCCCAGTAGCACCAATCTTTCAATGTTAGATGACCCGCCATTCCGGGAATTGACTTCGTGAACCTACGCTGCACTCCCGCAATAGCCAGAATGCCTTTCCTCAAACTTGGAGATCACAACAGCACACAATATTCCAAGTGATGTCTCACCAGGGCCCTGTACCGCTGCAGAACAACCTCTTTGCTTCTATACTCAATTCCTCATATTCAGCAACATGATGCAGAGGCAGCACGGTGGCCTCACCGCGCCAAGAACTGAGGTTCGATTCCAGCCCCGGCGACTGTCTGTGTGGAGTTTGCACAGGGGGTGGTACCAGGGGACTGGAGAGTGGCGAATATTGTGCCCCTGTTCAAAAAAGGGAATAGGGATAACCCCGGGAATTACAGGCAGTTAGTCTTACTTCTGTGGTAGGCAAAGTAACGGAAAGGGTACTGAGGGAGAGGCTTTATGAGTATCTGGAAAGAGACTGCTTGATTAGGGACAGCCAGCACGGATTTGTGAAGGGTCGGTCTTGCCTTACAAATCTTATTGAATTCTTTGAGGAGGTGACCAAGCATGTGGATGAGGGTAGATCAGTGGATGTAGTTTACATGGATTTTAGTAAGGCATTTGACAAGGTTCCCCATGGTAGGCATATGCGGAAAGTTAGGAGGCATGGGATAGAGGGAGATTTGGCCAATTGAATAGAAAACTGGCTAACCGGTCGAAGTCAGAGAGTGGTGGTAGATGGCAAATATTCAGCATGGAGCCCAGTTACAAGTGGAGTTCCGCAGGGATCAGTTCTGGGTCCTCTGCTGTTTGTAATTTTTATTAATGACTTGGATGAGGGAGTCGAAGGGTGGGTCAGTAAATTTGCAGATGATATGAAGATTGGTAGTGTTGTGGATAGTGAGTAGGGCTCTTGTCGGCTGAAAAGGGACTTAGATATGATGCAGAGCTGGGCTGAAGAGTGGCAGATGGAGTTCAAGCCTGCCAAGTGTGAGGTTGTCCATTTTGGAAAGACAAATAAGAATGTGGGATACAGGGTTAACGGTAAGGTTCTTAGTAAGGTGGAAGAACAGAGGGATCTTGGGGTCAATGTTAATAGATCTTTGAAAGTTGCCACTCATGTGGATAGAGCTTGTAAGAAGGCCTATGGTGTATGAGCGTTCATGAGCAGAGGGATTGAATTCAAGAGTCGTGAAGTGATGTTGCAGCTGTACAGGACTTTGGTTAAGCCACATTTGGAGTACTGTGTGCAGTTCTGGTCCCCTCACTTTAGGAAAGATGTGGAAGCTTTGGAGAGGGTGCAGAGAAGATTTACCAGGATGTTGTCTGGAATGGAGAATAGGTCGTACGAGGATAAGTTGAGAGTGCTCGGCCTTTTCTCGTTGGAACGGCGAAGGACGAGGGGTGACTTGATAGAGGTTTATAAGATGATCAGAGGAATAGATAGAGTAGACAGTCAGAAACTTTTTTCCCCGGATACAACAGAGTGTTACAAGGGGACATAAATTTAAGATGAAGGGTGGAAGGCATAGGGGAGATGTCAGGGGTGGTGGGGGCATGGAATGCGCTGCCTGTGGGAGTGGTGGAGTGAGAATCATTGGTGATCTTTAAGTGGTAATTGGATAGGTACATGGTTGGGTGCTTAAACTTGGACAAATGTCCGGCACAACATCGTGGGCTGAAGGGCCTGTTCTGTTCTGTATTGTTCTGTGTTCTATGTTCAATCTCCGGGGGCCTGCGTGGGTTCCCTGAGGGTGCTACGGTTTCATACCACAATCCAATAATGTGCAGATCAGGCGCATTGGTCATGTTAAATTGCCCATAGTGTTAGCTGTGTCAGTCGGAGAAAAATTGAACTGGGTGAGTTACTCTGTGGAGCGTTGTTGCGTGGTTGTTGGGCCGAAGGACCTGTTTTAACACTTCCCGCTGGGGTGAGCTGTATGTCGGTGTGCCAAAGCAACATAACTCTGTGAACAGTTACTTGTTCAATCAGGTTACCCTCGCACACTGAACCAGTATTAAGTACAGCTTGGGAAGCTGTTCGTGGAAAACTCTACAGCACTCCCCACTTTCTCTCACACACACACACACGCACAGAAACACACACATACACACACACAAGTAGTCATTGGTATCTGGCTTCAGCAAGGTTTTCAAGACGGATACTATATTAGAATGGTTAGCAAAGTTAGATCACATGGAAGACAGTTAGAACTAGTTAAGTGGATGTAAAATTGATTCGAAGATAGGAGACAGATTCTGTTGATGTTGCAATCCTTTTCGAATTGGAGACCTGTGAGCAGTAGTGTGCCACAACGTGCGATGCTTACCTACTGTCGTTTCCCATTCATTTAAATGATTATGTTGTGACATTGGAGGCATTTTTAGTAAGATTGAAGTTGACAGCAATTTTGCTAGTGTAGCGGAAGGCAAGGAAATTTACTTCAGAGTACAATGAGACTTTTATCAATGGGATCAATGGGCCAAGGAGTGGTGATGAATTTTAATTTAAATAAATGTGAGGTGCTTAATTTTGATACGGCAAATCAGGGCTGGACTTAGATACATAATGGTAAAGTCCTGGGGAGACATACCAAACAAAAGGACATTGGAGTTGAAGTTCGCAGTTACTTTAAATTGGATTCGTAGACTGACAGGGACGTGGAGAAAGCGTTTGGTTCACGTATATATTTGAGCAGAAGAGTTTGAAAAACATATTGCGAATGTACAGGTCAGCGTTTATGCCACTTTTGGAAAACAGCCCTCAATTCAGGTCTCCGTGATTTTGTCATGATGCACTGAAATTTGAAAGGGAACGGGAACGTTTTGCAAAGATGTTACCAGTATTGGAGAGTTTGAGTTGTAGTAAGAGATGAATAAGCTGGAGCTATTTCCCCTGGATCAGTGGAGGATGGCCAGTGTAATCACTGAAGTTTACAAAATCATGAGGGGCATGCATAAGCGTAATGGGGAAGATCTTTCATTGGACTGGTGGATTCCAAAATGAAAAGACATACGTTTCAGAGGAGGGGAGAATAATTTAAAAGCGTCCTAACTGGCAGAGCGTCGTGCGTGTATGGAATGATCTGCCAGAGGATATGGTGGAAGCCCAAAACTAGAATATTCAAACTGCTTCTGAGTGGCGTTGTGAATAGTAAAGTTCTTGTGGGATTTCGGCCAAATCCTAGCAAATGAAAATAGATTATTGTAAAATATCTGGTCAGCATGGACTTTTTGCAACAAAAGTGGGCGGCACGGTGGCACAGTGGTTAGCACTGCTGCCTCACAGCGCCAGAGACCCGGCTTTAATTCCCGCCTCAGGCGACTGACTGTGTGGAGTTTGCACGTTCTCCCCGTGTCTGCGTGGGTTTCCTCCGGGTGCTCCGGTTTCCTCCCCCAGTCCAAAGATGTGCAGGGGCAGGTGAATTGGCCATGCTAAATTGCCCGTAGTGTTAGGTAAGGATTACATGTAGGGGTATGGGTGGGTTGCGCTTTGGCGGGGCGGTGTGGACTTGTTGGGCTGAATGGCCTGTTTACACACTGTAAGTAATCTAAAAACAAAGTCTGTTTCCGAGCTGCATAAAACAATGCCACTATGAAACTCCATGTTTTCAGAGTTAACCATCTCTCTGCCTCTGTCCATTTTTTGTTCATGTCTCAGACCCATATATTGTACCGAAGGTCCACATGCTCCATCCTGAGATAAATTATCACATCCCAACATTTATTTGTTTCTGAGCTTCACAATGCCATTATGAAGCCAAAAGCCAAGCCACGCAAAGATGCAGATATAGAAATATTCACAGTAATGATGGGAATAGATCGTCAATTCAATGTGAACATGTAATACATCACGAAGAAAGAAGTGAAGTGGGAATAACTGACGAAATTAGACATTGGAACGCCAGGAGCACAGAACTGAGAATCTTGAGCTGAAATGGTTACTTACGTGAAATTCCAATTCTGCTTGACAGAAACAACCCAGACACCATAAACTGAAACAGTCCAGCAAGTAGAGCTTTGCAGACTACGCTCGTGTATTGCTCAGTAAACTAGGCTAACTGCCCAGGATGGGGAGCATTACAAATCATTAACACTATACTGGTGTTTTACTTGCAGTAGGTAACTTCCGGTCATGGGGAAATTTGCATCCCGTCCTGAGAATAACAGTAAGTAGGTATTTCACAAAGTAATGTCTCTCTATCTCCATTCCAACAGAATAAAGCAAGATATTTTGTATTTGTGCGTTTATTACACGTTATCATAATTGCTTGAGAGAGAACAAACATGAAAGAAACCTGTTTAAGTATGAACAACTGGCAGGTGTTTGTGCAATCCACGGAGAGAAACTGAGGGACGTTTAAATGACAGCCATGATTACGGGCTTGAGGACATTAAGCTAAAATCATTGCTAGACACAATAACATTATAGATGAGTGTGCACAGGAATGATGGATGTGGATAGGAATTTGGAATGAGTTCAGATACGTGCCATGGAATTTTGACTCAGATTTGCTTCTGCACATTTGAAGTTAGGAGTGTAAGCAGTACATTATTGTATCATAGAATCTCTGCAAGTGAGGAACTAAACCCTTTGGCCCAACAAGTCCACATAGACACACTGAAGAGAAACTCACCGAAACCCCTTCTCCATTGCTTTACATTTATCCCTGGCTAATGCACCGATCCAGAGCATCGCTGAACATTATGGGCAATTTAGCATGGACAAATCACCTAACCTGCACATCTTTGGATTGTGGGAGCAAACCGACGCAGACATAGGAGAATCTATAAATTCCCCACAGAAAATCGCCCAAGGTGGCAATCGAACGTGGCTCCCTGGCGCTGTGTGGTAGCAATATTAACCTTTGAACCACAGTGCGCCCTAATTAGCATCATTAGGAATGTATTTCATAACTGAAGTTTCATATAGCAGATGCAACGAGAAAATGAACAATTTTCTGGAGGTTTTTGAAATTAAAATTAGGAATGGTCATAGTATGGTGTCAGAAAAACTCTCAAGGCTGAAGTGATCATCCGGTTGTAACTCGTCGGTTTCAGCTGCAGGCATTAAGCAGGGACGGAATGGTGTCTCAGGAAGGAAATTGAGTTTGTAAGGAGAACATAAGACGCTGGCGTCATTGTTTCACATATTTAGAGAAAGATGACAGTGATGTAATGAAATGTCGTTTGCAACTGAAACTGTATCGTTCAACAAAGGGACGCACGATGGTCCATGTCAGAAGTAAAGTGGGAGAGTGAATGAACAAGTTTCCTGATGTTTGTGTTAATCTGTAGAGTGTGTATTTCGATTCAGAATCTCAGCAGGAACAATGGAAGTGCAAAGTAAATGACAAGAACAGCTATAAAGTCATACATGGTTTACAAAAATAATAACTGAACAATGGGACTTACCAGGCACACCGACGATAGCCAGGATAGGATAATAAAAATATTGAATTATGTAAAGTGAATATAGGATCCGCATTGTTAACGGCAATTGATCATAATATGTAGAAAGCTTCCCAACAAAATCGGACAAACGCCTGTCTGTTACTGAAAAATTACAGTCTATTGTTCTCGGATTATGATCCATTCTCGAAATGTTCCAGTCAAATGCTTTCAGATTCCAGTGAATTCTTGGAACGTTCCTGTCTGCAGTTCTTAGATTTTGATCTCTCTGCCATTCCCTCTGTAGTTGCTTATCCCTTTAACTGCTGCCTGTAATGCTCGCACTCATGCTGTGGGATGACACATTCAATGGAGATTATTTCTCATTAAAAGATGCAGTCCCCAGTGGGTGATTAGAATGCATGGAAATGGAGATTAATCACAGTTCCTGAATAAACAGATTCAGTTAACACCTTCCTTATATCACTTTTCACAAAACAATAAATGGGAACATTTATTTTGGCTGGATGAAATGTGTGAGGTTTGCAGACGAATGGATTGGAAAACTTTCAAATTTCTTAATCTTTCTTCATTGTATGTACGAGTTGCGCCAAAATCTGCAAGGTTAGAGGTGTTCCATCCTGTTTATACAAGAAGACGGGGACAAAATAACAGACTAGCTGTATAAATTAACTGATGGGGAAATTTCTGGAGATCATATACCAGGATACTCAATGACTTTACGTGAAGGTGCTTCTACTTTTATGTGCCCTGTTACCAAAACCTTCTATCACTTTGAGAAATCATTCAGAACATTGAGGCTGCTGCTGAGGAAAAGGAGGATGCAATTTTGTCCCCGTGTACCAGTTGCAGGCAGACAGGATGAGGCCATTAACCCACTCTAGACTATTACAATTTAAAGAGGTGAAAAGATGGAATGCCGTCACATTATGCAAAGGGAATCATAGTAAACCTGCATAAAATTTATTGCACAGGTGCTGATCAGATGGCATCTGGACAATGTTGTGTTTTTTGTTTGTGCTTCTGTAACTATGAGAGGCACCTGCATCAGATATCGTTGAACAGCTACTCATAATCCACGATTTGCTGCATCATTTAATGTTTTTGGATCTTCTGCAGCTGGACGGAAAGAGGTTATTCAACGTCTCCAGCCTATTTCAGAGAGACAGGAGGAGACTATCCAGCATCTTGTGCGATTACAGAGTGACAACATATGACCATTCTGCCTCTTTAGCCTGTTAATGGGGAACAGGAAGACGTTAGTCAGCTTCTTCAATCTGTTGTCGAAGAGAAGGAGACCGTTCAGCCTGCTGTCTGTTTCAGAGGAATAGGAAAAGACAATTCAGCCTCTCGAGTCTGTTACATGAGAAGAGAATTAGGACAGTTAGCATATCGACCGTGTTGCGTTGGATTAGGACCAACCCATTCAGAATCTCGAGTCTATCACAAAAGAACCGGAATTGATTATTCAGCCTCTCGAGCCTTTTATGGAGGGACAAGAAGAGGTACACGTGCACTCTTGACCACGTTATTCTGCAACAATTCATTCTAAAATAGTTATGGAAGAACGTCAGACCTGCTGCAAAAGTGAAAGTTTTGTATTGAATTAAGGCCAAATTTGAACGTATTAGGCCAGCACTTTCCAAAGCTGATCGGGAGATGCTGTTCGCTCACAAAGGATTAGTTGGAAAGTGACAATTTTGGCAGCAGTGGCGAGCCATAATGATCGATGTTATGTTCATTGGTATTTATCACATATAAATTATTTCGATTTGAATACAAGAGGAATAGATAATAGACAGCAACAGCGTTGGAGTACAGTCTATACTGACGAAGGAAACTCAGAACATCGTGACTTTGAACAGATGGGTTGATAGGCTGATGTGGGGCTGATAGGAGCAATTTTAAATAAATGTGAAGTTAAACATTTCATTTCAGCAGATAACGGCAAGATGCACAGGCCGTGTCTTGGGGAGTATTGGCAATCACAGACGTTTCCATAGAAATCACACACTCAGAAAATAGGCATTTAGCCATCGACGCTGCACCAAACCTCTGAAAAAACAACCCTTTTTTGTAACACTACCGATATGAGGGGACATCGGAGTGTCTGTTTCTCCTTGCAACGGGATCTCTTCCTTCGGGAACTTATACTTTGTTCAATTCACTGACGTCCGGACATTCACAAATATCGTTGGTTGTCGAATATTCTGGAGAATGACGCTTATGCAATGTTATACCGTCGCGTTCGAAATCTCTTGCAAAATTCGACTCGCCTGGCATTTTGGACACAGAAAGAATAAGATGAAGACAATACCTTGATCGTTTGATGTAAGATCCTCTTTTGCAATCATACACATATCATTCCTTATTCAGTGAACTTACCAATTTCCTTTTCAGTTTTGTATAACACTCTCAAATGTCAAGTACTCTTGGCAGTTGATCCTATATCGATGCATCCCTAATGTCATTCTTGGAAATTTATTCCAAGCAAAATATGCACTGAGTTCATCAAATTCTTTTGTCAATATAACACATCATCAAGTAGATGTCTTTCACTGATCAATTAAATGCATTCATCCCTGCTGCATTGTCACTTTTATTCCTCATTTTGACCGTCACAAAACAGTCTCACATCGACACACTCATAGAATAAGAACGGATGGGCAATGTTTCACGAAGCTTTATCACCTTCCCTGGGTATACCTTCTCCCATCAGCAGACAGACCTGCCAGTACTTGTAGAACCATGGTACATATTTAGGAAAGACGTTGTCCTGGATTATTCAACATTGAGTCCAAAATCCAAGTAATTTCAGACAACAATTCAAAGATGGTCAGCGAAATCGACTGATGATGTGCATCTTCTCCCCTCCAGGTATCCCAAACAGAAATCTAGTGATTGCAAGGACGCAGAATATTTAATGCAAAACAAAAGTGTACAGAAGTATCACAAATACCCATGAGATCAGATCATAAACTACAACAGCAACCACTTAGACGCACACACGATGATGTGCTTTAAGATCCTGTCCAAGTGAGCAGCAACATAATGCAGACAGAATTGCAAAGACAGAACGAAGAACACGGATATAACAACTTCGACAAGAAACTGATATCCCTACATCTTCGTCTGCATTTATCTGGTTAAAAAGCAACATGATGAAGACAAGGAACTTTCCAAAGCATTGGCTACTCTCCCAGAAATTAAAGTATTTCAGAGCTGACACCCAGACTGCTCCGACCACGAGGAATCTTGACAGCGACCAGACCGGCAATTACTCTCAAGCAGCAGTTCACTGGAGTAAGCTACCAAGAGCCAGCATGTGTCAGACTAAAGTAATTGAAAAAAATGCCATACAGCAACTGCAAGAAGCACAATGCAGAACCAAAAGACGAATAACTAGCGACCCGAATCTGTGAACACTAACTCGCAAATAAGTGATGTGACCAACTCATTTTAGTATCCATTAACACGGACAACAACAAACGTCAGTTTGACTGGGTCTATGCTACTTAACTAAGACAAGCCAAATAACGAGCTATAAGAGTGTTGCTGGAATCATACCACTCATCCATGAACTCTATCAAGAAACACGTATACCTGGAATGATGTACAAATGACAACAATGGAAAACCAGAACCGGCATGAACTTGAAACCGTACAAAGAGAACCACATTATTTCGAAGCAGAACCAGACAGCATCGCTTCATAGAAGGAAGCGCGGCAATATTAATGTCTCCTGGAAATGGTTCAACAAACCTACCAGCTCGGCGAATAGACAACAGCCATTCAAGCAACTCCAAAGCTCGAGGTCTTCTCAAAAAGTTCAATAAGTATATGTGATATACACTTACAGATCTATCAACCCACAATTTGTTTCCTACTTCAAAAGAATAAAACAGAAGTTGCAGTACAATTTTTAAAGTTTAAAACTGTTTTAAAAACAATGGAAATATTTGCTAACCATTGTTTTTAGAAATAGCATTAGACAAAGAACTCAGATTATTTCCTCTTTTACCTGTGCCTACCTTTCTGGGCATAGCCTACATGCTGATATATTTTAGCAGTGAGAAGTTGTGTGCAATTGTCGAATAGTGGATCCCACAAAGGACAAGAAGCGATTTATGGGAGGAGGAGGAAAGTAAATATGCAAGGATTCCCAAAAATCAATGTGGAGAGTTCGATTCTGCTCCTCATCATCGAAGCTCTTAGGCACATAGATTCACATTGGGAAAGGTGGTTGGAACTTTGTGCATGGAAGACAGATGTCTTGGAAGTGTTAATGTATTACAGCATTTGCTCTTCCGAGTTTCAATTTATATATCGGTGAAATGTAAATTTGATTGAGATGTAAGTATGTGAAGACATCCTTTGTATTGAGAGACCTTGAGGGGATGTTTTGTTATGGATCAATTTGAAAAATGAATATGCACAATCAACATTCTCTTACACATGAGATGTGATTGCATTAAGTTGAGGAAGTCCTTGAGTGAGACTCACATGAAGTTCTTGACCAGTAAGACCTTAGTTTCATGAAAAGGGCATTTTTTTCCACTCATGTACGGCTAGCCCCACATGAGAAAATCGCAGTTCTGACAACTTGAAAATAAACAGATCAACAAGGAACAAAATAATTAATACAATCTTCATGTCAGGGATGATCCGATGCTTTGTGCTACTTTTAATTGTTTTTAATAAAAATCGTTTGCATTTCACAAATATATATTCGCTGAAATAATTACATCCCACAATAACAATCCGACAGGATTAGATTAGATTAGATTAGATTACTTTACAGTGTGGAAACAGGCCCTTCGGCCCAACAAGTCCACACCGACCCGCCGAAGCGTAACCCACCCATACCCCTACATTTACCCCTTACCTAACACTACGGGCAATTTAGCATGGCCAATTCACCTGACCTGCACATCTTTGGACTGTGGGAGGAAACCGGAGCACCCGGAGGAAACCCACGCAGACACGGGGAGAACGTGCAAACTCCACACAGTCAGTCGCCTGAGGCGGGAATTGAACCCGGGTCTCTGGCGCTGCGAGGCAGCAGTGCTAACCACTGTGCCACCGTGCCGCCCATAGTTGAGAGAAGAACCGTAAAGGTGATCTGTATGGAGTTCAGTAAGTTGTTCAACGAGATTCTTCGTCGTAGAAAATAGAACATAGAATATAGTACAGAGACGATTACAGCGAGACCAGGTCCTTCAGCCCTTGATGTTTCACCAAGCTGTGCATATAATCCAAAGCATAACTATTCTACGATACTCCACTTTTCAATGACCATTTGAATGCTCTTAAATTTATCGAGTGTATTTCTGTTACAGGCAGGGGGTTCCACGCCCCTAATAGTCTCCATGTAAAGAAACTACCTCTGACATCTATCCTATATCTATCAGCCCTCAATTTAAAGCTATGTTCCCTCGCACTAGCCATCTGCAATCGAAGAAAAAGGTCCGCAGTGTCCACCAGATCTAACCTTCTGCTGTTCTTGTACTTCTCAAATAAGTCACCTCTCAACCTTTTTCTAACTAACGAAACAACCTCAAGACCTTCAGCCTTTCCTCACAAGACCTTATCACCAGACTTGTTACACTGTTTAGCAAGGTTCGATCTCATGGAACACACGGAGAAC
The DNA here is from genome assembly GCF_037043375.1 of Chiloscyllium plagiosum. Lineage (NCBI taxonomy): Eukaryota > Metazoa > Chordata > Chondrichthyes > Orectolobiformes > Hemiscylliidae > Chiloscyllium > Chiloscyllium plagiosum. Next base: position 82,054,397 of record NW_028270180.1, read on the forward strand.
TAGACATTTCGATAAAGAACTGGTTCGAAGGTAGAAGACAGAGGGTGGTGCTGGAGGGTTGCTTTTCAGACTGGAGGCCTGTAAACAATGATGTGCCAAAACTATCGGTGATGGATTCCTTACCTTTCATCATTTATCTAAGATTTGAATGTGAAAATATAAGTTGTCGTTTTAAGTATGCAGATGACATCAAACTTGGACTTATAGGTGGACAGCAAAGAAAGTTACAATGGGCGAGGAGTTGCAGAAGTAGTTTAATTTCGATAAATTTGAGGTGTTACGTTTTGCAAAGGCAACTCAAAGCGCGACTTATGCACTTAATGGTAAGGACCTGGCGTGTATTGTTAAACAGGGACATCAGAGAGCAGGTTCATACTTTCTTGAAGGTAGCCTCGCAGGCACACAGGATATTGAAAAAGACGTTGTTTTATCGGTCAGAACATTGGATATAGTAGTTGACTGGTCATGCTGTGACTTTATTGACATTATGTAGGCCATTTTTGGAATACAAATTGCAATTGTGGTCTCCTTCCCATTGAAAGGATATTGTTAGTCTTGAAAAGTTTCCGAAAAGATTTAAAAGGATGTTGCCATGGTTGTAGGATTTCAGCAGTAGTGAGAGGTTGAGCTATTTTCTCTGAAGAACGTAAAGCAAGAAGCTGACCTTAAAGACGATTATAATTCATGAGGGGCATGGAAAGGATAAATATGTAATGTATTTTCCATAGGATAGGGTAATGCAGAACTAGAGTGCATTGATTAAAGGAGATAGTGGATAGATACAAAGGGGACGTAAGGGTCAATCTTTTCACAGAGAGAGTAATGCATGCCTGGAAGCAGAGGACAGGAAAATTGGTGGAGACTGGTACAATTACAAGATTTAAATGGGATATGGATGGGTATATGAATAGCAAGGTTTTAGAGTGGTAGGTGTCAAGGTAACGGGACTAGACGAATTTAGGATATTTGGTCAGCATGGACCAGTTGTATCTTAGGGTCTGTTTCCGTGATGTACATCTCTATGAGTCTATAATATATCAATTCTGTATTCCTTTAATTAAAAGCTAAGTATTCATTAAAATGCATTTAGCGTCAAAAAAGGGCAAAATTACTGGTAACGTTAGGCAATTTCCTGAAATTTCCTTTTTGAAAGACATGTAAAATGGTCTTAATTCAAAATAATTGAAACAACTGCAAACACAAAAGGACTGTGTACAGAAAAGTTGAGCTGAAGCGTTGAAATACCTATCCAAACATTTCAGTTGATATAATCATCATTCCACCAATGGCTGGATAAATGGATGACTGCTTTGTTTTACTTCCGAAATAGCCGGCAGTTTGCAAATATATATCTCATCACACACATCGTCTCTTGCTCATAATTGCATTCTCAGTTTAATTCGTTGTATCACAATGATGTACGCAATCTATCTCACAGTCTAATTCTCATACACCGTCTCAATCACACATAGTTTCAGTCATACACAAAATCTCAGTCAAACATATGGTCTGACTAATCGTCATGTGCACAAACAATCTCTCTCTGACGAGAAGTTTCACTCTCACTCACTGCCTTACTCACACATAATCACACGCACGGTCTCCTCACAAACAGTTCCACTCTCAATCTCACTCTTACACAATCTCACTCAGTCTTGTCACACACAATCTCAAATTCGTAAATCCCATTCTCATAAAATCTCGCTCAGTCTCGCTCACACATTGTCTTACTCTGAATCTCACTCACACAGTTTCACTTAAACGAACTCTCGGTCTGAATCACACACAAACTCTTAGACTCACTCTGACTCACTCACGTACGTGGATTCACTTATAGTCTCACTCTTACTCAATCTCACTCACTCTCACACCATCTGACTCACACTCACATAATCTTTGTCACAAACAATCGCACTCACTCACAATCTCATTAACACAGATGCTTTGGCTCACACAGTGTCATTCACACAAAATCTCACTCAGTCTCTCTCTGACTTCACACAGTCTCACTCATACTCACACAGTCCGCCTCACGAGCGAACGCCCCCCCCCCCCCCCCCCACACACACACACATACACACACACACAAGAATTCAATATTGTATATTGTAAAGATTGAATATCAATTGAAAAGCAGTTAAGGTCAAAACACGTGCAATATCATGACAAAAACGAAGACTTCCCTTATTTATTGTAATTGCTCTTTGATGAAGGCGTGTCGACGGGTCAATATCCAGATGAATTTAATCTCCTGCAAAAATCTTTTTAAAATGAAGGTAGAAATGATGTATTGAAGAATTTAACGGCAACGCCAGACACTCGGTTGAAGTAGTCGTCCTCACTGCAACAATTGCATAAATGGCTGTGTTCATAGTATCCCCACAGTGAGTGTGCAATCCATTCAACTCATCGTGTCTATACCGAAACTACAAAGTAGATCCCAGTCAAACACACTTCCGTGTTCCCCATGGTTAACTCACCTTCCTGCACACTATGTTCAATTTTAACGTAAACAATCGACCTAAAGTGTGCAACTTTGGAATGTGAGAGGAAATCACATCAAGCGACAGAGATGGGGAGAGTGAGCAAACTCCACACATACAGTCACGCGAGTCTGGAATTTGGTGGCCAAATGCTAACAACAGAGGCAACATGCTGCCCTGGCTTGTTATCAAAAAGCCACTGAATAAACCAGGCAAATCAGTTGGTATTGTTCAACGAGATTTATGCATAAAAGTTTCTGCTTTTCTTCCAACCAATTTAGATATGCATGGAAGATTCGTGGTAACTCGCCAGCCTTCAATCAAAAGTAGCTGATTCGTAAGATGTTTCAAAAACAAGCACTGCGCTCAGAAGTCCAACGTCATTGTTATCCAAGTTGCCCAGTTTCAAGTTAATCTTCTTCAAATTCTTCAGTACTTTGTGGTAGAAAGCTGTCGAGATCATTTATTCATGCATTGCATTGCTTTTAGTTCTGAGCAGTGCTGTTAGAACCAACGTAGCTGCTTGAAACACTACGCTTATTACAGGTTAAGTTTGCATACAACTGCCTGCAACAGTTGTAGACTCGCCAAATTTGTGGGCATTTAAGTAATAATTGGGTAGGCATAAGGACGAGAATGGAAAAGTGTATTTCAGATGGGCTTTGGATTGATTTCAGCAGCGGCGCAAATCGAGGGCCAAAAGACCTGGACTGCACTATTCCATTCACGTCCATATGCTTATCCAATGACTACTTCAATGACCGCAAAGTTGTCGAGTCTAAAATGTTATATGTTCTGTGTTCTATGCAAAAGTGGGTATCTTCTCTTGGTGAATGCGGGTATTTTCATCCTAGATTATCTGTACTCATACTCTCAGAATGCGGTTACAATTCACAAACGTGTTCATTCCATAATATAAGTTGGCTTCATGCGGAAACATCAACACTGAGAAAGCAGAGTGAAAGCGAATTAGTAGTCACATATATTTTCATAAAATGGATTGTACACAGGACCAAATCCTTCCGGGAAATAGAAATATCAACAGCTGGGAGAAACTGAACTTATCCATTGCAATTAGTCAAAACGTATTGCCATGCACAATAAAAGATCTTAGATCTACAGCTTAAGACACAAATAATAATTGTAAGTAGTTATTTTTAGAACCGTTTCCGCATGATTATTACTGGTCAAGACAAGAATTCATTTCATAGCCTGAGATTCCTGATGATACATGCTTATTTCGTGGCAGATTTCACAAATGAGTACATTTGTTAGGTCCTTTCAGAGGACAGCGAGGAGTCAATCAAGCATCAGCAAGGTAAACATGACAGATTTCTCTTCCTAAAGAACAATACAAAATCTCTATTTGGTTCATGAATGATCCAGCAGCTACATGAACACTTCTGATGATACTCGCATCAAACACAAAAAGATGCAGTGTGATAATTGTGAAAACATTAATAAATGTAATCTTCTACTTTATCATTGGGTCTGAAACTTGAGACTGATACCTCTGGGGGCACCATACACAAACAGTAGTCCATGATTCAGTATATGAAAATGCTCTGATGTCTATGACAGATGGACAAAAAATGCCAGCTTTCTCAGTGACACTTGCATCGAGTGGATTGTATTTTCTTTTCTTTGAAATCTGCTGCAGAGGTATGCTGCAGAGTTATTGGGAACTTTAAATTTAATAGGACGTCCTGTTTAACACAGTGACGATTGAACGTTTTACACTATAGCAGTCTCCAGGCATTTGCCGTTATTTTATTATTTTTGTTTCATTCGGGGAATATATGAGCTGTTTATTAGCTTTCCGTTCCTCAATGGTGAATAGAGTACAATAGAGTAAGTTCAATTATAACAAGTTAGATATCCGAAGCGCTTTGGTGAAATTAGAAGAAAATATCATTTGTTGATTAAGCATAGCGCTTGTGGTCAGCTGAGTAAAGATCTGATACCTCCTTGCAGAATAATTAGACCATTAAATGCTGCGGATTAATTTGTGCCTTTATAACATCAATACTTATCACCTCATCCGCAGTATAGAGTAATGGAGTTCTATGTCTAACTATGAACATTTTAAAGACAAATGCAAGTAAAATGCCTGCTGACCTAATTCTAAACATGGCTAGCTCATTGAAACAAAATGCCAAAATGATGGTGAAAGCACTCCTAGAGACGAACTAAAAAGGCTTCAGCAATGTGGAAAATAGACAGTGAATATGACGTGATGGCAATAAATAATATAGATTAAAAATCCTCTTGCATTTTCGATAATGCTGATAGAAGTAGACAAGCAGGAGGCTGGAAGAACACAGCCAGTCAGGTAGCATCAGACGATGGGGAAGTCAATGTTTTGGTATAAAACTTCTGCAGGAATTCCTGAATAAGTATTATACCCGAAACATTGAGTTAACAACACCCTGATGTCGTCCTGTTAGTTTGATCTTCCAGACTTTTGATTGTCTACTTTGTATTCCACAATGTGCAGGGCTTCTTTCTCTTTCTGAGACTGACTCGGGAAAACAGCCAGGTACTTCCTGAAATAGTTTTGTTTGATTTTCTTTCCTCTAAGCCAACTTGGAGGGAACACATTTCCGTATTCTGGTAGTTGTACCTAGGGCGTGTTGTATTCCAGCAGCCATTTGAGCAAATGTGCCTATGAGATTTCTGTATGTTGTAATATAATATTGATAGCTTACCACAGTTGGATGAAACTGCAGAGATGGTGTATTCATTGATTTTAATGACACTGGAAAAATTACTTTGCTTTAGAATATCTTTTATGTCAATTCTTGCATATTAGATAGTTCTCCCTTCCCAGTTTTATCTCTTAATTCATACAGCATGTTGTCCCACTGTTCTCAAAGTTGAATGCATTGTATAGCTTCGTCGCGAGAATAGGAAGTGATATACGATTCCTTGGTAGTTATCTTATGAAACCTTTTACTTGTGGTTCCTTTCACTACCATGAAGATCACTTCCGAAAATTGCACTTACTTTCGTGTTCACTGTCAATCGAACATCAGCAGTTCACCACGAAATATATCCATAAATTACCAAGCTAGTTTCTGTCATCACAAATCATAATGTTTATTTCACTGGAACATTCAACCTGTTCAGATTTAAATTAGTCAGCGAACATCTTTGAGATTTCAGTTTACAATCAGTGTTCAAACATGCTTAGATGAATATTTATCTGCCCAGTTCTCCTCACTACACACACAAATCTTGAATCAAATGCACTCTTTGAAGTTAAATCACACATTTATGACATTGTGAGTGACTGCGAATATGACAGTGTATTGTTCAGATCAGAACGTATCCAGGACAGCACCACTGACAGAAATGAAGAGACACACAGCAACAGCAAGATACGAAGAGACATACAATCAAAGAAACTAAATATAAAATCTTCACGTCACTCCAGTGCTTAATTTATGCTTAATACAGAAGCAGTGACGACAATAACGAGGAGAATTTATAAAATGGGAGAGGGCACTTTAACAGAGAAATCAGCAATCCAAAATACCCAAACAAGACCTAATAACCTTTAATGAAAGCCTTGTGAAATAAATTGCTGAAGGTTCCCTGGAAAAATCCTGGACATGTTCTCTAAAAAGGAATTTTGACATGACTTTTTATAATCGGCCAGGATACAGCGGCATCGAACAGAAAACACGAATCAACAGTTACAACGTCACGTGCAGAAGAATAATAAAGCATGCAGTGAAGAGGTCTGTATGCAGGAAGCTGCATTACTTTATCGCAACACCTAGATCAAGACCAAGCAAACATTCTCGCAAGAGCTTATTTAGAGACAGTGAAATTCAAGCTGCTCCAGATTAAAACTGAACACGAACGTTTGGCATGCAGACATTTTACAAATATTTAATATTACACGTAAAATATTTTCTTTATTAATATGATGATCTTTAAAAATACACAAATCACATCTTTTGCACAATTTTGAAATATGTGTAAAATATCTGAGCAAAAAAAGGCAAAACTACATTCCTCCAAAAACAATGTCAGTTTTCAATTCATGAGCGAATTTTTGTTTCTCTGGAAACATGCTTCAGTACTCAGCGCAAGTTTAAAATTTTGGTGGAAATGGCAGCTATCTTACCTTCGTTCTCAAAAGAAGTTGATTTTGGATAAAATTGGCACCTGCTGAAGAAAATTGCTCGCAGTGGCCAATTTGAGTCATAGAAATGCAGAGCATGGAACACAACTCTTCGGTCCAAATTATTCAAAGCAACACGATATCTGAACCTAATCGAGTCCCATTGGTCAGCACTTGACGCATATCACCCTGAAACCTCATGTTCTTGTGTCTAACCAAATGCCTACTAAATGCTGTATTTGAACCAGCGTCCAGCACTTCCTCTGGCAGTTCATGTCTGGCAGCACCACGTTCTGCATGGAAAGGGTGCGCCTTATGCCCATTTTATATCTTTCAACGTTCACCCTTTAGTTCTGGACTACTCCACTCCAGGGAAAAGGCCATGTCTATTTATCTTATCCATGCCCTACATGACTTTAAAACCTCAATAACGTCACCCTTCAGCCTCCGATGCTGCAGTGAAAACATCCCTAGCCTTTCCTGAATCTCTCCGCAGCTCAAATCCTCCAACCCTGGCAACATCCTAATAAAAATATCTTTCAAGCCTTTCAAGTTTCACAGCATTCCTTCGAAAGGAAGGAGATCAGAATTGCACTCAATATACTAAAAGTTGCCTAAGAAATGCCCTGTGCAGCCAAGCTATAACCTCACAATGCCTTTACACAATGTCATTTGTGCGACCAATAATGGAACACATCCCAAACGCCGACTTCACTATCCCATGTTCACCTGGCCACCGTTCCGAGAATCGAGGTACTGAACACCCCATTGATAGGCTATGATCGGCTGGGCACATTATTTGCATGAATGACACTAGAATCCACAAACAGATGCACTCCAACAACTCTGAAATGGCAGGCGAATCCTAGGTGGCAGATGTTTTTAAAAGATATCCACAAGGCATCGCTGCCGAAGTGCGGTAATACAACAGACACTAGCCCAAGACCTTGGAAAAGAAGGAGTATCCACGAAAGTCGCTGGCACTGTGCAAATGACTGTTGGGACAAAAGGGAAGCCAGGAGAGCACACTACAAGGAGTGCGCTGACACACCAAAGCCAAATCTAAACCTTCCTCATGGACAACTTCTTTAACTCAACTATAAGAGAGTCTGTAGAAGCCACATAAATCGGTCCATCCAACAATGGACTCACCCTAAGAGTGTCAGATAGTCATCCTGGTCTGTGTGCAACCAGCAGAGAAATTATGAGATCGGAAGATTGAATTCTTTCTCAATTATTACAGTGTTAATTTAAGAATTCGAATAGTTCCCTCTCTATTTCAGTGTCATCATATGTGGTCTTATTACAGAGCTATGAAATGTCTACCTATTGCAATATTCTTACACGCATTGCACGGAACTTGCATCAGTCATAATCTGATGTGAAACGTTTTCTTCGCAATACGATTATTATCCCTCAGTCTGGAATTTCCTCTTCTTACTGCCCATTCTGCCTCATGTTCGACGCCAACATTTTGTTTAATCTCTGACCACATCTCCCTAATGGCAATTAGCTGCAACTCATTTGCCTATCTATGTCAAAAATGCATATCGTTTATCCTGATACACTTGTGCATTCAAATAGATAAACTGCTATTTACTTTTAATAAAAATGTCATGTCACAAAGTTATTTGCTGACATGCTTATTCAATTAAAATCTGCCCTTTCGTGTTCTGTTCTGATTGTTAAAAGCCTATGGTTCGAAAACTTCAAAATTTCTCTTTAAGTTTCGAAATTGCCGATCACCTGAGCCCTGTCCCTCCTCACCTATGTCAGTTTAAAGCACTCTGTATATTCCTGGTCACAAGACTGACCGATACACTGGAACGAGCCCATCGACTATGTTTCACCATGCAATGTGATCACGGCTGAACCAAAAATCCTATATAATTCTTTCCAAAGATTCGCTATCCTCTCAGTGGAGTAACTCTTCTTTACCTCCTTCGAGATTGAGTGAGCCCTTGCGGGGATTTTAAGTCCTCTGATTACAGATTCTCGCACAAGAGAAACCAAATGAAATAGCGAAGATGAAGATTGAGGGCAAGTCGATGGATGATATCCAAATGGACTTTATTGAAGGATTTGACAAGGTTACTTGTGATAGGTTGGCTCACAAGATGAAATCATAATACATGAAATCCATTGGTCTGTTGGACACAAAATTGTTTGGCATATGGAGGGTTGTACTTCTAAATGGCCGTCTGCAACTAATGGTGTTCAGCAAGGACCAGTGTTTCGTCTTTGGTTTGTCATTGAGCTTTGTGATGTAGATGGTCTGATTCGAACTTTTTCAGACAAAATATTAATTCGTTGAATCCTGGCTAGTAAGCAAGAATATCAAAGCGTGTAGCAAGATATCGAGCAAATAGAAAGTTGGACAGAGAGTAGAAAATCGAATTACATCTGGACAAATGTGAGGTGATAAGCTTAGGGAGTTTCTATATAAGAGGAACGTATAATGTCGATGGCAGGACCCTTAGGGCATTAATCTTCAGAGGGAATCTTGGTTGCAAATCGACAGCTCCATGAACATATTTGCAAACGGTGAGAAATATGGAATATGGCATGCTTTCTTTCATCTTTGGCAGCAATGAGTGCAGAAAATATAAAGGCCTGTTGCAGCTGTATAAAAGTTACTTTCAACCACGTTTGGACTATGGAGTGCAGTAGCGAATCTGTTGAATGGATGTGGAGGATTTGGTTATGGTGCAAGAGAGGTTTACCCAGCTATTGCCTGTTTCACAGTGCACAAGGAAAAGGAGAGTTTAGACAGATTTGGATTGTTTCTGCAACAGTGTTGAAGGCTGAGGGGCGACGTAGCGCAGATACATCAAATTAGAAAAAAAATGACGGCATTGTGGAAAGGTGCAAAACATTTTCCAATGTAGAACTAATAAATACTTGGCATATCATTTTAAGGTGTGCGAGAGAAATTTTAATCGAGATGTGCGAGCTACTTTTTTAAATGTAGAGGGTGGTAAATGCCGAGCCAGGTGGTAGAAGCAGAATACTAGCAACATATATAAGTGCAATATGGACATATACATGACCAGGCAGAGAATAGAGCGACATGGACCATGGGCACTTAAATAGAATGAGTTTAGAATAGCATCATGGTCAGCACCGTCCTGATGGGTCATTGAGCCTACTGCTAACCTGCAATGTTTTCTCTTCTAACTCCCTACCATTTAACCGGGGAAAAACCCTCAGAACCTGAAATGTTTCAATAAATTTATGTCTCATTCTTCTGAACTCCAAAGACTTCAAGCTCAATCTCGTCAAACTCATTTTGTTGTAACATTATTCCCTTCCCAATACAAACCTAGTGAACATTTTCTGACGTGTCCAATAAAGGAAAATCATTTCTCAGCGAACTCGGACTGTTTTTAAAATTCTGTGTGGTCCGACTGTGGTATCTTGCATACATCTACCAGGATTTCCCGACATTTACACTCTATGCCCTATGTAATAAATGTCAGCATTTGATTTGCCTTCAATATTACCTGCTGAACCTGTAATCTATCTTTTACAGATTGTTATCCAAGTACTGCCAACACGCTTTTTGCAGACAGTTTGAAACCAAACGATGTTAACCTGTCAGTAAGTCATAAATGTGCTGGAATGTATTATAAATAAAATGGCAAAAAAATAACAGGCCCCTCAGAAGCAATAGGATGCACATGATTTATAAAAAGATTTTTTGTGATGACACTGTTGATTTAAGTTTTTTGGTGTGACAGTAAATGGAAGAATATGTATGGATGGGGGAGTGGAGTGGCAGTCGGGGATATTGTTTCGTTAAATTTCTGGAAGCCTTATAAATGTTTCAAAAAGGGATACAACGTAAATAGTGAAAGAAGGGAGCCTCACGGAAATCAGTGGTACCACCTATGCGAGGGAGAGCTGGAGATAAATGACATCTTCGGCAATTATTCTGCTGCAGTATTTATAGTGAAGAAAAACGCGGAAGCTCGGGAATGTGGGGAAATGAACAATTATGCTTTCATGAGAGTTTACGTTGGGGAACAGGAGGTGATAAACGACTTAAAATATACCAAGGTAGTTACATCCTCGGAGGCTAGGAAAGAAATTGCGGGGCTTCAGCTGAAATACTTGCATAATCAGCAGCTACAGTGTGTTTCTGACCGAATGAAGGGCTGCTAATGTTGTTCCATTTCTTGTGAGCTGCAATGAAACGCCAGACAAACAACCGAACAACGACAACATTGATGAGTAATTTGGTGAAGGAGATTCTAAGAAACATGAGCTTCTTGGGAAGGGATGGACGGATTGGGGATTATCATCGTGGTTTTGTGCGTTGGAAACAATCTCGCGGTTTTGTGGAACTGGCCAAGAGGAAGATGAAGGCAGAGCAAAAATGTTGTGTACATGGAACTTAGCAATACAAGGTTCCAATTACGTCAGATCACACCAGTTCAGGCAGAACTTGCTAATGGTATAAAAAATTGACTTAATTGACAAAATTGACTTTCTTGTTCCGACTGGAGAATTGTGACCAGAGTTGTACCATTATGTTTATGACAGTACAGGAGGTATGGTTAGTAAGTCTCTTGTTCAGAGTAAAATTAGCTATATAGTGAACAGTAAAATAGGTTATCTAACGGTACAATGCGATCTTGGTGGGTGGCACGGTGGCACAGTGGTTAGCACTGCTGCCTCACAGCGCCAGAGACCTGGGTTCAATTCCCGCCTCAGGCGACTGACTGTGTGGAGTTTGCACGTTCTCCCCGTGTCTGCGTGGGTTTCCTCCGGGTGCCCCGGTTTCCTCCCACAGTCCAAAGATGTGCAGGTTAGGTGAATTGGCCATGCTAAATTGCCCGTAGTGTTAGGTAAGGGGTAAAAGTAGGGGTATGGGTGGGTTGCGCTTCGGCGGGGCGTTGTGGACTTGTTGGGCCGAAGGGCCTGTTTCCACACTGTAATGTAATCTCATCTAATCTAATCTAATCTTGATCAGCTGGTGCTGTGGAGTGAGGAATACAGGATGGGAGAAATGTGATATGCTGCATTTTTGTAAGACAAATCATGGCAGGACTTAAAGAGTTAATGATAGATCCCTGGCTGGTATTGTCAAACAAAGAGACCTTGGGGTGCAGGTACAAAGTTCAGTTACGTTGGCATGACAGGGAGACAGAGTCGAAACTATGGCACTGGAGAAGCTTTGCATCTCACGTAGCATCTGAAGACCAGGATATTCGACGTTTTGGACATATGCTGTTCATCAGGAATATGTTGGGGGCGCGGGGTGGAGAAGGGAGATGAGTATTAAAGACAGGGGGCTGGAGGGAAGGTATTTGGGAAGGCGCAGTTGGGGGTGATGGTGAGAGTTCGGTGGGTTTCTGACCGTAATGCCTGTTCTCCTACTCCTCAGATGCTTCTCGACTGCAATGCTTTTCCAGCCCACACATTTCGACTCTAATCTCCAGCATTTAAAATCTTCACTTGATTCTAATATCAGCTAGACGGGATGTTGATGAAACCATTTGGCACGTTGCCTTCATTGGCAGAGCATTGAGAATAGGTGTTGATACGGCATATTGTGTTTGTGCAGGACATTGTCAATGCCATAATAAATGCATTGGTGATTATCAGGAAAAACTCAGTTGGTTCACTTCTGTCCTTCAACAGAGGACATCTCAATTTATTATCTGGGCTGGCTGATACGTGACTCCCGATGCACAGCGACATGGCCGACTTTGAGTCGTCCACTGGGCAATTAGGAGTATAAAATGAATGGTGAGTCAGCCACTGACATCTACATCCCATAATTGAATAAATACAAAATACAAGTTTTCCTCGCTACCTGTGCAACAACGTCAGCTGCAGCAATTTATTACGGCTTTGTAACATGCTTAAGGCCTCAAAGTTTGTGCGAAGATTTGTAGCTCCGGTGCTCGTTGTTGTGGTTTTGTTCACCGAGCTGGAGGTTTTTGTTGCAAACGTTTCGTCCCCTGGCTAGGCGACATCATCAGTGCTTGGGGGCCTCCTGCGAAGCGCTTCTTTGATGTTTCCTCCGGTGTTTATAGTGGACCACTATAAACACCGGAGGAAACATCAAAGAAGCGCTTCGCAGGAGGCCCCCAAGCACTGATGATGTCGCCTAGCCAGGGGACGAAACGTTTGCAAAAAAAACCTCCAGCTCGGCGAACAGAACCACAACAATGCTAAAGGCCTTGCCAAATTCCGTGAAATCTCCCCACCTCATGCACCATCAAATCTCTGTAATTCTATTGTCTCATTAAAATTGGGAAATGTTACTTTTTCTTCCTACTGTTTTTCTCCTACTTGGAGATACTTTGCAGACCACTTAACATCTGCTTTCATATTTTAGTAGCCCTTTGTCCAAAACACTCCCTTTCTACACAATTGTTGTACATTTTTGGTTATATTCTAATCCTCTTAATCAAGGATCATTTCCTTCTTATATGATGTTCAGATGCGCATTTCCTTCTGCGGTCTTTTCTGTTTCAGGGAATGCTATTTTCTTTTACACTGCTGCTTTAAATGTTTTCCACTCGGCTGTTCATTTACAGCCATGCATTTCAGTCTGTTGATCCTGTTTACCTAAGTAATTTCTCTTCTCAAACCCATGTAATCGGCTTTGTTTTTGTTTCCAATTGTAGCTTGTTCATTCGGGGCCAACTTTGGAACGTCATTTTTTTTAAAGAATTTTACTTTATCTCAATTTCCCGGAGGATTCCTCGGGAGAAAAGGCGTTACATGCACGAACCTTCATCACACAACACTCAATCTGAGATAGTTACGCCCCTATCCAATTGCACAACTTGTTATTCAAAGAAACACTGATGGAATGATTCTCCAAACTCCTGTTCGAATATCACTCTTGTCAATGTAATTGAAACAGATTGCATGAAGGTTGAAGTCTTTCATAACTATCACAGTGCCTTTGTTACAAATTCCAATGATTTTCTGTTTAATTCCGTGATGAACATGGAAATGCTGTTAAAGTCACCTAAAAGCCGTTCTCCCACTTGAACATTTGACACGTCTTAGCTATACTTTGAATTCATTCTTTCTCAGTAATGCCTTTATCAGCGACTGATGACAGGGTCAGCTATCCTGCCTTTAGATTTTGCCAGAGTTTCCACAAGGTTGTATATTCATGTTCCAAATTTTCTTCAGCCTGTAATTGCTATCCCTGGCGTCGAAATCTGTTTATTTTGTGTCACAAGTAAATCTAGACACTTTGCAGACACTTTGCCTATCCCAAACCCGAACATTATAATACACTTTTTATCACAATTTCCTTTCACTAACCTCTTCGCTGATGCACAGTTTTAGTTAACCTCTGACGGTTCCTGCTCATTTCAGATTGTCTTCAGCCACATTGCCACGCTATCCCGATGCTTCAACTTTTCTCTTTGGATTGGGAAAGCTTATTTCACCTCAACCTCTCCCGGGATTCTTCCTGTCATTGTGAAACCCGATCCATAAACCTAAAGAAATCATTGCTCAGGAAACTGCTCAGGACACATTTCGAGTGGATCCCAGCACAATCAGTTTTCTTTTCAGCACGTATAAGATGTCGGTATCTCTGGTTGGCCAAGCATTATTTGCTCATCTCTGGCTGCCCTTAAACTGAATAGCTTGCTCGGTTCTTTCGGAGGGCAATTATGAGTCAACCAGATTACTCTTGTTTCAGAGTCACGCTGTCATCTCGACCCAGTGAGGTTTGCAGCTTTCCTTCTCTGAAGGACATGAGTGACTCAGATGGCTTTTTTTTATTAACATGAGCAATTGTTTCGCGGTAAATTATATTTTTTAATTCAACGTTTTTAAAAAGAAGCTTGAATTAAAATTCCACCATTTGCGATTATAGGATTTGAATGGTTCCACAGAAAATTAGCTGAGTATCTGCATAAGATTTCTAGCGAGAGCAATACTTGGCCATCACTTCCTCTCCACGCAGATTACTGATCCCTGAGTACCAATATCAGTTTATCAATAATCCAAATCATTTCTAACTACACAGTCGTTTTATCCTGAAAACTTCTTACACTCTGGTGATTTCGCTCGCTTTGTCAGTGTAATTGGTGCCTCTGTCAGCGTGCCTCTCGCTATTGTAGATACTCCAGATCCTGATGCCGGCGAATTCTCCACTGTGCAGAGATAACACACATTGGCCAAGGATGGAGACTGAGATTTTCTAAGTCTCCTTGGGACTCAGCACCATTCTACTTGCGTAATCCTCACTGCATCAGTGTAATTTCTGCGACTGGGTATTTTTCTAACTCCGACAATACTCGGTCTTCTTGACACAGCAGAATTACAACTTCTGTATCATCTATTATTTCATGAGAAAAGTTGGTAAAACAAGAGATTATGAGTGAGGCTTCAGGAAATCCTGCATGAAATTCAGGAAATCTGATAGAGGGTCTTTCCTAATTACTTGGAGAACAGAATATCAACTCTCCATCCATTTCTGCCTCGATGGCAGTTGCTCTCTCCAGTTTTGATAATGCCCACTTTTTTTATAGTTACAACTTCAGATTGTTTCACTGGTTCGGTGTTTTGAAAACAATAATCACAAACTCATGCAGTGTGACTTAAACTGATTGGTTAAATTCAAATTGATGGTAAAGTTCAACGCAATTTCAGGTATCCCTTTTACATCCATATGTTGTATATTTTCAATTATCCGGGATATTCTGTGGCTGTGAGCTAGTCATTCACACAGGTGCTTGAAAGCTCTCAACTCAGAACAGCATTCTCTTCAAGGTACTGTACCCGCCTCCAACTTCATAACAGTATGCAGGCTTTGAAGAGGATGCAGAAGAGCTTTAACAGTTGCCTGTATTAGACGGTATGAACTATACGGAGAAACTAGAAAAGCTCAAGTTATTTTCTCTTAAACGGCGAAGGGTGGAAGCAGATTTTGAAATTATGAGATACATTGATAGGGGGAACGGTCAGAATATTTTGCATAAAGTCGAAATGTGTAATACCATGGCAACATGTATTTCAGTTGAGAGAGGGTAATTGCAAAGGAGACGCAAGGGGCAAGATATTCCACAGAGAACGGCAGAGTATGGAATGCGCTGCCAGAGCGGGATGTTGTGTGCAGATGCGATCGGGAATTTAAGGGACTTATCTATAAGCAAATGAATAGGAAACGAAAGAACTGATTTGGAGCAAAATCAGACACGTGAGATTCGTTTCATTTCTCATCATGTTCAGCGCAACATTGCGGGCTGAAGACTCCATTCCCGTGCTGCACATATCCGTGTTCTATGTTCAAAAAAGCTTCCTTTCTGCGCATATTTTGTATTGAGTTTCTTGGAGGATCTTCGACAAATGATTGACTATTATTCACAATATATGACTTTTGAACTTTTGAAGTGGTAGGTTGATGAACACTTGAAACGCCATATGTTGAATTGCATGGCTGAAGTTCTTGAAAGTGGGATTAATATAGATATGTTAGTGCAGAAGTGAGAGCCTGGATTGTCTGTCCAGTGACATGCGACCCATGAGCAAGTAACTTGTGGTTAAGTAATCTAATTTCGTTTGGCTGGTTTGCTGTTGTACAATTGTCAAGTTTTCTATGACATTGCTGCCTACATTGCTGTATTGGATGTGAATAAGAAAAGTCTAACACAACATAAAAAACTTTGTTTTTCAGATTCGTGTATGTTTGAAATTACATTTCATGTGAAGAGACCGTGTGCAAAACATAGATCATAACAATAGTGGTATCGGCACTGACCATTAACATTTTTTCTGTTCAGTTGCCAACGTATCCCAGAAAATCTGTAAAGTTGCAATTATACATAAGGAGAACTGAGGTACAAGTCCTCTGAACCAAGAACGAATATTCTATTCTATTCAGTACCACAGGGTCAACCAGGCAGTCCATATGACCCAATGGCATAGGATTCGGAGTTCACAATTATCGC
Organism: Chiloscyllium plagiosum; assembly: GCF_037043375.1. Taxonomy (NCBI): domain Eukaryota; kingdom Metazoa; phylum Chordata; class Chondrichthyes; order Orectolobiformes; family Hemiscylliidae; genus Chiloscyllium; species Chiloscyllium plagiosum. The sequence goes on from NW_028270180.1 coordinate 82,070,947, forward strand.
GGTTCTGTTTCAAATTAATTTGCTGATGAATACAGAACTGGAGTATCATGTACAGGTATGGCAGTTACATTCAATAAATCATGTATTAACATTAAAAACGCTTAGAAGTGCATTGACTGGGCAAATTCACGTATTGAAAGCGTTGATTTTCAACAACTTCAAAACAATTTATGAGTTATTTATTAAAGTTTAGAGACTTAGGAGTTAATTTAATGAAAGTTAGAAGATAATGAACAGTCAGCATAAGAGAAATGTTGAGAAGCTGTTTTGATAAGTGGAGACTTGTGAAAAAGAAAACATAATTACACAGGAAGGGAAAATGTAGGTAAAAAGTAATATACACAAGAATCTGTACTCACAGATATTGATAATGTTTGGCGTACTCTGCCTCAGAAAATTTAATTTTGCTGTATTCAGTTCACTGGCTTCAGTTTCATCCTAAATGTATTACTACGCAACAGTGGGACACGGATTTTTCAATATATTGGAGCTGCTGACTATGATGAGCTTCCATCAAGGTAGATTAAAGACTTGAGACAAATCAAAAAGAGTGCAAAAAAGAAGTATAAAGATTATCGAGTGTTTTCTGTCATTTAATATGTTTACAGCTCTTGCTCAGACTACTGCTTACTCCCCGTGATTCTAGATATCTTTAAAATCTGAAAATGCATCTCTGCTTTTCCTGAATATCGTCAGTTGATTAATCGTTCTTTCGTTACAGTTAACGTAGTGGCATTTTTGTACTCTGTCACAAAAAACTGTGGTCTTTCAAGATGCGTAATCCATTAACTGGAACAATGTCAACAGCGGATCTTTTGATTATTGTCTTTGATTTGATACTGAGACATATTCCGATTGTTTATTGGGAACAGTTTGAATTCTTATACAATGCAATATTCTTGCTCTCATTCTTTATTCAGTCACTGACTACTCTGTTTAGTTCACGATCACTTTCACCTTGGATCGATTGTGGCCAGAAGCTGAAAAGTAAATATTGCACTGAGAAAACGGCATCTATGGTTTTGGCAATAGTGACTGTCCTCAGTTGTTTAAAGAATATTTTCTGGTATTTTATGGTTTCAAATCGGTATTGGATCCCTGGTTTTGTGTTTATATATTGGCTGTTTTGCAGTCGCTGGCGTGGACCACAATCGAGATTCTCCATCACATTTTTACTCCATGTCTCCCATTTCTAGTCATTCTGTTGCTAAATATTTTCACCATCAGCCACAACTTAGTGACCAGTAGAGTCCGCCAGAGACTCCACGGACACCACAATGGGGAGACACTGAATGATCCTGAGGTGCAGAGTCGAAAGTAATCAGAACGGATTCAGGATGATCCAGGTAATGATCACAGACGCGCACAACCGACTTCACAGATACAGACATGACATTGCGCGCCAAAAGTCGTTAATTTCAAAAACCAACGCAGATCGAAAGTAATCAATAATTTTGCTTTTTCTTATATCAGTCAATTTCATCGCGTTATGGTCAGTGCTGATGTTTTATTCTATCTGGAACCGAATGTGGAACTTGGCTTATCAATTGGTATAGTTTGATGACTTTGTCCAGGAATTGGGATTCAGCCTACAGTTACTGAGTTACTACACAAATTGTATAGCATATGCCATCACACAGAGGACGTACAGAGAGCATTTGAAAATAATGCTAAAATATCCCTTCAATCAAATCAATAAATTATTCATTTTAATTAATCACAGTCTGTCATATAATATTCCAGCATGTTAAAATATAGCTGGGAGAACAAAAGGTCTCAATGACAGGACATAGACAGGGTACGAAGCGTGGATAGAGACATAAACTCCAGCCAAATAAAGAGAAGTGGGGAACAGAAATACATTTATGTTATCAGATGGAAATACATGTTGATAGTTTGACACAGCGAAAAGTAAAATTAGATAGTAAAGGCAGAAACGAAAGTGAGACAAATTGAGACAGAATAAGAAAGAAAACACACAAATAGAGACAAATAACAAAGGTAATTGCAACACAGGAACAGACCCTTCGGCCTTTAAGCCTGCACTGATCCATGATCCTCCACCTAAATCTGTCATCTATTTTCTAAACATTGAGGCAGAGAAATAAGAGATTTAAAATGTGTGATTAGGAACAGAAATACAGGAAGAGGAAGGGATTCAGAAATCAGAGGGAAAGAGACCGATTTGGAAAGACAAATACAAATGCAGAGAGATGGGGAGGAATGAAGGATGAGGCACGGAGAAACAGGTAGAGATGAATGGTTGAATAACAGGTGAAGGACGGAATGTGAGAACGCAACAAGACAGGGAGGGATACAGATATATTGGGTGAAACGCGGAAGTAGAGACCGCAGAAAGAGAGAGATATCAAAACATCGCCTGCATTTATAGGAGTATATACTTGACCATTTAAAGCCGCATTACTTTCAATATAGCTGATCCTCGAGCTCAATACCATAATCCTGCTCTCACCCCATGACACTTCATCACTTTAGCCACAAGAACTCTTTTCTGAAAACGCATATATTGGCATCCAAAAATTTCCGTGATTTCCACCTGATCACCACTCTCTTGGTAAAGAGAAAATTACTGCTCATCACAGCTCTCAATCTTTCAGCACTTATACTAAAACTACATACATCTTTTCTGTACTCCGCACAATCTATGAATTCTTTCCTGTATCTCTGTCACTTAGTTCTCTTATAATTTGCGCATTGTGTTTGAGAGAACCCCTCATTTTTGTGAACCACAATGAATGCAATGATAACCGACTCAATCATTCCACATGCAACATTACTTTCATCCCAGAAGCCAATTGTATGAATTTTCACTGCACTTGTTCCTCCCAACAATTGTCTTCGGCATATCTGGCCAAGGGACTCGTCTAAATAAATGCAATTTCGGGCAACCAAAACTTCTTCCTTCGATACGATGATATTCTCCAGCGTATGCACACACTCATCGCTGATCAAACATCAGTCGTGTCCTTCGTCTTGATGAATACCAAAGCAAAGTGCTCAGTATGGATCTCTCCCATTTCCTGTGACTCCATGCATAACGTGCTTCCTTTTTCATTGACTGAGCCTACTCTTTATTTTACTACCCTCCTTCTTATAAAATACGCATACAAAACCTATGGATTCTAGATGACCATAGTTGCTATGGACATTCTATGCCCCTTGTCAGTCTGTCCAATAACGCGTTTAATTTCCTTCCTTATTTCTCGATACTCGTCAAGGGCTTTGTCAGTTGTTGCTGCCTTAAACTATGGTTTACTTTCTTTTTTCTTTTGATAAAGCTTACAATTTCCCTTGTCATTCATGTTTCTTTCATCCTGCCACCCCTATCTTTCAGTTTGAAAGGAACAATATATGACCAGCACTTTTACCAGCTCATCTCCAAAAACCTACAACATGCCAGGTGTCAATTTGCCCTCAAATGACTTCTCCTAATCCACATTCCACAGTTGCCTTTTGATTTGGTTGCAAGTGGCCCTTGCCCAATTAAGCATCCTCACCAAAGGGACACTCCGTCATGGTGAACACATGTTCGAGCTCATTCCCTAACATTAAGTCATGTATGGACTCCTCTCTTGTTCGAATTTCAACACATTGTCTCAAAAACCCCTCCTGGCCAGATCTACCAAATTCGTCCCAGCATCCATGTCATCGCCTTAAGCGACTCTTGAAAGTTGCTTTTATACCTCCCACCATCTTCTCCTCAGGCAGGACAATCCAGCCACTAACCAGCTCTCGTGTAAAAGATGTTTTGTTTGAACATCTATGATGTGCAAACCGGCTCTTTGCCCCAACAAGTCCATGCCGCCAAGCATTACTTCTCAAAGACCCATTCCCCATACATGAGACTTACTATTGACTAATGCACATAAGCAATACATCCCTGACAATACGGGCAAATTAACATGGCTGATTCACCTGTCCTACATATTTATGGATTGTGGGAGGAAAACAGAGCACCCGGAGAAAGCACCTTCCCCTTTAATAATTAGCCATTTTAACATAAACTTATGTTCTATTATTCAATATTTTCAACCTGGCAATGTGACACTTTCTATCTGTTTCGGGAGCTCGAGGTATTTGCAAAGAGTTATCACATCGCTGTTCAGGCTCCGATGTTCAAATGTCATCAAGCAAGTTCATTTTTCCAAGATTTTCTCTTTTAATAATTCGCTCTAAACTATGTAACCTATCAGCTTATCCATTTCTGCACTCACTGCAAAACCTATGCATCCATTTGGTACTGTGGGGACTAGAGTTTTATGCAATTTTCCAAATGTGGCTAACTGAAGTTCCATGGAGCTTGGGACGATACTTTGACTTTCAAGAGGTTAATTTGTCATTTTTTAAAATGCAGGTCTTAAAGATAGAGATACTAAAGAATATAGGAAGCAATTTTTTTTAAAAAAGTACTGTTTAATAATGAAAAGTGAAAGCTCAGGTCTCCCAGTTAAGGTTTTCCAGATTTTATTGCTGTAGTCAGTGTCACACTGACCCCCGCAAACTTACACCATTACTGACACTCTGAACTGTCACACTCACTCTGTGTTACTGTGACCGCCTCACACTTGCTCCACCACTGCCGCACTGGTCCCCTCACACACACACACTGTCACCGTTACCCTGACACCCTCACTCTGACGCCATCACCATCACCATGACCCGCTTACTTTCACTCCATTACAGTCACTCTGACTCACTCACACTCATTCCATCACTATTCATGTGACCAGTTCACTCACAGTCCTTAATCTGACCCCTCACACTCACTCTGTCACTGTCATCTGACAACCTCACACTCACTCTATAACTGTCACCCTGATCCCGTCACACTCACTCTGTCGCCATCACCCTGAAACCCTGAACTCACTCTATCACCGTCATCCTGACCCTACTCACACTCAGTAAGCGTCACCCTGGTCCCCTCACACTCACTCTGTCACTGTCATCCTGTCCCGGTCACACTTACTCCATCATCGTCACCCTGATCCCCTCACCCTCTCTCTTTCACTATCACCGTGACACCTTCACACTCACTGCATTACCGTCACACTGACCCCATCACACTCACTCCATCACTGCCAGATTGACACCCTCAGACTCTAAGAACTACAGTCACACTAAGCCCTACACATTCACACCATTACTTTAAAACTACACCCTCACAGTTACTCTGTCACCATCACTCTAACCGACTCACACTCGCTCCATCACTGCTATGCTGTTCCCCTCACACTCATACTGTCACCGTCACCCTGACCCCCTCACGCTGAATCCATCACCATCATCCTGACACACTCCCATCACTCTACTGCAGTCACTCTGACTCACTCACATTTACTCCGAAACTATTACCACCTCCACTTCACTGTCACTTCTTCACATTGACCCCTCACATTCACACATCATCACTGCACTTACATTCTCACAGTCACTCTGTTACCATCACCCTGACGTCCTCACACTCACTCCATCACTGTCACCTTGACCCCACACATTCACTCCATCTCTGTGACGTGCTCACACACACTCGGTCACCATCACGTTCAACTCCTCACAGCCCCTACGTCACTGTCACCCTGACACCCACAAACTCACTCCATCACTCTCACACTGGCCCACTGACACTTACTCCTTTGCTGGCACACCGAATCAAAACACTCTGCCACAATCAGCCTGACATTCTCAGACACGCTTCATCAATCTCACCCTGACCCTCTCACACTCACGCTGTCACGATCAGCCTGACACCTCACACACTCCGTCACTGTCACCTGACCGTCACATGTTCACTCCATCACCATCAACCTGACCCCCTACATTCACTCCATCACCATCACTGTTACCGCCTCACACTCACTCCATCACAATCACTCTGACCACACACTTACACTGTCACTGTCATCCTGGCACATCTCACACCCTGTAACCCTCACCGTGCCCCCTCACACTCACTTCACTGCTGTCACCTTGAACACCTTGCACTCACTCCATCACTGTCGCACTAACGCAGTTACACTCATTCCATGGTCGCCACACTTACCTGCTCACACATACTTCATTAGAGTTACACTTGCCCCATCATATTCGCTCTGTCACCGAAACCCTGACCTACGTCACACTCACTCCATTACTCTCAAACTGACCCCCCTCACATTCAGTCTATTGCTGTCACACTGAGTTCTCACACTCACTTTGTCACCGTCACGCTGACCGCCAGGCACTCGCTCTGTCACTGCCACCCTGGAACAGTCACCCTCACACTGCCACCATCACCCTGAACCCCTCATGGTGTATCCACTGATAGTCACTCCGTCAGAGCAAATCGGACTCACTCACACTCACTCCATCACTATCATCCTCACCACTTCACTCTTATTCATCCATCCTGGCCCGCTCACACTCATTCCATCACTGTCATTGTCACTTTCGCTCCTCTGTACACTCCCCCACATTATGCTCACTCCTCCACACAATCTACCACAGTCACTTTCAAACCGCTGAGCTGCTATTTCCACTACACCATTGTCAGGATCACTCCACTGCACAATCCCGCACCATCATACACACTGTTCTGCTCATACCCCCACTATCTCGCAAACACTTGCTTCCTCTCCAACCATCACGCTCACTCCACCGCACACACCGTCACTGCCACAGGCACTACTCCTCACACTCCTGCACTATCAAGCTCAGTCATCCACACAGTCCTCCACCATCAAACTGACTACCCCACACACTCCCCCACCATCAGACTCACACCTCTGCATACTCTGCCACTCCCACACACATTACTCTGCACGCTGCTACACTGTCATGCTCAATCCTCCACACATTCCCCCACCATCATCGTCACTCCAACACACACTCCCCCACTGTCATGCTCACGCCACCACACACTCTCCCACTACCATATTCACTTCGTAGCCCACTCCTCCCATTGCCACATTCAATCCCCCGCAGTCTCCCCATCATTATACTCACTCCCCCGCAAACTCCCCCACCATCACACTCATTGCCCCATGCATTTCTCCACTGTCAGCTCACTCCGTCGTAAACCCCCACGTCATCATGATCAGTCCTTTCCGCTGTCGCCCCCACCGACGCGTTCACTCTCCCACACACTTAACCTGCAACACACTAATTTCACCCGCACACTCACGCACTCTCACACTGACTGTACTCCCCAGTCTTCCACATTCTGGCTCACTTCCCCACACAGCAAACCCATCGTCACTCTGACTCCCTTAAACACTTGCCCACTGTGATACTCACTCTCCCAAACAGAAACACCACCGAGACGCTCATGCCTCCATAGTGTCACTCTTTCTCCATCACACACAAACCCAACGTTGGTCTCACTTGTCCACACATGCCTCCACCGTTACTCACACTGCTGCACATACACATACTGTCATGCTCACTCCCCTGCACACTACTGCACCTCATGCTCACAGCCCCACACACTCATTCCTCTGCAGACTCCCCTACTGTCAGGACCGTCTCCCTTGCACAGTCTCCCACCATCATGCTCATTCCTCCACATAGTGCCACAGTCACATTCACTCCCCGCATACTCCGTTAATATCACACTCACTCTTCCCATCATCAGGCTCATTCCCAAACACACTGTCCCAAAATCACGATCACTCTCCCGCACAATCTCCCACTGACACACTCACCCTCCGACCCACTTCCACACCTTCATGCTCAGTCTGCCACACAGCACAACATTGCCTCAGTCACTACCCGGCACAATCACTCACCGTCAGGCTTTCTCACCTGCACACTGTCCCACCATCACGCTCACGTCCCCACCTTCAGTCTCACTTCTCAACACACTACCTCACCGTCATACTTACTCCCTCATACACTCCCAAAAATCAAGCTCACTACACCACACACCCCTCCACCATTAAGCTCACTCCCTCTCACACTAACCCACCATCATGCTCACTCCCTAACGCACTACCTACTGATACATTTGCACTCCCTTAAATTCCACTACCGTCACTCTCCACGCGGACTCTCCCACCATCACACTCACTCTCCCATACTCTCCCCCACCATCATGCTAACATCCCGACCGTCTGTCTCACTTCATCATACACGACCTCACTGTCATGTGAACTCTCCATACACTCCCCCACCATCAAGCTCACTCTGCGACACCCTCCCTCATCATCATGCTCACGCCCTCACACACTAACCACCGACATGCTTGCTCTCCCATACACGGCACCACTGTAACGCTCCCTCCCCCGCACACTCCCCTATTGTCACTTTCACGCTCCAACACACTCTCCTATCCCACTGACCTCTACACTGCTGAAGCCAAACACCAGCTGGAGTACACCTCTTCCTACCGCCCCCTCGAACATGACCCCACCCCCATCACCAAACCATCATCTCCCTGACCATACAGAACCTCATCACTTCAGGAGATCCCCCACCCACAGCTTCCAACCTCATAGTCCGGGAACCCCGCACTGCCTGGTTCTCCCTCCTTCCCAAGTTCCACAAGCCTGACCACCCTGGCCGGCCCATTGTCTCAGTCTGCTCCTGCCCACTGAACTCATCTCTACCTACCTCGACACTGTCCTATCCCCCCAGTCCAGGAACTCCCCACATACGTTCGAGACACCACCCACGCCCTCCACCTCCTCCAAGACTTCCGTTTCCCCGGCCCCCAAAGCCTCATCTTCACCATGGATATCCAATCCCTCTACACCTCCATCCGCCATGACCAGGGCCTCCAAGCCCTCCGTTTTTGCCTCTCCCGACGTCCCCAACAGTACCCTTCCACCGACACTCTCAATCGTTTGGCCGAACTGGTCCTCACCCTTTCACAATTTCTCCTTCGAATCCTCCCACTTCCGCCAGACCAAAGGGGTAGCCATGGGCACCCGTATGGGCCCCAGCTATGCCTGTCTCTTTGTTGGCGACATAGAACAGTCGATCTTCCGTAATTACACCAGAACCACTCCCCACCTCTTCCTCCGCTACATTGATGATTGCATTGGGGCCACCTCATTCTCCCGCAAGGAGGTTGAGCAATTCATCAACTTCACCAACACATTCCACCCTGACCTTAAATTTACCTGGACCACCGCTGACACCTCCCTCCCCTTCCTGGACCTCTCCATCTCCATTAATGGGAGAAAGTGAGGTCTGCAGATGCTGGAGATCAGAGATGGAAATGTGTTGCTGGAAAAGCGCAGCAGGTCAGGCAGCATCTAGGGAACAGGATTCCTGAAGAAGGGCTAATGCCCGAAACGTCGATTCTCCTGTTCCCTAGATGCTGCCTGACCTGCTGCGCTTTTCCAGCAACACATTTCCATCCCATCTCCATTAATGACGACCGACTTTGCACTGACATTTTTTACAAACCCACCGACTCCCACAGATATCTGGATTACACCTCTTCCCACCTTACCTCTTGAAAAAATGCAATCCCGTATTCCCAATTCCTCCGCCTCCGCCGGATCTGCTCCCAGGAGGACCGGTTCCACCAGAGAACACACCAGATAGCCTCCTTCTTCAGAGAGAGCAATTTCCCTTCTCACGTGGTTAAAGATGCCCTTCAACGCATCTCGTCCACATCACGCACCTCTGCCGAAAGAGCTCACCCCTCCAACAGTAACAAGGACAGAACGCCCCTGGTGCTCACCTTCCACCCTACCAACCTTCGCATAAACCAAATCATCCACCGACATTTCCGCCACCTCCAAAAAGACCCCATCACCAGGGATATATTTCCCTCCCCACCTCTTTTCGCCTTCAGCAAAGACTGGTCAGGTCCACGCCCCCCTACAACCCATCCTCCCATCCTGGCACGTTCCCCTGCCACCGCAGGAACTGCAAAACCTGCGCCCACACCTCGTCCCTCACCTCCATCAAAGGCCTTAAAGGAGCCTTCCACATCCATCGAAGTTTTACCTGACATCCACCAATCTCATTTATTGTATCCGTTGCTCCCAATGTGGTCTCCTCTACATTGGGGAGACTGGACGTCTCCTAGCAGAGCACTTTAGGGAACATCTCCGCGCCCCCCCCCACCAATAAACCACACCGCCTTATGGCCCAACTATTCAACTCCCCCTCCCACTCTGCCGAGGACATGAAGGTCATGGGCCTCCATCACGCCGCTCCCTCACCACCAGACGCCTGGAGGAAGAACGCCTTATCTTCCGCCTCGGAACACTTCAACCCTAGGGCATCAATGTGGACTTCAACAGTTTCCTCATTTCCCCTCCCCCCACCTCACCCTAGTTCCAAACTTCCAGCTCAGCACTGTCCCCATGACTTGTCGTACCTGCCTATCTTCTTTTCCACCTATCCACTCCACCCTTCTCCGTGACCTATCACCTTCATCCCCTCCCCCACTCACATTTTGTACTCCATGTTACTTTCTCCCCACCCTGAACCTCCTCTAGCTTATCTCTCCACGCTTTAGGATCTCTGCCTTTATTCATGATGAACGGCTTTTGCCCAAAACGTCGATTTTGCTGCTCCTCGGATGCTGCCTGAACTGCTGTGCTCTTCCAGCACCACTAATCCAAAATTCAGGATTTAGATGTTTCAGTAAGAACAGAGAAGATAATGAAAGATGCGGGTGGTGTGGCACTGTTAGTCAAGGACAGTATCAGGGCTGCAAATAAGTCATTTGTGCACTCTTATGTAGTATGGAATGAAGAAAGAAGGAGGAAGGGAGAGGTCACCCTGTTGGGAGTTTTCGATAGTCCACCAAGTAGTTCCAGAGATTTAGAGAAAAGGATAACAAATATGATTCTTGATAGGAGTGAGAATGACAGTGTAGTTGTTATGGTGGACTTCAACTTTCCGAAGTTGGGCGGCACGGTGGCTAGCACTGCTGCCTCAAAGCGCCAGAGACACGGGTTCAATTCCCGCCTCAGGCGACTGACTGTGTGGAGTTTGCACGTTCTCTGCGTGGGTTTGCTCCGGTTTCCTCCCACAGTCCAACTATGTGCTAAATTGCCCGTAGTGGTAGGTAAGGGGTAAATGTAGGGGTATGGGTGGGTTGCGCTTCGGTGGGTCGGTGTGGACTTGTAAGGGCCGAAAGGCCTGTTTCCACACTGTAATGCAATGCAATGTAATCTAATCTCTAAAAGAATATTGACTGGCAACGCTATTGTTCAAGTACTTTAGATGGGTCAGTTGTTGTCCATTGTGTGCGAAGGGTTTTCTAATGCAGTACGTAGACAGGTCAACAAGGGGAGAGACTACATTATATTTTGTACTAGGTCATGAACCCAACCAAGTGTTAGATTTGGAGGCAAGTGAGCACGTTGGTGATCGTGTCCACAATTCAGTTATGTTTAATTTAGCGATGGAAAGGGCTAGATATGCACCGGTGGGCAAGAGCTACAACGTGGGGAAAAGCAGTACGATATGATTAGATAAGATTAAGGATGCATAGGGTGGGGAAGCAAAGTGCAGGAGATGGGCACAATTGAAATATGAAGCTCTACGGAACAAGTAATGCGTGTGCTTGGTACGTATGCTCCTGCCAGACAGGGAAGAAGTTGACGAGCACAGGAGCCGTTGATTGCGATGGAAGTTTAATCACATGACAAGGGGAAGAAGAAGTCTTATATTAGGATGAGATGTGAGGGCATAGTTATGGTGAGTGAGAGTTATACGTTGGCAAGGAAAGACCTAAAGAGGAAGCTAAGAGGAGCCAGGAGGGGATATGAGAAGTTGTTGGTGGATAGGTTCAGATAAAAGTCAAAAGCTTTCTATAGGTATATAGAGGATAAAATAATGAATAGAGTGAGAATAGGGCCAGTCAACTATAGTAGTGGAAGTTGTGCATGGAGTTAGAGCAGATAAAGGGAAACGTGAAATGAATATTTTTCGACAGTGTTTTCTTTGGAAAAAGACCATGTTGTCGAGGAGAATACTGAGAAACAGGCCACTAGGCTAGTGGGATTGAGGTTCACAAGAAGAGGTGTTAGAAATTCTTAATCCAGTGTGGGCTGGATGGGATTTATCTGAAGATTCTCTGGGAAACCGGGGAGGAGATAGCCAAGCCTTTGGCTTTCATCTTCATGTCGTCATTGTCTACAGGATTAGTACCAGAAGACTGGAGGATAGAAAATGTTATTCCCTTGATCAAGAAGGGGGTTTGGGACAATCCTGGTAATTAACCACGATCAGCAATTCCTATTGTGTTTCTGATTTCCGGCATCCATAGTTCTTTTGTTTTTTTTTACCTCCAAAAGTATTTGCTCACCCCTGAATTGCAACCACCCGTGGATTTCCAATTTTAACTCTCTCATCTTTTGCACATTTTGCATGATTTCAGTTTCCATAGCAATAAGCTCTTGAATTTACTCCCTAATTTTTTAACATCTCTTTGTTTGTTCAGGATACTTCTTAAAAAGTCTACCTCTTTGACACAGTTTCTGGTCACTTGTCCTAATATAACCATATGTGCCTGGTGTCAAATATTGTTATGATACAAGGTCGTTAGATATTTTTGTATTGTATCAAGTATATGAAAAACATGAATTATTGTTTATTTGGACAAGAATCACTAGACCTTCATGATAATTTGAGAACTCCTTGCCTAACAGCATTGCAGTTGCACTTTCACCACGCAGACTGCAATAGATTAGGAAGTCAGTCATCAATTTAATCAGAACTAAGTGAGGATTGACAATATTTACTGAGCTCCGTGGAGAGTAATCCAAATGTAATGTTTTGGGATATGTTGAATTAATGAGAGAGTAAACATGGTGCTGAGCCTTTTGGTTAATATAGGCACAATGTAAAACAGTAAAAGACTGTAGTACGAACAATTCCTGACGGTGAAACATTATGTAGGAAAGTAAAGCGTCGAAATCTATTGTGTTTGGTCAAAGGAATGCAAATCAGAGACCACCCAAACATTGGGAAGGAGAGCAGGACCCCTGAGAGGGGGCAGATCACCTACACATTGGGAAGGATGGCAGAGTCGCTGAGAAGGGGACAGATCACCCACACATTGGGAAGGATGGCAGGATGACTGAGAGGGGGCAGATCACCCACACATTGGGAAGGATGGCAGGGTCCTTGAGAGGGGGCAGATAACCCATATATTGGGGAGGATAGCAGGGTGACTGAGAAAGGGCAGATCGTCCACACATTGGGAAGGACAGCTGAGTGCCTGAGAGGGGGCAAATCACCCACACATTGGGAAGGATGGCAGGATGACTGAGAGGGGGCAGATCACCCACACATTGGGAAGGAGAGCAGAGTCACTGAGAGGGGGCTTATCACCCACACATTGGGAAGGTTGGCAGGGTGACTGAGAGGGGGCAGATCACCCATACATTGGGAAGGATGGCAGGGTGACTGAGAGGGGGCATATCACCCACTCATTGGGAAGGATGGCAGGGTGACTTTGAGTGGGCAGCTCACCCACACATTGGAGGGGGTGGCAGTGTCCCTGAAAGGGGACAGATCACCACACATTGTGAAGGATGGCAGGGTCACTGAGAGGGGTCAGATCATCCACACATTGGGAACGATTGCAGGGGATCTGAGAGGGGGCAAATCACCCACACATTGGGAAGGATGGCAGGTTCCCTGAGATGGACAGATCACCCACACATTGGGAAGGATGGCAGGTTCCCTGAGAGGGACAGATCAGCCACACATTGGGAAGGATGGCAGTGTCCCTGAGAGTGGGCAGATCACCCACACATTGGGGAGCATAGCAGTATCCCTGAGTGGGGGCAGATTTCCTACACATTGGGAAGAATGGCAGGGTCCCTGAGAGGGGGACAGATCACCCACACATTTGGCAGGAAGGCAGTGTCCCTGAGAGGAGACAGACTAGTTCCTTTCACAAAATGGTTCAAATTGAGAGACTGATAATGTGAGGCTTTCATTGAAGCTGAAGGGATATTTACAGAGTGTACCATTTACTGTTTGTTTAGACATTGTCGATAAAAACAAGGAATTCACATTAACTGAAAGGAAATTGATCATGGGATGCAAATATAAGACTTTGGTTCAGATCGTCAGGGAGGATATGAAGGAGAAATTATATGCCGTGAGTGGTAATGACCGAGGGTTCAACACTTACTTAAAGGTTAGTCATATTCAGTTTCACGTGAATCGATCAATCGTGTCAGATTTTGATGAGATATTTGTTTGGTGTTTCCTTTCTGTGAATCCTCTTTAAGTATTCAGGCAAGTTTAATAAAGACAGTGCCAGTCCAGGTGAGAAATCAGACAGACAATTAATTCACTTTGATCGATGTTTTTGTCTGTATATCCATCCTTGCCACCGTCAGTGAAAGAAGCCTCCAGAATCCATCGCTATCAGTGCAGAGAGAAAAGTGTAATATAAAGAGAGTAAGAAACTATCTCTAAACATGAACATTACTTATCTCTCCCAAAAACGAACACTTCTATTGGGTTCCTCCAGCACCCTCTCTTTTATGTCCTAAACTCACATTAGCCCTGTTCCTGTGCAAGGGTGACCAGGTATACTCACACAGAGATCATTACAGATTGTGAAGGATGGGAGGGTCCTGAGAGGTGATAGGCTTATTTATTTCCCCCAGAGTTTCAGGACTGAATGATATATGATACGATGGAGCAACTGGAGTTGAAGGAAGATGTGACAGAGCTGATGGGCTTATGATTGGTGTAGAAAGTGAGGTCTGCAGATGCATGAGATCAGAGATGAAAATGTGTTGCTGGAAAAGCGCAGCAGGTCAGGCAGCATCTAGGGAACAGGAGAATCGACGTTTCGGGCATTAGCCCTTCTTCAGGAATGAGGAAAGTTGGTCCAGCAGGCTAAGATAAAAGATAGGGAGGAGGGACTTGGGGGAGGGGCGTCGGAAATGTGATAGGTGGAAAGAGGTCAAGGTGAGGGTGATAGGTCAGACTGAGGTGGGGGCGGAGAGGTCGGGAAGAAGATTGCAGGTTAGGAAGGCGGTGCTGAATTTGATGGATTTGACTGAGACAGGCTGGGGGGAGGGGAATTGAGGAAACTGGTGAAATCCGAGTTCATCCCTTGTGGTTGGAGGGTTCCTAGCCGGAAGACGAGGCGTTCTTCCTCCAACCGTCGTTTCGCTGTGGTCTGACGATGGAGGCGTCCAAAGACCTGCATATCCTTGGTGGAGTGGGAGGGGGAATTGAAATGTTGAGCTACAGGGTGGTTGGGTTGGTTGGTCCGGGTGTCCCAGAGGTGTTCCCTGAAATGCTCCGCAAGTAGGCGGCCCGTCTCCCCAATATAGAGGAGGCCACATCGGGTGCAAAGGATGCAATAGATATGTGTGGTGGTACAGGTGAATCTGTGGCGGATATGGAAGTTTCCTTTGGGGCCTTGGAGGGAGGTGAGGGGGGAGGTGTGGGCGCAGGTCTTGCACCTCCTGCGGTTGCAGGGGAAGGTGCTGGGAGTGGAGGTTGGGTTGGTGGGGGGGTGTGGATCTGACGAGGGAGTCACGGAGGGAGTGGTCTTTACGGAATGCTGATAGGGGAGGGGAGGGAAATATATCCTTGGTGGTGGGGTCCGTTTGGAGGTGTCGGAAATGGCGGCGGATGATGCGCTGTACATGGAGGTTAGTGGGGTGGTAGGTGAGGACCAGTGGGGTTCTGTCCTGGTGGCGGTTGGAGGGGCGGGGTTCAAGGGCGGAGGATCGGGAAGTGGAAGAGATGCGGTGGAGGGCATCGTCGACCACGTCGGGGGGGGGAAATTGCGGTCCTTGAAGAAGGAGGCCATCTGGGATGTGCGTTTTTGGAACTGGTCCTCCTGGGAGCAGATGCGGCGGAGTCGAAGGAATTGGGAGAATGGGATGGCGTTTTTACAGGGGACAGGATGGGAGGAGGTGTAGTCCAGGTAGCTGTGGGAGTCGGTTGGTTTGTAGTAGATGTCCGTGTTCATTCGGTCGCCTGAGATAGAAATAGAAAGGTCGAGGAAGGGGAGGAAGGAATCTGAGACTGTCCAGGTGAATTTGAGGTCGGGGTGGTAGGTGTTGGCGAAGTGGATGAACTGTTCAACCTCCTCGTGGGAGCACGAGGCGGCGCCGATACAGTCATCGATGTAGCGGAGGAAAAGGTGGGGGGTGGGGCCAGTGTAGTTGCGGAAGATGGATTGTTCCACATATCCTACGAAGAGGCAGGCATAGCTGGGGCCCATGCGGGTGCCCATGGCTACTCCTTTCGTTTGGAGGAAGTGGGAGGATTGGAAAGAGAAGTTGTTCAGGGTGAGGACCAGTTCAGTCAGTCGAAGGAGGGTGTCTGTGGAAGGGTACTGGTCGGTACGGCTGGAAAGAAAGAAGCGGAGGGCTTTGAGTCCTTCGTGATGGGGGATGGAGGTGTACAGGGACTGGATGTCCATGGTGAAAATAAGGCGTTGGGGACCGGGAAGCGAAAATCATGGAGCAGGTGGAGGGCATGGGTGGTGTCCCGAACGTAGGTGGGGAGTTCTTGGACTAAGGGGGACAGGACGGTGTCAAGGTATGCGGAGATGAGTTCGGTGGGGCAGGAGCAGGCGGAGACAATGGGTCGGCCGGGGCAGTCAGGTTTGTGGATTTTGGGCAGGAGGTAGAAGCGGGAGGTGCGGGGTTGTGGGACTATGAGGTTGGAGGCGGTGGATGTGAGATCCCCGAGGTGATGAGGTTATTGACGGTCTGGGAGATGATGGTTTGGTGGTGGGGGGTGGGGTCATGGTCAAGGGGGCAGTAGGAGGAGGTATCTGCGAGCTGGCGTTTGGCCTCAGCGGTGTAGAGGTCGGTGCACCAAACTACTACCGCGCCTCCCTTGTCTGCTGGTTATGATTGGTGTAGATAAGTTGGATGAAAACAAAATGTTCACATTAACTGGGGAAATGGATGATGAGATGCAAAGCTGTAGATTTGGCCGGATTGACAGGGAGGATTTGATGAAGTGGTTATATAGAAGGGATTCTGTACGTGCGTATCTTAATGACAGATAGTTGGACTGAGTGCCGTGAAGCGCTGTATTTAAGTTTCAATTTCTGTCAAACTGTGGGTTTGAATTATCCCAGTACCAGAGCCACAAGTGATGTACTCAGGCAGTCATATCGTAGGGCCTGGGTAACTTCCAGTTTGTGATTGTTCCTTTCCCCCTGGGTGTTTGCAGACCCTTCAAGCTCTCTGACTCTCTCGGTGATGAAAGCAGGAAAATTGGTGACAGACTCTGAAAACTGCTGTGGTTCTGTTCGCCGAGCAACCCAAAGGACTACCCAAACTACGAATCTTCTCCCAAACTTCGAAAACTCTGAAAACAGTGAGAGCTCCAGTTGTTCCACTGCCCTTCAGATCCCCACGAACCTTGTAAGTGGGATCGGCACGCCTTGTTGGTGACAGTCTCTGTGGCTCAACTGGTCAGCAGCAGGCTGCAAGTTAAAATGTTCGTACTTCAACATTATCCAGGTGTGCAGCTTTGGCTGTTTCAGATCAGAGTATGAGAGTAACCCCCACCTCTATTTAAACCGGAAAGTCCATGACAAGGTTGGACTCCAGCCCAAACCATCCATGATTCTGTGGTATGGGGCTGCACACAGAGGAAGACAGGGACAAACACCATTCTCTCCAGACCTCCACTGCCAGCAGAAAGCAGCCACTCCAGCTTCAATCAGCAGCTTCCTGCCCAGCCCCGTGACACAGCTTAAAGAAACGCTTTCCACATTAACGACTCATTTCATGGGAAAGAGGCATAAATCTTTTTTAAAAAATGCGGTAACGGCCGCGGCTGATACTTCCCATTTTTCGGAACTTTGTAACCAAACCCCTGTCCCCTACATTAGAAGCTGGAGGATTTTGTGCTGAGAGCAGAGTTATGAAGTTGAAGGCGTGACTATACCTTAAAAAGAGAGTGAATGCTGTTCAGAACTGAGAGCCGACAAATATCTATGATGATCAGCTAGCAGTCTCAGTGTGTCCTGAAAAATTTAAGAAGATGTAAGGTTTGGATATGAAATGGATACCTGAGTTGTTTGCTGTATTGAAAACAATTCGAATTTAACCAATATCTTTAAATTATGCCTCAGAAAATTAAAATCCAATCGCGCTTGAATTTAGTGTTGTAAATCACTCCAGAAACGAAGGGCTTCCTTACTATTGCCCCTACTGACCATACACCGTGAAGTATTCCCAGACCCTCAGTTGAGGAATTTTGCTGTTGGAGGTTACCCCACTAACCGTATTACCATGTGCTGCATTGAGCAAATCGCAAGACGGACAGCGCTTAAAGCGGAACACAAACAAAAATGACAAACAAAACGCATTTTTCAGATACACCGAATCACGAATGCAATTTATGAGAGAGTCCGAGGGCAATGAGTCATAATCTACCTCCACAACTGGCAGCACAGCAACTCCAAACTGCTGTTCCAAACATACTGGAGCCTTAGTGCACCGCCAGGGCCCGGAAAATGCTGAAATGAGTGAAAAGGAAGAACAGAATATGAATGAGTCATGAAAAGTGAAGATTACTAATCACAGTCTCGATTAGATTAGCTTTCCCTCCCATCAACAATGCGGTAGGGCCTGCAGTGTATCACCAACCGACGTCTCGAGGACAGAACGGAAGGAAAATGAGAGAAATCCAAGACAATATGACTTCACGATTAATTGGAATTATTTTCCCATTCGTCAGAACACCAAAAAAGGATGCGTAGAGTTACTGCAGTATTTTGTTTCACAATAGCAATGAAATAACAATTTCCACTGGGTTACAGTGAAAACAGCGAACAATAAGAATTTGCCTGGAACATGAAGCAGCAGTGGATCTGCTGGAGTGCGGGACTTTCCGTGTTGGAGGCACAAGTGATCACTCCAGTACGGAAACGGACCAAATGGAGAGTTTGCACTCTCCCACATCAGAGAAAAATTTTCAAGAAACAAAACTAGCTGCTTATGTTGGAATTTAAATGCAGCAGTGTTTAGCACGCAGCACGAGGATAAGACAGAAGGGACACGAACCTACACCTCTGTAGAGGTGCGAGCCTTAATGCAGGAGTTTAGAGGGCTCTGCTACAACTCCAGGCATACGGGAATGCTATTTCATACATTTTCAATTGTACTCTTGTGAAAAAAAAAACAGAAGCAAAGTCACAGGGAAAGGGTTGCACGATCCCTGTCCTGCTCGCATAGCTGCTGGGATACGACCAGCTACAATACCAGTTTCTTAGCAGATAATGATAGCCCATCAATCCAGACAAAAAAAATCAGTGGGAACCTGAGTCTATCTTCTGAGACTCGTTTGAGTCACAAATGGAATGTGTCTGTGAGAAAGCAGATTCGGTTATGATACGATAAAGAACCCACGAGCTGCATGACAGTACTGCAATTTAGATTCTTGGTTTGGTAACTCGGTTCGCCCATTACTCGAAAGGGTACAACCATCGCGATTATACATAACATAAAACAGACCGGACTGCAGGGAAAATGCATAAAGCTGAGCAGGCGGTGTATCAGATCATAAAGTGCGACTAGACAATAGAAAATAGGTACAAGAGTCGGTCATTCGTACCTATGAACAAGCGCCACCATTCATTATGATCATGGTTGATCAGCCTCAACTGTATCCTGTTCCTGCCTTATCCCCATAACCCTTGATTCCACTATCCTTAAGACGTCTATCCAGCACTTTCTTGAAAGTATCCAGAGGCTTGGCCTCCACAGCCTTCTCGGGTAGAGTCTTCCATACACCCACCACTCTGTGGGTGAAGACATTTCTTCGCAACTCTGTTCTAAGTGGCCTAATCCTTATTGTTAAACTGTCTCCTCTGGATCAGGACTAACCCATCAGCGGAAACATGCTTCCTGCCTCCAGAGTGTCCAATCCTTTAATAATCTTATACGTCTCAATCAGATCCTCTCTCAGCCATCTAAACTCAAGAGTATACAAACCCAGTCTCTAGAATCTTCTAGTGTAAGGTAATCCCGCCATTCCGGGAATTGACTTCTTGAACCGACGTTGCACTCCCTCAATAGCCAGAATGTCTTTCCTCAAATTTGGAGACCCAAACTGCGCACAATATCCCAGGTGCGGTCTCACTAGGGTCTTGTACAGCTGCAGAAGGACCTCTTTGCTTCTATACACAATTCCTCTTGTTATGAAGGCCAGCGTGCTATTAGCTTTCTTCACTGCTTTCTGTGCCAGTATGCTTGCTTTCATTGACTGATGTACAAGAATATCGAGATCACGTTGTACTGCCCCTATACCTAACTTGACTCCATTCAGGTAGTAATCTGCCTTCCTGTTCTTTCCACCAAAGTGGATAACCACACATTTATCCATATTAAACTGCATCTGCATCCGTCCACTCATCTAGCCTGTCCAGGTCACCCTGTATTCTCCTCATATCCTCCTCACATTTCACACTGCCATTCAGCTTTTTGTCATCAGAAAATTTGCTGAAGTTACTTTTAATACCTTCAACTATATCATTAATGTACATTGTAAAAAGCTGGGGTCCCAGCACTGATCCCTGTGGCAAACCACTGGTCACCACGTGCCATTCCGAAAGGGAGCCGTTTATCACTACTCTTTGTTTCCTATCAGCAAACCAATTTTCAATCCAAGTAAATATTTTGCCCTCAATCCCATGTGCCCTAATTTTGCTCACTAACCTCCTATGTCAGACTTTATCAAAGGCTTTCTGAAAGTCCAGGTGCATACATCCACTGGATCTCCCTAGTTCTTCTTCAGAGTGGCATCCTCAAAAGGTTCCAGAAGATTATCAAGCATGATTTCCCCTTTCATAAATCCATGCTGACTCTGACCTATCCTGTTACTGCGATCCAGATCTGTCGTAATTTCGTCCTTTATAATTGACTCCAGCATTTTCCCACCACTGAGGTCAGATTAACTGGTCTATAATTCTCTGTTTTTCCCTCTCCCCTTTCTTAAAAAGTGGGACAACATGAGCCACCCTCCAATCCGCAGGAACTGATCCTGAATTTATAGAAGATTAGAAAATGATTATCAATGCATCCACGATTTCTTGCGCCACCTCCTTCACTACCCTGGGATATAAAACCGGGACTTATCAGCCTTCAGACCTAACAGTCTCTCCAACACCATTTCCTGCTCAATATTAATTCCGTTCAGTTCAGGTCCTTAAGCCACTGTTGCATTTGGGAAATTGCTCATGTCTTCCCCAGCGAAGACAGATCGAAAGTACCAATTCACCTCTTCTGCCATTTCTTTGTTCCCCGTAAGAAATTCACCTGCTTCTGGCTTCAGGGGCCCAATTTCAGTCTTAACCATTTTTTTTCCTTTTCACATACCTAAAAAAGCCTTTACTATCCTCCTTTATATTTTTGGCGAGTTTACCTTAGTACCTTATTTTTTATTTGCATATTTCCTTCTTAGTAATCCTCTGTTGTTCTTTAAAAGCTTCCCTGTCCTCCGATTTCCCACTCATCTTTGCTATGTTATACTTTTTCCCTTTTGTCTTTATATGGTCCTTAACTTCCCTGTTCAGCCACGGCCATCCCTGGCTCCCCTCAGGATCTTTCTTCCTTTTTGTAATGAATTGATCCTGCATCTTCTGCATTATACCCAGATATACCTGCCATTGTTGTTCCACTGCCGTCCCTGCTAGGGTATTGCACCATTGAACTTTGGCCAGCTTTTCCCTCATAGCTCCATCGTTCCCATTGCTCAACTCAAATATTTGTCACTTCCGATTCTACCCTGTACCTTTCAAACTACAGATTAAAGCTTATGGAATTGTAGTCACTACCTCCTAATGGCTCCTTTACATCGAGGTCCCTGATCAAATCCGGTTCGTTGCACAAAACTAGATCCACAATTGCCTTCTCCCTGATAGGCTCCAGTACAATCTGTTCTCAGAATCCATTTCGGGGGCACTCCACAAATTCCCTTTCTTGGGGTCCAGTACCATCCTGATTCTCCCAGTTGACCTGCGTGTTGAAATCCCCATATTAACTGTAGTAATATCTTTGTGACAGGCCAATTTCAGGTCCTTATTCAACTTACACGCTATATCCAGGCTATACTGTTTGGGGCCCTCAAGATAACTCCCATTCGGGTCTTTCTCCCCTTAGAATTTCTCAGCTCTATCCATACTGCCACTGCATCCCCTGATTCTAGGTCCCCCGTGCAGGGGACTGAATATTATTCCTTACCAACAGGGCCACCCCACCACTTCTGTCTATCTGTCTGTCCTTCCGATAGCATGTATAGCCTTGAATATTCATTTCCCAGGCCCTGTCCACTTGAAGTCACGTCTCAGTTATCCCCATAACATCGTAATTTCCAAAGGAGCCTCAATCTCATCTACCTTATTACAGTTGCCACGACTGTTTTGCAGAAAAGGCGTCCTAAAGAATGTTTTCTACATGAAAAGCTGAGTTAGCGGTAGAATCCGAGAAGGACAGATCGCATTCCGAGTATGTTTGAGCCTCGGTGCCAGTACGAGTTGCCAGTTTCCTTTTCTTTGACATTCAACGTGCAATTTGCTGCAGAGATGTCCACACCTGGACATGAGCCACATGGCTGCCAGCTAAGGTGGATCCCTGTGTGGGAATCGATGAGAAGCGACTCAGTAAAGTTTACTAAATTCCATGGTGCTTATTAGAACACAATAAGAGAAGGCATTCCCCCCACTCCCACGAGATGGCAAAGAGGTGATAACTGTACGCGAGTGTTCTTTGTTCTCGATGTGAAAAGCTCTCCCGCCTGAGTCACCTTCACTTCTTTCGTTGATGCCTGAGTCAGAAAAGAAAGAGTTTCAGCAGAACTATACGTGCCTCGCTGTGTTAGTCCCCCCACACACCGCTTACATGTTCCTGCTCCTCTGTGATGTAAAGAAAACAAAATGGAGACAATGTCATTCGGTAGCCTTTCTATCATTTCCTCGGTTTCAGTTCCAACATGGCAGGGACTTCAGGGGCACACCTTAATATTAGTGACTCTATGACAGCACAAGTACAGAGCTTCGTCTGAGAATGTAAATTCATTCATTCCTGTTGCTGATGGAGTGAGCCGCTGGCACGTGAACTACTCCAAAACATGATTCAGGCATTCTGATGCTGATTTTCACACGTTGAAAAGCGGTAGACAACTTCCAAATGAGGCCTTTCAGAGACTGCTTTGGCATACATTTAATGGAGAGACTACATTAGGAATCCGTGGTGCACTGTGACACCAGCACATCAGCTTTCTCCTTGGCTTTGAACTGGGCCGCCGGGGCAAGGAAAGCAAATGTGTTACTGCTTTTAGCGGTAGGATCAGAGCACGGGAACTAAACTCTTCAACAGAATGGCAATCGGTGCTGTACACATCGGCACATATTCAGAACCAGGAAGGAGAAAACCATAACAATGCTTCACACAGTACTTAAATGGAATTGCATACCTTTACATCGCATACAGCAGATACGGGTGAACAAATTCAAAGGAAGGCCTACTGACAAAAGCAACAAGCGACCACTCACGTCAATCGACTAGACTGCCGTCGGGAACCAGACCGCGCCTGCCGGTTTTGAACCGAGGACCTGTCGTGTGTTAAGCGAACGTGATAACCACTGCACGACAGAAACACGCATCACACGCAGCTGCTGCTGCTCAAACTCGTCCGCCACTGAAACTTGCAGCCTTTCAACGCTTCACCTTTCCGTTTCCAGTAACTCCTTGTTGTCCAGCGTAATTGGCATCTTTGAAAAATTAAGGAAATCACGTGAAATTGCTCACAAAATATAGACAAAGATGTGACGAGGGTAGCAAGGGTTCGACTGTAGGGCGAGGCTGAATAGCTGGGAAAACTTTCCCTCCAGCGTAGGGGCTGAGCCATGAGCTTATCGAAGGTTGATAAATAGACAATAGGTGCAGGAGTAGGCCATTCTGCCCTTCGAGCCTGCACCAGCATTCATTCTGATCATGGTTGATCATCCTCAAATCAATATCCTGTTCTTGCCTTATCTCCATAACCCTTGATTCCACTATCCTTGAGAGCTCTATCCAACTCTTTCTTAAACGACTCCAGAGACGTGGCCTCCACTGCATTCTGAGGCAGAGCATTTCACATAGCCACCACTCTCTGGGTGAAGACGTTTCTCCTCATCTCAGTCCTAAATGGCCTACCCATTACTTTTAAGCTGTGACCTCAGGTTCGGGACTCACCCACCAGCGGAAACATGTTTCCTGCCTCCAGAGTGTCTCATCCTTTAATAATCTTGTACATCTCAATCAGATCCCCTCTCAGTCTTCTTAACTCAAGGGTATACAAGCCAGTCGCTCCAATCTTTCAATGTAAGATAATCCCGCCATTCCAGGAATTGACATTGTGAACCTTCGCTGCACTCCCTGAATACCCAGAATGTCTTTCCTCAAAATCGGAGACCAGAACTCCACACAATATTCCAGGTGCGGTCTCACCAGGGCCCTGAAAAGCTGTAGAAGAACCTCTTTGCTTCTATGCTCAATCACTCTTGTTAGGAAGGCCAGCATGCTATTAGCAGATGCTGGAGATCAGAGCTGGAAATGTGTTGCTGGAAAAGCGCAGCAGGTCAGGCAGCATCCAGGGAACAGGAGAATCGACGTTTCGGGCATAAGCCCTTCTTCAGGAAGGATGCTATTAGCTTTCTTCATTACCTGCTGTACCTGCATGCTTGCCTTCATTGACTGGTGTACAAGAACAACCCAGATCTTTTTGTACTGCCCCTTTACCTAACTTGACACCATTTAGATAGTAATCTGCATTCCTGTTCTTGCCACCAAAGTGGATAACCAGACATTTATCCACATTAAATTGCATCTGCCATTCATCTGTCCACTCACCTAACCTCTCCAGGTCACCCTGTAATCTCTTATTTTCCTCCTCACATTTCACCCTGCCATCCAACTTTGAATCATCAGCAAATTTGCTAATGTTACTATTAATACTATCTTCTATATCATTTATATATATTGCAAAAGGCTGCAGTCCCAGCACTGATCCCTGCGGTACCCCACTGGTCACCGCCTGCCATTCTGAAAGGGAGCCGTTCATTACTACTCTTTGTTTCCTATCAGCAAAGCAATTTTCAATCAAAGTCAGTACTTTGCCCCCAATACCATGCGCCCTAATATTGCTCACTAATCTCCTATGTGGGACTTTATCAAAGGCTTTCTGAAAGTCCAGGTGCACTACATCCACTGGATCTCCCTCGTCCATCTTCAGAGTTACATCCTCAAAACATTCCAGAAGATTAGTTAAGCATGATTTCCCCTTCATAAATCCATGCAGACTCTGACCTATCCTGTTACTACTATTCAGATGTGTCATAATTTCATCCTTCATGATAGACTCCAGCATCTTTTCCACCACTGAGGTCAGACTAACTGGTCTATAATTTCCTGCTTTCTCTCGCCCATCTTTCTTAAAAAGTGGTACAACATTTACCACCCTGCAATCCGCAGGGACCGATCCTGAATCTATCGAACTCTGGAAAGTAATCACCAATGCATCCACGATTTCTAGAGGCACCTCCTTCAGTACCCTGGGATGTCGGCCCTCAGGCTCCGGGGACTTATCAGCCTTCAAACCAACAGTCTCTCCAACCCTAATTCCTAGCAAATATAAATCCCCTTCAGTTCAGGTCCTTCAGCCACTGTTGCATTTGGGAAATTGCTCATGTCTTCCCCAGCGAAGGCAGATCGAAAGTACCAATTCACCTCTTCTGCCATTTCTTTGTTCCCCGTACTATATTCTCCTGCTTCTGTCTTCAAGGGCCTAATTTTAGTCTTAACCATTTTTTGCCTTTCACATACCTAAAAAAGCTTTTACTCTCGTCCTTAATATTTTTGGCCAGTATACCTTCGTACCTCATTTTTTCTCTCTGCGTATTTCCTTCTTAGTAATCCTCTGTTGTTCTTTAAAAGCTTCCCAGTCCTCCGTTTTCCCACTCATCTTTGCTAAACTTTGTTATACTTTTTCTCTTTTGTCTTTATATGTTTCTTAAGTTCCCTCGTCAGCCACGGCCACGCATGTCTCCTCATAGGATCTTTCTTCCTTTTTGGAATGAAATAATCCTGCATCTTCTGCTTTATACACATAAATATCTGCCATTGTTCCTCCACTATGGTCCCTGCTAAGGTATTGCACCATTGAACTTTGGTCAGCTCTTCCCTCATAGCTCCATAGTTCCACTTATTCAACTGAAACATTGTCACTTCCGATTGTATTTTCTTCCTCTCAAATTGCAGATTGAAGCTTAATGTATTATGTTCACTACCTCCTAATGGCTCCTTCAATTCGAGGTCCCTGATCAATTTTGTTTCGTTGCATAACACCAGATCCAGAATTGCCTTCTCCCTGGTAATCTCCAGCACCAGCCGTTCTGAGAATCCATCTCGGAGGCACTCCACAAAGTCTCTTTCTTGAGGTCCAATACCATCCTGATTCTCCCAGTCTACCTGCATGTTGAAATCCCCCATAATAACTGTCATAACATCTTTGCGACAGGTCAATTTCAGCTCCTTATTCAACTTACATCCTTCATCCATACTACAGTTTGGGGGCCTGTAGATAACTCCCAAGAGGATCTTTCTACCCTTAGAATTTCTCAGCTCTATCCGTACTGAATGTACATCCCCTGATTCTAGGTTGCCCCCTAGACTGGGGGCTGAATATCATCCCTTACCAACATGGCCACCCCACCCCTTCTGCCCGTCAATCTGTCCTTACGATAGCACGTGTAGCCTTGAATATTCATTTCCCAGGCCCTTTCCACTTGAAGCCACGTCTCAGTTATCCCCACAATATCGTAGCTGCCAATTTCCAAAAGAGCCTCACATCATCCATCTTAATTCGAATGCTTTGTGCATTCATATATAGTATTTTTAATTTGCTACTGCCCTCAGCCTTCCTATCAACTCCTATTTCACTCAACCTTACGGCATGGTCCCTTGTTGAGTTTTCTGCTTCATTGATACCGTTGTCTTTCTTGACTTCCCTTGTTCTAACTTTCCCTTCAATTCCTTCTTACACATCCAGTTTGTCCCCTCCCCCCGCTACTTAGTTTAAAAGCAGCTATGTTGCAGTCGCAAACCTGCCTGCCAGAATGCTGGTCCCCAACCTCTTACGGTGCAAACCGTCTCTTTTGTTTAATTGATGCTTACCACAAAACATACCCTACTGATCCAAGAATTTAAATCCTTGTTTCATGCACCAGTTCCCCAGTCACATATTCAAGTCCATTATCTCCTTGTTCCTGGCCTCTCCAGCCAGAGGAACTGGAAGCAAACTGGAGACAACTACTCTGGGCGTTCTGCTTTTCAGCCTTCTTCCTAGTTCTTCGAAGTCCCGCTGTAGGATGTTCCTCCTCTTCTTCCGGACATCATTTGTGCCAACATGTACCACAACTCTGGCTCTTCACCTTCGCCCTTGAGGTTTGCCTGCACTCTGTCTGTGATGTCCTTAATACTGGCAACAGGAAGGCAACACACCATCCGCAAATCTCGCCTGTTGCCGCAGAAACCCTGTTCAGTTCCTCTCACTATGGAGTCCCCCATTACCACGGCTCTGTGCGACGTCTGACTCCTCAGCTCTGCATCCACGCCAACTATTGATTCACAGAGCTGACCGCCTCGTGGACTGGCAGTGTCATCTGTCTCGACTGAGACACAGTGTGACACTCTCTGACTCTGTCTGACACTCTCTGAAACACACTATGACACTCTCTGACAGACTGTGACACTCTCTGACACTCCCTTGCATTATCTGAAACACACTGTGACTCTCTCCGACAGACACTGACAAACTGTGACAATCTTTGACATTCTCTGAGACGCTGTGACACCATGAGACACGCTGTGACACACTCTGACCCTTTTTGACACTCCCTGAGACACACTGTGACACTCTGTGAGACACACTATGACACACTCTGACCCTCTTTGACACTCACTGAGACAGACTCTGACACTCTGTGACACTCGCTGAAAGACACTGTGGCACTCTCTGAACGACTGTGACACACTGTGACACTTTTTGACTCTCTCTGACACTCTCTGACACTCTCTGAGACATACTGTGCCACTCTCTAAAACACTGTGACACTCTATGACTGTCTCTGAGACCCACTGTGATACTCTGTGACACTCTCTGAGACGCTATGACACTCTCTGAGACACACTGAGACCCTCTCTAAGAGACACCGTGAAACACGTTGACACTCTCTAACACTCTGAGACACACTGTGACACTCTGATATCCTCTGACACTCTCTGAGGCACACTATGATACTCTCTCACTCTCTCTGACACTCTCTGAAACTCCCTTACACTCTCTAAGACACACTTTGACTCTCTCTGACACTCTCTGAGACCCACGTGACACTCTCGGACACTCTCTGAGACATACTGCGCCACTCTCTAAAACAATGTGACACTCTATGACTGTCTCTGGGACACACTGTGATAATCTCTGACACTCTCTGAGACGCTGTGACACTCTCTGAGAGACACTGAGACACACTCTAAGACACACCGTGAAATGCGTTGACACTCTCTGACACTCTGAGGCACACTGTGACACTCTGATATCCTCTGACACTCTCTGAGGCACGCTGAATCGCTCTGACAGACTGTGACACACTTTGATACCCTCTGACTCTCTCTGAACATACTTTCATACTCTCTGACACTCTCTGAGACATACACTGTCAATCTGACTGTCTGAGACACACTGTGACACTCTCTGAGACTCTCTGACTCTCTCTGAGACACAGTGTAACACACAGTGACACACTCTGATACACAGTGTGACACTCTCTGACACTCACTTACACTCTCTGAGACACACTGTGACACTCTCTGAATCTCTCTCACCTTCTCTGACACTATCGGAGGCAGACTGTGTCACTCTCTGACACACTGTGAGACTCACTAAGACTCTGTGACACTTTCTGACAATCTCTGAGACACTCTGTGATACTCTCTGTCACTCGCTGAGACACTGTGACACTCTCTGAGACACACTGAGACCCTCTCTAAGACACACCGTGAAACACTTGGACACTCTCTGATACTCTGAGACACACAGTGACAGTCTGACACCCTCTGACACTCTGAGACACACTGTGACACGCTCTGACTCTCTCTAACACTCTCTGAGACACACTATGAGACCCTCTCTAAGACACACCGTGAAAAAACTTGGACACTCTCTGACACTTTGAGACACACAGTGACAGTCTGACACCCTCTGACACTCTGAGACACACTGTGACACGCTCTGACTCTCTCCAACACTCTCTGAGACACACTATGAGACCCTCTCACTCTTCATACACTCTCTGACACTCCCTTACACTCTCTAAAACACACTGTGACTCTCTCTGACACTCTCTGAGGCACGCTGAGTCACTCTCTGGCAGACTGTGATACTCTCTGACTCTCTCTGAACACACTTTGATACTCTCTGACACTCTCTGAGACATACACTGTCAATATTACTCTGTCTGAGACACACTGTGACACTCTCTGACACTCTCTGACACTCACAGAGACATACTGTGACACTTTCTGACTCTCTCTGACACTCTTTTGCACGCTCTGAGACGCACGTTGACTCTCTCTGACCGACACTGACAAACCGTGACTCTCTCCGTTATCTGTGAAACTGTGACACTCTTTGACACACTGTGAGACTCACTAAGTCAGTGTGTCACTGTCTGACACTCTCTGAGGCACGCTGAGTCACTCTCCGACAGACTGTGACACACTGTGATAATCTCTGCCTCTCTCTGAACACACGGTGATACTCTCTGACACTCTCTGAGACATACATCGACAATCTGACTTTCTCTGAGACACATTGTGACACTTTCTGACTCTCTCTGACACTCTCTTAGAAACACTGTTACATTCATAGACTGTAACACACTGCGACAATCTCTGAAACACACTGTGGCACTCTCTGACTCTCTCTGACACTCTCTGAGACATGCTCTGACAGGCTCTGAGACACACTGTGACATTCTCTGACACACTTTGATACTCCCTACCTCTCTCTGAGACACTGTGACACTCTCTGAGACATACTATGACACTCTCTGACACACTGTGACATTCCTGGCCTCTCTCTGAGACACTGTGATACTCTCTGAGACACACTGAGACCCTTTCTATGACACACCGTGAAACAGTTTGACACTCTCTCATGCTCTGACACACACTGTGACACTCTGACACACTGTGACTCTCTGACAGACTGTGACACACTGTGACACTCTCTGAGGCACGCTGTGACACTCTCTGACAGACTGTGACACACTGTGATACTCCTTGACACTCTCTGATACATACCGTGACACTCTCTGACTCTCTCTTAAACAAAGAGTATTACTTTCTGACTATCGCAGAGACACACAGTGACACTCTCTGACACTCTCTGAGGCACGCTGAGTCACTCTCTGACAGATTGTGATACACTCTGACACTCTCTGAATCTCTCTGAACACACTGTGATACCCTCTGACACTCTCTGAGACATACATTGACAATCTGACTCTCTCTGAGACACACTGTGACACTTTCTGTCTCTCTCTCTGACTCCCACTGACACACTTTGATAAAGTCTGACTCTCTCTGATACACTCTGAGACGGACTGTGACATTCTCTGACTCTCTCTGAGACACACTGTGACACTTACTGACTCTCTCTGACACTGAGACACACTGTGACACTCTCTGACAGACTGTGACGCAGTGTGACACTCTCTGACTCTCGCTGACATTCACAGAGACACACTGTGACACTTTTTGACTCTCTCTGACACTTCTTTGCACTCTCTGAGACGCACTTTGACTCTCTCTGACCGACACTGACATACTCTGACACTCTCTAACATTCTCTGAGACCCTGTGACACGCTATGAGACACTCTGTGAAACACTCTGACCCTCTTTGACACTCTCTGAGACAGACTGTGACTCTCTGTGAATCTCTATGAAACACACTGTGACACACTCTGATCGACTGTGACACCTTTTGAATCTAAGTGACACTCTCTGTGACCCACGTGACTCTCTCTGACACTCTCTCAGACATACTGTGTCACTCTCTAACACATTATGACACTCTATGACTCTCTCTGAGACACACTGCGGTACTCTGACACACTGTGACCCTCTCCGAGACACACTGTGACACTCTTTGACTGTCTCTGGGACACACTGTGATAATCTCTGACACTCTCTGAGATGCTGTGACACTCTCTGAGACACACTAAGACACTCTCTAAGATACACCGTGAAACACGTTTACACTCTCTGACACTCTGAGACACACGGTGACACTGTGATATCCTCTGACACTCTCTGAGGCACACTATGATACTCTCTCACTCTCTCTGACACTCACTGAAACTCCCTTACACTATCTAGGACACACTGTGACTCTCTCTGACACTCTCTCAGGCACGATGAATCACTCTGACAGACTGTGACACACTTTGATACTCTCTGACTCTCTCTGAACATACTTTCATACTCTCTGACACTCTCTGAGACATACATTGTCAATCTGACTGTCTGAGACACACTTTGACACTCTCTGAGACTCTCTGACTCTCTCTGAGACACAGTGTGGCACACAGTGACACACTCTGATACACAGTGTGACACTCTCTGACTCTCTCTGACACTCACTTACACTCTCTGAGACACACTGTGACACTCTCTGAATCTCTGACCTTCTCTGACACTATCGGAGGCTGGCTGTGTCACTCTCTGACACACTGTGAGACTCACTAACACACTGTGGCACTTGCTGACAATCTCTGAGACACTCTGCGATACTCTCTGTCACTCGCTGAGACACTGTGGCACTCTCTGAGACACACTGAGACCGTCTCTAAGACACACCGTGAAACACTTGAACACTCTCTGACACTCTGACACACAGTGACAGTCTGACATCCTCTGACACTCTGAGACACACTGTGACACGCTCTGTCTCTCTCTGACACTCTCTGAGACACACTATGAGACCCTCTCACTCCCTGTGACACTCTCTGACACTCCCTTATACTCTCGAAGACACACTGTGACTCTCTCTGACACTCTCTGAGGGACGCTGAGTCACTCTCTGACAGACTGTGATTCTCTCTGACTCTCTCTGAACACACTTTGATACACTCTGACACTCTCTGAGACATACACTGTCAATATTACTCTGTCTGAGACACACTGTGACACTCTCTGACACTCACAGAGACATACTGTGACACTTTCTGACTCTCTCTGACACTCTTTTGCACTCTCTGAGACGCACTTTGACTCTCTCTGACCGACACTGACAAACTGTGACTCCCTCCGGCATTATCTGTGACACTGTGACACTCTCTGGCTCTATCTGAGACACACTATGACACTCGCTTTCTCTCTCTGAGACTCATTCACACTCCCTTACACTCTCTAAGACACACTATGACTCTCTCTGACACTCAATCACACTCTCTGAGACACACCGTGACTCTCTCTGACTCACTCTAAGACACACTGTAACATTCTCTGACTCTCTCTGACACTATCTCAGACAGACTGTGACCCTCACGGAGACACACTGTGAGACTCACTAAGACACTGTAACACTCTCTGACACACGCTGAGTCTCTCTCTGACAGACTGTGACACGCCTTAATACTCTCTGACTCTCTCTGAACACACTGGATACCCTCTGACACTCTCTGAGACATACATTGACAATCTGACTCTCTTTGAGACACATTGTGACACTTTCTGACTCTCTCTGATACTCTCTGAGACACACTGTGTCACACTCTGACCCTCTTTGACATTCTCTGAGACAGACAGTGACTCTCTGAGAAACTCTATGAAACAAACTGTGACACTCTTTGATCGATTGTGACACTTTTGACTCTCTCTGAAACGCTCGTGACACTCTCTGACACTCTCTGAGACTCAATGACTCTCCCTGAGACACACTGCGGCATTCTGACACACTGCGGCACTCTGACACATTGTGACGCTCTCTGACTGTGTCGGAGACACACTGTGACGCTCTCTTACATTCTTTGAGACATACTGGTCACTCTCTAAAACACTATGACACTCTATGACTCTCTCTGAGACACACTGCGACACTCTGATACACTGTGACCCTCTCGGAGACACACTGTGACACTCTCCGACTGTCTCAGAGACACACTGTGATACTCTCTGACTCTGACACTCTCTGAGACACACTGTGACACTCTCTGACAGACTGTGACACTCTCTGACACTCTCTGAGACACACAGACTCTCTCTGACTCTCTCTACCATTCTCTGCCACTCTCTGCCACTATCTGAGCCAGACTGTGACTCTCTCTGACTCTTTGACACTCTCTGAGACATTCAGAGATACTCTCTGATTCTTTGGGACACACTGTGACGCTCTCTGACTATCTGACACTCTCTGAGACATTCAGTGACACTCTCTGACTCTCTCTCACACTCTCTGGCTGTATCTGAGACACATGATGACACACACTCTCTGACTCTCTCTGAGACTCTCTGATACCCCCTTACACTGTGTAAGACACACTATGAACCTCTGACACTCACTTACACTCTCTGAGACACACTGTGACTCTCTCTGACTCACTCTGAGACATACTGTAACACTCTCTGACTCTCTCTGACACTCTCTGACACTATCTGAGACAGACTGTGACACTCTCTGACGCACTGTGAGACTCACTAAGACTCTGTGACACTCTCTGACACTCTCTGAGGCATGCTGATCCTCTCTCTGACAGATTGTGACAGACTGTGACACTCTCTGACTCTCTCTGAACACACTTTGATACTCTCTGATACTGTCTGAGTCATACAATGTCAATCTGACTCTGTCTGAGACACACTGTGACACTCCCTGACTCTCTCTGACACTCACAGAGACATATTGTGAAACTTTCCGACTCTTTATGACACTCTTTTGCACTCTCTGAGACGCACTTTGACTCTCTCTGACCGACACTGACAGACTGTGACTCTCCCTGACATTCTCTGTGACGCTGTGACACTCTCTGAAACACTGTGAGACTCACTAAGACACTGTGACACTCTCGGCCACTCTCTGAGTCACTCTCTGACAGACTGTGACACTCTGTGACACTCTCTGACTCTCTCTGAACACACTGTGATAGCCTCTGACACTCTCTAAGACATATATTGACAATCTGACTCTCTGAAACACACGGTGTCACTTTCTGACTCTCTCTGACACTATCTGACAAACACGGTTACATTCAGAGACTGTAACACACTGCGACACTCTCTGAAACACACTGTGGCACTCTCTGACTCTCTCTGACACTCTCTGAGACACTCTCTGTCACTCTCTGAGGCATATTGTGCCACTCTCTAACACACTGTGACTCTCTCTGTCACTCTCTGGGATGCACTGTGACACTCTCTGACACACATCGACGTGCTCTGACTGGCTCTGAGACACGCTGTGACAATCTCTGACACGCTATGACACTCCCTGCCACTCTCTGAGACACTGTGACACTGTCTGAGACATACTGCGACACTCTCTAAGACAACCGTGAAACACTTTGACAGTCTCTGCCACTCTGAGACATACTGTGACACTCTGATACACTGTGACTCTCTAACAGACTGTAACACACTGTGAAACTCTCTGACACTCTCTGACACTGTCTGAGGCACACTGTGACACTCTCTGACAGACTGTGACACACTGTGGTACTCTTTGACACTCTCTGAGACATACCGTGACACTCTCTGACTCTCTCTGAAACAAACGATGATACTTTCTGACTATCACAGAGACACGCTGTGACACTCTCTATCTCTTTTTGACAGACTGTGACTCACTGTGATACTCTCTGACTCTATCTGACACTCTCCGAGACACACTGTGACACACTCTGACTCTCTCTGACACTCTCTGAAACCGACGGTGACAGTCTCTGACTCTCTTGTTTAATCTCTGAAACACACAGTGACTCTCTCTGACAGGTTGTGAAACACTGTGACACTCTCTGACTCACTCTGACACTCTCAGAAACACACTGTTACACACTCTGACTCTCTCTCTGACACTCTCTGAAACACACTGTGACATTCTCTTACAGACTGAAACACACTGTGACACTCTCTGACTCTCTCTGAAACAAACGGTGATACGTTTTGACTATCACAGAGACACACAGTGACACTCTCTGTCTCTTTTTGACAGACTGTGACTCACTGTGATGCTCTCTAACTCTATCTGACGCTCTCCGAGACACACTGTGACACACTCTGACACTCTCTGAAACAGACTGTGACAGTCTCTGACTCTCTTGTTCAATCTCTGAAACACGCAGTGACTCTCTCTGACAGTTTGTGAAACACTGTGACACTCTCTGACTCTCTCTGACATGCTCTGACTGTCTCTGAGACACACTGTGACATTCTCTGACACAGTGTAACACTCTCTGACTCTCTGACACACAGTGACGCGCTATGACTCTCTCTGACACACTGTGACAAACTCTGACAAACTGTCACACTCTCTAAGACACTGTGACACTTTCTGACACTCTCTGAGAAATCCTGTGCCCCTCTCGAAGACACTGTGATAATCTCTGACACTCTCCAAGACACACTGTGACACTCTCTGACCGTTAGTGCTACACTGTGACACTCTCTGACATTCTCTGACACTCTCTGAATCTCTCTGTCCGATATATACTGTGACACTCTTTGACAGACTGTGACACATTGTGACACTCTTTGACTCTCTTTGACACTCTCTGAGACCAACCGTGTCACTCTCTGTCACTCCCTGAGACATACTGTGCCACTCACTTACGCACTGTGACAATCTCTGACAGAATTTGGCATACGTGTCACTATTTGTCTCTCTCTGAAACACTCTGTGATACTCTCTGACTCTCTCTTTGACACACTGTAACACTCACTGACACACTCTCTGACACACTGTGACACTCTCTGACTCTCTCTGGCACACTGAGACAAACTCTGACACACTGTCACACTCTCTAAGACACTGTGACACTCTCTGACACTCTCTGAGACATACTGTGTCCCTTTCTAAGCCACTGTGATAACCTCTGACACTCTCTGAGACACACTGTGACAATCTCTGACAGACTGTGACACACAGTTACACTCTGACTTTCTCTGGCACACTCTGAGACTCACTATGACATTCTCTGACTCTCTCTGACACTCCCTGAGACACACTGTGACACTCTCTGAGACAAACTGTGACTCGTTTTGACACTCTCTCAAATACACTGTGGCACTCTCTGACTCTCTATGACACTCTCTGAGACACACTCTGACAGTCTCGGAAGCATATTGTGCCACTCTCTAACACACTCTCTAAACCCCTAATCATCTTGTACACCCCAAACCTTCTTTTCTCCAATGAAAACAACCCCAAGTGCCTCAGCCTTTCCTCATACGATCTTTCTACCATACCAGGCAACAGCCTGGTAAACCTCCTCTGCACCCGTTCCAGTGCCTCCACATCCTTCCTATAGTATGGCGACCAAAACTGCACACTATACTCCAGATGCGGCCGCACCAGAGTCTTATACAACTGCAACATGACCTCAGTACTCTGGAACTCAATTCCTCTACCAATAAAAGCCAGTACGCCATATGCCTTCTTCACCGCACTATTTACCTGGGTGGCAACTTTCAAAGATCTGTGTACATGGACACCAAGATCCTTCTGCTCATCCACACTACCAAGTATCCGACCCTTAGCCCAGTACCCCATCTTTTTATTACTCTTACCAAAGTGACGCTCTCTGTCACTCTCTGAGACGCACTGTGACACTCTCTGACACACTTCGACTGGCTCTGAGGAACACTGTGACATTCTCTGACCCACTGTGACACTCGCTGCCTCTCTCGGAGACACCGTGACACTCTCTGAGACATATTGCGACACTCTCTGACAAACTGTGACATTCCTGGCCTCTCTCCGAGACACTGTGATACTCTGACATCCTCTGATACTCTGAGACACACTGTGACACGCTCTGAATCTCTCCGACACTCTCTGAGACACACTATAACTCTCTCTCACACTCTATGACATTCTCTGATACTCCCTTACACTCTCTAAGACACACTGTGACTCACTCTGACACTCTCTGTGGCACGCAGAATCACTCTCTGACAGACTGTGACACACTTTGATACTCTCTGACTCTCCCTGAACACACTTTGATACTCTCTGACACACTCTGAGACATACACTGTCAATCTGACTCTGTCTGAGACACACTGTGACACTTTCTGACTCTCTCTGACACTCTTTTGCACTCTCTGAGACGCACTTTGACTCTCTCTGACCGACACTGACAAACTGTGACTCTCTCTGGTATTCTCTGTGACACTGTGACACTCTCTGAGACACACTATGACACAGTCTGACTGTCTCAGAGGCATACTGTGACACTCTCTGACACTCTCTGAGACACACTGACTCTCTCTACTCTCTCTGCCATTCTCTGCCACTCTCTGCCACTATCTGAGTCAGACTGTGACTTTCTCTGTCTCACTCTAAGACATACTCTGACACTCTCTGACACACTGTGACATTCCTTGCCTCTCTCTGAGACACTGTGACACTCTCTGAGACACACTGAGACCCTCTCTACGACACACCATGAAACACTTTGACACTCTCTCACACTCTGAGACACACTGTGACACTTTCTAACTCTCTCTGACACTATTTTGCACTCTCTGAGACGCACTTTGACTCTCTCTGACCTACACTGACGAACTGTGAGTCTCTCTGACATTTTCTGTGACATTGTGTCACTCTCTGAGTCACACTGTGACACACTCTGACCCTCTTTGACACTCTCTGAGACAGAATGTGTCTCTTTGCGACTCTCTATGAAACAGACTGTGACACTCTCTGACAGACTGTGACACTTTTGACTCTCTCTGCCACATTCTGACACTATCTGATCCAGACTGTGACTCTCGCTGACTCTCTGACACTCTCTGAGTCATTCGGTGATACTCTCTGACTCTCTTGTACACTCTCTGGCTCTATCTGAGACACACTATGACACTCTCTCTATCTCCGAGTCTCTCTGACACTCCCTACATTCTCTAAGACACACTATGACTCTCTCTAACACTCACTTACACTCTCTGAGACACACTGTGACTCTCTGTGACGCACTCTGAGACTCACTATGACACTCTCTGACTCTGTCTGACACTCTCTGACACTATCTGAGACAGACTGTGACACTCTCTGACGCACTGTGAGACTCACTAAGACTCTGTGACACTCTCTGACACTCTCTGAGGCATGCTGATCCTCTCTCTGACAGACTGTGACGCACTTTGATACTCTCTGACTCTGTCTGAGACACACTGTGACACTTTCTAACTCTCTCTGACACTCTCCGAGAAACACTGTTACATTCACAGACTGTAACACACTTCGACACTCTCTGACAATCTCTAAAACACACTGTGGCACTCTCTGACTCTCTCTGACACTCTCTGAGACACTCTCTGACAATCTCTGAAGCATATTGTGCCATTCACTAACACACTTTGACTCTCTCTGTCACTCTCTGAGACACACTGTTACATCTCTGACACACTTCGTCATGCTCTGACTGGCTTTGAGACACACTGTGACATTCTCTGACACGCTGTGACACTTCCTGCCTCTCTGTGAGACACTGTGACACTTTCTGAGACATACTGTAACACTCGCTGACACAATGTGACATTCCTGGCCTCTGTCGGAGACAGTGTGACACTGTTTGAGACACACTGAGACCCTCTCTAAGACTCACCATGAAACACTTTGACACTCTCTGACGCTCTGAGACACACTCTGACACACTGTGACTCTCTGTCAGACTGTGACACAGTGTGACACTCTCTGACACTCTCTGACACTGTCTGAGGCACACTGTGACACTCTCTGACAGACTGTGACACACTGTGGTACTCTTTGACATTCTCTGAGACACACCGTGACGCTCTCTGACTCTCTCTGAAACAAACTGTGATATTTTCTGACTATCGCAGAGACGTACAGTGACACTCTCTGTCTCTTTTTGACAGATTGTGGCACACTGTGGTACTCTCTGACATCTCTGACACTCTCAGAGACACACTGAGACACACTCTGACACTCTCTGACACTATCTGAAACAGACTGTGACAGACCCTGACTCTCTCTGTCAATCTCTGAAACACACAGTGACTCTCTCTGAAAGGCTGTGCAACACTGTGACACTCTCTGACTCTTTCTGACACTCTATGAAAAAGCACTGTGACACTCTCTGACAGACTGAAATACACTGTGACACTTTCTGACTCTCTGTGATACTCTCTGACCGAGTTTCGACAGTGAGACACACTGCGACACTCTCTGGCCGATAGTGACACACTATGACACTCTCTGACTTTGTCAGACACTGTCTGATGCACACTGTGGTACTCTGACTCTCTCTGACACAATCTGAAACATACTGTGACACTCTCTGATAGACTGTGACACACTGTGACACTCTTCGACTCTCTTTGACACTCTCTGAGACCAACTGTATCACTCTCTGACTCTCTCTGAGGCACTGTGACACTCTCTTAGACACTGTGACACGAACTGACTCTCTCTGTCACTATCTGAGACATAATGTGCCACTCTTTACACATTGTGACAATCTCTGACAGAATATGACATACAGTGACACTATTTGTCTCTCTCTGAAACACTCTGTGACACTCTCTGACTCTCTCTGAGACACACTGTGACACTCTCTGACAGACTGTGACACACAGTGACACTCTCTGACTCTCTCTGACACTCTCTGAAACACACTGTGACACTCCCTGAATCTCCCTGAGACGCACTGTGACATACTCTGACACACTGTAACACTCTGTGACTCTCTCTCTGACACACCGTGACACACTCTGACTGTCTCTGACACACTGTGACAATCTCTGACACACTGTCACAATCTCTAAGACACTGTGACACTTTTTGACACTCTCTGAATCATACTGTGTCCCTCTCTAAGACATTATGATAATCTCTGACTCTCTCTGAGACACACTGTGACACTCTCTGACAGACTGTGACACACAGTGACACTCTCTGACTCTCTCTGACACTCTCTGAAACACACTGTGACACTCCCTGAATCTCCCTGAGACGCACTGTGACATACTCTGACCCTCTTTGACACTCTCTGAGACATACTATGACTCGCTCTGACACTCTCTGAATCATATAGTGCCACTCTCTAACACATTGTGAGTCTCTCTGTCATTCTCTGAGACACACTGTGACACTCTCTGACAATTTCGACATGCTCTGACTGTCTCTGAGACACACTGTGACATTCTCTGACACAGTGTAACACTCTCTGACTCTCTGTCTGTCACACAGCGACACTCTATGACTCTCTCTGACACACTGTGACAATTTCTAGCACACTGTCACACTCTCTAAGATACTGTGACACTTTCTGACACTCTCTGAGACATACTGTGTCCCTCTCGAAGTCACTGTGATAATCTCTCACACTCTCTGAGACACACTTTGACACTCTCTGACCGACCTGCGACACTGAGACACACTGTGACACTATCTGACCGTTAGTGCTACACTGTGACACTCTCTGACATTCTCTGACACTCTCTGATACACACTGTGGCACTCTCTGAATCTCTCTGACACTGTCCGTAACATACTGTGACACTCTCTGACAGACTGTGACACATTGTGACACTCTTTGACTCTCTTTGACACTCTCTGAGCCCAACGTCACTCTCTGACTCCCCCTGAGACACTGTGCCACTCTCCTACTCACTATGACACTCTCTGACTCTCTCTGTCACTCTTTGAGACATACTGTGCCACTCTCTTACTCTCTGTGACATACAGTGTCACTATTTATCTCTCTCTGAAACACTCTGTGACACTCTCTGACTCTCTCTGAGACACACTGCGACTCTATTTGACACACTGTAACACTCTCTGACTCTCTCTCTCTGACACACTGTGACACTCTCTGACTCTCTCTGACACACTGAGACAATCTCTCACACACTGTCACACTCTCTAAGACACTGTGACACTCTCTGACACTCTATGAGACATGCTGTGTCCCTCCCTAAGACGCTGTGATAACCTCTGACACTCTCTGAGACACTGTGACACTCTCTGACAGACTGTGACACACAGTGACACTATGACTGTCTTTGGCACACTCTGCGACACACTTTGACACTCTCTGAGACATACTGTGACACACTCTGAAGCTCGTTGACACTCTCTGAGACAAACTGTGACTCGCTCTGACACTCTCTGAACCACACTGTGACACTCTCTGCCACTCTCTGAGACACTCTCTGACACTCTCCGAAGCATATTGTGCCACTCTCTAACACACTTTGACCCTCTCTGTCACTCTCTGAGACACACTGTGACACACTTCGACATGTGCTGACTGGCGCTGAGACACAATTTGACATTCTCTGACCCACTGTGACACTCCCTGCCTCTCTCTGAGACATACTGTGTCACTCTATAACACACGATAACACTCTATGTCTCTCCCTGAGACACACTGTGTCACACTCTGACATTCTTTGACACTCTCTGAGACAGACAGTGACTCTCTGTGAAACTCTATGAAACAAACTGTGACACTCTGTGCAGTGGTTAGCACTGCTGCCTCACAGCGCCAGAGACCC
This sequence comes from Chiloscyllium plagiosum, assembly GCF_037043375.1. NCBI lineage: Eukaryota > Metazoa > Chordata > Chondrichthyes > Orectolobiformes > Hemiscylliidae > Chiloscyllium > Chiloscyllium plagiosum. The sequence continues at coordinate 82,112,714 of NW_028270180.1, forward strand.
GGGTTCAGTTACCGCCTCAGGTGACTGACTGTGTGGAGTTTTCACGTTCTCCCTGTGTCTGCGTGGGTTTCCTCCGGGTGCTCCGGTTTCCTCCCACAGTCCAAAGATGTGCATGTAAGGTGAATTGGCCATGTTAGGTAGTGTTAGGTAAGAGGTAAATGTCGGGGTATGGGTGTGTTGCGCTTCGGCGGGTCGGTGTGGACTTGTTGGGCCGAAGGGCCTGTTTGCACACTGTAATGCAAAGTAATCTAATCTAACCTAATCTATGACTCTGACACACTGCGGCACTCTGACACACTGTGACACTCTCTGACTGTCTAGGAGACCCACTGTGACACTCTCTGACAATCACTGAGACACACTGACTCTCTCTGAGCCAGACTCTGACTCTCTGACACTCTCTGAGACATTCAGTGATACTCCCTGACTGAGTCTCTGACTGAGACACTTTTGACTCTCTCTGACACTCTCTGAGACCCACGTGACACTCTCTGACACTCTCTGCGACATACTGTGTCACTCTCTAACACACTATGACGCTCTATGACTCTCTCCGAGACACATTGCGGCACTCTGATACACTGTGACCCTCTCGGAGACACACTGTGACACTCTCTGACTGTCTCGGAGACGCACTCTGACACTCTCTTAGACACACTGTGACCCTCTCTGAACACACTGTGACACTCTCCGACTTTCTCGAAATGTGATATTCTCTGTCTCTCTCTGACACTCTCTTAGACACAGTGTGACACCCTCTGACAAGCTATGACACTCTCTGACACTCTCTGAGACACACTGACTCTCTCTGACTCTCTCTGCAATTCTCTGCCACTCTAACATTATCTAAGCCAGACTGTGACTCTCTCTGACTCTCTGACATTCTCTGAGACATTCAGTGACACTCTCTGGCTCTATGTGAGACACACTATGACACTCTCCCACTCTCTCTGAGACTCTCTGACACTCCCTTACACTCTCTAAGACACACTATGAATCTCTCTGACACTCACTTACACTCTCTGAGACACACTGTGACTCTCTCTGAGACACAATGTGACAATCTCTGACTCTCTGTGACACTCTCTGACACTGTCCGAAACAGACTGTGACACTCTCTGACACATTGTGAGACTCACTAAGACACTGTGACACTGTCCGACACTCTCTGAGGCACGCTGAGACTCTCTCTGACATTCTCTGTGACACACTGTGACACTCTCAGACTCTCTATAACACTCTTTTGCGCTCTCTGAGACGCACTTTGGCTCTCTCTGAACGACACTGACAAACCGTGACTCTCTCTGACATTCTTTGTGACACTGTGACACTCTCTGACACCCTGTGAGACACAATAAGACACTGTGACGATCTCGGACACTCTCTGAGGCACGCTGAGTCACTCTCGTACAGACTGTGACACACTGTGACACTCTCTAACTCTCTCTGAACACAGTTATATCCTCTCACACTCTCGGAGACATACACTGATAATCTGACTCTCTCTGAGACACACTGTGACACTTTCTGACTCTCTCTGACACTCTCTGAGAAATACTGTTACATTCACAGACTGTCACACACTGCGACACTCTCTGACATTCTCTCAAACACACTGTGGCACAGTCTGACTCTCTCTGACACTCTCTGAGACACGCTGTGACATTCTCTGACACACTGTGACACTCCCTGCCTCTCTCTAAGACACTGTGACACTCTCTGAGACATACTGCGACACTCTCTGACACAATGTGACATTCCTGGCCTCTCTCTGAGACACTGCGACACTCTCTGAGACACACTGAGACCCTCTCTGAGACACTCCGTGAAACACTTCGACACTCTCTGACATTCTGAGACACACTGTGACACATTCTGAATCTCTCTGACACTCTTTTGCACTCTCTAAGACACACTATGACTCTCTCTGACACTCACTTACACACTCTGAGACACACTGTGACTCTCTCTGACTCACTCTAAGACACATTTTTCAAAATGCCCAACACATTTATCAAGTATCTCCTCTCGCATGCCAGTCCGTTTCATACTCTCCTCTTCATCAATACGGTCCCTCTCATTTGTAAATACTGAAGAAAAGTACTTATTCAAGACCTCTCTTATCTCTTCCGACTCAGTACACAGTCTCCCACTACTGTCCTTGATCTGACCTACCCTCGTTCTCGTCATTCTCGTGTTTCTCACATACGCACAAAAGGCCTTAGGGTTAACCTTGATCCTACCCGCCAAAGATTTTTCATGCTCTCTCTTAGCTCACCTATTCCCTTTCTTCAGCTCACTCCTGGCTATCCTGTATCCCTCCACTGCTCTGTCCGAACCTTGCTTCCTCAGCCTTATGTAAGCCTCCTTCTTCGTCTTTACTAGATATTCAACCTCCCTCGTCAACCAAGTTTCCCTCACACGACCATCTCTTTCCTGCCTGACAGGTACATACATATCAAGGACACGTCGTATCTGTTCCTTGAAAAACTTCCACATTTCAATGGCATCCTTTCCTGACATCCTATGCTCCCAACATCTGCTCCACGGATCCTGTCTTGCAGCATCGTATTTACCCTTCCCCCAACTGTAAAACTGATTCTGTTGCATGCACCTATCTCCCTCCATCACCAAGGTGAAAGTCACAGAATTGTGGTCATCATCACCAAAATGGTCACTGAGTAACAAACCCATCAGTTGTCCTGGTTCGTTGCCGAGTTCCAAATCCAATATGGCCTCCCCTCTGGTCGGACAATCTACATACTGAGTTAGAAAAGCTTCCTGGAAACACTGCACAAACACTGCCCCGTTCAATCTACTTGATCAAAAGAGCTTCCAATCAATATTTGGGAAGTTGAAATCACACATGACGACTACCCTGTGGCTTCTGCACCTTTCCAAAATCTGTTTCCCAATTTGTTTCTCCACATCTCTGCTGCTATGAATGTCCTGGACCACTGAAGTGTTCCCCAACAGAGAAGGGGCACACCAGTCTGTTAATTGATGTGCAGTCGCCATTCATCCGTTCTGTAGCATCTGCTCGGTTTCACCAAAGTACCATGCCTCAAAGCATCCTTGCCTGCAGCGTGTTTTTTTTTTAGTTTAGTGTCAATCGAAACATTATGGCACGGATACAGCACACAGGAACTAACACCTTCAACAAATTATCTGGGTTGACACAAATTGTTAAAGTTCAGCTGAGACTGTAACTATGAAAAGAAAGTTTTGCGATTTACATAAGAAAGAAATGAACCTAAAGTAGTCATTCTAACCGATGGAAAACTTAACAAACAATCAAGCTATTTTTCAATGTACAATTTCAGTTACGTCACACTGTAACCATTCGCTATAAATTCTGTACCTTATAACTGTGTACTCCACAAACACCTGATGAAGGAGCAGCTCTTCAAAAGCTAATGCTTCCAATTAAACCTGTTGGACTATGACCTGGTGTTGTGCGATTTTTAACTTTATATTAGAATGCGGATCTCACAATTAAAACAGAGATGAGGAAGCATTTATTCTCTCAGACAGTTCTGGATCTGTACAATTTCTTGTTGGAGAAGGCTGTTGAGGAAGGGTCACTAGGTGTCAGGTTGAGTTTGGCAGATCTTCAAACAGCAAAGATACCACGCGTTACGGTTCGGCAGACAGGAAAAAAACGGGCGTGAGCCCGTTTGGCAGCAAGAACGGGGTGAAAATGTACAAACTACAGAGTGATGGGGAAAGAATGGGTCAGGAACACTGGGACGGGAGAGGCTTAATTCTTCCTTTCATTGCTGTAACTGGACACTGGTGTTGAAGTCTGAAATGGGACAATATTAGCCAAGTGGGTGAAATCTTACTTTCTGCTTGTTTTCTCCCGAGGATTGTGTCACTCTTGGGGAAATGTGTCTGCGTGCTTCAGTCTGTGGGTAAAAATGGGACTCACTGCTGCTTCATTCAGCCACACGGGTATGAGAACGAAACGTCTGTTAATGACATGCGTTTAATGACTTTTGCAATCAATTCATGTTTATGCTGCATTTATCTGCGGTTATTGATCCACGGTTTAGATTCAGTCCCTGCAGTTAACTTGCTGACTTCTCCAGTTTTTCATAGTTAAATCTGATGCATCAAGTGTGTGTATAACGAGAGGGAGCTTGTTTCCCACATCTTGTGTTTATATGTGTCTTATGTCCAGCCTTCACCAATGGCGAGAGCAAGGGGTAAGGATGAGACCAATGTGTAAGTCTGTCCGTGCCCATGCACGGCACCCACATCGGTAATTCTCGACTGTGCATTTACAGCAGTTATCGGTACTCCTACACCCAGCTCCTGCCCCTTTTGAAATATCTCCATTGTTTTGTGCTGTGTCTCTGTGCTCATTTCACCAAGGTGAATCACTTCTACCCAACCTGCTACAGATTTCATCTGACAAAACACTTATTAAGAATCCCATGCGTAAACATGCACTTCGCATCTCTCGTTATTTGGTTTTCCTGCATCTCTTTCAGACAATAATAGTTCACGGCAACTTGACATGGAAAAGTAAATGGCGTTCCTTTTAATTATTCCAATTCAATCCACATTTCAATGCAGTTAAGGCAACATGCTCAAATTATTCTTTGGGATCTTATAATAGCGTCGATACATATAAACACACTATTGGAGTTCCAATTTCAGTCAGACAGCTGTGATCATCCAAAAACAGCCACATTGAAAATCATCGGTAACCGCGACGAGAGTGGGATTCGAGCCCACACGTGCAAAGCACAATGGATTAGCAGCCCATTGCCTTAACCTCTCGGCCACTGCGTCAGATGGGTGTCGAGTTCTCTGATCTTATGAATAAGTGAATTGTATAAATTATGCGCACCATAGATATTTCTCCTTCATATTGGTAAAATGATAAATATAACAATATGGTTCCAAGAGTATCGTCTGACCTCTGGTTGTGGGGCAAGCGCAGTTGCACTGTGCCACTCTGCTCACAGTGATCAGAGCAAAAATGAAGAAATGGTTATGCAACAAGATCTGTTGAATTCTGTGAAGATTTGAAGTCAATGGACTGGAGAACTGGTGACAGCAGGAGATGTAAAGTTGTGTGTGAGGAATTGTTTTCCATACTGGAGGAGAGTGCACAGTGCTCAATGTCATTAATTGGAACATCTTTCTTCTGCGCAGATATTTTTGACACGCCCTTGCATACAGGACAGACAATTTCAAAATACTAAATAATTCTAAACTGACAATTGAATTCAACATGCAAAAACCTTGATCTGTATCATTTTCCTGCGCCGTGGGACACCAGTCATTGTATGATCACAGCAACACAGTGAGCAAGTGTAAGAAGGAAAATGAGTGCAGTGCCAGAGCGCATGCTGGGAGCAGCAGTTGACACACGCGGAAGTGCATTTCCCACAACAGGAACACTTCCCAAACAGCGGATTGCAGTGGAAGAATTCAGAGGGGCTTTATATTTTGGAATTTGATGCCAGAGACACAATGGAGATCTGTCATTGAGTCTGTTCAAAATGACGATTTTAACATTTCTACCGATGAAAAACAAAATAAAAGACTCATGGGCCAGGGAATGCAAATGTTGAGTTTGAACATTTCAACAAACTACACATCTTTGCAATGAGTTGCTCACCAAATTCCTCAAACGGGTCAGAACCACTGGTGAAGATGATCGCATAATGCCAGTTACCAGCTGTGGAATCAGAGAAACTCGGTTCCTTACCGTTAAAGTACAGCCAGGAATGTGGAGGTAAGCGTTAATGTGTCGCTTCAGTGCTGCAGGTTACCAGTGCAAGGTATCTCTGTGCCAGTATAGTGGGCTGTGCTCTGCCGAAGTTTTAAGTTTGAGCCTCACATGGAGCAGCTTCGAATTGTTGTCGTGTTAAGAGGTACGGATGGAAGGTGATATTGAGCAAAGTCAGGTTTCTGGAAAAGTACCAGTTTTTCTGGATTGAGAAACTACCTTTTCTGGATAATGACACCTTGATCATCAAACATACTACCAATATTTAAAACGTGAAGAGACATGTGTGGAGAGAGAGCCGAAGGTGATTTTTTAAATAGATGACGTTTCCCATGTGCACTGCATTAAATTCCGGGAAAATCGATGTTGAGCTGGTTCCTATGTTATGCAGTTTGTTGCAAACTCGCAATGGTCATTGTAATAATCCAAAAAAAATAGACTGGTCGCATAGGGACCGTCTGAATATTGTTTTCAATTTTAGTCTGAGCATCTTTCAGCTGAAATGGTGTGCTGCAGAGAAGTACAGATGGTTAAAAATACAAAAAAGACAGGGTCTAATTGGTGGTAGGGATAAGAAAGCTTGAAATACACCCAATATCATATGAATGTGATCAAGTCTTTAAAGTATGTGTTGCGTCTCCACGTGACGATTCAATTGCTACTCATTAGGATGCAACTTCTGTCTGCAGTTATATTTGGACATCAGCCAAATTTAGAATGCTTCACCTTGAATAATACGCTACACCTTTCAAATCCATGAACTTTTTATACTCAATCTTATTCAGCTGTGCGTGTTCATGAAATGCCTTTGTGTCTGAAAACAACCAAATTCGAAATTAATCCACACCGACACGTTTACTTTTTTCCAATGGTAAATTCCCTCCTTGTACGTTTGTTCGTGCGTCTTTTAAAACACCACGAAATCAGAAATCTACGTTTTATTTCTGCAAAGTCATTCAGGATTTCAGTAACTTTATTGAGTGGAAGAAACTCTCATCCAATCTTTTCTTTATCATTCACTAATACTTTTGAAGCTCTAACTAAAGTTGCCTATTCATTCGAAAGAAGAAATTTCCCCGATTTAGTCACTTCAAAAATTACATTATGTGAAAATCTCTTTTGTTTACTTTTAAAATTGAGTGTTTCTGGTCCAGCATTTCCACATCTCGTGAATAAACTCCTTCATTCTGTCTATCGTGCCGATGAAACTATTTATATCCTTTCTGATGTCTTTATGTCTCGGGAAACCCCGTCCCTGGGCTTCCTAATATCTTGATATTCAGTAAGCAGCGTCTGTGCCTTTTCTAACCTCTTCACATGTCTTTGGTGGAGAATGAGGATCGGGATTACACACAATGCTACCACTGAGGGTGACCTAAAGATTTCACAGTTAGGTGATGAACTCTTTGCTTTTTAAATATAATTTCTCTAAATCTCCATGACCTGAGTGAGTCTCAGCTATTTCTCATGGTTACTGAAGTTTAAATACATCACAGTCGGGCTCTAGTCAATCCAGCAGTGATTCTGGACCGTAAACATCATTACGAAATTCCACCGTGGATCTGAAATCAACACTTTCCACATAGTAATTGTCGTAGCTATTGTATCGTATGTCCGTGTTCTTGCCCACTTTGCTCATCACTTCATCGAGTTCTACTGAATTATTAATTTGCGAATGGAGACATTCCTTTCACCTCTTAATTGAAACTCCATGGAGCATTGAATAATTGTACTTATATGCTTCCAGAGGACAGTCCTGCTATTCCTGCGATGAATCAGTGAACATTCTCCACGTATCCTCGAAGGCAAGGATTTCCTTCGAACATTTAGGAGATTATTACAGCACTGAAGCCCATGTATGCGTTCATTCAAACTAAAGCAGTTGCAGCAAGAGTTTCAGACTAGGCTTTTGCAATCTGCTAGCATTACTTGTCCTATAAGTTACATTCCAAATTGTGGTATGTTTGTGAATGATTTTGGGAATTTTGGAAATCTTGAGCAATGACATTTAAATTTTGCCAGAACACTATCGTTCACTGTTCTCTCTTTCGCTAGTGGTTCCCCATTTAATATCCTGTATTTTCTCAGTTTGTCTTACCATTTCAACAATTCAAACAATCTCACTCCTGATTACCAATCTGAAAGAATGTCATAATTTTGTTAATTTATATGCCATGCAGCTGTAGGGCACGGTGACCAAGTGGAAAGGCATTGGTCACGTGAACCAAGTAGCAGTAGCGAGCTGGTGCAATCTGGCCATTCGATCGCAGTCATATTCAAAACATTTAACATAATCTTGAGCCAAATCATATTCGTAGAAAATAAGAAAAAATAAAGCAAAAGAACTGCCGATGTTGAAAATCAAATAAAAACAGGTTGCTGGAAAGGTTCAGAAAGTATGGCAGCATCTGTGGAGGGACCGACCCAGTGGATCTAAAACGTTAACTGTGATTCATCTGCACAGATGCTGCCAGCTCTGCTGAGGTATAACAGCAATTTCTGTTTGTGTTTGAGATTGGCAGATGTTGCAGTACATTAAGATAACGGTGCTTTCTGGAGACAAACAGACAAAACGGACCTGGTCGTGTGAAATGAAACCGCAATGATGAATGAATCGAGAGTGTGATGCTGGAAAAGCACAGCATGTCAGGCAGCATCCGAGGAGCAGGAGAATGGACGTTTCAGGTGTAAGCCCTGCATCAGGAATGAGGCTTGTGAGTCGGTGTGAGGCACACAGTTGAAGCCAGGCGCCAACTCGCAGACAACCCTTACTACTGCCCCCGATCACAGCCTTACCTCCCATCATCTCCCAATCACAATCTCACCACCTCTGGGAATCTCCCATCCACAGTCTCCAACCTCATTTTACATGAACCCTGCACTCCCCATTTCTACCTCGTTCCTTAGTTCTGTTGTCTCAGACTGCACCTGTCCGACCGGACTCATCTCTTCCAATCTCAACACCTTCATGTCTCCCCATTCCAGGAAATCCCCACCTACGTTTGTGACACCACCTATGCACTTCATCTCCTCCAAGACGTTTGTTTCCCTGGCCCACAACGCGTCATCTTCATCTTGGACATCCATTCCCTGTACACATCCATCTGCCATGACGAAAGTCTCCACGCCCTCTGCTTCTTTGTCTCACCCCTTCCCAACTAGTACCTTTCCACGGACACCCTGCTCCACCTGGCTGAAGTGGTCCTCACCCTCAACAACTTCTCCTTCCAATTCGCCCACTTCCTCTAAACCAAAGGGGTAGTCATGGGCACCCGCATGTGACCTAGCTATGCCTGCCTCTTTGTCAGATATGTGGTATTGCCCGGATTGCGCAGTTACACTGGCACCTCTCTCCACCTGTTCCTCCAATGCTACTTTGATGAATGCATTGGCGCCACTGCGTGATCCCACGAGGAGATTGAACAGTTCACCAACGTTACCAGCACTTTTCAGCCCGACCTCAAATTCACCTGGGTCATCTTGGCAAATTCCCTCCCCTTCCCGGGCCTGTCCATCAACATCTCAAGGGAATGACTAATTACAGACATGTACAGCAAGCCCACCGACTCCCACATCTACCAATGCTACGCCTCCCCCCACCCCACTTCGTGTAAAAACGACATCCCTTATTTCCAATTCCTCCACCTCCACCACATCTTTTCCCAGAATGACCAATTCCACCTCAGAAAGTCTCCTTCTTCCAGAATCGCAAATTCCCTTCCCACGTGGTTGACGATGCCCTCCATTGCATCTCGTCCACTTCACACACCACCATCCTTGAACCCCACCCCTCCCGCAACAAGGACAGGACCCCATGTTCCTCAACTTTTACTCCACCAACCTCCGCATAAAACACATCATAGTCAACCACTTCTGCCATCTCCAAACAGATCCTATCATCAGATATCTATTTCCCTCCCAACCTCTATTATGATTCTGAAAAGGCCATTACCTCCCAGAACCCCTCTCCCATCAGGGCTACAACCACCAATAAGCCCACACCCCACTACTGGCATCTTTCCATGCCACCGCAGGAAGGGTAAAACTAGCACCCACACCACTCCACTCATCTCCGTCCAAGATCCCAAGGGATCCTTTCACATCCGTTAGAAATTCACCTATACCGCTTCCAATGTCATCTACTGCATCCTTTGCACCCAGTGTGGTCTCCTCTACGTCAGGGAGACAGGACGCCTTTTGCAGATCATTTCAGAGAACATCTCTGGGACACCCGCACCCACCAATGTCACCATCTCGTGACTGAACACTTCAACTCCCCCTCCCACTCCATCAAAGACGTACAGGTCCTGGGCCTCCTTCACCGCCAAACCATAATCACCAAATACCTTGAAGAGGAACGCCGTACATTCCACCTTGGGACTCTGTCACCTCACGGGATAAGTGTGGATTTGAACAGTGTCTCATTTCTCTTTCCCCACGTCCCAAGCCTCAAACTTGGCACAGCCACCTGGGCCTTTTCCATCACTGCTCCTTCTAACCTATCATCTTCTCCCTCACCTTCTTCCAACTATTGCTTTCCCAGCTACCTCCACCCAACCCCACACCCCTAACATTTATCTCTCAGTCCCCGAATCACATGCTTTATTCCTGGTGAAGGGCTTATGCCTGAAACGTGGACTCTCTTGCTCTTCGGAAGCTTTCTGACCTGCTGTCCTTTTCCAGCACCACACTCCCGACTCTGATCTCCAGCATCTGCAGTCCTAACTTTCTCCTAGGAATAATCAATGACGTCGGAGTGAAGATGCTCCTGGAGTGCAGTGATCATAGTGTGATTGAGTTTTGCGTTTATTTTGGGTGAGGGCAGGCTGGATCTGAGACGAGCGCTTAACACCTAAACAACGAGAATGGTATCAGATAGCGCAGTCAGGGCGGGCTGAAGTGAAGTGGAAAATTCTGTCGGAAGGTGGGTCAGTACGACTGCATCATATCGCCCAGACTGTAAAAGACACGCAGAAGGAGCAAATCAACTTCATCCAGGCACAATGACAGGTAAAGTGGAAAGGAGAAAATACAACACACTGCCATGGAGTGGTATTATTTATGAGAAAGGCTTCAATATTTAAGCTATTTTACACACATTTGAAACAAGGAAATTCCAGCAGTGTAATGGCGATATTTGCCTGCGACATCACAATTCCAAGAGACATTGACATATTACCTTCTGTAGCAACGTGGCCAAGGAAAACCATGATAGCCAATCAATCAGAATTCAATACTTCAAAGCTCTCCTCTGCACCATACAAACTATTTGCTGCTCCTGTATTCAGATCCCATTCGCTTCGCAGTGTGTCTTTTTTCTGCTTCCTGCCTCACGTAAACACTTGAAACCTGATCTAATCGCCAGCATTTCCACTTTAACCCATCTTTTGTAACGCCTGAGCTGACACAGGTACGAGAGACCGATTGGCCTTCTCGAGTGCTCTCACTCTAATATGATCTGAATGATAAAGTGCACTGTTTCAGATCCGCAGGACACACTGCAGAATTTCCCCACGCGGGACGAAGCTGTTTATCCCATCCCCACAGACTGAGCTGCCTCCATTGGTAGAGCTGTCTCCATTGTTAGAGTACCACACAGTAACAGTGAATATCTTTTGATGTCATCCTCGAAGGTACATGCTCCAAAAAGCTGAAGACTACGGGAAATTGCATTGATCAGCGCTAACACAGAGGCCCAGCGGGAGCCTGGTGGGCCCATAAACCAGAAATTAATGGATTAAAAAAATATTCTTTTTAGAAGAATCCGATTCAGACCATTATCTTAACACCTCCTGGGGAGAAAATGGATGTGGGAGAGCGGACAGTCTCAACTGTTTCCAGCATTTACAACCTTGGTCTGTGTGACAACAAAAGCAGAAACCGGGAACTGTTTATCTTGCTTCTGAAAAACAGGTGAGTAAATTTTGAAGAGCATAGATGTTTCTTCTTGGTGTTCATTAAATGATCAAGTGCAGAGTATGGTTCATTGAGTATGGTCTGACTTCTGGGTTATGGACTGTGATATTCTGCTCACATGATCTGACCACATACAAAGAAATGACTCAGTGACAAGATCTTCTGAATCGGATTCCCTGAAGAACAGATGCCGATGGAATGAAAAGAGCCATAAGAGCGGGAATGTATCAAATTATTTTCCAGACTCGAGGAGAGTGCATAGTGCTATTTCCAGGAGTCAATATCTATACAAGTTGTCCGAATCAGTGTTGGGTGTTATTGTATTGCATCTTTTGTACAATAGTGCAAAAGCATGGAACATTTGAATAGAGGGGACAACTTCAAAATCCTCAACGAGGCAATACACACAAATGAGGTAAACAACCACACAAATTAGGGTTACGTCATGGGGTAGACGTCCTTGCTCAATTTTCGCTCAAAATCGCTTTCTGTCTAATTCCTAAGACTGAGATTCAAATAGTGAATAATCTATGTTATTAAATAAAACTGTTCTGATCTCACAACTTCAGCATTTCATACGCCCCCTTGTGTATGTCTGGCAATAGTAATTGATCTTTCACTGTGTTACTTCAGCACACGTAGAGAAGAAATAACTATAAGAACAATAGTCATATATGTGACTGGGATTTTATCCGATTCTGTTGCAGCCAATCGATTCAGCTGTAATTGAAATTGCTTCCACCTTTCCTATGTCGGGAATAAGATTGCATAGCTTTGAGGTGAGTTTTCATGCATTGAATTGGACTCGGCATCCTATCTCGGATTGAAATTTACTGGGATATAACGACATATTGAATGACACAAGCAGCGTTTATTGGAATATTAAGACGTTAGGAATGACATGGCCAATGGTTCACTTGAAAACATGTCGTTAGAAACGGTGGAAATGAGGTTTACTGGCTGATAAAGCCACTAGAAAAGGATAGACGGGGGTTAATGGGATGTGGCATAGATAAAGAATAATGCGGGAGAAATCAGCAAAACCTTCGTTGTGTCCGAAGAGAGGTTATCCAGCTGATGTGAAGTTGTTAAGAGTAAATTCGAGGGAAATTCCCTCGTTTAGGTGAGTGGAAACTAGAGGTTAGAGCTTCAAACCCATCGGGGCAGGATGAAGATGTTTAGAGTAGGCATTCTTTATTCTGAGAGTTGTTGAATTCGGAGATGAATTTTCATAAATAAAAGCATTTTAGCAGCTGATTCCAGAATATTTGAAAATCACGTGCAGGCACAAAAGGAGTGAATTAAACAGCGACAGGGATTCTGGCCTGCCTGAATGGGGGTGCAAAAGGGAAATACTCTCGACTTGGTTAACATTCAGAGGAAAGTAATTGCAAAGCACATGCAACTGAAAATATTGAATATAAGAAGAGCTGGTGGAGTTGCGAGGTACAGCAGCTCATTCTACATTAAATATTATATAATGTAAATGCACTGAGCTGTTTGGTTTAGCTCTGCATTGAATGGGAGTCTGCTAGCTAACTAACTGGTTTATGAGAAAAGTTTATGAGACCAGCAGCGTGGGATTAATTGTCTCACTGTCTCAGGTTTCCACAAGGATCATCATCTCTCCCGCTCAACTGATCTGTAACACTGTGGTGCCTCGAGTGAGCAAGATTTTGCCTGTCGATGTAAAACATGATTATCATTGCCAGCTGTTGTCTTGAACATTTGGTCATAATCAACCGAAAGGGGAGTGAGTCCATTTAATACTCTTTGATCTCCTCTTGAGAAATCCTGCGTCAAGACTCAACCTGATTCGCGATTGACCCCCTGTTCCTTCCAGCAGCAAAATTACTTGTCCAGACGCTTTACCAGGTGTACTGACAACATTCAATATCGACAAAGAGATAAATCCAATAATTTCGATTGGTTTAATGAGCTGTGCAGCTCTCAGGAAATGGAATGGTATGAAACGAGTTAAACAGACATTCCCAGGATGTAATCCAGTGCTGGGTCAGCGATTTGAGGAAGATCATCAAGCTGAAACTTTCCCTCTGTTTCTTTATCCACAGATGGATATTCAACTGGGGGAATTTGCAGATTTCTGTTTAATAATTGGCATGTTTCCGAAAGACAAAACATTTCCCCACGTCAGAAACTGGAGTTTTCAAATAAATGCGACTTTACTCATCATTGTTTCCAACGGCGTTTCTGTCTAATACTTCAATAATCCCTGATCAATGTCAGCAACAGCATCTTTAGATAAGCAGTGAACTTACAACCTAGGCATTTTATGCACCTTTAAGTACTAGGTGCTGACCAATTGTGCGACTGGAGCCTCAGACTGCAAACCTGTCAAGTGACCAACACATTCCTTGGGAACTTTTACTCAACTGCTCTACTTCTGCTGTGATGATTAGATTCCCTACAGCATGGAAACAGGCCCTTCGGACCAACAGGTCCACACCAACCCTCCGAAGTGTAACCCAACCAGAACCATTTCCCCTCTGACAAATGCACTATGGTCAATTTAGAATGGCCAACACACCTGACCTGCACAATTTTTGGACTGTGGGAGGAAAATGGAACATACGGAGGAAACCCACGCAGTCACAGGGAGAATGTGCAAACTCTACACAGACAGTTCACTGAGGCTGGAATAGAACTTGGGACTCTGTTGAGGCAGCAGTGCTAACCACTGAAACATAACACGGTGGGTTTTTTGGTGGTGATGTGCTGGCCAATAATATCTCAGTCACTCACCCTGCCTCATTTCCCTGAGCCGTCTGGCTCTGTAATTAAAGCGAATGCAGACAAGATGAAACTGACATGAACCTGTGATTATTGAAGCATCAGGTTCACGAAAAGGATACAAAAGGGAGACAAAAATGTGAAAAATAGACTAAATTCTGAAATGGGTTTCCGTTGGTTCCTGCGTTGTTTACAGACAATGTTAGATTGCCACTGACGCAGGGCTTTTCCTTCAATCAGCTTCAATCGGCACAGAATTCGAATCAATGAAACCTCACCAACTTCCTTCTGAAAGTTCATACAGGTAACATGAAACTTATTGAATTCATGAATAATGTTCAGCATTCCTACATTCAAGAAAACGATGCACAGTTTCCATGAATATTGAAGATGTAAGAATGGTATGCAAGAATAAATTCAATTACAGTTGAAATTGGAAAGTAGGAAGAATGCACAGAAAGACTCAGCATGTCAGAAATTCATTTGATTAGAACTGCAGACTAGAAGATTGGAAATCTGCCCCTGAATCCCAATATCCACACGTTTGCTTGTTCCATGTACCCAGTTGGAAACCTGTGTGAAGATAGCTTGCAGTCTGACAGAGCGCCTGAGAGAATCCTTCACTATCTGATCTAAAGTTGTAATTGGAGCTGTCTATTCTGGCTGTGAGAGCGGTGGTGTAAAGGGGAGGACCTTGATATTCCGTAGTGTCGATTCACATTGCCCTTATCAAATTAAAGTTGAAAGCCTTCTGTAAGAAACAGCACAGAAAGAGTGGAACAGGAGGAGGCGATTCCAAACACCTGTCCTTCCCGCCGTTTGATAGCGTCATGGCTGACCAAACAGTCAATGTCTTTCCCCAGCTCATTCACAACAACCTGTCATCCAACGGGATAAATACATTTAAGCAATCAAAAACTTCTGTGCAACTTTGGGAGGGAAATGTATTTACAGACAATGGATGCCTGAACGAAATTTGCAGATTTTGCAGGTGAGCATCTGATTCTGGTCTGATCATGTTTCAAACGATATGATTCCGTAAAAACTTACAACCAAAAAGGTAAGGAATTGCGTCTGGTCAGTAGCAGGGACGAGAACTCCAGACGACAGGAAGTGGCGATGAATCAGCACAACAATCAATGATTCAGCTGAAAATTGAAGTAAACACCAATTCTGGCGCGGTTCAAACCCACAAACATTGAATAGCAACGTTCCTAAAGTTGCAGAAATCTAACACGCTTTTCATTGCGCCATAGAGCTGCAGTCGCCACAATTTTACTGCACCCAAAGTTGCAGTTGTCGTGGAGAAAATGTCGACTATCACCAGGAAATGCGGGGAGAGTTTCAAGGAGTAGATATTTTATTTGCAAACAATACCCGTGACATTCAGAAAGCAAATTCTTGAATGCACCGAACGTCAGGGTCCCTGGCAGAGAGTCATTGATTCATTGAGATGTACTGCATTGAAAGAGACCCTTCTGTCAACCAAATCTTGTCCCACCTGCCAGCACCCGGCCCATATCCCTACATACCCTTCCTATTCATATACGCATCAAATGCCTCTTAAATGATGCAATTGTATCAGCCTTCACCATATCCTCTGGCAGCTCATTCCATACACGTACCACCCTCTGCGTGAAAAAGTTGCCCCTTAGGTCTCTTTTATAGCTTTCCCCTCTCACCCTAAACTTACGCCTTCTTGTTCTGAACTCCCCGACCCCATGGAAAAGACTTTGTATAATAATCCTAACCATACTCCTCATAATTTTGTAAACCTCTATGAAGTCACCCCTCAGCCTCCGACACTCCAGGGAAAACAGCCCCAGCCTGTTCAGTCTTTCCCTGTAGCTCAAATCCTCCAACCCTGGAACTTCCTTTAAATCTTTTCTGAACCCTTTCAAGTTTCGCACCATCTTTCCGATAGGAAGGAGACCAGAATTGCACGCAATATTCCAGCAGTGGCCTAACCAATGTCCTGTATAGCCGCAACATGACCTCCCAACTCCTGTACGCAAGAATCTGACCAATAAAGGAAAGCAGACCAAACGCCTTCTTCACTCTCCTACCTACCTGCGACTCCACTTTCAAGGAGCTATGAACCTGCAATCCAAGGTCTCTTTGTTCAGCAACACTCCCCAGGACCTTACCATAAAGTGTATAAGTCCTTCTAAGATTTGCTTTGTCAAAATGCAGCACCTTTCATTTATCTGAATTAAAGTCCATCACTTCCTACCTTTTCTTTAATTTTGTTTTGTTAGCTTATCATAATGCCCAACTGTGTTAGTCAGAATTACCTGACTCCAGCTGTAAAATAAACCAATAGTGTTAGTTCCCATTGTCGTTTTACTTCTGCCACCATGGTTTTCCTAATTCTACTTAATATTATTCTACTGTCACCATTAGGTATTCTACTGCCGGCTGTGCTACAATGGTCTTCGTCCCAGACTAACCTGTCATGATTAGGCATATTGCTACCACATCTATCACAATGCTTTCCTGTCCCAAGTTGACTCTACTAACCACTGATCAGTTATTTAATGTCATATCCTGATACAAGCGTCTCAAACAGGTTGAATCTACTATCAATTTATTATTTAAAGTCATGTCTTAAGTATTTATTGTCACGACTTGTCCCAACCTGCCACGATGATAGTTAGTGGGCGAGTCTGCCTTTACTAATTGTTATTAGCTCAGCCTGCCATAGTAACCCTTCACCACAATCTGACTCTGCTAACTGGTGTGGGAGCATTCCACAATTCTATCCCATCCTGCCGCACCTGCCCCATCCTGCCCCAGTAACCCTTTGACGAGTTTAGCATTCCACGGAACTTTGTAACAGATCACCAGTAGTTTCCATGCCTTTACCCTTCCCATGCTTTCATGGTCTGTATTTTCTGCACATGGTTCGAATTTTTCATCAGACATCTGTTTATCTTCATTCACTTTCCAGTAGCTGGTCCTTGTCCATGTGTGCTCTAGCGTCACAAGTATTCGGCTAAATGCTCCCGAAATATTTTGATGACTCATAGCTTTACAACACGTTCAAACAGTGAATTCCAAACAAACTCTCAGAGTGAAAACGTTCTTCCTATATCTCGTCTGAACATCCTCCCACTTGTGTTCAACGGAAATCCCTGGTTGTTAACTCTTCCCAGAAAACGTTTATTCCTATCACATATAACGATCCCCTTAATGTGCATCTTACTCACTTCCTCAGTCAGCCTTGTCCGCTCTCAGATAGAGAGCCTGAGCTGAGCTCGCCTATCTTCGCCATGGTGATACTGTCGTGCTGGAAATGTACAGCAGATCAGGCAGCATTCGAGGAGATGGAAAATCGACGTTTCTAGCATAAGTCTTTCTTCTGGAATGAGTCTTGTGGTTGGGGACTGAGAGACAAATGGGAGGGCGTTGGGATTGGGTGCAAGGTAGCTGGGAAAGCGAATGGTGGCTGGAGGCGTGGAGAATGTGGTCAGTCAGAGGGGGAGAGATGAATGGGTTCGGAGGGTGGTGCTGATTTGGATGCTTCAGACTGTGATAGTGTGGGGAGAGGGGAAATGAGGAAGCCGTTGAAATCCACATTTATCCCGTGTGGTTGCAGGGTCCCAAGGCAGAATATGACGCGTTCATCTTCCAGGCATCAGGTAGCAAAGGTTTGGAGGTGGCTTATGCCAGAAAGATCGATTGACCTGCTCTGCAATTCACATGGCAGGAGAGGTCTGAAAACCAAAGACTAAAAAAAGGACAAAAACGTACATATTCAGAGTTAATGAAATTAGACACAGTGCAGACAGAAACCATTTGGCCAGTTGAATCTGCACGGTGCCGTGGACGAGTCTATCTTTCACACTCCCCCACTCTATCTTTCTAAACCCGCGTTTGTGATCCACCTGCAAAAATAGAAATTACTGCAAAAGATCAGTGAATCAGGCAGCATCAGTGGAGAGAAATCAGAGTTAACATTGCAAATTAAAAACAGTTCCGAGGAAGGGTCTGTTGACCCGAAATGGTCATTCTGTTTTCCTCCAGCTGCAATTCTGACTTTTGTCTCTGATTTACAGCACTTGCAGTCCATTCAGATTTTGTGTGCCATTTACCAGAATTGCACACCTTTGCACTGTGGGAAGGAATCGGAGCAGCCACAGGAAACTCACAAGGGAGAGAGAGAGAGCATATGTGTGCAAATTCCACACAGTCACCCACACAAGTCTGGAATAGAATGCGGGTTTCTGGCGCTGAAAGTCGCGTTTCTATCCACTGAGCCTTCCCAATATGCAAGCGTCCATCATGGAAGCGAATTGAATCCCATCTCACGCAATGACAGGCGGTGGTACAAGCCAGGAATTGTATGCAAAAAGAAGCCTAATTTTTAATACTGGAAATTAACATTCACGTAACTATCCGAACTCATTTTGAAATCACTTGGCCTACAGCTTTGTATGTCTTGGCATCACAAATCCAATCTGAATGCTTCTGAACGCTATGAGGATTACTGCCTTTCCAACCTTTGCAAGCACTGATACCAAATTTAAAACAACAGCTGTTTCAAAACTTTTGTCTACACATTCACTCAAATCTTTCCTCTTCTATTCTTAAATCTATGTCGCACTACCCTCCCCCGTGATCGATTTCGCCATCAAAGAGAAACGTTTATTTCAGTCTACGCCATCCATTTTCCTTATTATTTTGTACATCTCAATCATGTTTCCTCTCAATTTCTTCTGCTCTAAGAAAAACGCCTCCAGTTTATCCAATTTCTCTTCATGACTGAAACTCTTCTACACAGACAATATCCTGGTAAATCTCTCCTGCATCATTTCCAGTGCTATCGTGTTCGTGCTATGATGCGAATTGTAGAATTGCACGCAATAGAGTAAAATGAGCAAGTTAAATAAATGATGTAGAAGTCCACAGAAAGAGGTATTTTCGAAAAAAAAATTTTTTCCTCAGTGCTGCTACCCTGTGTCCTTTTCCTGAGCCTGATATCCCAATAATCTCTGTTTCATATTGTAAAAGCTGCTACAAGAGAATTGATCTCACAATCACGGTATCGAAATGGATTGACTGGTTTGATAGTGAGTATGTGGTTCTTCTCTGACGGCACAGAGGCGCATGAAATGCCAAAGCTGGGAGTGTTCCTGGTCAAAGACGGGAAGGAAGAGCATATTTGTCTCTGTTTATTAGATTATTAAGATGCAACACCAGCATTAACCCGCACTGCAGATTGGCTCAGCGGAAACGTGCTCGAGCCTTAAGCGAGAGGTCGATTAATTGGAAGCATTCTCTGAAATTTTCCTTAAGAATGCGCTGTTTTGTTACTTTGACAGTAAGAGCTGTTATTGATCACATCGTCTCCACATCAGCTCTTGCTCCCAGTAAACACTCCAATCCAGCGTACAACACAGCCACATTTCATATTCTCATTCTCTCTGTGATAATTGGAATTGACAATGTCATTCTGTGAGATGCAGCAATGTAGCATGAAGTTGGTAGTGTAGTGAGCAAAGAAGAACAAAGAACACAGATACTTTACAGCCCAGGAACATGCCCTTTGGATGTGGAAGCCTGAGCTGATCCAAATCCAATGTCTAAACCTATCACCCAATTCCTAAGAATCTGTATCCCTTTGCACCCCACCTGCTCATTCATCTGTCCAGGCGCACCTGAAATGAATCCACCGTGCTTGTCTCTACTACCTCTGCTGGTGACACGTTCCAGGCACCTAGAAACCTCTGTGAAAAATACTTCCAATGCCTATCTCTCTTAAAGTTTTCACTTCTCACCTTGAACGCGTGACCTCTCATTATTTAATCCCTCACCTTGCGAAAAAGCTTATCTCTATCCATCCTGGCTATACCCTTCATGATTTTGTAGGCGTCAATCAGGTCCCCCTCAATCTCTCTTCAGAGCAAGCATCTTCCATACCAGGCAACATCCGTATAAATCTTCTCTGCACACTCTCCTAAACGTCCCCATCGTATTGGTATTTTAGCAACCAGAATTGTGCACAGCATTCTAAATGCGGTTGAACCAAAATCTTGTACAATTTTAGCATGACTTGCCAGCTCTTATACTCAATTCCCATCCGGTGAAAGCAAGCTTGCCATGTGCCTTCTTGTCCACTCGATCCACCTGTGCAGCACCTTAAGCCACAAAGGACCTGAATTTCCAGATCTCTCTGCTCATCAACTTTACTCAAGGCTCTTCCGTTTACTTGGCTCTAGAATTAGACTTCCCAAAATGCATCACCTCACATTTGCCTGGATCCAACTCCACCTACCACTTTTCCGCTCAACTCTCTTGTCTATCTATATTTTTCTTCATTTTTTGACAGTCCCTTTTCTGTTTTCTGCTACTGCACCGATCTTCGCGTCATCTGCAATTGTAATGGCGAAATTTGGTCTAGCAACCCTTGGAGACTGGAGCATGGCAGCTGCTGGTAATTAGATTTGATGAATAAAATCTGGAATATAAATCCACTCAGAGGAACAGTGACAAAAAGTTTTAATTTGCTGAAGCCCGTTCATTCATGTCCCTTCAAAAGGGAATCTGCTGTCCTGAATTAGACTTGCCAACATATAACTCCAGACCCACAATAGTACGGTTCATCCATAAATTCCCTCTGACTCAGTTCAAGGAGAGTTAAGGATGGACAGCAAATGCTATTCAGACTATGATGGCCACACTCCGTGGGAGAATAAAGAAAGATAAAGAAGATACATGGATGACGGGGAAAATTGGGAGTCGGCTCAGTGTGGTCTCAAATTCAGCTGATTATCCAAACTAAATAGACACAAGGATACCCACGCCTCCATGAAGTCAGGTCCATGGGGGCGGGGTCTGTAGGAAGGGATTCAATTACCCGCCGAAATGTAAACTCATTTCCTCAGTCACAAGGTGGGCAGGTCATTCACCACTCCCATATGTGAGAAGGAATCAGCCAGGAGATCAACCTGCAGAGTCACCATCAGGTTTACTAATGATAGCAAGGGTCCGATTCTGCTGTTCTTGCAGGTGTTCATCCCATCCAGCAATGACCCATGATTGGATGCCTGTTTCCACTGAAGTGTCACTATTTCCTGATGTCGATCAATAATTCAAACTTTGTTGTAGGAGTGACGTTTAGAAGTTTACAGATGATGCAACAATTGGTCGTGTAGTTGACTCTGATGAATAATATCAGGGACCACAGGGATGTATCAATCAGGTGAAAAGGAACACGGGCGAATGGAATTGAATCCAAACCAATAAGTGGTAGTGAATTTTGGGAGTTGACACAATAACAGTGAGGATTCTGAGTTGGTGTAGAGGAGCAAAGAGATCTTGGAGTAGATATTTACAGATCTCTGAAGTTTGTTGGACAGGGAGATCAGTTGTTCGAGAGGCTCTTTGTATATGTTATATTGTTGACCACAGGCTGAGAATGATATTCGACCTTTAGCAAACGCCAGTTTCGGAAACAACTGAAGGAATGAGCACAAGTCTGGTCAATGCGATAATCAACATTTTTCAAAATTGTAAAATAAAAGGTGGAGGGCTCAAGTATAACTCTTTTCCCATCAATACCGCTTCACCACTCAATGAATTTACCAATGATTCCTCTCCAAGTCATACTGCATGTGCATTGGAGGGTAATTTGCAAATGGTGACGTTTCAGTGCATCTTCAACCTTGTCCTTATAGTCGGTACAGTCTTTGAGCTTTGAAGGTTCTGTCAACAAAACCTGAATGACTTTCTTCAGTGAATCTTCTAGGTGGCGCACTCTGCTGCAATTGTGCCTTAGCAGTTAAGGGAATAAATATTCAAGCGTTGAACAATGTACAGTTAAATGACTGTATTGTCGTGGAGGGTGCCCAGTTCCTTCAGTGGTATTTCAGCGGTACCCACCGAGGCAAATGGAGAGAGTTCTGTTCAACATCTAATGTGTGCATTGCGGACGATGTCGGCTTCACGGAGACAAGGGTTGAGTTAATAATCAAACAACGTCGACCGACGGACATGTTTTTGTCGTCTATTTCTTTTATGCGCGATCAGGTTCCATTTCTCCTAAATACTAGCTGTCAGGACGATTACACGGAGGAATTCAGTTACAATGAAGCCATTGAATGTCAAACGAATACGATTAGATTCTCATTTGTCAGAGTTATCATTGCTGTATTTGGTCCTTCTGTGGATCAATCCGATTGCAATCGCTTTCTGATTTCAAGTTCCAATTCCCGTCTGCGCCTGAAATTTCAACCATTTCATCACCGAAGTTTCTCCACCTGTCTTAATAATATGTAAGGACGCTGCAGGGGACAGCAGAGATTTACGAGGATGTTGCCAACTCTGTATAAAATGGACCTTCGTGGAATGATTGGTTAGGCTGGGATTATTCTCCTCGAAATAAAGGAGGTGGAGGGGTGCTCTATAATTATATAACACCAATTATAAACGTTCACTATTCGTGGGGTCTTGACAGGGTAGATACGGGCAGGTGGTTTACCCCATGCTGTGAGGAGAGCACCAGCGGACATCATCTCAGAATTAGATATTGCCCATTTAATTCAAAAATGAGGAGTCGTCTCTTTGCTCAGGTGCCAAACAATCTGTGCCATCAGTTTTGTTGGGTGTTTTCAAACTGTGCCAGATAGTTAATCTGAAAGATGATGAAAATTTGTCGAGGTAAGTGGGCAGAATGGAGTTAAAGATTATCAGATCAACCATGAGTTCGTTGAATGGTGGGGCAGACTCCATGGGCTGAATGGCAAACTTCCACTTGTTTAACATTTTGTCTAACGCTTTATTTTATTCATAAGTTCAGAATTGTTGGGGGATGGGATGAAGTGATAGAAAAGGTTTATTAAACAGATCAGACAGATCAGGAAAAAGGTTCATTAACTCAGAAAGACGAAATGTCCTGCGACCTGGGGATAACAACTGACACTGGGCACTGCACAGGTGGCTGTGTACAGAAGTTGTGAATACTGAAGAAAGTTGGTAGACCTTATACAATTGGCAAGTCAGTGATCACGCTGGATGCTGGATCGTTGTATGATTCACACACAGCAAACATTTCTGAAAGAATGAACGGTTCGTTTCATTGGAGAAGTTTTCTGCGGTTCCAATTCCGAGTCACTGTTTGAATTACTGATCAGATCATTGTGTGAAGTGTTAGGTTAAGATACTCATGAACAACCCCACTGGATAAACTTGTGCTGCCGATCTCTTGTTATTTGTTTTTTCTTTCTTTCGATACAAATTCATAGAAAGACAAGAGGGAATGTCGGGCGGAAAGAAAAATGCGTTCCTTCTCATTCCACCAATTTCATCGACAATTGAATACAATGACTGCTCTCACTCTTCATTTCGACTTTAATGTGGTGTCCATTATTTGTAAATCTGCCGTTCTGTGAAGGGCAAGAACAAGAATTTCGATCCAGTGTTTCCCAGAGAGTGAGGTGCCAATAAAAACTGCTGGAGCGGTTTGTGAAGTTAGCAAACAGAGTGTGACTCGAACTCGTGAATGTGGAGCACACCAGTGTAATAACCCAACACCAAAATCGTTCAGTCCTCGCAGCACATTTTGTAGAGGAGTGACATGTCACCTCATCAGGTTACATGTGTGAAAGTAAAGGGTGCGAAATGTGGGCGGCACAGTGGCACAGCGGTACAGCAGTTGGCACTGCTGCCTCACAGCGCTAGAGACCCAGGTTCAGTTCCTGCCTCAGGCGACTGACTGTGTGGAGTTTGCACGTTCTCCCCGTGTCTGCGTGGGTTTCCTCCGGGTGCTCCGGTTTTTTGCCACAGTCCAAAAATGTGCAGGTCAGGTGAATTGGCCATGCTAAATTGCCCGTAGTGTTACGTAAGGGGCAAATGTATGGGTGGGTTGCGCTTTGGCGGGCCGGTGTGGACTTGTTGGGCACTGTAAAGTAATCTAATTTAAATCCGCAGAGCGGAATCGAATCCACGCCATTGTGTTTCTGCTTGCACCAGAATTATGATCACAGCAAATTCCAATAAATAGCCATGCTTGACAGAATGAATAGCTGTCATTGATACATTCTGAGTCAGACCTGTGTCAGAATGAAACAGGACAAGAATTTTCCGTCGCATTTACACCCACATTTGACTCATAATTTCTGCAGTCACTTTCTCTCTCACGTGAAGAAGCAGCCATGGAGAGGGAAATAAAGGCAATGTTGTGGCTCAATGGCCTTTCTGATAAGGCAGAACCTGAATTGGATTAAATTGCAAGAAATGCTGTTTTTGTTCGTTTCATTTTAATTTTGCTGCAACCTCACAATGTTCATTGTAAGAATTAGATAAATCTAATTGTAACGATTAATGTTGTATTCAAATTTGCTCCGACTTTATTTCAGCTTAAGGAAAATATTGCTTAGAAAATCAGAGTGTTAAAATGCAAAAGAAAACCCACCAGTTTTGTTGCTGGATGCTTTGGCAGATTTCACCGAGTATAAAATGGACCAAACATCATGGTGTTTGTCCTCACATCTTTAACGCATATGATTAAAGCCGGAAGTCGATCTCCAAGCAACTGGTCACTTCTTATTCATTATGTAATATCATCCCTTCACAAAGAGAAAAATCCACTTAGTTCCATTTACAATGCTTCAGGTAGAATATTATGCCAAATCTTTCAAAATCCAGAGTTTTTGGAACCGAATCTTATTCAGCCGTCCGCGTTCACGAAATGTCTTTACATTTAAAGTCAACCCACTTAGACATTGTTTCCCCGCAACTTCCGACCGACTACACCCCACCCGTACACCTTTACCTAGCCACACACTGTCTCTCTCCTTGTGAAATTTATTCCTTGTATGTCACCAAATGTGCCTTTCCAAATATTTTAAAAACAGATTCTCGGAGTGACAGCGATCCTGCTCTCATCATTTCTTTGTCCTTCAAAGGTTTTATCAAAGGTTTTGAATGTCTAGCGTCTCGATGTTTACTTACTTGAAAGTGGGAATTTTCCACATATTTACTCTGTCCAAACATTTCATAACCTGAAAAAAACCCAATTAAGTCTTTCTTGCTTCAGGGATAACTGTTCTAAATTTTCGAAGACAACAAGTGAATAAAATCTCATCCTCAGTATACCTTGCCAGGATCGCTTCCAATGGTTTTACACCCCAGTAAACACCGTCATTATCCTCTCAGATAGATTCACAGAGTCCTACAGTGCAGAAAGAGCCTTTCAGTCAATCGAGCCGGTGTCGACACTCTGACGAGCATCTCACCAAGACCTATCTCTCCTCCCCATTTCCTTATATTTCACCAGAAGAAGGGGCAACCCTCCCCGTTATGATGTCAAATAAAGCTATTGGGCTATAACCTGGCGTCCTGTGACTTCTGACATTGTCCCGCGTTACCCATGGCTAATTCACTTAATTTACTTAATTCAATCCCTGGACACGAGAGGACAATTTAACTTGACCAATCAACATAACCCTCAGACCGAACAGCAATGCGAATTACTGAGCCAATGTTCCATCATAGTGAGCAAAACCTGAATCATTTATCATGGCTTTATACCCTGGTAACGCAGCCTCATCAACCCAAATTCAATGTATCGAAACGCTACTCTGTGTTTTACAATCTGATTCGTGCTGCGGGAAATGTTTCTGCACTCATATTTGAATGCTGTTTCGCTGTTACTCCCTCACTTTCCTGCTTCCAATAAACACTTCAATTCGGAACAAGTCTGCCGAAAGTTTTTCATTCCAACACAGTAACAAGGTGCAGTTTTCAGAAGTCACGTGTTTGTGCTTTCATTGACACATTGCCTCCCTGAGAGCTGCTCTTATTCCCCACTTGATTCAGGCAGCACTGGCCTTCCTGTGACATGCCCCATCGAGAATGGAAGGACAAGTATCAATACCCGCACTTGGGAATGGAGCGTCCGTTTTAAAATATTTACACTGTCCCCAGTGTAGAATTGAGCCCTGTGACAGGCGGGGACACTAACCACTATACTACCGAGAAGAAGAGTGTCAAAGGAGGCCCTTCAACCAATTGTGGTGACACTTGTCAAAAACAACTGCCTAATCAACTGAATCCCATTTCACAACGTTTATCCCATAGCCTGAAATGTCTTGGCATCACAAGTTCAAATCTGAATGTTTGTTCCGGTTCTAAGGGTTTCTGCCGCTCTGAAAAATGCAGACAGTGTATTCGAAATTCCAACCACCTACTGGCTGATATAGCAGTTTCGCACATCTTCTCAAACCATTCTGCCTTTCTCCTTAAATCTCTGGCCCCTGCTAATCGATCCCTCCATCAATGGGAAACTCGTTCAGTCAACTCTGTCCATACCCTAACTCAATCATGTCTCCTCTACATCTCCTTTGCACTGCGACAAACAGTCCACTCTGTCTTGTCTTTCTTCACAACTGAAACTCTTCATCCCAAACAATATCCAGGTAAATATCTCCTGTAATTTTCTCAGTGTGATCACATTCCTGCTATAATGTGATTTGCAAACCTGCACACAACACTCTTGCTTGAGCCTAATGAACATTTGTTTTAAAATTTTTATAATAGTAAGAGGGCGATTCTGGCTAAGCAGAATTTATTACCCATTCTGAATTGCCCAGAGGGCAATTGAGACTCAACCATATTGTTATGAAATCACATGCAGGCCAGACCAAGTAAGGACAGCAGATTCCATCATGAAATGACATCAGTGAACCAGATTTTTTTTCCAACAGTTGTCAATGGATATATAGTAATCATTAGATTCTTCATCGCTGATATTTGCTGAATCAAAATGTTACAATATGGCATGGTGGGGCTCAAACCCGAGCACTCAGACTATTACCTCGGTGTCTCGATTATGAGTCCTATGAAATTACCACAAGAGCAACACAGAAAGCCACAAAAGCTGATCATTTCCAGTAAAATCTATTTTCACCAAAACAGGCCTGGGTCTTTTCCATGAGCGTGACGCTCCAATTGTCTCTGTCCTATGTCAGTAAAAGCTGCTACAAGGGGATTGATTTCACAACCGCGGTATTCAAATGGATCGACTTGTTTGGAAGTCCTGATGGTGGGTTTGGGGCACGTTCACCCAGCAAAAGTGACCGCAGCACAGACAGAACAGGATGAATGTGAAAGAGAGTGATAGATTGTGCATTGCCTCAGAGAAATGGGAGGAGGGACGGAAAGGAGGTTTAATGATCGTGGGAAGGAGAGAAATCTCCGACAACGGGTGTGTTTGAATCCTGATATATGAAACGCAGAGATGTAAGAGAGCGGAATTTGAAGGTAAAACAATTAATTTCTTACCGTGTGTCACAAAAAGGACAACGGAGAGAACACTTAGTGCCGTGATTTGGTTTCAAATCGAGGTTGCTGTGGTCACAATGCAAACTACAGATGACCACGATCACAGCAACAACAGAACAGGATGCTTGCAAGCAGCAATAAGTGTACTACCGGAGGAAATGTTCGGAAAAACTGCAAATGTACAATATCAGTACTCAGCGAACAGTGACAGGCATGTGGGAACTGAGAATGAATTGAATCTTCAAAATCGATGTCTTCAGAGTCTGTGGAGATTCTTGAATGAGAATGTTGAAAACTGAGATTGATAGATTGCGCCAAAATATCAAAGACTCGGGGGACAGTACAGGATATTGTTGAAATGTATGCTTCAGCAGCATTTTAGCTTAACATCGGCGACTTCACCAGCTTCCTCAAGGCCATAACCAGTATTGCAGATAATCACACATAATCCCAGTTCACAGCCTCGGATTCAGAGAAACTGTGGCACAGCCTTCCAGATCCAACCGGAAATGGGAATGTGATGAGTGCGTGATGTTACTCTCTGGTTCCAGTGATGCAACAGGTGACAGTGCGGTCCTTCTATGATAGTATAGAGGCGCAAGAAATTCCTCATGCTCCTGATCAATGGAATAGTTGTCCCCGTTTATACTCTCGTAGCGATTTATCGTGCATCTTGCTAAGACAGCTGAGTGGCACAATTGGAGCATGTTGAGCTGTTAACTTTGCAGTGGCGGGTTTAACAGATGATTTTGCTGTTTGGATTTGTGTTTCCGACACTGGTGATGGCAGCTGCATTTTCTTCCACACAGTCAAGACGTCAACCTGGAGAAGGTGGTGTTGGGGTGATATTTTAAACTGGTTGTCCTTGGCGGCTGGGACACGGAAAAGATGATGTTTAAGTTAGACGAATAAAACCTGGAATGCCAGCCTGACCTCAGAAACAGAGATAATAACTTTAATTTCCTACAATCCCATTCATTCATGTCCCTTATGCAGAATCTTCCCCAGTCCTGTCTATGAGAGACTCCAGAGCCAGAAAAACATGATCTGACCCTTAATTCAAGAATCCCCACCGTTTGGGGAAGTAGGATAGTCGGCCCTTCCAGTACAGACTGTCCATCCGAAACGCATCCCACCAGACCCCACGGTATTCCCTATCCCATAAACCTGCATTTCCCATTGTTGATTCCTCTAACTGGCACATCTTTGGTCAGTGGGAGAAATAAAAACGCAAACACACAGAGAATGTGCAGACTGCCCATTCTGTGCAGAGAGTCCCGAGGCTGGGATCGCACCCGGGTGTGTGGCGTAGCCAGGCAGCAACGAACAAGGGGCGAAGAATAAATGCTGTCCTGACCAGTGATACTCACACCCTATGGGTGAATGAGGAAGAATGAAAACACATTAACAATATGGAAAACGGGATTTGTATCTGTGTGGACACAATTTGAAAGGATCGTTCACTCTGGTTTGAAAAAAGGACGCTGATATCACAGAGAAAGCAGGGCAATGTGGGAACTGCTGGAAGAGATTCAATTAACCACAGAAATGGAAACTCATTTAATCAGTAACACTGGGGAGAGACCATTCACCAGTCCCGTGTGTGGGAAGGGGTCACTGAGCAAAACAACCTCCGAGACTCCAGCAGGATTACATATCCCATCAGGTTTTCAGTTATGCTGTCAATGCTGCTGTTCATCCCAACCAGCTATTTGCTCCATAGCGTGAATCGTAGAGTCATACAGCATGAAAACAGCTCCCTCAGTCCAACCAATCCATGCTGAACATACTGCCAAACTAATCTACTCCCATCTGCCTCCTGCTGTACCCGCTAAATGGTTATAATGCCCTTGTAGTTTTACTTCTGTGTTGTTGATCCAAAAACCCAAGTAATATTTTGGGGACAAAGGGTTCAGGTCCTGGCAAGACAGATGGTGGAGTTTGAATTCAATAAGCACCTGGAATTGAAGAGTCTCGTGATGACCTGAATCAGTTGTGTGGAAACTCTCATCTGATTCACTCATGCCAGTTCGGGAAGCAAACTGTCATATTCCTCTACTCTGTCCCACAGGATACTCCAGATGGATAATATTGTGGTTGACTCATAACTGTCCTCTGGGAAATAACTGATGTACTAAGCATGAATAAATTTATTTTAAAAATCCCATTTTCCCATTCATGTTTGGATCGAATTGTTCTTTAAATGTTGCAAATGTACCCTCATCCATCACTTCCTCAGCAAGTTAATTGCACACGTAAGACACATTATCACAAAAAAAAGCCTCACGTGTCTTTTTTTATGAACACTCTCTCTCTCTCTTCATCTTAAACATATGCCCTTTCGTCTTAAAATCCCCCTCCTGGGAAAAGCCAGCTATCGTTAACTCTAAATTGCCTCTCAAGAATTCATAAATTTCTGTCAGGTCGCCGCTCAAACCCCTAACCTCGAGTGAAACCAGTCTCAACGAGGAGAAAGTGAGAA
This sequence comes from Chiloscyllium plagiosum, assembly GCF_037043375.1. Lineage (NCBI taxonomy): Eukaryota > Metazoa > Chordata > Chondrichthyes > Orectolobiformes > Hemiscylliidae > Chiloscyllium > Chiloscyllium plagiosum. The sequence continues at coordinate 82,142,893 of NW_028270180.1, forward strand.
CTGTAGATGAGGGATCAGAGTCGATCGTGTTGTGCTGGGAAAGCACAGCAGGTCAGGCAACATCTGAGGAGCAGGAGAATCGACGTTTCAGGGAAGAGCCTGATGAACGACACTTGCGCGTAAAAATGATTCCTCTGCTCCTCGCATACTGCCTTACCTGTTGTGGTTTTCCAGCACCCCGATCGGGAATCTGAAAATAGTCTCAGCCTATCGAGCCTTTCATTATAACTCAAACCTTCCACACACGGCAACATGCGTGTATACCTTTTCTGAACCTGCTCCAGCTGAATAATATCATTCCTACAACTGGGCTAATAGAACTGGACATAATATTCCAGAAGAGGCCTCATCAATGTCCTGCAAACCTTCAACATAACGTCCCGACTACTATACACAAAGGACTGAGCAATGAAGGGAAGTATGTTAAATACCTTTGACCACCTTGTCTGTAGGTGATGCAAACTACAAAGTATTATGTACTTGCATCTCTAGCTTCCAACACTACGCAAAGCCCTACGCTTTTTGTTGTACCAAAATGCAATACCTTCCATTTATCCAGATTGAACTCTATGTTACATTTTTCAGTCCAACGACTCATTGGATTAATATCCTTTTGAAATTTAGATAATCTTCCTCACTGTCTACAATTCTGATGTCGCCTGCAAACCTACGCAGCATGCCTGCCGTGTGTTCCACTCTTTTCTCATATAGACCAATGATTCATATTTACTTGTAATGATCGTTATTCAGCAGTGTGCAGATCATACAAGTTAGTCATGCAATTAACCATGAGGAAGAAAGCCGCAGACTGCAGGGAGATATTAAACAATTGGAAATAAAAATGGTGAAAACAATTCATTCCAGGGAATTGGGTAATAGTGAAGCAAAATCAAACTTCAAACCAGCCACCCTCGCTCCAGTTGTGGCACTCAGCTCTCTCAGCAAGATGCTCTGTAGATCGCTGTCATTATAAACGGGAACAAATTTCCCTTCTGCCCCGCCTTTGACCAGGAGCACTCGCAACCACGGAATTGTTTACGCCTCTGAACCGTCATAGAAGTACCGTGCATTCTCCGGTTGTGTCACTGGAGCCATCGAGTATCTCTGCGACCTCATTCCCATTCCGATTTCCAGTTGGATCTTTGTGACTGCGCCAGTCTATTCCTCTGATTCTGGGGCTGGGAACTGGGACTCTGTGGCAGCAGTGGTTGCTGCCTTTTGGGGGGAAACTGGTGAAGTAGCCGATGTTAAACTACATTGCTATTGGAACATACATTTCAACAAAACCTGCACTGTCCCCTGAGTCTTTGATGTTTTGGAGAAATCTATTTATCTCAGCCTTCAGCATATTAATGATGGAATCACCCCAGCCTCTGCGGGCACCGATGTTAAACGGTCAGCCCATTCTGAGTTCCCACATATCTGTCACTGTTCGCTAAGCACTGATATTGTGTGTTCGGTACTCAGCCTAATATTGTCTATGTTACTGTACTTTAAGCACCCTGATAGTGTGCTGCTATATGGGATGCCGCGATCGTATAGTGGTTGGTACTCTGCGTTGTGACTGCAGAAACCTCGGCTCGAATCCGAGTCATGGCAGTAGTTTCTCTATTCGCCTCAGTTTTTGTGAAGCACACAAAGGTATAAGTTGCTTTAACATGGTAATTTTGTCCAAGGCAATGATCTTTTTCCTTCAAATTCTGCTCGCTCATAACTCGGTGTTTCATATGTCAGCATTCAAATCCACCCGTTCTCAGAGATTTCTTCCCTCCTACGATCATTAACCCGACTTTCCGTCCAACACCACCATTTCATTAATTTGGGGATGCCCCGTGTTGGACTATGGTGTACAAATTTAATAATCACACAACACCAGGTTATAGTCTTGCATGTTTAATTGAAGCACTACCTTTCGGAGCGCTGCTCTTTTGTGGAGTAATTTCCTATTTCATTAAGGCACTGCAGAATCAAACACTGACTCTCACATTGATACCGTTCAGTCTGTGCTGCTGTGGTCATTTTTGCTGGGTGAACGTGCACCAACCCCACGATCGGGACCTGCAGATCCATTTGGTTACCGCTGTTGTGAGATTAATACTCATGTAGCAACTTTTACTGAGACGGACAAGAGATTATTGGAGCGTCAAGCTCAGGAAAATGACACAGGACAGTATCGGGGAAAAACAACTCCATTGGAAAAGATCAGTTTGCTCGGTTTTCTGCAATGGCCGAGCACTCTTACCACTGGACAGTTAATTCAGACACCAGGGACTCGGGTTTGACTGCGACCATGCTAGGTGGTAGAATTGGGATTCAGTAAAATATCTGGAATTACGAATCTAATAAATCCCATAAATCCATGGTCAATTGTTGAAAAAAAATATAACCATCAGTTTCACTGACGTCCTTTAAAGAAGGAAACTGCCATTCTTATCTGGTCGGGCCTCCATATGACTCCAGACTCACTGCAATATAGTTGAGACTCAGTGCCCGCTATGTACTTAGAGATAGCAAAATATGCTGCAGAGCCAGCGATGCCCTCATACAGTAACAGAATAAAAGAAGTTTATTTGGCTCTAGCTCGAGTACTGTGTGCAGTTCTACAATTCACATTATAGCATGGATGTGATCGCACTGGGAACAGTGCAGGAGAAATTCACTGGGGTATTGTCTGGCTGGATAGTTTCAGTTATGAGGACAGACTGGGATTGTTTGTCGCCGAGCAGCGGAGATTGGGGAAGACATGACTGAGATGTACAAAACAATCAGGGATACGGATCGGATAGACTGAAAGAAGCGTTTCCTGTTGATGGAGGGATCGAATATCGGGCCAAAAGATGTCGGGAAAAGGCAGAAAGGTTTGAGTCGATGTGCGCAAAGCGTCAGAAGGCGGAAACCCTTTACACCTGAAAAGAAAATTCAGATGAAACTTTGTGATTCCAAGACATATAAGGCTATGGGCTGAATGATGGAAAACTTGATTCAGGTCGTTAAGCAGTTGTGTTGGAAAGTGCGGCCACAACAGGCTGAAGGGCCTCCTTCGACGTTCTTGTCCTCCACAGTATCGTGGTTAGTGTCCCCGCCTGTCACAGGGCTCAATTCTCCGCTGGGGACATCGTAAAGGTTTTAAACCTGTGGCTCTGTTCCCCAGTGAAGGTTATTAACCTTCCATTCTCGATTGGATATGTCACAGCAAGGACAGTGCTGTCTGAATCAGCGTGGGGAAGGACTGCAGCTCCTGGGGAGAGAGAGTGTCAGTGAAAGTGCAAACACGTAACCTCTGCAAACTGCACATTGTATCTGTGTTGGAATAAAACCATTTCATCGATTTGTTTCTGACTGAAATGTTTGCTTATAGCAGGAACCTGAGGAAGAAAACAGGGTAAACCCATTCAGATCTGAGTGCAGAAACATTTCCTGCAGCACGAATGAGGTTGTACAGTGCAGAATCGCGTTTGGATGCATTGAATTATGGTTGATGGGCGCAGCTTGCTTTCACGAGGCTGAGTTACCAGTGTATAAAGCTATTAAACATGATGCAGATGGTGCTCACTGTTATGATATAATTGCTGAGTGGCTCGCACTGATTTTAGATCTGCAGTTGAGGTGGATTGACCATGTTAAATTGCCCTGTCATGTCCAGGGATTGAAATCACTAAGTTAAGTGAATTAGCCATGGGTAATGCGGGAATAAGGTCAGCAGTCACACGATGCAATGTTTTATTCCAGTAGGATTATTTGAAATCACAAGCCAGAGGACTGTTCTTTCTTCACGTGAAATATATGGGAGAGAGTTGGGGGCTAGGTCTGTTTGTGATGCTCTTCCGAGTGACCCTATAGACTCGATTGGGTGAATTGTACTTTCTGAATTGTCGGCAATCTGTGATTCTGTCAGAGAGGACACTGCCAGCGTTTACTGGGCTGCTAAGACATTATCGACGACGCTGACGGCGTTTAGTGGGGATTGGATTTTATTTATTTGTGTGTTGAAAAATTTGGAACTGAACCAAGGAAAACCGAATGGAAGTTCTACAGAGTATGTGAGGTTTGGAGGGAGGAAATAGGTGGTAAATTCACTCTTTAAAGTTACTAAATTTCTGAACGTCAGGTATTCAAAACCATTGATGTAGGACAAAGAAATGATGGGAACAGAATTTCTGTCACTCAGAGAATCCGTTTCCAAAATATTTGGAAAGGCACATTTAGAGACACACAAGCAGTGAGTTTCACCAGGAGAGAGAGACAGCCTGTGGCTGTGTAAAAGTGATAAAGTGGGGTGTGCGGGATGGAAGGTGCGAGGAAACAATGTCTAATTTGGATAAATTGAAATGTAAAGAAATATCAAAAACGTATGCAGCCGAATAAGACAGCAAACATTTCAGAGTTTTGAAAGATTTGCATTAATATTCCACATTGAACAGTATAAATGGAACTGAGCAGATTTTATAGATTGTCAAGGAAAGATAGTCCATAATGAATAGGAAGTGACACGTCGCTTGGAAATCGATTTTCTGCTTTAATTTCATGCCTTAAAGATGGGAGGACAATCGCCATGATGCTGGGTTCATTAGATATCCACTGAAATCTGCCAAAGTAACTGAGCATCAAAACTGGCTTTTTCTTTGTAGTTAAACTTTTAGTTTTTCTCATCAGTATTTTCTTTAAGCTGAAATAAATACGGATCAAAATTGAATACAATATTAAACATTCCAATGATACAAATCCAATTCACTTTCGATCATTGCATTGAGCAGAGTGAGTTTGCAGCAAAATTAATAAAATGAAGGGAACAAAATTGCATTTCCGGGAATTTTACCCAGTTCAGGTTCAACCATATGAGAAAAGCCATCGAGCTAAACCATCACCTTTACTTCTCTCTCCATATATTCTTTCCTCACGTGAAGGAGAAACTGTCTGAAGAAATTATGAGTCAAGAGTAAATATGGGGTGTGAATGTAACGGAAATTTCTTGTTCGCTGGTTCATTCTGAGACAGTTCCGACTCTGAATGAATCAAGGACAGCTAAAACTTCCAAGGATGGTGTCAATTCCCTGGATTTTGCTGATATTATCATTCCGCTGAAAGCAGAAACATAATGGCGTGGATTAGATTCCACTCAAGAAATTTCTCATCCCCTATTATCACCATACGTAATCTTAACAGGGTCACATGTGAGTCCCTTTGTTATGCGAGGAAATGGCCCCGAGGTTATGGCGACGGGTTGGTAATTCATTGTTCACACGTGGTTTCAAATCCTACTCTGGTTGTTACTTTTATTAAACGCAGCTGTGGTTTTCCTTTGTGACTCGCATCTCTGGTGTACATTAGATGGAGAAACTTGCTCTTGCACTTCATTGCACCGGAGATTTGAGATAAATTGATACTACATCAAAGTCGAAACAAGCCAGTTTGATTCTGTTGTAAGTTGAATTGGGATAATGAAAAGGAGTGCGACTTTTGTTTCGTCCCGTCATTCCATCTTGACTTTATATGAATATACATCGAATGAAAGAGAAACAAATAAGGAAAGATCGAGAGCAATAGTTTATCCAGTGGGATTGTGAATGAGTATTTTGATGTAACACTCCACAGGTCTGATCAGTATATCAAACAGTCAATTGGAATTGGAACTGCAGAAAACTTCTCCAATGAAACAAACCTTTCATTCTTTCACAAACTATTGCTGTGTGAATCACACTGCGATCGATCATCCAGCGTGATCACCAAGTTGCCAACAGCATTAGATCCACCGATTTTCTTTAACAATCACAACTTCTGCACATATCCGTCAGTGGTGTGCCCAGTGCCATTTGTTGTCTCCAGGCCACAACACATTTCTTGTTCATGGGTTTATCAGCCTTGTTCCTGATCTTTCTGATAAGTTTGAGAAACCTTTTCTATCACTTCATCCCATCCCCTCAGAATTCCAAATTTATCAATAGAATAATACGTTCGACCAAATGATGTAGGATTTGAAGTCGGCTATTCAGCCCATCGAGTCTGCTCCACCATTCAACGAACTCATGGCTGATCTGATAATCCTCAATTCCATTCTCCAGCCTTCTGTCGACAGAGCTTCGTCTTTCTGGTTAAATATCTGTCTGGCACATTTTGAAAATACACAATAACTCAGCTTAAGCAAACGTTTCTGGAAAGGGTTCCACAGAATCACTGCCCCTGAGCAAAGAAATTACTCCTCATTTCTGAATGGCAATAACGAATTCTGACTTCATGTCCTCTGGTGCTCTCCTCATACCAGAGGGCAAACTATCTGCCCGTAACTACCCTGTTAAGATTCCATGAATATTGAACGTTTATAAATATTATTATATGATAACAGAGCTCCCCTCCGCCTCCTTTGTTTCAAGGAAAATAATCCCAGCCCAACCAATCATTCCACGAAGGTCCAGTTTATCCAGTGTTGACAACATCCTCTCAAATCTCTGCTGTCCCCTGCAGCGTCCTTACATATTATTTAGGCAAGTAGAGAAATTTATATGAAGGAACGATTGAAATTTCAAGCACAGATGGGAAATAGAACTTGAAATCAGATAGCGACTGGAATCAGATCGTTCCACACAAGGATGGAATACAGTAATGATAACTCTGGCAAATGAGAATCTAATCACATCCCACTGACATTCAATGGCTTTACTGTAACCAAACTACCCCATGTAATCATCCACAGAACTAGTATTTAGAAAAGAAATTATATGAACTGGCTATATAAACACTTTGACAACAAAAACATGTCCTTCGGTAGTCGTGTTTTGATGATAAACTCCACTCGTGCCACTGTGAATCCTACATCGTTTGCAACGCACAAATGAGACGTGGAACACGACTCTCTCCATTTGCTGAGATGGGTGTAAATTCAATAACACTTAAGGAACTGGATACCATTTACGACAATGCAGTCACTTGATTGTACCCTCTTCAATACCTGCAATATTCGTTCTCTTCACCGCTAAGGAATAATTCAACAGAGTGCACCAACTACAAGATGCACTGGAGTAAGTCATCTGGGCATTTTGACAGAACGTTCAAAGCTTAACAGCTATACTGACTATAAGGACAATGTTGGAAGATGCAACGAAACGTCACGATTTGAAAGTTACCGTCCAAGGCGCATAGCACCCTGACTTGGAAAGTAATCAGTGATAAACTCATTGAGTGGTCAAACAGTCTTGATGGGCAATATTGCATATTTCAGCCTTCCATCTTTTATCTTACAGTTTTAGGCGGGGACCAGACTTGTGTTCAGTCCTTTAGCTGTTCCCTAAACTGGTGGTTGTTAAAGTTCTGCTATCATCCACAGCCTGTGTTCAACAATAGAAAATATCCGAAAACCCTCTCAATCAACTGATTCCCCATAAGATTAGAGTGGTGTTGGAGAAGCACAGCAGGTCCGGCAGCATCTGAGGAGCAGGAAAAATGAACGTTTAAGGCAAAAGCCCTTCATCAGGAATGAGACTGGAAGCATATGGAATGGAGAGATAACTGGGAGGGGGTGGGACTTTGGAGAAGGTAGCTGAGAGCGCAGTAAGTGAATGGAGGTGGGGGGTGAACGTGATATGCCAGAGAAGAAGGTGGAGTGGTTAGGTGGGAATGAGGATGCATAAGTGGGACAGGTCAGGAGGACGGTGTTGAGCTGGAAGTTGGGTACTGGGGAAAGTTAGCGGAGGGGAAACGAGGAAACTGGTGAAGCCCAAATTAATGCCATGGCGTTGAAGGGTCGCATGGCGAAAGATGAGGCTTTCTTCCTTCAGGCATCGGGTGGTGAGGCAGTGGCGGTGGAGGAGGCCCAGGACCTGCATGTCCTCGGGAGAGTGGGAGGGGGAGTTGCAATGTTTTGCCAAGGCGCACTGGGGTTGAATCTTGCGGGTGTCCTCGAGATATTTTCTGAAATGCTCTGCGAGAAGACATCCAGTCTCCCCAGTTTCGAGGAGACCACATCGGGAGCAACAGATACAATAATTGACACGTGTGGAAGTGCAGGTGAACCTTTTATGGATGTGGAAGCCTCCACTGGAGCCTTGGACGGAGGTGAGGGAGTAGATGTGGGTGCACGTTTTGCAGTTCCTGCAGTGACAGAGGAAGGTGCTCGGAGGAATGGGTGGATCATTGGAGGACGTGGACTTGACTAGGTAGTCACAGAGCGAACGGTCCTGTCAGAAACTGGATAGGGGTGGGGTCCGTTTAGAGGTGGCGAAACTGCCATCGGATGATGTGATTTATGTGGAGCTTGGTGGGATAGAAGATGAGGAGCTTGTTGTGGTTGTAGGTGTGGACTTCGTGGGCGGAGGTACGGGACATGGATGAGATGCGTTTGAGGGCATCTTCAACCAGAAAGGAGGGGAAGTTCCGGTCTTTAAAGAAGGAGGGCATCTGGTGTGTTCTGTGGCGGAACTGGTCCTTTGAGAGCAGATGCGATGGAGGTGGAGGAATTGGGAATATAGGAAAACATTTACGCAAGAGGTAGGGTGGGAGGAGGTATAATCCAGACAGCTGTGGGAATCAGTGGGTTTGTAAAAAGTGTCAGTAACACAGACCTCGAGGGATGTGCTTCCCTCCCCACCCCTATCCACATTTCACAAAGACTGTTTCCTCCACGACTCCCTAGTCAAGTCCACACGCTCTAATGACCCACTCTTCCCTCCCGGCACCTTCCCCTGCCACCGCAGGAATTGCAAAACCTGCACCCACATCTTCCCCCTCACATCCTTCCAAAGCTCCAATGGAGCCTTCCACATCTATCAAATGTGCATCTGCACTTCCACACTTGTCATTTATTGCATCCGTTTCTCACAATGCTGTCTCTTCTACATTGGGGCCACCGGATATTCTCTCAAAGAGCGCTTCACAGAACATTTCCAAGACACCCGCAACGTTCAACCCAACGCCACGTGACCAAACACATCAACTGGCCCTCCCACCCACTCTCCCGAGGGCATGCAGGCCCTGGGCCTCTTGCACCGCCATTACCTCATCACCTGACGCCTCAGCTTCCACCTCGGGACCCTTCAACCCCAGGGCATCAATATGGTATTCACCAGATTACTCCTCTCCCCACCCCCACCTTATCAGAGTTCCAGCCTTCTAGCTTGGCACCAACCTACTGACGTGTACCACCTGTCTATCTTCCTTCCCACCTATCCACTCCACCCTCTTCTCCGACCTATCACCTTTAACCCCACCTCCATCCACCTACAGCATTCTCAGCTAAATTCTTCCCAGACCCAGCCCTCCCGTTTATCTCTCCACCCTCAAGGCTCCCAGCTTTATTCCTGATGAAGGGCTTTTGCCCGAAACATCATTTTTTTTTGCAATTCGGATGCTGCCTGACCTGCTGTGTTTCTTCAGCACCACTCTAATCTTGATTCTGATCTCCAGCATCTACAGTACTCACTTCCGTCCAACTGATTCCCCTATCCATTGATCTTCTGCGGTCGTGAATGTCCACTCCATTATCTCTTTGTCCATCTACACTACACAGAATACTCACTGTTATTGTTTCTTCTCCCCAAATTCATTAACACTCATTGATCTGGATTCAATTCCATTCAGCATTTTACTTTTCCACCTGACTAATGCATCCCTGCAGTCCTTGGCATTCTTCACCAAAGTCAACTACACGACCAATTGTTGTATCATCAGCAAACTTGCAAATCATGGCTTCTACAACTAAGTCTAAATCATTGGTCTACGTCAGAAAACAGTGGCACTCCACTGGAAACAGGCATCCAAACAGGGTTCATTGCTGTTTGGGATAAAAAGCTTCAATAACAGCAGAATCGAACTCGTGCTGTCATTTGTGAACTTCCTGGTGACTCTGTCAGTTGGTCTCCTGAGTGATCACTTCTCACATATGGGAGAGGTGAATGACCTGTGTGCATTGTGACTGAGCAAGTAAGTTTACACCTCAGCTGGGAATTGAATCCCTTCCTGCAGTCACCCCATGGCCCTGACATCTTGGCGCTGCGGGTATCCTTGTGTCTATTTAGTTTGGATATCAGTTGAATTCGAGTCCACACAGACACGATTCCCATTGTCCCCGTTGTTCATGTATTTTTATTATTCCTTATTCTCCCATGGAATGTGGCTATCATTGGTCTGAAGACCATTTGTTGTTCATTCTAATTCACCTTGAACTGAGTCAGAGGGCATTCATGGGGGAACCACATTGTCGTGGATCTGGAGTCACATGTTGACAGGACTCGTTACGGTCGGTAGACTTCACTTTCGAAGGGACATGAATGAATGAGATTTCAGTATATTAAAGTTATTGTCTCTGTTCCTGAGATTGGGTTTATTTTCCAGATTTTATTCATCGAATTTAACTAACAGCAGCTGCCACGTTCCAGTCTCCAAAGATTACTCGCCCAATAGATCGCCGCTGCACGAACAACTCCCTGCTGCATTTCTCAATTCAAAGAATGACATTGTCAATTCAGATTATCCCAGATGGAGAGAGAATAGGACGCGTTTCTGTCTTGGAATGGAAACAATGTACGCTGGATTGGAGTGTTTACTGGAGCAAGAGACTGATGTGGAGACGATGTGAGCAAAAGGAGTTCTTACTGTCAAAGCAACAAAATACCGCATTGTTAAGGAAAATCTCTCAGAATGCCTTCAATACGTCGACCTCTAACTTAAGGCTCCAGCACGCTTCCTCTGAGACAATTCTCAGTTCGGGGTAATGCTGCTGCTCAATCTTAATAATGTAATAAATTGAGACCAATATTCCTTCCACCCCGCCTTTAAACAGAAGCACTCACAGACTCAGCATTTAACGCACTTGAATATACAGACAAAATCTTTTCCCTGGTGTCAGAGAGTCCAGAACAAGAGGGCATAGGTTTAGGTTGAAAATGGAAAGATATAAAAGAGACCTAAGGGGCTATGTTTTCATACAGAAGGTGGTGCATGTATGGAATGAGCTGCCAGAGGAAGTGGTGGAGGCTAGTACAATTGTAACGTTTCAAAGGCATTTGGATGGGTATATGAATTCGTAGGGTTTGGAGGGATATGGACCGCGTGCTGGCCGGTGGGACTAGATTGGGTTGGGAAATCTGTTGGACTGAAGAGTCTGTTTCCATGCTGTAAATCTCTATAACTCTATGACTCTATAACCGGCCCTTGTCCAATCATGTCACTAGTGCCACAGAATAGCATCACGTGCTCATGTCCACCGCCACTTCCAGTCCCTATACATATCCATCCCCCATCACGAAGGCTTCAAAGCCCTCCGCTTCTTCCTTTCCCGCCGAACCAACCAAAACCCTTCCACTGATACCCTCGTTCGACTGACTGAACTGGTCCTCTCTCTGAACAACTTTTCTTTCCAATCCTCCCACTTCTTCTAAACCAAAGGAGTAGCCATGGGCACCCGCATGGAACCCAGCTATGCCTGCCTCTTCGTTGGATATGTGGAACAGTCCATCTTCTGCAGCTACACAGGCACCACCACCCATGTTTTCCTCCGCTACATCGATGACTGTATCGGCGCTGCCTCGTGCTCCCACACGGAGGTTGAACAGGTCATCCAATTTACTAACAGATTCCACCCTGACCTCAAATTTACCAGGACCGTCTCAGACTCCTCCCTCCACTTCCTCGACCTCTCCATTTCTATCTCGGCCGACCGACTCAACACGGACGTTTACTACAAACCAACTGACTCCCACAGCTACCCAGATTACACCTCCTCCCACCCTGCCCCATGTAAAAACGCCATCCAATATTCTCAATTCCTTCGCCTCTGCCGCATCTGCTCCCAGGAGGACCAATTCCAATACCGAACAACCCAGATGGCCTCCTTCTTCAAAGACCGCAATTTCCCCTCAGACGTGGTTGACGATGCTCTCCACCGCATCTCCTCCACTTCACGCACCTCCGCCCTTGAGTCCCGCCCCTCCAATCGCCACCAGGACAGAACCCTACTGGTCCTCACCTACCACCCCACCAACCTCCAGATACATCGTATCATCCTTCGTCATTTCCGCCACCTCCAAACAGACCTCACCATCAAGGATATACTCCCCCCCACAACTATCAGCGTTCCGAAAAGACCACTCCCTCCACGACACCCTCGTCAGCTCCGCACTCCCCACCAACCTAACCTCCACTCCCGGCACCTTCCCCTGCAACCGCAAGAAATGCACAACTTGCGCCCACACCTCCCCCTCACCTCCCTCCAAGGCCCCAAGGGATCCTTCCATATCCGTCACAAATTCACCTGCACCTCCACACACATCATTTACTGCATCCGCTGCACCCGATGTGTCCTCCTCTACATTGGAGAGACAGGCCGCCTCCTTGTGGAAAGTTTCAGAGAACACCTCTGGGACACCCGCACCAACCAATCCAACCACCCCGTGGCTGAACACTTTAACTCCCCCTCCCACTCCGCCAAGGACATGCAGATCCTTTGCCTCCTCCATCGCCAGACCATGGCAACAGGATGCCTGGAGGAAGAGCGCCTCACCTTCCGCCTAGGAACCCTCCAACCACAAGGGATGAATGCAGATTTCTCCAGCTTTCTCATTTCCCGTACCCCCACCTTTTCACAGTCCCAACCCTCAGACTCAGCACCGCCTTCTTGACCTGCAATCTTCTTCCTGACCTCTCCGACACCACACTCACTCCGGCCTATCACCCCCACCTTAACCTCCTTCCACCTATCGCATTCCCAAACGCCTCTCCCCCAAGTCCCTCATCCCTACCTTTTATCTTAGCCTGCTTGGCACACACTCCTCATTCCTGAAGAAGGGCCTATGCCCGAAACGTCGTTTCTCCTGCTCCTGTGATGCTGCCTGACCTGATGCAGTTTTCCAGCAACACATTTTTAAGCTCTGATCTCCAGCATCTGCAATCCTCACTTTTTCCACCGCCACTTCTAGTTTGGTATTCGCGGCTGTGCCACAAAGTTTGTCTGATTCTGGTTCCAGGAACTGGAGTTATGTGACTGACTGCAGCAATGTATACTTCCTTGTGTGGGGAAGTTGGTGAAGAAACTGTTATTAACACATTGTTAATAACACATTGCTATTGAAACATACATTGCACCAATATCCCGCACCATCCCCTGAACCTTTTTTTCTAGAAATCTATCAAACTAGGTCTTCAACATGCAGTATTCGATGGAACCACCACAGCGTCTGGTGATATCGAATTTAAAGATTCAGCTAATTCTGAATTCCCACATGTCTGCAGTCGCTCACGTAATATTCCTACTGTATATCTGTGAATCCTCTGTCACTGTAATTATTGCTATTTTTAAACGCGGGTCTTTGCATGACTCAGTGGTGGTTTGAATGTTAAAATATTCTGCATTGTGGCCGCAGTAAGATCGTTCGAATCCGAGTCACTGCATTTTACTCCTTGTGATTAATGCTGAAGAAACACAGAATGGAATCAGTTGATTTTACATGAAAGCATTCTTTGAGATTATATTTTTTCCATCAAACCCCTCTCTCTCACACATCTCTGCGACTCATAAACAGGATCCAGACTCACCATTCTCGGAGAATTCCCTCCCTCCCGCAAACACATACCTCCTTAAAGTTCCCCCTCCCATTTCCCTTACAATCAATTTCACATTGATCTCGTTAGGCCTGTGCTGCTGCGCTCACTGTTGCTGTGTGACCATGCCCAAGTCTTACCATTGGGACGTTCAAACCAGTTGATCCATTTCGATACCGCAGTTGTGAGCTCAATCCACATGGCGCAGCTTTTACTGATATGGACCAGAGATTATTGAAACATCAGGCTCAGGAAAAGGGCACAGGGAAGCATTGAGGACAATAAACCTTATTCGAAAAACACCAGTTTCTGTCGACTTTCTCATCATTTATTTCACTTGTTCATTCGGCTCTCTCGAGACTATTGTGTGTAGCTATGCAGGGGAGATTTGCCAGGATATTGTCTGGCTGAAGAAGAGAGATTGGACAAACTGGAGGTGTTTTTCTTAGAGAAGAGAGATTGAGAAGGGCATGATTAAGATGTACAAAGTACTGAGGGATATGAATAGCGTAGACTGAAATATATGTTTCGCTTTGATGGAGATTTCAATCACGGGAGACCATCGATTTAAGGTCAGAGGCGGAAAGATTAGAGTGAATGCGTGGAAAAACGTTTTCAAACAGTGGGTGGTTGAAATGGGGAACACAGTGTATGCAAGGGTCGGAGAGGCAGAAATCCACATAACTTTCCGAAGTATTCAAATGTGAATTTATGATGCCAAGACATACAAGGATGTGGGTCAAGTGATTTGAAAAGGAGTTCGGATAGTTAAGCAATTGTTATTGAGCAATACAGATTCTCCGTTCCAAGTACGGATTATTGATACCTGTCCTTTCATTCTCGAAGGGACATGTCACAGGAAGAACTGTGCTGTCTGAATCAGCGTGGGGGAGTACTACTGCTCCCGGGGAGACAGGGTGACAGTGACAGTGCAAACACGTAACTTCTCAAGCTGTACCTGGTTCTGTTGTTGAAATGAAAATCATTTGATACTTTTGCTCCGTAGTGAGGTGTTTACTTATAGGAGGTAGCTCAGGAAGATATATATTCTACTGCCCTTTCCCCACTCGCCCACACCACTGAATACCGGAACTATGCAGGACAACTCTTCTCTGTACACCATCGTCCAATCCTCCTTGGCCCCCAGCACTTCCCCATTTGGCACCATTACATGAAATCCCAGAAGGTGTAACGCTGCCCGTTTACGATGTCTCCCCTCACTGTGTAAGGTTCCACAGATTTATCTGCCCATCACTCAATTTAGCAAACTGCATTTCCTGCTCAGAATGTGGTCTCATCGAGACTGTGGAGAGAAAAACAAAGCGGGTGACAAACATGAGTACACCTACGTTCTGTTGGCTAGCAAACCTGAGCTTCCAGGTTGCTGTCACTGCAACATCCCACTGTGTTCCCATACCTCCATGTCAGTTTGGTCTGCTGCAGCGCTCCCGCATAGCACAGCGCGAGTTGGAAGAGCAGCACGTCATTTCCTACTGAGAGACCAGACAATCTTCAGTACCCAACATTGAGTTCAATCATTTTAGACCCTGGATCAGTGGTGCTGGAAGAGCACAGCAATTCTGGCAGCATCCGATGCTGCCTGAATTGCTGTGCTCTTCCAGCACCACTGATCCAGAATCTGGTTTCCAGCATCTGCAGTCATTGTTTTTACCTCATTTTAGACCCTGCCCCAGCTACACATACCATTCGTTCCAAAGGCGGATCGTTGGGCTCTCCCTAGATGCACAAGACCTGCTGATTTTGTTCAGATATTTCTGCTTTTCTTTGGATAATTTTGTTCTGTTCTGATCGCCAGTCTTCAGGAAACGTGTGATTGCACGGGAACGTAGTCAGAGGAGATTTACCAAGGTGGTGCCTGAGCTCGACCATTCCCCCTGCGAAGACAAGCGAAAGTGAGGGCTGCAGGTGCTGGAGCTCAGAGTTGACAGTGTAGTACTGGAAGAGCACAGCACGTCAGACAGCATCTGAGGAGCAGGAGAATCGATGCTTCGGGCACAAGCCACTGCCATTCCATTATCAGCCGATGCCTGGAGGAAGAACGTCTCATATTCCATCTTAGGACCCTACAACCACACGGGATAAATGTGTATTTCAACAGCTTCCTCATTTCACCTCCCCCCACATTATCCCAGTCCAAAGCCTCCAACTCGGCACTGCTCTCTGGACCCGGCCATCAATCCCCCTATGAACTACCACCTTCTCCTTCACCTTCACCCACTTGTCGCGTTCCCAGCTACCTGACCATCAACCCTATCCCCTCCCACAAACCCCACACAAAAATCTCATTCCTGACGAATGGCTTATGCCCGAAACATCGATTAACCTGCTCCTCGGATGCTGCCTGACCGACTGTGCTTTTTTAAAGCACTACACTCTCGTCACTGCACAGATAGATGAGCTCGATTGGGGCTCTTAATCTGAGACCGGAGAAATCTGAGAGAGGAATTGATTAACGTGCACAGAAAGGGAATAGATACGTGTGATAGGAATAAAATTCTAATGGGAAGGGTTAATAACCAGGGATATAGATGAAACGCTAGAGAGAGGTTTTTCAGAGAAGATTTAGGAAGAACGTTTGCATCCTGAGAGTGTTGTTTGTCTGGAACTCACTGTGTGCACGTGTGGTAAATCTAAGAGTCCTCAGAACACTTCAGGAGTATTTAGCCAAAAACTTGAGGAGCTAGAGCATAAGGACCAGCTACTGGAAAGTGGGGCGAGGATAAATAGATGTTTGATGAAAGACTTGAACACCGTAACGTTGGGTGCAGTAAAATGTAGGCTAGCTCACCTCTGTGGCACAATGAAAGTCGTGTTGGACTTCGACTGCATTGTTAAGATTGTGATTCAAAGTTTGTGGGTTTGAGTCCCAGCAGAATCGGAGTTTAATTCGGATTTCAGCTGAATCAATGATTGTTCTGCTGATTCATCATCAGTTCCCATCGTCTGGAGTTCTCATCCCCGCTACTGACCAGAGAAAATTCCTCACCTTCTTGGTGGTGAGTTTTGAGGGAATCGCATCATTTTAAATATGATCAGTCCAGAATACGCTGCTCATTCACAAAACCAACTGCTGAAGTCCACTGTCTCTAAACACATTCCCCTCCCACAGTTGCAATCTTTTCATTTTATTCAGTGTCTTTTCGCCTTTGGGCGACAGGTTGATGTGGATGGGCTGGGAAAATACATTGACGTGTTCGGTCAGCCATAATGATATCAAATGGCGGAATAACGCTTGCGGGTGAAATGGCCCCCTCCTATTCCTCTCTGTCTATGCTGTTTCTGACAGAGGGTTTTAAACAATAACATGATGAGGACCCTGTGAATCTACACCACGGAATACCAAGGACCTCCCCTTTATCCCATCACTCTCACAGCTGGAATACACAGCTCCTGTTGTAGGTTTAGATCAGACAGTGGAGGATTCTCCCAGGCGTTCTGTCAGACTGCATGTTCCTTCACACAGGTTTCCAACTGGACACATGGAGCGAACGGCCGTGTGGATATTGGGGATTCAGGGACAGATTTCCCCTTTTCCTAGCTAGAGTTCTGGCCACGGTAATAATCATGAATTTCGGGCATTCTGGATCTTACTCTGGATTTTTATCACTTACAATTTAAACTCAAATTCAATTTACTCTTGCATAACATTCTTATATCTTCAGTATTCATGAAAACTGTGCAACATGTCCTTGGATGTAACCATGTTGAATATTGATGATGAGTGCAGTATATTTCTTGTTGTCTGTAGGAACATGCAGAAGGAAGATAGTAAAGTGTCGTTGAATCGAATTCTGTGCCAAATTGAAGCCGACCGAATGAGAAGTCCTGTGACAGCGATAATATAACATTGTCTGTAAACAACGCAGCGAGCCACGGAAACCCAGTTTTCAATCAAGTCTATTTTGCACAACGTTTTTCTATGTCCCATTTCCTGAACCTGATGCTCGAAAAGTCGCAGGTCCATATCAGTTCCTCCTCCTCTGCCTTAGCTTTAATTTCAGAACCACAGCAAAAGTAGAACAGGCGGGTCGAAGGTCCCAGAGGCACGATTAGGGCACGTTATAGGCTTGCTGCCGGCGGCACTAGTGGAGCAACTGATCAGCGCTTGGTACTTAACAGCGTGTATAAAAGGCCGCAGTTGTAATTCCAATCGTTATCTAAAGCTGTTTTTACTGACGTTAATCAGGAATTATTGGAGCATCAGACTGAAGGATAGTTGAAGAATAATGTCGAATAAAGCAGCATCTATTCTAAAACTCCAGTTGCTGATTTGGGAAAGGTATCAATTGTTAACCGTAAAACTGCACATATTCTCCAAGTAATTATCCATCTGTGGATCGAGAAACAGAGATGATATTTTAGCTTGATGACCGTTTTCAAATCTCTAACACAGCACTGGATTACTTTCTTGAAAAGGCTCTTAAACTCGTCTCATATAATCCTGTTTGCTGCAAACTCACACAGCTCAATTAACCGTTCGAAAGGAATTAGATTTATTTCTTTGGGTAGATTGAATGTTGTCGCCGAATCTGGTAAAGTCATGACAAATAGTTTTGATGCTGCGTGGAACAAAGGGTTCAAACACGAATTAGGATTAGTCTTGTCGCTGGATCTTTTGAAGGAGTTGAGTGAGTATTAAAAGGAATCTATCCCGTTCCTAGTCATTGTGACCAAATGTTCAAGGCAACAGATGGCAAAGATAGTGATGCTTGACATCGACAGGTCCGTTCTTACTCACTGGAGTCACCATTGTATTACAGATCACGTGAGCGGAGGAGATGATGATCCTAAAAGCAAACTGAGACAGTGCGACATTTAATCCCACGTTGTTAGTCTCACTCTATACCGTAAACCAGTTATCCAGCGGACTGAGATAACCGGCTTCCATTTAATGCAAGGCTAAAACAAACAGCTCAGCACATTAACAATCTGTAGTAGTTCACGGAGAACCAGCTGCTACACCTTTCAACACTACCAGATCTTCTTACACTTAACATGTTCAGTTGCAGGAATTTAGCAATTTCTTTCCGATGAACGCTGAACAATTTGTGAGTGCGTCCATTTTGCCTCCCCATTCGGGCAGCTCAGAATCCCTGTCCCTGTTAAATTCGCTCCTTGTGTGTTTGCACGTGGCCTTTCAAATATGCTGGAATCATCTTCTAATATGTTTTCTTCTGCTGAAAATTCATCTCCGATTTCAATAACTCTCAGAATAAAAAGTACCTGCTGTAAACCTCTTTGTCGTTCCTCACTAATATTGAAGCTCTAACCTTTAGTTATGCATTCACCTGAACGAGAGAATTTCCCCCTATTTATCCTTTCCAATCTCACATCAGCTGGAAAAGCTCCATTCGGACACAAATCAGTCATTCCTGATTTGTGTTGCGTGATTCTTCGTCTATCAAGGGAACTCTGGCCATATCCTTTTTAACTATATTCCACACCCCAACCCACGTCTATTTCATCATCTCTTTATATCCCAGTAAATTTCGTCCTGAGAAATGATGCTGGGTCTAATTCAACTCATTAAAACTTACCACTATGCTATGCAGTCTCATTACTGGCACAGGAAAGGTGTGGGCTATTTTACTTGCAGCTGAATCGGTTGGCTGCAGCAACATTGGGTCAAATCGCAGTCACACAGGTTACTGTTGTTCTCATTTTTATTTCTTCTCAACGGTTGTTGAAGTAACACAGTGAGGAATCAATTAATATTGTAAGACAGATATAACCGTTTGTGTTAAATCTAAGGTTATGAGAATAGGGCAGTTTTAATTAACATAGACCAGAGATTCTTCAAATCTCAGGCACATGAGATTGACAGAGAGCGATGTTGAACGAAATAGACTGTCTTGGCAAATGCCAGTGTTATGAAGTTGTGGTGTAATGTACTTTTAATGGTGCTGAAATGTCTGGCTTGCACAAGGAGTCCAGAACAAGGTAACAACATAACATTATGTCGAAACAACTAACAGCTGTGTTACATGGATACAAAAACAAATTCGAATTCGGCCAATCAGTTTCAATTATGCCCCAATCGAGTTTGGATGTGGTATTTTTACAATGTTAAAACCAATGAAACGATCCGACGTTTTGTGAGACAAATATCGGCTATTTTGAACAGTTACCCAGAGCGACAAAGAACAGCAAAGAGAGCATCTAAAAGACCAACAGATGTAGGATGTTAGTAAAATCTCCAAGAGGTGCTTATCTGGAGAAATAGATTGCATAAAAAAAGAAGCATCAACACCGACCTGGAGAAAAAATCTGCAGAGAAAGATACGAAGAGAAGATTCGACAACAAGCTGGTTTGTAAATTGATTTTTTTTGTAAATGTTAATGGGGTCGGGGTTGGGGAAGGTATTGTAGAGCACAGGATTCAGAGAAATGAGTTGTAAGTAGTTATAAGTTGATTATTCTCTGTCAAATGTTAAAAAAAACAATAAAGTTGTTATTTTTAACTTTAAATAGTGATTTTTGGAATAGTTATTTGCCTCTTGAATTTTAACAGAATACAGTACGGGGTGAATCATTTCTGTTTTGTCAGTTTACATTTGCAGAGGGGTTTACCCCGTCACGTAACACCAATTTCTGTGGTTACTTTGTTGTTTCACACATTTGTGAATTTTGCCGCATTAACGATTTTGAAGTTGTCTCCCCTACAGAAAAGGTCCGTGTTTTTGCACCATTGTACAAAAGGTGCAGTGGGTCTAAGCGGCAGGGCTCCCTACAATGACATCCGACGCTGTTTCAATCGACCTACCCTGATATCGACCCATGGAAACAGCACTGCGCAGTCTCCTCGAGTCTGGAAAACAATCCCTTCACAGATAATGCTACATCCCGCTCTCAAGCGGCTTTTCATTCCATCGCTTTCAATTCCGCACAGAATCCGTTTCAACAGAATTTGTCACTGAGTCATTTGTTTGTGTTCAAATCCTGTGACCAGAGGGTCACAGTTTGAGAGTGCTGAGCCCATAACCCAGAGGGCTGACCATACTCTGTGAACTGTACTCTGCTGTTCATCATTTCACTAACAGCAGGTAGATGTGTCTATGCTCTGCAAATTTTCACGCCTGTTTTAAGAAGTAAAATAAACATTTCCTGGTACCTGCTCTTGTTGTCACACAGACAACAACAACAGCACGAGTCGAGATTGTCTGCACTCCGACATCCGTTTTCTTCCCAGTGGTGTAAAGATGATGGTCTGAAACGATTTCTTCTGTTCCCTGTCACTCTGGGATGATGTGAGCTGTGAAATTTATTCTCTGAGCTTGGGGTAACGTGATAAAGCTTATACATATCAGGTGGAGTGTGCCTGAGCGACAGGGTATGTTGCAGTAATATCCCATGCTGATTCAGACAGCAGAGCCCTCGCTGTGACTTCGAGGAGGACACAGACACAGTTCCCGATGACTTGGAGAGACTTTCTCTTTTCCTGCAGTTCTGCTTCAGAATGTTTCATCTGTTTCAGATGGCGTTATTTGCACAAGATTCCCAAAAGAAGATGGGTTCCTGTGCATGTGCAATCTCCCTTTTGTACAGTTTTCCGGAATTTGCATAACTCCCACTCCCTCTTGCCGCCTCCCTGATTCCCAAACCGGTGTTTGATATGGAGCTGAAGAGCGCGTTCACGTTTCTCTCCCACGACACTGATTGCCATGCCACACGCCAGACGAAAAGCTGAATACTGCGGGAAACTGCTGTGGTCAACGCGAACAAAGCGGCCCAGCGGGAGCGTATTGGGCTCATAACCCGGACATTAATGGATTGAAAACATCCTCTGCTCGCTGACAATTCCAGGTGTCAGTGTGTGTACTGTCCCCGCTAGTGTTCCTCTATAACATGGCTCCATTCAACGGATTGCATGTAGTTTCACTTTCCGCTTTCTTTCACTCAATGTATCTGAAATGAATATTTCGTACTGATACACCCGCCAAATTTACACAGGTGAGGAAACACACTTGTGAAGGTCTGGAAGCTCTTTCCATGTTCTCTGTCGGTCTGCTCTGATCTGATTCGCAAAATCATTTGCCAGAGCTGGGAATAAACTGGTGAAGGTGAGCGATATCAGTTGTAGAGTGCTCTACCGCATGACGCCCTGCAGTTATTCCCTATGCTGGTTCGAACAGCAGTGTCGTTCCCGTGAAATGAAAAGCCTTGAGTGACAATTGGATTAACTTGTTGGAGACAGCATTATGACACTGACACAGTTCCGCATTATTATAACATAGATGGCCAATTATGAATAACCACAGAGATATCCAAGCCAAAGAGAGTCGCCCAGGATTCGATGTGCTGAACAGCTTCTGTCGCTGCGTGAGTGACGCCACACGTTGATACTGTCCCTCCTCCTGTCTCTGGGACAGAGTGGGTGATGGTGAAACAATGTTTCATTTTAACCCTCCCTTCCCTGTTAGACTGTCTGCAGCCCCGTAGCTCAGAGCCGTGGGGATGACTCTCAGTGACTGAGGGTTTTAATGCATTCTCTTCATCTGGGACAGGTGTTAACTGCTGCCCGATTGCAACATAGAAACCCCGATGTCACTGTTACAAAAGCCTTTCTGCAGAATTGCTGTGTGAAGATGGATTCTGAACAGCAAACAGGCTACACAAAAATGCCCTCACATTAAATTACCTGAGGGTAGAGAATCCGGAGTACATTCTGTCTTTCCCAACAGACAACTCTCAGATAAATGATATTTTCAGGAAGTTCCCAAACAAACTTGCGGATTTCCAGCACTTGATGGAACTGGCTGTGCAGATCAGAGCGAGCTTGAGAGCACATCCACGCTTACCTCCCCTCACACTGCCTGCCATTGGAGGGAAATAGCTGAATACTCTGCCGATGGAGTCCAAGCGAAATGGATAAACAGCACTGTCCCGTGAACAAGGAGACGGAATGAGAAGGCAATATTCTTGAAACTCTTTGGAGCTTAGAAATCCGAGAGCAAAGTGTAATGCCGTTAGATCTGAGCGACTCTGAGCTGGTTTGGTGTTGGAAATCTAAGAATGTCACTTGCCTCGGGACATGATCGTCGCTGAGTAGCTTGAGTTAATACTGGCATGTGAGAATTTCTTATTTCAGGTCGCCATCGAGCCTTGGTTGTTTGATTTCACTTTGCCCGCTCGCCCTATCAACTGTTTGATAAAAACATGAAGTTGCACTCCTTGAAATAACGTCGAGTTCAGGGGTAATAAGTGTCATGGTAGTGGGCATGGCACAGTACCAATGCGGTGAAAGTGAAATAAGTGTTTCAGGATGTTCACCCACACAATCCCACTCTGAATAATTCCACCATCTGGATGTTTGCACAGTTGTGGGTTTTAAACCTTAGGAAGTGGGGACTGGAAAGGATGGGAAACAGCGATGAACAGGTTGATGTGAATGGTCTGGTATATGAGGAATGTCAACAATAAAGGTCATTTGGAAAGTTGGGACAGTTTTCCTTGGAGAGCAGAAGGCCGAAAGTTGGCCTTGTTAAACCTTTCCAAGACATGAGTGGGATAGACAGAGGAACTAAGGAAGGGAGAATGTTCCCTACGCCTGAAAGGATCGAGAACGATTCGGCAGATATTTAAAGTCATTAGTAAAAGAAGAAAAATATACATGAGGTGAAACGTTTTCACATAGGCAGCGGTTAGGGTCTATAAACCACTGCCTGACATTGACAAAGACGCAGTTTCAATCGAGTTACTTAAAAACTAATTCGATGTTTATGTTGAAAGTAAAAGTGTAGAGAATTACAGGGACAAGGCAAGAGAATGATACCAAAAGAGAAACACATTTATCTCTGTGGAGAACCAGCACAGCTAAGGTGTTTTTTGACACATTTGTGATTCTGAGTGGAATCATAGTTAGACCAACAGAATGGAGGGAGTTAAACAACGGTGATATTGGCAAAGCCGGGACACATCTGCACAACAGAATCTTAGCCAGCACGTACATGTCACAGGGAGGATGCGCTGCCTGATAATCCTGCAGGGTGTCCTGCGGATCAGACACAGCTCCCTTCATGACTCAGAGAAGGTCAGGGCTCTGTAGCGTGGCCAAGCAGCCTCAGCCGCAGGATTCAGGTTCCAATTTGGCAGGTGGTGGAGGTTTGAATTCCACTGCTACAATTTCCGTCGCATCAGCTGCAGCGTGTTAAAGTGCCGTGGTCAAAGCACAACTGTAGGTCTGCCTCTTGGAGAGTAAAATGTAATGTGGGAGAGTGCAGATTTTCTCCAAGGTGTCAGTGTCCGTGCTGTCATGACGTGTTCGCCTTCCACAAGGTAAACCGCGGGCTCAAGCAGCTCTCCTGCTGCTGTTTCGTTCCAGGCAAGTTGAGTTTTCACTGGAACCGAAGAGAGACTGTTGTTTCATTGCTGTTGTGAAACAAAGTCCTGCGGTGACTCTACTCATCGTTATTTGATTTTCTGGCACAAGGGAAAATTATTCCAATGAATTTCGATGTCATATGTTCTTAAATTTCTCTCTTTTCCTTCTTTTCTGTCCTGGTGACGGCGGAAGGGAAAGCTAATCTAATCGAGAATGTGATTGATGAAATTGACTTTCTATGGCCCATTCTTATTATGTTTTTTCTTTCTCTCTTTTCAGCACTTCCTGGGAAGAGGTGGTGCACGAAGGCTCCAGTATGTTTGAAAGAGTAGTTTGGAATTGCCCTGTTGTTAGTTGTGAAATTACTTTACGGCTCATGCCCTCGGACTGTCTCACATTTAGCATTCATGCTTCGCTGTGTCTGAAAATGCATTTGGTTTGTCATTTTTGTTTGTGTTCTGTGTTAAATCGTGACTGTTTTGCCATTCGCTCACTACATTTCGAGATAACACAGTTTGTGAGATAATTTCCAGCAGCAAAAATTCTCAACTGAGGATCCGGGAATATTTCACGAAGTATGGTCTGTCGGGATAAAAGTAAGGAAGTCTTTCAGTTCTGCAGTTTTTCACAATGCTACCTTTCCGTTGAACAGTCGAATAGACTAAACTGTTGCCCCACAGCGAGCGATGGCAAGCCCCGCTATTAGTAATCCTTTAAAGGGGGGTGTAAGCAACACAACGTTATTGAAGTAAACAGCATGGCAACAGAGTCTTCGGTGTATCTCGTCCATGCTGACCACATCGCCAAAATTAAACAAGTGCCATTTCCCAGCATTTTGCTTCCAGTGCAGCTTGTTTCTATAGTGTAGTGGTTGTCACATGCGCCTCACCCACGAAAGGTCCCCAGTTTGAAACTGGGCAGAAACAGCCCTGGCGAAACGTTGTTAAGTGTTTTTCCAACCTGCTTCGGGACATATGCCATTCTGTTTTAGAGTCTAGTTCCCGCGTTCTAATCCTTCCACAAAAAAACAGTAACACATTTGCATTCCTTGCGCAGATGGCCCATTTCAAAGCCAAGGAGAAAGCTGATGTACTGGTTTCACGGCGCACCAAGGATTCCTAATGTAGCCTCTCTGTCAAATGTACCCCCAAGTACTCTCTGACAGGCCTCATTTTGAAGCTGTCTGCCGTTATTCAACGTGCGAGAATTAGCACCAGAAGTCCTCAATCATGTTTTTGCACGTTAGCGGCTCATTCCGTCAGCAACAGCAATGAATGAATTTACATTCTCAGAGGAACCTCTGGGGACTTGTGCTTTCATAGCGTCGCTAGTATTAAGGTGCGACCCGAGATCTAAGCCATGTTGGAAGTGGGAATTCGGAAATAACAGCCAGGCTACCGAATTCCATTGCATCCATTTGGTTTTCTTTAAATCATAGATGAGCAGGAAAATGTAAACGGGGAGGGGGAGGGAAGGGGGGAAGCGGGATAACAAAGTGAGGCAGTTGCAGCTCTGGTGAAACTCCTTATTTATGATTCACTCAGCAACCAGAGACGTGAAGGTGACTCAGGCGTGAGAGCTCTTCACATCGAGAACAAAAAGCACTCAAGTGCAGTTAGCACTTCTTTGACATCTTGTGGGGTGGGGGGGGGGGTAATCTCCTTTTGACTTCTATAAATATGTTCGGAAACTGCCTTTTGTATTGACGTGAATAGAGACTGCATCACTAATAAGAACCATGGAATTTTGTGAAATTTACTGAGTCGCTTCCCATCGATTCCCACACAGGTGTCCAACTCATTTGGCAGCCATGTCGCTCATGTCCCGGTGGAGACATCTCTGCAGCAAGTTGCACGGTTAATGTAACAGGCAAGGAAAGTGCCAACTCGTACTGGCACCGAGGTATGAGCATGCTGACATTGTGATTTGTCATTCTCGGATTGTACTGCGACCACGGCTTTTCAGGTGGAGACCATACTTTGGGACTCTTCTTCGGCAAAACAGACACAGTGACTGAAACTATGCTGCACGGTATGATGTGGAACACGGCCTGCTCAGCTTTGTGCATTTTCCCTGTAGTCCGGTGTGTTTCGTGTTCTGTGTAAATGTGAAAGTTTATCTGTTTCGACCAATGGGCGAAATCATTTACTAAAGCAAGAATCGACATTCCAGCAATGTCACGGTTATTTTATCAAATCATGACGGAACATACATTCTCACACTCGCATATACATTTGTAGCTGAAAAGAGTCTCAGAAGATAGATTCAACTTTCCGTTGATTTTGGTGTGATTTGATGGGCGACCTTTATCTGTTGCGAAATTGATCTTGTCGTCGGGCATATCCCAGCTGCGATGTGAGCAGGACAGGGATTACGGAATGCCTTCCTTGTGAGTTTACTTCTATTGTTTTGCAGGAGCACAATTGAAAAATGTATGAAAATAGATGGTACGCTTTCGGGTGTTACCGTGGCCGAGCGGTCGAAGGCGCTGGAACCAGGTTCCAGTCTCTAAGAGGGCGTCGCTTCCAATCCCACCACAGCCATTTCTGTGGGCCAACAACAAAGCTGAAGCGTGTTTAAGTGCCGCGTTCAAAGCAAACAAAAAAAAACCCAGAACTGGTGGGTTTGCGACTTGGAGAATTAACTGCGGTGTGGGAGAGTGCAGACCCTCTCAAAGAGATCAGTGTCCATATTGTCATGATCGTGCTCGCCGCCCACACGATAAATCGTAGGCTCAAGCATCTCTGCTGCTGCTGTTTTGTTGCAGACAAGTTGAATTTTCAATGGAACCGAAGAGAGACCGTTATTTAGTCGCTGTTGTGAAACAAAGTTCTATAGTGACTCCACGAGCCATTATTTTCTGTTTTGGCGAATGGGAAAATGATTCCAATGAATTTCTATGTCATATGTTCTTAAATTCCTACCATTTCTTTCATTTCTGTCCTGGAGACAGCAGAAGGGAG